>NC_061491.1:25799993-26399993 GCF_022539355.2 Hippoglossus stenolepis
TAAACGTAGCTTTCAAAATAAAGGTTAATTACCTCGAAAGAGAAAACGGCAGCGATTGAATAAGTAATTGACAATTTTTCCAGCTTTATGCTACGACTCATTTGGGCCGTCAACCCTCCAGACTGATTATTATCACGGCTCCACTCTTGTATTGTCGCATCTAGCTCTGAATCTCCTCAGGTGTTTTCATGAGCTCACACATGATTCACAGGTTTCCCAAAATTGTGCAACTTTTCCCTTGAGGTGAAAACCAACGCTTGTTTCCTATATTTAGCCACATCCTCCCGTTGATCCCTGTGGTGCAGATTCTGGATTGAAACGCAGGTTTGGTGCCTGGGGAACGTTTTATTATCCGAACAGGACAGGAAACAACGTGTGAGATCATAAAAGTACAAGTTAGGATGAGATAACAGGAGGAATAAAAGGTTTTATATTCTTTATAAAGTTGCGTCGCCTGTAAATAAAGATGGACGACGACATGAAGTACAGGTCGTGAACCCCTCCTCCTCCATGTTAGTAGATTGGACATAAACCAACTAATTAGTCAAAGGACAAATGTCAAACTAATTTTCTCAAAGGTTTACGTCATTTTATTTAGTTCTTATCACGCTGATGTTTGTTCAGGTGTTTTTCTGGTAAATTTGGTTTTAATCACTTATTTGATGCCACAGAAACCGGGTGAAACGTCATGATTGACAGCTCAGGCTGACTCAGGATTGGTCGAGCTCAGGTATCAGGTATCAGGTGGACGTCGATGCCGAACGCTACCGTACAGACTCTAATTAGACTTCAGGAGAAAGATGGCGGCGCGTTCCTCTCCTGGATATTTTGGCTTCACTTCCTGATAGTGGAAGTAAGTGGAGACGCGCCGTCCATCTTTATTTACAATCTACTGGACGTTGTTAATGATGTGTTATTATCCAGCAAAGTAAATATCCATTTACCTTATGGATACATGAATAATACAATATAAATAAAATGTAAATATGCAGGGAGTTTGGCCACTAATATCTGGGATGAATCTACTTTTATTCACTCGTGTAGGCGAGTAAGTTTCCCTCCAGGGCTTCACACGTCAGGTTTAGTGACTCACAGAAGTAACGAGCAGCTGAGGAACACTCGTCAAGCCTGTGAGCAAAACCTTCCTTTCTTCCTTTTCTTTAATATTAGGGATAAACTTTTAAATTTGTCAGAAAACAAACCATGAAAACAAACTTTGCGAGGTCACAAAGTTGGGAACTGTTCCCCCGTCTCCTCCCACTGACGTTTAACCCGGCCGATAATTTGACAAAAAAAAATCCAGGCTGCTTCCATTTTAGTGTCTTGAATCTCCACATTGAAATGTAAATAGTGTTGTTGTGAACATTTTACAGTTTAAAATAAAATAGAAGAAAAAGACGTTTAAAAAAAAAAAGGCGCATTCACTAGTGTTTTTCTGGCGGCGCGAGGAAAACTCACTTTCGCTGCCTCCGAACGACCTTTAACCCTTTGGGTCCAAAAAAAAAAAATAATAATAATAAACTGGATGTAGAAGACAAACAGACAAAGCATCAAAGTTCAGTTCAAATAATTGATAAATTATTTGGCATAAATATGAAAAGAGGAAAACACAGCTCGGACCCATGTGACGCTTCAGCGAACAACACGACACGTTAAAGTCCAATTAGTCTTCAGATTATCACCACTTTGTTTTTGGCAGAAGAATAAATGGACACCAGCTTCTTTCTTCAGATGCAACTCGTGTGTTGGTTTGAAGGGAAAAATCTTTGGCTAAAATACCCAGAAATAAGTTTTGAAAACACTTATGGAAATCCACAGATTACCTGGAAAATTGTGACATTTAAACTTTACCCAACAGTGAAAATCACAACAGGCCATGATTCAATCATCACAACTAACAAGTTATTCCAAGTAACTGAAAAACAGAAACGAAGTCATCATGAATCTGAAAGCAGAGGCTGAAAAAAATGCTGACAGTGACTGACGAAGCACAGGAGGAGTTTCTGTTCTGATTAGTTTGACTTTTTTTTTTTTTACTCTGACAAAACTTCACAGTGTTCGTTCATCGGCAGAAGTTGGATGAAGTGACTGGAAACATGTCGGCGTTGGTTTGAAATCTCGTGTTGTTGTTGATTTCACAAAGCAGCAACAGAAAAAGAAAAGTCAGAAACAACTTTCCTCTCTTAGTTATTTTTCTGACATCCTCCATTTCCCAGAATCCCCTTTGACAACATTGAGCGAGCAGAGGGGAGGTTGTTGGATTCGCCTGTGATTAGTGTGTTTTAAACATAAGACGTTTTTTTTAAAGATGGCTGCAGTGTGGGGCATAAACCCCGCCCCCTCCGCGTTAGCAAAAAACACATCAGAGATGGTTTCTGTCATTTGAGGCAGCTCTTATGTTCGAGTTTCTGGTAAGTTTGGTTTTAATTAGTTATTTGATGATTTTAAAACGTGGGTGGGACCTCGATACCGCGGCTTCACCCCTCGATCGCTTACTTCAAATTGCACAAGATGGCCGACCCTAGTCTGGGACATTTTTGGCTTCACTTCTGTACAATGGGAAGAAGTGGAGCTGCGTCGTCCATCTTTATTTACACTCTACGGTTTTAGGTGGGAAAACAACATGGCGCGGTGCTGAGGGAGGTTGCACTGCTCTCTGGTCAGTGCACAGGTCAATCTCCACCGTGTGAATGTGCAAAAATTAACTTTGATTTTTGAAAAACAAAAACTGGATGTATGGTTTATTTCTCATGTTGTATATCACTGAAAACATTTAATTATAAATATCTGATATCTGTGGCTCTGAAATCAGAGAAATCTATTACATGACACATGATGTGTGAGATTTTTGGGGATAAAGTTCACTTTAAAATCTCAGCAGATTGTACAGTTAACTGGAGTGTGAGCAAAAAAAAAAAAATACCCATTCTTTGTGAAAACATACACATTATTTTCCAATTAAAGTGACAAAGCGTTGCTCGACGTCAGGGTTGAGCCGTGTGCTCAGCTACAGAAACATAAAACAACGACTAACGGTCAAGTCGCTGCTCATTAAGCGAGAGTGACCCTTTCCCCCACGACTGATTAAAAAACCCCAAAATAACCACTGAATGCAAAAAGAACATGGAACACGTAAAATCTCACAATGAGGCAAAATAAAAATCTGATTTCTCGCCCCAGCTCATCGACAAAAATATATATTTACACACACGTTAAACCAAATAAATAAAATCTCTGATTTCTTATAGTATTTTCTAGTCACGAGGTGATAAAGCTTCCCTCTTTTGGTTTCTGTTCCCACCAAGTCTGCTGCTGATGGCCATTTTGGTCACACACACGCGCACATACACACACATACGGACACACACACATACAAACCACCGTTTCTTGTAAAGTAAATCAAACATTTTCACCTCTGTGAAAACTGATTTATCGGAAATCTGCCCATCTCGTCTTTTAGGATCTGTCATCGAGATGCAGAGGACAGGTCAGATGCCCGGGGGGGGGCTGCCACAGTTAACGTACCCTACACATTGAACACATTCATCATGTTGATTGTCTTAATCACAATTACAGTCTATCGCTGAATCTCTCACCGACTCGGGGATAAAGGCTCTGGGCTACTTTCTGCTTCGTTACAGGAAACAAGAAGGAATTTATATATAAATATACATTCACATATAAATATGTGTGTATATTTCTTATCTTGTAGAAATCCACCCACACTCCCCTAAACCAAACGACAACAGAGTCAGTAGGAGTCTTGTGTGTCAGTCTCACACATGATTTGACAATAAATATCTGACTATAAATGTCTATGGATCATATATTAGTTTGTCTGAGCTCCGCTGACATGCTGGGGTCGTCTTTAGTCTTCTAGCTGTGAGGGTGGTGGAACGCAGGGTCCTACACATTTAGCGGCGGGTTGGGTTCTAGACGTTCCACTGCTGCACTTGCATGTCCGTACTGGGGGGAGTCTCCCTGAGTCTGATTAGGGACCACACACACACACACCCACACACACACACCCACACACACGTAAAAACACACAAACAAATCGAGGACGAATCTCGCAGGATGGGCGAGGCCTCCGAAGAGCGACTGCTTTGACGGGCAAGAGAGAGGGGAGGAGCCTTCTGGTCCAAAGAAGCAGGTCCTTCAGATCTTTGTCGTCAGTTAATACACGAGGAGCACGCAAACACACACACACATACACGTGCACAGATGCAGATATCCTTTTGATTTCAGTGAACTAGATGAGTTCTGTAGTTTGGCGAGTCTCTTTATGTGAAAAGTGTACAAGGAGAGTTCCCATGATGCATTTTGGTTTGTCTGGGTGCATGTCTGTCGTGTTCAATTCTTGCATATTCAACGATATGCGTGCACATGGCTTGTTTCTCCGGGCCTGGCCCTGGCATTTGTCTGCATTCCCATTCTCACACACACCAACACACACACTCCTCCTCTCCTCCTCCTCAGCATATATCCGAGCGTAGCAGTGCATGCGTGCAAACGTGGGGGGTGGGGTGGGGGGGTCAAATGTTGTGTTCCAGCTGGCTGTGGTGGTTGGCTGTGTGCGGTGAGTTCTGCTCGTTGAGGAGGAGGAGCGTCGTCTCGTCCGGCCCGTTCTCCGTTGCGGTGGAGTCCAGGTACGTGATGGTGGTGGCGTTGGCGTTGGCGGGGGGAGTGGTCTGATCCAGGCAAACCGTGTTGTGGCCGCTCTCCGGGGACTGAGGCGTGCTGTCCAGACGGGACGCCATCAGGCCGTTCTGGTACTGAGTCCGTGTGATCTGACGGAGAGGGGGGGGGAGTTAAAGACAAGGATCACACACAACTGGGCTGCGTTCAGCCTCCACAACATGTAGATAAAGGTTCTTTATAAGATTAACTGGGCTGCGTTCAGTGATATGAAGTCATCATAACCAACCTTAACAAGCTGCAGGTCACTGAGGGCTCGGACGTAGAAGTCGGGCGTGTACTGCTGCGAGGTGAAGCTGTTGTTGAGCTGGCTGTTGCTGCCGCTGACGGAGAGGGACTCGGTCCGGTCCGCTCCGCTCAGAGACGCTGTTCGGTTCAACCCGCTGAGGTGAGACGGAGAACGAAACTCTGCCCACACACACAAACAAACACAAACACAAACACAAACACACACACACACACACACACACACACACACACACATATATAGAAAAGGTTATTAGCCTCGGAAAGACAGATTCTGCAAAACTTCCATCCTGTCAAGGCGGAGTCATCGGTCTACAGCTACTGCTTCAAAGCCATTCGAGGGTTAATGGCTCAGTGGTCAACGACAGACAAGATGCAGTTAAGGTTAAAATGCAGCCTAATAATGAATGAATGTTACACGCAACACACAGATAACGCACAACATTAAAACAGAAACACAAAATTAAACTTGAAAGAGGAACAGGGGCAGGGTGGGGGAGACACACGCACACACAAACAAGTCAACGTTCAGTTACAGCGTCACGAGCATGTGTTCACACCTTTTCTTCAACGGACGCAGCAGCGACATGTTGTGTCGCTCACGCCCAAAGACGATGACTCACAAAAATTTCCAAACAAGCTGTGACTCAATCTTTGTTTTTAAAAGATGTCGTCCACCAACCAAACTTGTTACTTACTCACGTATTTAATCAGTATTTGTATTGAATGCTGAGCAGAGCGGGATGCAGACTGAGATCAGGCGTATTAACAGAGGTGGAAACTATATTCATTCTGCTGTACAGGCTCTTATTTTGAAAAAGAAAACATGTAGCCAGAAAAGAATAAACTGTCAGAACCTTTAACCTTTTAACTTCCTGTGTTCAGCCGAGAGAACAGTCATAAAGAAAGTGTTTATTCATTTATTCCTCAGTAACAATGACTCCTACGTTAGGTGGAAGGTGGTTTATAGACAAATTATTAATTACAATATAGTAAAGCGCAGTTGTAATAATACTTGCAATAATAATTGTTTATATATACTCAATTATTTAAATTAAAATGTCATTATTTCGGTTCAAACATTTTTATATTTAACATATAGTGTCTGCAAATGCCACATAGTGCAATTAAATGTAATTATATCATAAATAACTGAATAATTGTTTTCGGTTGGGTTGGGACACTGTTTATTTTCTAGCTTGACCCAAATTTGCAAATGTGGACGTTCAAAAACGAATATAAAATCCACAGAAAGTTATTATGAAGTATTTGAATTGTTACTTAAATATAAAAACCCTGCGCAAGATCTGTATTGACAGAGTCTTTGGTCCGAGTTGTTAAATAACAAAGCCTCAGGGTTGTTGGCTCCATTTCCGAGGAACAACTTCCTGATGTGACTCTGAGGTGATGCATTAAAGTCTAATTCACGTTACGCAGCTAAATGGAATGAACGGACGTGATTCATTACGAGCGGCCAATACAACCTTCAAGGAAACAACAACTAACTGGTTAACTGTGCTTTTCCGTTGTCGTACTGTTTGCCCAGAGGTTATATCTAGAGACAGACAAAAGACACAAAGCGGATATGACTCAATTAAAATCAAACGTCTTGAATAAATCAGGGGGTTTCTCTGGGTTCGGACATTTTAATGAAGAATTGCTAAAGATCATATCTTAGAAGGGAGCGACAGCATCCAAGAGAAACAAATACTGGAACTAACACAGTTTAAGGACATCAAGCAGGTTGAGTCTTTTACTGTTGAACTCCGAGTCTTAGCTGCCACCTGATAATTCACTCAAAGTCTGAATAGGTTCCTTCAGCTTGTTATTTTCCACCTCTGCTCCAACATAACGGAACCACGATGACTAACTTCCATGTATTTCCTCAAGCGCACAGTTTAGCTCATGCTGATGCCAACCCAACAGATGAATGTGACACACACAGACACAGACACACACACACACACACTCGCAGACTCGTTACCAGATGTTTCTTATTACCCATAGATGTGAGTCTTCCAGCAGGGGGCCTCAGTGAGTCATAGGAAACTGTTTTACCTGGACACGTCAATCGCGTTAGATTTCAGGGAATTAATCCAGTTAAACTAGTTAATCTATTTAATCTGGTTAATCTAGTTAATCCTGGCTCGTCAATGGCTACTTTTCTAGTTAGTGGTTCGATTTCACTTGGTCATGAAAAACAACTTAAATAGTTTTCAGAGATTCAGCGGAAAACATTTCTTTGTCGAAATCTTTCCAACTTGTGCCTCAAAATCCCTGTTTAACCTGGTTCTTATTTAGCTTTTCCAGATACAAGATGTTTTTAAACCTTTGAACATTCATGTTTCACAACCATGTTCATGTGGAGTGTAAACTTTAATCAGATAAATGAAATAATGTACAAATAATAAGTGTTTTTTGTACACAAAAAAGATAAATAGATACATGTCCTGATCTGCTTCAGCTTTAAAAGATCATTTTTCAGGTTGAATCTCCTAAAAGTGGAATAGTGCATTTTATAGCTATGGATGAAATTCATTTTTAAGTTTAAACAAACAATAAATACACGTTTTTGTGTACTCATGGTAAAGTAGTTTGTCTCATATAAGGACATTTTGAGTGTTTATTAATGCAACAATGTCTCAATTCTTACTTGTATGAGGATATATTTGATATTTTTATAGCTATATTTTTATGTTTTCATTCTTAATTGTTTATACATCATCATCATGAGGAGTTACTGTTGTTCATAAATATATTAATAAACACTTATATCTGCTCACAACAACATCCTGGTGTTTCACAAACTAATGAGGCAAAGTTAAGTGTCACCAAAATATGAACACGTTACATTTTCTCCTGATTGTTTTTGTCTTGGCTGCGATGGAGAAAGTCCTGAACCTTGTAGAAAAGTTTCCTACTGGATCTTCGTGACTTTAAACCAAACAAATAGAGATTTGTTTGGTAGAGACTTGTGCTCTGAGAGTTAGTGTTTTTAAAACTAAGGTGGATGATGGGACCCAATTCCAAACAACACTGAGATCTGGGATCACATTTGGAACTGGCTGCGGGTTAATGATTTTTCTTGTTATCTCTAAACTACGTGTTGAGCTCTAAAAGACGACAATCAGAAGTTAAAGCTCTTTAGTCCGTTCAAAAACATCTGAAATATAAACAAAATATCACAGGCTGCATCTCAACAGCTTCGCATTCTGTCTTCCAATGTCTTACATCTAAATTTGGATGTAAAACAGAGAAAGGAACAATGTGAGTTTATCCTGTAAAGAGGAGACAGTCCCATCTGGGTGTCTCAGGATTCTGTCCAATCCCTCTCTTCTTCCTTCTTAGTCCCATGTGATCATTTCCTGTCAAGTTTGGGAAATCGGTGCTGACATTTTGGCAGATATGCTCTTTGTTCAACTCTTTACTTTACAACATGGTTCATATCTGTGTAATCTCAGTGTTTGTTTACAGGTGACATCTACATGCACGGCTCCTTTTTCCTTCAGTTCCCTCCAACAGACCTGAAAACCCAGAGAGACTCAAATATTTACATACGAGGGGCTGAAATTAAACAACCTATGTTTTCAAATTACTTTTATTATTAATCTATAACGATCATTTTTGCAGATCGTCTTTCTAATAGATGAATCGTTTAAGTGTCTCATCGTAAAGAGGAGTGTTTACAACTTAATAATAAACTTGAGGGCTCTAAAGTGGATAAACTCTCATTTCGATAACTTGATTTCTTATCTTCTTCCTTCTCTCGTTAACTGTAGATCATCGTCACTTCTGCAGGAGTCTGATTTAACTCTGTGTTGAACAGCAACGTGACCTCTGACCTCCACCTGCACGTGTGACGGACTCACCTCCTCCTCACTGCCATGCAAACTAAACACTGACTGAACACTGAGGTTCAGATGAGGTTGCCTTTATTGAACAAAGAGCTTATTTACCAAAAAAGTCATCATGGCACTCTTTGCTGTGCTTAAAGGTTAAAGCTACGTTGAATCACATGGAGAAGAAGACAGCTAGACAGAAGTGCAACCCAGAATTCATTGCTCCAACTTATAGAAAGTTGTGCAAAAGAAGCGGTATCCTGCCCTCTGTGATTAGGTGGCAGTTGATAAACAGATTTTTCTAATCGAGAGCCAGAACCACCCCACCCACCCACTCCGGAGCCCTGCCCATCCTCGGTGTTAAAGTACCCAGACATGCCGGAGTTTACCTGGCACCCGAGAGAACAGAGAAAACCTCTTAAAGGAGAGGTGGCGAGGACGATGTGCAGCCGCTGAGAGGAGAGAGTGAAGGAAGGAAGGAAGGAAGGAGGATGGAGGGAAGGAGGGAGGGAGTCAGTGGGACAGTGGGAGACAGAGAGACAGGTCTGCTTCCAGACTGGGCAACGACACACACAACACCATGGAGGAATGCTGCTTCACTCAAAGACAGTGTTTGACAGGAAGTGAGTTTTGGGGTAAAACGAGGCCGACGCTGGTGGAAAAGAAGGAACGTTGAAAAACTGATAAAACAAAACAAGCACCACACATTTCTCTCTACATGAAACACCTGAAGAACTGTAAGGTGACAAAGAGAGAAAGGGAAAGAGGATGATGGTGCATCAGCAGAAGGAATTTCAGAAATCCAAGATATGAGCCTCCCCACATGTGAACTCAAGCAAAAGTTTGTATTATTCCTAAAAAGGGAAAACGCACTTTAAAAAAAAATCTGGTTTTCATTTTATACAGTAGAAAAGAACACAATGTTTTCTTGGACTTTTTACTTCCTCAGTTCCCTGTAATAATGACCAGATTTCCAAAATACCTCAGTATAATAAACGGAAATAGTTTTGTATTTAGAGAACTGTATTTACTAAACCTGTTTCGAAATAAACAATTTTACCAGTTCATCTACACAGTAGTAATATGTGCTAAAATCAGTAGTTTGATATTTACTAAATAGTTCAACTTTATCCAGTTTATGCTCTTGATGAAAAAACCACTTCCTCTTCTCGTTGTTTTCTCGTGCTTCCCTTAACTTCACAAATGTCGTAGTGTGTTGTCATCACATAAAAGAATCTCTCTCTCTCTCTCTCTCTCTCTCTCTCTCTCTCTCTCTCTCTCTCTCTCTCTCTCTCTCTCTCTCTCTCTCTCTCTCTCTCTCTCTCTCTCTCTCTCTCTCTCTCTCTCTCTCTCTGTGTGTGTGTGTAAAGAAAAGAGGTTTTTTAAATGTGAATAAAAGAGGCACTTTTTTATCTTTTTGGTTTGTTATAATTTAAAAAGATTATATTTTCATTGATTGGAATGAACTGTAACTGATTAATTAATGTCCTTAAAGAAAAAAATAGGAAAAGTCAGAAAGTAAAAGTAAAGACAAATATGTCTAAAAAATGTGACTTGATATTTCCTTTAGTGTTTAATAGTTTACTGGAACAATTCAATTTTTAATTTCTACCATCCTCCTGACATTAATGGCTGCAAAGTTATCTACCATTTTGCCACTAGGTGGCAGGAGAAGCATCTGATTGAGAGGAGGAGATGAGGAGACGAGTTGAGATGAGAGGAACAAGAGGAGAGGAGAAGATGAGGAGAGGATGAGGAGAGGAAGAGGAGAGGAAGAGGAGTGATGGAGATTCTGAACTCACCTAGTGTGGGAGCACTGAGCGCCATGACGCCGTAGAAAGAGAAAGGTCCGGTCTCAAACTTCATGTTCTCGTTACCAGCCTCCACTTCCACTCGGCCCTGAGAGCAACAACACAAACAAACATGGACGACGTTAAAGAAGTTATGCAAGTACACTTTTCATGCATCTGTACTTAAGTTCTTTTCCCTTTCTATTCCAAAACATTTTTACAAAGCAGTACGCTATACGTTCACATTGGTTTTTATATATTTTTTTAATTAAACAATAGCGATCAATGATCCATTGATCCAATTAGAGCGGGCAGCTCACATTAGACCCCGCCTCCTGCAGCAGGGTTAGGGTTGCATTCAGGAATACAATCAGCAGGTACTTGAGTATATCTAAAAGCAAGTGCTTACATACTCCTATTCAAGTATAAGAAGATTATTTTAAAATGCCACAGATAGTCCTGAATAATCTGCCAAATAATAAATTGGTCTAACACCGATAACTTTCACAGAAAAACTAGTTCTGCCGTGAAACCCTGACTTTAACTTTTCTATAAACTGACACTGCTTGGCCTCTAGAGGGCGGCACAGTGTTAGGTGCCAGCAGATCTGTGACAGTCCTGCATCAGCAGTGGGAGGTGACATGTTTACTTTGGCCTTAATCACAATCTAATATGAACCAAGGTGAATCAAGGTTCACTAGTTTTAAATGAAGTAGATGAGGCTGTGAGAGTGATGTGAGGAGATGAGGTTAAATCTGAGGTCACATGTCAGCCAGACGAGTAAAGCATGGAGACGGACGAGAGGACAGGGAGGACAGGGAGGACGAGGGGGTGAAGGAGGCCTCCGTGTTGGTACAGATAGTTGGCCCGAATCTGCCCGCTGGAATGTGTGAACTGCAGCAACAACACAGCACAGTTAATCCACACTGTCATCCCTCCTTCCCTCCTTCCCTCCTTCCCTCCTTCCCTCCTTCCCTCCACCCTGGACTAATAAAAGCAGAACAGGTGGCAAAATCAAAAAGCGACAGGAAGGAAATGGACAGAACTCGCTGCGTCCGACAGGGACGAGTGGATAAGGACCGTCACAGTCCATATAATGTTAATGAGTTATCGCCCAACAGAGTCGGATCTGTGGAGAATAAACTGAATATTTAGCATTTGATTTGTCCATAAAAATCAATAATATCGTTTATGTTTCTCTCAGGCTAAACTTCATACTTAAAAATTAACATCCCGTCTTCATGTACAACTTTCTACAGGATTTCGTAGTTTCAAGGAACAAAACAACGAGTCAATGAGGCTAAACAAGGTTGTATTTGTTTTTACTAATGTGAATCCAGCACACAGATATTTGTAAATCACTAATAATTTCCTGTGCACGTTTCTCTTTAAGACCTCCTGCAGTGAACTGAATGAAGTGAGCCGCTCCCATCACGAACGCTGCGCTGAATTAACTTCACAACATCTCCCCGCGGCTCAGCAGCAAGCGCTCAGCAACCACTGTCAACAGTGATCACACCTAAACTCGTCCACGCCGCCGCGCCGCTAATCTGCAGCTGCAGCTACCGTCAGAGCACAGAGGTGGAGACCTGAACAAAGTCACCCCTGTTTACCTCGTTTGTCACGTCGGATCGAGACCCTGAATCAAAGTGTTATTAAATAGAGGTTTAACCACTCCAGTCAAAAGTGATTCGAGAAATGTTATATATATATATTCATAACTCAGCTGCAGAGAATTTGTAGAAATCTGGGATGCATAAGGAATAATGAAGTATTGTAGAAACATTAGCATACCTCCACCCAACAGTCGCCTTAAATTCAAACAAGCCTTATAACTAAGGCCACATGGGTGAATGTTACTGGTTTGTAGCTGTACAGGGGTTGAAAATAACATAACCCCTTATTAAACTACATTTAAAACCGCTCGATCCAGATTTCTATTTGGATCAAAATACACTCATAGACACGCATAGATATCAGCCCCTAAAATATGGAGTTTCATGGAAATCGTAAAACTCAGACAAGCTGCCCTAACGTTCTCACACTCACAGATATCAGACCCCCAAATATCTTATTTCCCGTCAAGATCTATGAATTATTCCCTGGGAAAATGTTGAGAAAAAACAAAAACTCCCTTCCCTGATTCATCCAACCCTTCCACCAAGTTTCGGGGAAACGTGTTCAGTAATTTTTGGGAAACGACAAACAAACAGGACAGTGGTTCAAAACAAAACCTAAGGATAAGGAACATGTGTGCTTCATGTTTCTGATCTTGCAGCCACGTGTTAATAAGTAAAAACGCTTTTGTGCAAAGGAAAACGTAGTCTGATTTTGTTCCACACCTCCAGGCCTGCTTCATTAAACCAGGGTGTAGACGAGCAGCTGCCCATCCTCATCATAATCATCCAACAACAAACTTGTCATGACTTTTACAACACATGCTTGCTCTGTAATCGCACACATCAATAAAAAAGGTATGAGTGCAACGCAATTGTTTAATGTTTAACTACCACTTATTTATACTGTTGGTTAATCTGTGATTAATATTTATGTTTATGTTCTCAGATCACAAATTGTTGTCCTCAAATAATAAATAAGGAGTAGAGTTAAGTAGAATTAGCGCACTGTGGTTGTTTGTATCCATTCATATGACGTCACTCTGACCTTTGACCTTTGGCCACTGAGATCTGATCAGTTCATCTTTGACTGGTCAGAATGTGAAGTAATTTCCCAAAGTCACACTCGAGAAATCATGTCAAAGATTTCTTACAATAACACGTTCACGAGGCAAAAAAAAAAGTTTTACGAGGTCACACTGACCTTGACCTTTGACACGAAGTTCCTATCAGGTCATCCATGAGTCCAAATGAATGTTGCAACACATGTAAAGAAGGTGTTCTTGATATATGTGGTTTAAAAGAACATGAGGGCACCGCGACCTTGACCCTTTAACCTTCACCCACTGAAATCGAATCAGTTCCTCTTTGCGTCCAATGGAAAGTTTGTAACAAACTTGTGATTTGTCATAAGAATGTGACGGACGGACAAACAACGAAAACATTATGCCTCCAGCCACTGGCCGACGAAATCAAACATCACATTGCTGGGACGTTTCCTTTCATAATCCTACATTTGTCCACCTGAAGACCGAGAGGTTTGCAGCAGCGTGACATCTTCATTCCACCCTTAATACGAAGGTTAAATCACCTCCCAACATATGGTCACCTCCCAACATATGGTCAAACCCAGCATGTGTGAGCAGTGCGCCTGGGGTCAAATACTTAGACCTGAACCACGTGCACAAACTCAGACGTGAATAGAAACAGAGGGAGGCTCCGGTCAAACCTGTTCTCCCAAACTGGCATGGTGCAGCCTGTCAACACTAATAGGAACATGGTGGAGCCACAGTGGGCTCTTATTAGAAAACAGGCATCGAGCGTGCAGGTCAATCACGGACTCGGTCTTACAGATGATGATTCTCATTTCTTAACAGTGAGAATTTTACTTTAACAGCTGCTGTGATGTCATTGTTAATAATGAAAAGAACACTATACCACTGCATTTAATAAAACTGGTACAGATTTCACTAAAGATATGAAGTTATCATAAAAAAAACTTTATATTTGTATTATTTGCTATGAAAAAGACAGCGTCACTATTCAGGATTTTGGGAAATAGGAAGTTAATATATTATTACAGTAGAACACGACCTTGGGGCTGTGTCCCAGCTTAACGATCAACAGGTGTGTGTGTGTGTGTGTGTGTGTGTGTGTGTGTGTGTGTGTGTGTGTGTCTGGTTGTGTGTGAGGTGTGCGCTGTAGGTGGGTTTGGCCGGAGTTCAGGTTTGTGCGCTATGACTCATCACCAGCCTGTGAGAGAACTCTGTGTCCCCGCTGACGTCTCGAGCCGACATGCTTTTGTCCTGTTTCTAAAACACACGTTGCTCTTTCTCGCCTTGATTGATTAATTACCCTCCGCTGCCAGAGAGGAGGTGTACGTGGAGTCAGTAACCACAGAGGAGCAGTCGAGCTTGTTTAAGGCCTGGAGGTAAGAAAAGTCGTTTTATGAAAATAGGAGGAAGACAGTCAGACCTGAAATAGTCTATTATACTGAACACCTGCAGATATCTGTGATCACAGGTTTTAAACAAGCCTAATTAAACATTTTAGGCAGGTTATTAAAAAACACCATTGGTGGTGAAAAGAATAATAAGAAAAACAGCAGCAGCAAATCAGGCAATGCGATCGTGTGTGTGGGTTTGTGGGTGTGGGTTTGTGGGTGTGTGTGTGTGTGTGTGTGTCTGTCACAGGCCTCTGTGTTTAGTGGTTTGTGACCATGTGTCACAAAATGAACCACTGACTTCAGTTAATGGTTGATGTCAGTTCTGTGCAAGATCACGGAGTCACTTACGCAGCACGAACTATGAGTCAATGTAAAGTCAAACCCTTCTCTGACTCTCAAGTGTCAATGGTATGAGGTCACACACACACACACACACACAGCGGATATGTTTATATAGTTGCTCACAATTCTGTGATTATCCAGAAAAGCAGCTACAACAATAGTATTTATAGAATAAATAAACTTAATTCGGGGTTGTTGGTCTAGACAAAATAAGCAAACTGAGGACATCCACTCGTCACTGACCAATTATTCAATAATGAAAATGACCACAACACCAGAAACCAGTTTTTTTTGTTTTATTTTAGACATAGCTTAAGAAAATAAAGTCAATCATTTCTTTTTTTGGGAATGATGGGTGGACCATGGTGCACTATGGGAGGAGCGGAAAGGGAAGCACAGTGCACCTCCTTTATCATTACAAAGGAAACAGGCTCAGTTCCCCTGAACTCAAGATTACCTTAGAGGAGGAGAAGACACCGTCTAGAATCTTTCAGTAAAAACCTACAAAATCTAGATTTGACTGTCACCTAGAAAACTGTCAACAACAAACAAATAGCGAAGGAAAATGTCATAAGTGTTTTTTCAAAAAGGTCTATAAGCCTCGGGAGTAAAGATACTTTACAGCCGAATGTTTTTAACCAACACAGTTAAAGTTAACGAAACCCAATTCATTTAGTAGAGGGGGGAAAACATCCCACATCTCTTTGGTCCGGAATTGATCTCATTAAAACATTTCCCAAGATCATGACCGGGTTGAAGTTTCCAGAACCACGATGTGATCCTGACACTGTGAGAATCACAGAGCATCTTTACAGAGGCATGAATCACGCTGCTCATAAACAAACAGCCTGTCGACAGACAGAGAACATCACTACCATGGAAAAACATGCACACGCGCTATAAAAGGAGTGGAACAAGGACACTGAATTATCTGTATCTTGTGTTTTTATTTCTCATGATCTCTCCTCTCTACAGGACTCAGTGTTGGAGAGTCACAGCGAACCTCCCGTGCCTTGTTCACAGTATTTCCCAGCATTCAATCTGTTACTCCAACTGTGTTCTCACAATGGGAGCAGCCAGTCTTTAAAGATGATGTCATGTCATGATGACATCATTCCTACCATAGAATCATAAATACATTTCCCGATCTATAGAAACATCGAGCCTACAGTCCTGAAGGAAGCAGAGACACTGGGGAAAATGTATTTCTGATCCACGCATGACGTCATTTTCTGACTTCTTCATCACGTCTCTGATTAAATGACATCATAGAACTGGGAATAGTTTTCTGATGAATGAGATATGTTGATGTTATGTTATTATAACGACTTATACAGCAGCCAGTCATCCATCTTTATATAGTGTATGTTTGGATTATATTTTTGTTGCCCCCTTGACCTCTGACAGATCAGCTCAGTCAGTCTTTATTTATTTAGTCTAATTCTTCCTCCTCATCAAATCTGGTCATCTATATTACACAGAATGAAAGATACACTTTTTCAACTCCGCACCTTTATATGCACAGTCAATCTCTGTACACAACAATCCTACATAAGATCAATAAACGCTCCACATCCTGGCAGTGACTCGTTCCTTTTCACCTGGGCACGACGTTGCCTGTACTCCCTCCACACCAACACTCAGAATATAGATTTTTTTTTTAAGAATCAATAAGCTGTTGTCACGCATCACAACTAACTACTGTCAAAACCTTCTCTGCATCTTTCTTCTTCTGCCTTCTCTCTCTGTTCAGTTTCCTCCATTTCCAAACCAGCCCTCCTGGAATGTGAATTTTGTTTACAGGGGCAGCGCGAGCTCGGACTTTTCCACAAGCTGTCTCCTCAAGGGCCCGTCCAAAACTCAAATTTCAGGGGATATGAAGATTTGTGAATATGAGAATATGTACCAGCACAGGATCCATAGAAAACAGCGCATTTAATGTGAATGATGATACAGTTGTTGTATCCCAGACCTTGAAATTAAACTACATCTAAAATGAGACATACTCTGACACAAGTGCACCGACAGAGAGCAAAGCAGCATTTTGTGGGAATAGAGACAACCGACTCATTTTATTTTAGATCTGACTGAAACTCAGAGGATTTTCCATAATCAAACTCTCTACACTGAACTATTTACGTCTCCCGGCTCCAGCAGGATCTCTCTCAGACAAAGCAGCGGTGGAAAGTTTCCCTCTCTGGCATGCTGACACTAAATGCCTCCCCATACAAAAAAAGGTCTCAGCGGATTATTCCACATGTGGGGTCTCCGCGACGCCGTCCGACCTCCCACAGGGCGAAAACCCCACTAAGACGGACGGCGAGGAGAAAGCTGAAACAGATCCCGGATTATCTGACTCGCTTAATGACTGTTTGGGGACAATGACACGACTGACGTGTGGGAAGTGAATGTGTGTGAGATTAAGACAATGGAGCGTAATTTTTCCCAGCCTGTGGGATCCAAGCACACGTGTACATGTACACAGAGCAGATACAACAAACGTGCAGAAGCGGCGTCAGTGACTTTTGTGTGTTTACAGTGTGTGAACATACAGAGGGAGGTAGAGACTCTCAGGCTGTGTGTGTGTGTGTGAGGGATTAGTGTATTGACAGCTGACTGACAGTAGACGGGTATAGTGTCCTCCCCCCTCTGCCAACATTTTACATAACAGGGATCAATTAGTGAAGTCCTTCAGGAGCAGAGTCACGTCCCTCCTCCATCACACCCTCTCAGCTCAAGGTCACAGCTGTGGAAACCTCGCCCTCTCTCCGTTCTTACCGTCTCCCGTCAGCCTGGCACTGCACCAGCTCTGGCTCTTTAAAACCTTAAAGTTGACGACTAATCTCCTTGCAGAGTTAATTGACTTTGAAACAGTTGACACTTCCAAACTGTTGCTGCTGCGATAACAACAAAGACTCAAGACTTTTTAAACCTTTTCCTCAAGCACCTGGTCTCAATATCTGTCAATAAACTAAACGTTAAAGGAGACATATGTTGCTTTTCCAGTGTTTCTTTCCTCTAGTGTGTTATATAGTTTTTTTTGTTCAGGTAAAAGTTCTGCAAAGTTAAAAAGGTCTGTGGTGAAGGGAGTTCCTTTCTCCCACAGAAAACACTGCCCCTGAAGGCCTCATCAGTCATCTGACAATGCAAGTTTGTGTAAAAGTAGATTTTTACCTTGTTTGCACATGTGTTGGTGTGTATGTGGGAGTGTGTAGGGGGATGTTTTAAACTATTAGTGTGTGTGTGTGGGTGTATGTGGAAAAAAATAAGAAATCCAAAACAACTTCAGTCTGAATCCAGTATGAGCCAAAACTACTTTCTCTCTTTCCTGAGACAGCAGCCAGAGAAACTCCCAGAACCCAAGCGGATGATAAACAAGTAGCAGTATTATTTCATACCTGCAGGATGAGAACGAAGTAGTCCACAGGTTTGCCCCTCTGGTAGACGTAGTGATTGAGCGAGCGCTTGTCGCTGTCGTTAAACTTGATCTCCTGGATCACCTCGTGGTGCCGCAGGATTCGCAGCAGCACCTTGTCTGAGATCTGCGACGGGCTGAACAGGCTCACCTCTGCAGGAAGAAGAGAGAGAGACCTTTTCATTAGCTTGAAGCTAAAGATCATAAACTGTATATGAAGATGAATGTCTCCACGTCCTCCAAACTTGGACTCAGTGTCTGTGTCGTACAGGTTGAGGGACGGAGCCGTGGAAGTGAGGATCCACAGATACATGCAATCATGACATTGCATCCTGTTTTTGTTGCATCAAATAAATAATCATAACCAAACATACAAGAAATATGAACATTTGAACACACTTTACACACATACACTGTAATAATCTGTGGATACTGCAGTCAGATTTTAATACGTACATTCCATTAACACCTACTGACACTTTTCAACCACTTTGCCAATAGGACTTTATGACTCTTATTACTTTTATTACTTTAGGTGGATTGGCTGACACCCAACAGCGATTCAGCCACTCTCTCATTCACGTGGTTGAGTGTAGTACCAGATGAAATATGTGTGATTCATACACGATGCTGTTGATACAACAGGCGAACCAACAATTAACAATGAGCAGAGTTTAACGAAGCATTAAACGTAAACACAGTGAAATAAACGTACGTGGGTGAATTAGTGTTAGAACTTTCAGATGCATTTAAATAAAGATCAGCTCTTTGTCACGCTAATGAAAGAAAAGCACATGGGACATTGACTTTAGTCTAATTATTTGCTGGTTTCAACTTGGTAGCACTAGAACATTGAACACACAGCGATGATGATTGATGTGCATTGCCCCCTTTAAAAAAGGTGAAGAGGTGAAATGTGTTTGTTCTTCGTACATTTCTGTTGAGAGTCGGCCTGTTGCAACCAGAGCTCAGACATAAGTGCCTCGGTCTCCACCCAGACGGAGAACAAAGACTCCAGCATGCAAACAAAACCCTTTGCAGCACACAGTGAGAGGCGAGGCATACGAGTCCAGTGCTGGAATTCACAAGGGATGAACTGACTTGACGACTGAGCTTTAGGCATCAGTGGAGCAAAGATCTGACGTCAATGTTGAAAGACGTACGCTTCGTGGTGCAGAACAGACGAGGATCATACGAGCTAAATGTACAGGCAATACAACGCCGGCTCACCCACGTAGATACGTACAGACACAAGGACATAGAACTGAATGGAATACGTTTCACAGCCTATTAATGTGTTTGTTTTTCGGATTGAGAATAAAAAAAATCTACGTGCGCTCTGAAGCGTTACATTAATCTGGAACACTTCAGTCCGAGGCCAGTGATACTTCAGATGTCTTATGTCCGCGGCAACAGAAATCAGACCCAAACATCTAAAAACAGCTGGGAAGTGATCATTCATCTTTACAAGATAAACAAGGAAACAGTAACTTCCTGGTCTGGAATGCGTGACCGACCAAACAGAACCTCTAAAAAAAATGAAAAAGTGAATTCCTGTGTAATGAATCGAGTAAGAAAAATGAGACCAACATCCTGAGAAAGAAAACAGAAACAACGTAAGCAGACACTGACGTAATGCCTGCAGAGGAAGACTCTGGCACGCTGCTACACCACAGTGTCTGGGAGATCGAGGAAGTGCTAGGTCACGCTAGCAGCGGCTAGTGCTAACTGCCTCTGGCAGAGCATATCAGCCAACGCTCGCTAAGCAGACACCGCAACACGTTCCGGAGCGTGGCAGCGATGGCATCACATCCATGCAGCTGGCTGGATTCCAGTGTCTTCTTGTGGCGGGAGGCGCAGGCTGGAATGTTGCATGGATCATAAATAGATCGTCCAAATAAACAAACATAACCTCTTCGCTGTAATGGAACAGCCTTGGTTGTCAGATGGAGGCATGAGAGAATCTGCAGCAACATAACTTAGACATATGTTCAAATGTATACTTGACATACAGCTACCCCCCCCCCGGTCAGTGTTTATGCTGAAAAGGTCCTGAAGATAAAACACACACCTGTAGCCAGGAAGCGATGAGCAGCGAGCAGCAGCTGAGGGGAGATCTTCACATTCGACTCATTCTCGTTCTTGAAGGCAGAAAAGTCTCGCTTATTCTTATTGGGCGCCACCTTTTTCCTGGTGCGGTTATCAGCTGAGAAATGAGACACACACACACACAGACACACACAGTTATTCATTAACCTGGATTATCGTGGTTTTACAGCAACACTGAATCATCTTGGTTGTTCTGTGTTGACGTGCATCTTTCATATACAACAACAATAAGATAACGAATAATAAACTAATGAAATATCTAACATGAGGATGAAAACATCTTTATCTGCAGACTGGGTGACTGGCCCGGTGATAAGACCTGATAAACAAAGCAAAGTCGAACTCACTGTAAAGGTCCGACTCGTCCAGAATCTCTGATTTGATTATCTCCTCGATCACGTCCTCCAGGGTGACCAGGCCCAACACTTCGTAGAAGGGATCTCCCTCCCCCTCGTTGTTCACCTTCTGCACAATGGCCAGGTGGGACTTTCCTGAGGGAGACAAACACAAGCGGCTTTACTTCATTTATTCATCGATTCCTTCCACACACAAGCATCTAACTAATTATGAATGGAGAAATCTCTCTCTGTCTGTCTGTCTGTGTCCTTTACAGAAGATGTGCATCATAAAAAAAACAGAAGAAATGCAGAACTTCAGTACAATTTACAACCAGAAACTGAACTGCATGATATTATTGAGTTGTGCATTGAATGTTTCTTACAGCGTAGAAAAGACAACTGACAGACTGGGGACAGTTTGACTTTTGTTTTTACTTTTCTTTTTGTTTGAACTCTACATCACCCAAAAGCAGAACTTTCCAGTCGGGTCATTAAATCATCAGAATTATCAATATTAAATTACACCTCCTGGGGTAGAAGATTTTATCCACATCGTCCACTCTCTGAAAACGCAGGTTTCAAAACATTTAATGAAAGAGGAAAAAACTCAGATGTAGTTGTTCGACCTTGTGGAGTCATGAAGTAGATTTTAGAGAGAACCAGTCAATGAAAAACACAGAACGACCAATGAAATGTAAAGATAGAGTCTCGAGTCTCTGTCTGTCTCTGTCCCCCCCCCCCACCAAGGAGGTTATGTTTCGTCGCTGTTTGTTTATTTGTCTCTTGGTTTAACAGGATTACACAAAAACTACTGGACAGAGCACAGAGTGGATGGATGTGAAGGATGTGATGTAGGTCAGGTTAGAACCCATTAAATTGTGGTTCAGATCTGGATCAGGGGGCGGAACCAGGGGTTGTTTTTAAATCACTCTCTTTATGGTTCCATGATATTCCCAGGGAATAAGATAAGATATGAAATGCTTTATTAGTCACACAACAGGGACATTTGCAGTATTACAGCAGCAAGAGTCAAAAAGACATCAGCAAGTTATAAGTTCATGAATTGTATTATATTATAAATTCATGGATCTTTAAAAGGGAACTGATATGGAAGGGTTAAGGCCTCAGTGGAGACGTGCGCTCCACTGAGTGACATTCAGGTTCAGACAGATGCTTCCTGTCTGTAACTACATGTCATCTATAGCTACTGTGACACCCCCACATTGACTGTTTCCGTTCTGCGTCTTCCCCTCAGATTACTACAGCAGGTTAGAAACCATCACCGTTTGCACTCTCTCCTGTTGAAGTTTCAACACACGACATCTCACACACACACATTGCAGAACTCGTAAAGCTGCTGTGACTCAGGCCAGAACTGCGCGCTGCCAAGCCCCTTAAATCATGACAAACAATCGTATCGTGTTGGATTCCCTGTCCGACAACGGTTCTGTTCTAACATTAACCCATCTGCCCACACGCTCCGCTTGCACCACAAATAGCCTGTTAATGTGTACAGGTCATTAGAGCCGGGGCTGGGTCTGGACTTTGGTCGCTGAAGTGTTACTGTACAACACAACGACACACAGACAGACACACACATTCTCCACATGACAAAGCCTTCACAGTGCAGAGAGACGCCGCGTCCCAGCGAGCGCTGAGTTCAACCCGCTGATGCTCTAAATTATTAATGATGTTGCCAGAGGGAAGCACTCGTAGGATATAACGGGTTCGATCCCCGACTGCAGTTCCTTCCTTCTACCCACACAAACACGGGGAGCACATGCAAGCAACTGGTGTAAATGACCTTCGCACACGCACACACACACACACACACACACTTAAGTGATTGGATTTGAGCAGGTGACGGCGAGTGAGTCGATTCCTAAATATAGGAGGAGTCGTCTTCTCTTCTGTTTTACTACACAGACTTGTTTTTCTCCATGTGCCCAAAACCGCCAAGCTACCGTGGCGTGACAGGGGATGAAACAAAAGAGAAGAAGAGGTAGAGACAGCGAGAAATCACAAAGGTCCGTCGACTATCTTTGTTTCCAAAAAGAGACGCAGATCAATGGGATTTGCAAAGAGCTCACATGACCACCAATTAAAAGAAGACCAAAGGCTTTAAGTGGTTTTGTTCTGTGTGTGTGTAGACTGTGTGTCCTTGATGTCTGCCTGCCCTGGCAAAGTGGGCGCCACTGGCACGGCACGCACGCACGCGCACGCACACACACCAACACACACACACACACACACACACACACACACACACACACACACACACACACACACACGACATCGTTTGGTTTCACTACACGAAAACAGCAGAAGGAACTTCGAGGAATCCATTTCCCAGCGTGCAGGCTTTACTGGGGGAGTCTGTGATGTCAGGACATGAGATCGTCGAGTGGGCGGAGGACGTGCTGTATATTTAGTCTGGACGCTAACGTCTCGAGAGGAAGCAGCAAGGCCGAACATTCATCGCCATGACTAAATAACAAGGCACAAACATGCGTCAGGTTATTTTCAGGTCAAGTTTTAATCAAGTTCTTCCAGAAGATCTGAGGAGCTAAATCCAAAACCCACATATTTAGTCTGGTTGTTATTTATGATTATTTTCTTATTGTTATTTTCATCCTATTCTATTCTATTATCTGCTTTATAAATACTGCTGCAAGTTTCTTGTTTTATTTGACTGATAATCCAGAACTCAGTGTATTCAGTGACAGTTTTGACCATTAAACATTTGACACGAGAGAAAGAGCAAATACTTAAGTAACTAAAACATTATTAATACCAAAATACTTGAGTGGAATGGAGACAGTGTTTATATTATTGATCCCATAGTGGGAACTCAAAATATCAAAGGATTCAGCACAGTAGGTATAGAGTTCTGACAGAGATAATATACGAGTCCGTGCTGCCCTTCGCTCGTAAGAGAAACTGAAAAGTCCCAAGGTGAGTCTCTTAATGTCCAGTTTCGTCACAGATTACAAGAAATAAAGGAGGAACATCCGTCAACAGTGTCCCACAGACACAATGTCTCAGAGGACATTTATTAACAGATTATTGTTCATTCCACACATGGAATCACTGTAGCAACGAAAATAGACCCATCATGTAATGGAAAAGGCACCGAGTGTACACGTGTGTGTGTGTGTGTGTGTGTGTGTGTGTGTGTGTGTGTGTGTGTGTGTGTGTGTGTGTGTGTGTGTGTGTGTGTGTGTGTCCCTGTGGTGCTGAGTCAATATTTCAGAGGAAGTACGACCCCAGGGGACATACTTACCCCCAGTTACTGGAGAGTCAATTTAGAGTCTATTGACTTCTTCAGAGCATACACACTAACTAACACACACCCAGAGACACACAGACACACTAACTAACACACACACACACACACACACACAAGCAGGGAACACGGAAGTTCAGCCAAGTGCATGCTGTTGTTTGCATTCAGTGTCTGACCTACGTCAGCTGAGTCTACAATTTAATGTCACCCAGCTCCTGTGTGTGTGTGTGTGTGTGTGTGTGTGTGTGTGTGTGTGTGTGTGTGTGTGTGTGTGTGTGTGTGTGTGTGTGTGTGTGTGTGCAGATGAGATCTGCTCATCACACAACATGAGATCATGTGACTGAGTCGGTGCAGCACGATCACCTCAGGCTCACACACACGATATAAACACAGCTGTCACTAATCAAACTGAGAATCTGACACAACAGATTATTGTTTTTGCTGCAGTGGTCTCAGTCGTCCATCCTCACACTCTGAGCTGAGGTGACAGTCAATACTGTCGGCGCTGCTCGACTTTCTCAGATGTTTAGAATCCTCCCCTCGGAAGTCACACATTGAGGCTCAGTTTATAGACCTACATCTGAGTTATAAATACATTTTATCAATTACTCTCCACTTCCTCCCTCCATCCAGAAATACAGCTTAAATATCTTGAGTAAGATCGTTGCCATCTTGTGTGGATGTTATTTGTGAGTTGATATTTGCATGTTGCGTGTGGCTCGCACAGACAGACAGACTGTGGTTAGAAAACAGAAGGGAAAGTAGAGAGGGACACACAAACACACAGGGCTCCCGAAAGCCACTGTTCAATTCCCAAACTGCCCATGATGCATCTGCTTACACAGGGAGAAAAGAATGTGGTCACATGCGTCCCGTGATCAGACCTCAAATGCGTCTTCAATGCATCTTGGGGACGTTCAGAGACGCCTCATCGATTAACAAACGTCACCGACGGAAATCAGGTCATTTCAGCCCGATAAACAGGGAGTGAGAAGTCATTTGAGTACTGCTGCGTTAAACCAGTGTCTCTGAACCTGGATTAGAGGAAAACAGCTGAAACAAAACCTTCCCACTCATGAGAGGATGATGAAGATGATTCAGAAGAAGAGAAATTCTAACCTCCTTTCAGTGTGTGTCCTCGAAACGAAACCTGGTACCTTGGCAGGGGGGGGGGTAAACGAAAAATTCAGATTCTTTCACAATATGACAAACACTGTGAGAACAGAGAAGAGGGATGTGCCAAAACAGGAACCGAGAAACACACTGACCTTTGTTACCAACACTCAACGCTGCCGAGCCACCGACTGCAGCGTCTCTTTCTCTGAACACACACATCACAGCATGTTCACTCCCAGATGAACAATAATTCCACACAAAAACATTCCCAGCATTTCTGCTTCCAGTTCTCTGGGTCGACTCCCTTCCACTCGTTTACAACCGGCTCATGTTTTTAATATGTGTTCAACTTAATCCATGAAATTTAATAAGTGAGCTTTTCTCCCTTTCAAGTCATTAATTGAACCGAATCCATCCATCGCTGGGTTTTTTTTTGCACATGCACGGATAATCCCAGCAGGTGGGGTGACCTTCCCGGTGGATTCTCTGGCCTGTGGCACTTCCGCCACCAGCCCGAGAGCCGGCCTGTTTGTTGACATGTTACATCAACAACAAAAAAAGACGAGTGGAGCGGCAGAGCGATGGGTTCTGTATGGGAAAGGAATGCCACACGCATACCGCCCACGCACAAAACACAGCCCACATATCAGCAGCAGTGACCACAGCCACCGACGGCCAAACATGCACGCTGCGAGGGGATTAAACAAAGACGCACGGCTGCAAATATGCATGTGCAAGCTCACACTCACACTTGTGTAAAAACAGTCCACACACATGCACAAACACACACACACACACACACACACACACACAAAGGGTTGTTGTGCAGGAGTGGTCAAGCTCTTCAAACCTGTTTTTCCAGCTAAGAGTGGAGGGCCATGCAGATCGAGTTACTCTTAAAGGACAGTGAGGCTGGAAAGTCACAGTTCAAATGGCTGCACTCTGCTTTGTAGATTCATTTCTAATTGTTTTAGTAACATAACTACTTCCTAGCATCCCATAACCGCATCCTCACCAGTGCCATGTCAAGGTTTGGGCGTGTTTTGGTGAGTACCTGCTGACAAAAGCATGAGAGTGGAGCTGAAATATAAACCATAGAGGCTATCCCACACCAAGACAATGCACAACAGTGTCTCACAGTGTCACATGGTACGAGCTACAAGAGGGGTGTGTGTGTGTGTGTGTGTGTGTAGTTTATTTGACCAAGCATTACACTGCCAGATATACCCTATAATTACGAGGAAGGATAATAAACAAACAACCCTGCAGCACCAGCACCGTGGTCTTGATTAAAAACAATAAGAAGACGACTATAGCTGAAAAGATGATGAAATTAATATCCGTTAGTCAGTGGACAGAAAATGTATCAACATTTCGGGAGTTAGTAAATATTTCGTTCACGTTTCTGAACAAATGTATGTTTAAGATATTCAGTTTACAATCGTTACAACTTAAAAACAACTTAAATGATTCCATAATTGTCTATGTTGAAGTCTGTCCACCGCATCTATTTTTATTCCCTGGAAATCAAACATAAAGTCATGATAACTGCAACGTGATTCACAGATTAAAAACAGATTTCACTTCTTCGGCCTCCAGCTGTGACCGTGCAGACCGTGGTCCTGCAGTGATGGACCGTGTTGACGTGGTGAAACACAAGTTCGACTCCCCTCCGTCCCCCCGCCGCCGCCTCCACTGACTCGACTTCCCACGTACTTCTCAAGTTCCTCTCACTTGCCTCTTGGCATCAGTTACCATGGTGACGGCCTCCAACAGCGTCCGTGTGTGTTTCCAAAGGTTCCTTTAAACTCTGCTCTTTATAATAATACCTTCTCACACAGTTTAGGTACTGAACTGAGGACTTTTCTCCTTCACTCTGTGTGTGTGTGTGTGTGTGTGTGTGTGTGTGTGTGTCATCCTTTTCAGCTGCAACATCTTGTGACATTTCAGATGGACTATGAAGTGACCTTATTAGATGACATGAAAATTTAATGTCACACTGACTGTCATCGCAGGAAATACTAACAGCAGACATCACACACACACACACACACACACACACACACACACACACACACACACACACACACACACGTAAGTGAAACGCAAACCTCACCGTTCATCTGATCAGCTTCACATTACGCATGTTTATAGTTAATGGCCCGAGGATTGTGAAATTTGGTGTGATACGAACATGTGATACCTTCAACATCAATAAAATCTTAATAAAACAAACAGCGCCCTTGAAGTCAGCGGAATGCAGCTTAACAGGCAGTTAAGTCACTGGACTGAATTCAACATGTCTGCCCCTACGTCCTTGAATAAACTAAACCAGCGGGCGACAACTGGAGGCCCAGCAATAATATATGTTTTTGCTGCAATGCTATATACTGAGTGGAATTACACAGCTCTTATTTTGAAAAGTTGTGACCTGACGATTATGTTGATTGCTTAACAGACCAAAAAAAAAAAAAAATCCTGTCCATCATAGCCCACTTTTCCAGTTATAGAAAGATCACCACCGACCAAGTAAACAGGTTTACGACTGCTGCACACGTCTCTGTAAAAAGAGGGTGTGGAGTAAGGAAACGTATAAAGATCACTAACGTTTACTAGAATTACTTCTCCAGTTCCTCTTATAATAAAAAAGTATCAAGGGGCGCAGCCTGCCATTAGAAGCACTGAGGTCTAAATTCATGCACGCTGGACATCAGGCATGATTTAGAAAACACACAAACACAAGTGAACCATGAAGTCACGAGAGGGACATCGCACTGTGTCAACAGACAAGGTCACATGCTGCACCCGCAGGTACTGGGTGATACTGGTCCTCCTTTTGGCCCTTCCTTTAATTTTGCCAGTATGGGATCAAATGGAAAAACACTCGTTGAGATATCTTTTCCTTTGTCTCTGTTTGCACTTGTTGTACCGGTTTTCATTCATAGTGGGAAACCAAGGAGCAACTGCACAAGCACAACGTGAAAAAAGATGAATAAATAATACGTGGAGGAAGAGATTTTTTAATTTTGTGAAGGTGACCTCGAACTGAACCCAACAATGGATATTTCTGAGCTGACAGTGTCGTAGTCACACCCTGTAGCTCTGTTGATCATGTCATCCCTTCATTGTCACTGTCAACCATGTTTCAATTGAACGTTTCATTTCTTGTTTTGGATTTTAAGTTTTAATGATTTTTTTTAGGAACTGAATTGTAACATCTTGATTATGTTTAGTAAAACAAAGTGTATTTGATTGCCTGTGAGTCAGGTCTAAAAAAACTCAGGGTTACAGTTGAACCTTCAGCACTTTTGGACTCTCAGGAAAGGAACCAGCTCGTGTGTCGTTGGCTTCTGCGAGGATCCGTCCACATCGCCTGCTCTTTATCAGTGTTTGTGCACTTATCTGGACACCGCACCCAAGTCTTTAGGAGCCTGATGTATGCGCTTTGTGTTTAATGGCCGTTTGTCTGTTAGGTGGCTGCATATCTCAACAGCCCATCAACAGATTAGTGGAGAGTAAAACATTTCCAGTACAGATGTATCAGCCGATGTGTGAGTGTGTGTGTGTGTCTCTCAGCTACTACTGCAGATACTTGAAAAGGCCATTGCGTGTTATGATTTTCGTAATATAATTCGCTGGTAACTTTGTCATATGATCTGAGAGATTGCCGTTCATGGCTTTTGTACTCTGACACACACACACACACACACACACACACACACACACACACACACACACACACACACACACACACACACACACACACACACACACACACACACACACACACACACACACACACACACACACACACACACACACACACACACACACACACACACACACACCTGCTCCCTCTCCTGATGAGCCTGAGCTTGTGACACTCCCTGTACACACACACGTATGGGCACATATGTTAGGTGACCTTTTACTCTCCACATTCCTTCCTCAGCCTCTCATCTGAACTCTTAATCTAACTTGAACCTAATCTCAACCTCCAACCCAAATCCGGGCTGTGATCCTGACTCTGAAAGAAGTCAGTCTTTTTCCACGTCTGCCTCTTTTTAAGTTCTATAATAAACACACACACTTTGAGTCAAAGATTACCCAACCTCCGCCTGATAACGTTGTCAACACAGCAGACCTGAATCTCCACTCCTCCTTTATTATAATGGGTGTGTCCCTCACTCACTCTTTGTTTCTGTCTCTGCCCTATTTGTTTCTCCCTGTCCCTGTTACAGTCACTCTTGGCAGCGAGCACTGTTAAAATACTAATATTACTCTCCTGCTGCAATATGAGCTCACAGAGCAGAAAGCATTAACAAGGTGATGCAACAATTCACATTAGAGCTGGAAGTGAGCCAGTGAAGGAAAAACACGGGAGGACTGGCAAAACCAGAATATTTCAGATAAGTAAACACTCTGGAAACGTTGTCCAATCCCTCCTGAAAGCTGTTCATGTATAAATTTGAAACAGGAAATGTGACGCACAGCCACACACACACACATGTCATTAATGGTTTGGAGACATTTCCAGACTTGTAATTAGGAGGCTCGCAGGAAAATGTCTGGAGCAACTGGCTCGGACATTTGGGTTCTCACCTACAGACACTCTGGATAATTTCAAGAAAATGTCCAGACTTCGGTGCAGGTCTGTGGCTACAACCAATCAACAACATTGTCTTTCCAAAACACATCAACTCTGCTACGGATACGCCTGGTGTCCACACACATCTCCAAAACGGAGAAGTTTGGAAACGATGACGTAGACACCTGATTGATTATGTTCAGTCACGACGTAGCCTTCACCGATTCGCCACACTCCTATCACACGACTCCCTCCCGGAAGAAAACAACCGGCATTAGCCTCGCCGACCAGTGTGGAACGCAACGCGGGTAATCAATTACAAACGTTGCTGCTGACCCCGTTGTCTTTGCTAACAGCTGTTTTGCAATGATACAACTGCTCACATGTGCAGGAGATGAGCTGTTATTCAAGCAACTCCTGTGTACACCCGCATGCCCAGTGTACGTGAGTGGTCACATGATAATGCGTTTTCAGGCGTGTTAGTATGGACAGGGATTAAAACTGACATGGAGCCAAAACACTTGTTTGGCCAGAGATTGTTTTAGTGTGAAAATGCCATGTGTGTATCTGATGATCAGCCAAAAACTTCCTTCTGGAAAAGTGTGTAACTCCACTCGTTTCTACACAAAAATCTATTGTGACCTGAAACTTTGTTTAACAAAGTCGAGTCTTACACATCAAACTGGAATGTGTCTGCAGGCTGTTAAAGAACATGTTATAATTTGTCAACTATAACATTGTTTCTGGTAGGATGAGCCCATTCGACATATCTGGTTTTACAGAGATAAAGAAGTGTAGAAGAGGAAGTAGTGTTTTTCGTGTTCCTCTGCTCGGTCACCTTCAGCTCTCATTGGCGCTGCAGCGTTGCAATGAAACGAGAAGTCACTCAAATGAGGCATTGGTTCGGAGTCATCACCGCAGAGATGGTCGGTTTTGATTTTAAAAAAGGGACACACTGGTGATTTTGCACATGAGAATCACGTGGACGACTGCTGCTCAGCCGAGTGTGTAATGTCAAGGGGGGAATTGTAAAATTAACCCATGACTACAAACGTATAACTGAAAGCCTCTGTCTCAAACTACGTGGTTTTAGAGGGGACCTGTGGAAAAAACATGGTTGAGTTGCATCATGGGAAATGTAGGATCATGTGTTTCTAGAGCTTGACTCACACTATTTAAAAATTAGGATACAGCTGTTTTCTGGACGTCCTAATCTCACTGGTCTGCCTCTTTAAAAGCATTTTTTTTTTATGGCATGTTAAAATAGGATTTAGCATCTCCTTCACGTCCTCGAAGGTTCCTGCACTTCTGGTCAAACCAGTTAACAACTGTCATGCTAGAAGGGTTAGCATTAGCACAGCTAGCTGCAGCCTGTGACTCGTATGGCACATATCACCAGCTTTTTCCTGCATTCTACAGAAACAGCGTCGCTGAGCTAACCAGCCAGTGTCTCCCTGTCTGCAGATACCTGTGACATCACGTGTCTTTCCATTCTGAGGAGAGAGGCTCATGCTGAGTCACAGAGAGGAAACCCACACACACACACACACACACACACACACACACACACACACACACACACACACACACACACACACATTGTTGACACACGCCAAAATTCACTCACACTCTTGTTGGCCGACTTCCCTGTCTGCTGAGTTCATTTCATTATATCTGTATATCTGTATATCTGATTGAGGGCTGGAGCCAACGTTTCATTACATACGCACTTTCTAAAAAACACATAAAAACTGTTTTGTCTGAAAACAAAAGTCGGCTACACTGACAGATCATTCTTTTATCTCTTAAATTAGTCCAGTGACAGGATAGAAAATGTATTCTCACACAGTCTGCTGCTATTTTTAGGCTTTTTTTTTCCTCATGGCACAGTTTGTCTTTTTTCTTCATCTTTTGTCAAATCTAGGTCTCTGGAAAGAAATGAATTGTTGACATTTAAAGCGGCTGTAATTAATATAGTCTAATGACGATGTGAAAACAATGTGATGATGTGGACGCTGAACATCTGGAGAATCATCTGTTTCTCGGAGCCTGTCAGGGAGTTTCAGCTCGTTGATTATCCGTCCGACTGACAACTTCACCGTTTTGATTCACTGTCACTGCCCGTGTGTTGTTTTCAAAACAAGTAACAGCCACACATGTAGCTCAGCTGCTTATTGAAACAATAAGCAAAAAACTAAATAAAGACCCTTTTTCCACTGGTCACAAAACCAAACAAAACCCAATAACATCTGGCTTTTGTCTAAAATGGGAATGGATACAATCGGCCTTCACTCCCGGGTCAAATGACTCTGCAGTAGACATGGGTTCTTATTGGCTCTCGCTCCCATCGGCAGTGACGAAGACTTAACACATGCTAACTAAGCAAGAGAGCGGTGAAGAATAAAAAGGCAAACTCCTCTACTGGCAATGGGAAAGGAGTCAATCGCCTTTTCAGCAGGTTCACCCCCAATTTAAAGATCCTGAGTACACTCGTTAACTTTGGTGACAAATGCAATCGATCCATTTCCTTAAAGCTCTTAAAGCCTGTTCATAATAATAACAGGAATCACTATTATATTTCACCACAGTAAACATTGGCTGCAGGTCTATATGCTTCAGTGCCTCAAGACTTATCTAGATTCATCAAGACTCAGAGTCCAATCAGCTGAACATCAGGTGCTGTGTTATCAGCCGCCTGCTTCTTCTTCTCTCTCTTCCTATCATGTCATTCGAGCTCAAAGGGCTGACGGTGCAGCGCCAGTCCTCTCAACTTAGTGTGTGCTGAATGTGTGTGTGTGTGTGGGGGGACGCATCCACACTTTTAGACTGTGTGTCATAACAATACCAGGATAGAGCACATGAAGTCCGGATTTATCTGTCTGAAGATCGGTTCCTGCATTTGGGGCCGATGTTCATCAGGTGGCAGTTTGTGATGCCGGTGCTACGTACGTCTGATTCCCAGACGTTACTGGAAATACTTAGATTGCATCCAGGCTGTCATTAACAGAAAACATAACCTCTATGGCTGCAACTATTATTATATTATATATTATAAGAACTTATTTTAATTATTAATGATTATCTTAAGTGATTCAAATAGTATATGGACTGATAAAATGAATGGAAAGTGCTTTGTCTAACCTTATATTCACAGTAGAAGTCACACACAATTTCATACAGTGCTTGTATCACATCATTCAGACACAGCCAGGTCTACACAGCCATCAGGGGCAAGTTAGTGCCCAAGGACACAGAATACTGAAGACAGGGATCGAACCACCACCTTCTGGTTAGTGGACGACCCGCTCTACCTCCTGAGCTACGGCAATACAATGTGCAGTCTCTCTAGAGGTGCCACTCAAGTCAAGAGATAGGTATTTCCATTGTTTTTGGGAGGGGGAAACTAATTGTAAAGTCTGGGTCTTTCCCCCTCGTCACATTGGAAACTTTACAAAAGTAAAATTTGCATACGAGTAAAATAAAACCCACCCACGGTGACTCGATATGAAAACCACTTTGTTTCAACCTGTTCTTAATAGTTTGCTTTCCATGATTATTTACTGGCAACAGTCAAATATCCTCTGAGTGGAGCCCCCCCCCCACCAAACCCCAACAATAGGCACAATAAGGTAAACCAAGCATAACACATGTGGCTCCTCATGCCTGTGACTGCTGTAAAACCTTGTTATTTATAGCTGTTGTTCAGTAAGCTACAAGGTGCTCAGTGGTTAGGCTACATCCAGACCGACTGTAATAATATATAATTACAAGCTGTTTACATCAGTTGCCTTCTGAGTTGCTCTTCAGAGACAGAGCAGATCAAGGTCACATCGTCACTCTTCACCAGTCTCCATCTCCAGTTCTCTGTCACGCCTCGTGGTTTCCCAGTGACACTGAATATCACAAAGCTGCTGACAACATGTGACCACGACCCTGAAGTCTGCTTTTGCCACCGAGGTGTCAACATGCCTCAAATGTCAAAACCACTAAAGACCGTCTAATTTGACCGGCGCTCACTTTCGAATACAACCACACTCAAATCAAAACAATGGCATAATGTTGCTGACAAGGCTTCGTCCTATAACGTCACATCTTTATCAGGTTAAATCTGTGGTTCGAAAACACCTATAGTGTCAGTCCAGGGGTGATGGGGGGGTCTCCAGCTGAAATCTTCAGTCAAATAACAGAAAACTGCATGTAATTTATAATTAATCTTTACTGTTAAGTGATATATATCTAGTTAAATCAATATAGCAAAAGGTGAAATAGAGCTGCCTTGAGAAAATGTTCAATTAATGTTATTTCTTGTATTTACAGTATCTGAGCGGCAGCGATGAGAAGAACTAAAGGCTTCCTCCACTGTGACAACCCTCAAACCCAAGAGTTCACCCACAGTGTGCTCTCATATCTACTTAAGAGTAAATCTCTCTGCTGCCAAACTTTAAGCCAAGATCGTTTCCAACTCTGTGTGCAGATTTGTGTGCGTGCGTTAGTGTGTGTTGGTGTGAGTGTGTGGGCAATGCAGCTTGTTGCCAAACCTTCCCACCTCGCCAGCCACTCCTACAAGATGAGCTGCAGAGCTATTCCGTGGCCAAATGTCACACGGCGCTGTGCACCACCACCACACACCACCACCACCACCACCACCACAGCAACTCTAAAGTCAATTTACAGCTGCAAGTGCAAAGTAACAGAGAAAGATGTGAATTAATAAACTGTTGTATTGACTTGAGAGAGTTCAATGGGGGACCGAGAGGGGAAGTAACGTTTAGTGACATTTTACTTCCTTTACTACGTCTCACAGTCGCACGCTGATGCTACAACAGACACAGAAAGACAATCACTCACTCCTCACTGCACTGAGCCACAGACACAGCAAGTGTGTGTCTACTGTCTGTGACCTTGAGACGAGATGCCTGAGAAAGGAAAAATACATCCCTGCGGGAGATGGCGTCAGTGTGAGTGTGTGTCCTCCTGAGAGAGGGAGTGTGTGTTTGTGTGGAAAGAGGAAAGGCAGCGCAGAGAGAGAGAAGTGAAACAGGGGAAGTGTTTTGATATCACCAATCACAAACCTGACTGTTGTTACATCTGATTTCTGGCAAAGCCTCAACAAAGCTTCTCAGCAGAGTTGTTATTTGTCAGAAGAACACAGCCTTGGTTTATTTTCTGTGATAAGCGATGTTTATATTTCCAACTGTGAGATATAAAAACAACTCTCTTCTCAGTAATCCTACCACGGCGGTCTACACGCCCCAATATAGTAAACGATAAACATGGCGACTTGATTCCGTACCCGTCCTTCACACAGAAGAAGTATCTATCAGTCCAACACCAACATGAAATTTAAAACTACCATGTCTTTGATATCGAACACTCAAGAGCAGAGGGAGTCTGGCAGAGGAAGAGTCTCAGAGTGAAATGCTTGATGCGAATAGTAACCACAGTCGTGTCATGCATCGATGACCTTTAACCTGACAGTCTGGATAAGAACTAAATCAAAGTTTAAATCACTGTGATGCTGCTTTGGCCATTGAATCACATCCAGAGCTGCAACTAACATATAATTTCATTCTGGTAAACGTACAATTTCATGACCGTTTTCTGTGAACACTATTTAAAAAGTGAGAAACGCAGCAGTTTCCTCCCCCCCGCAGCTGAAGATGATGTCCTCAGATTTCATGTATTGACCAAACAGCCTAAAACTACAAAGATATTCAGTTTACCATCATGTTGGACCACCACGTGAATGGAATTTTGGTCTTTTTGCTTCTAAAAGTGACCAAAAGTATTAAAATTATGACATTGTTTTAAAAAAAAGTAGCAGATTGGCTTCTGTTGATCGATTAATTGATCAATGATCTGATGGTTGCAGTTTTAAATGACCCTGCACCCTTCACTATCAGTGCAAAATTAAAAGTTTAAAAAAAAAAAGAGGTCATAAGTCATATTACTAGGGATGAAGCGTTTGCCATATTGTTTAACATTCTTAACGATGCCACAATAACATGGATAACTGTATTAATTTGGGTCACTGTAAACGTGATAACATTTTCCAACTGTTCCGTTTCTATACATCACTAGAAACTAAATGTTTCAGTGGCAAACCTTCACCGCCCCATAAAACATTCACTCTCCTTGGCGGAGCAAGTCGCAGGGTGGCTTCCTGTGGAGTACAACTTTGGTGAACTTTGACCCGTGATATTCGCTTTGCATTCCCATACGTGTCACCGTTTCCGAATCAAAGCACTCTCACAGCCTTTCATCTCACACACATACACGAGTCTCTATGACTTCAGAGGACATTGCACTGACTTACATGGATCTGATGGAGACGTACTCTAACCTTAGACATAGTTACTACTTGCCTAAAGCTAAACTTTAACTTGACCAACCCTTAACTTAACCTAACCTTAAAATGCAATGATTTACATTATGGGGACTTACTGTTGTCAACACACACACACACACACACACACACACACACACACACAGTCAGTGATTTCTAAAGTACAGACCTCTGCACCTTCACCTGACCCTCTGGGCCTGTGTCTCTAAAAGTGCACAACAATCCCACAGACCTTTCTTGAACTCCTCCAGCATGGAGTCCAGCTTGGTGTCGTGGAAGACAAAGTGGACCGGGTGGTTGTAGAACTTGGTGATGGTCTTCAGGGTGGTGCAGTCGTCCGGGTCCACGAAGGCCAGGTCCTTGACGAACAGGACGTCCACGATGTTGGAGCGCTCGTCCTCGTACACGGGGATCCTCGTGTAGCCGCTCTCCATGATCTCGGACATGGTGTTGAAGTCCAACACGGTGTCGCTGTGGATCATGAAGCAGTTGCCAATCGGCGTCATGACATCCTCCACCGTCTTGGTCCGGAGCTCCAGCGCGCCCTGGATCATGTTGAGCTCCTCCTTCACCAGGTCGTTGTAGGGCTCGGTGACTTTCAGCATCCCCACCAGCTTCTCCCGGTTGTACACGGTGCCGATCTCCTGGCCGAGGATGCAGTCGAGGAGCTTGCTGATGGGCCACGACAGCGGGAAAGTCAAGAGCATGAACAACTTGGTGACCATGATGGTGTTCGCCCCGACCGCCAGGCCGTGCCGAGAGCACAGCGCCTGGGGCACGATCTCCCCAAAAATGACGATGCCGACGGTGGAGGCGACCACGGCGCCCACCCCGGAGTTGGTGAGGTCGTCCAGGAGGATGGTGAGGGTGGTGTTGACCAGCACGTTGCCGAGCAGCAGCGAGCACAGCAGGTAGTTGCCCTTCCTGCGGATGGGCTCGATCTTCCGCGCGTACTTCTTCTCCTTCTCGGTGCCGCAGCTCTGCACGATGCGGAGCTCCATCGGGTCCAGCGCCATCAGCCCCAGGTTGAGCCCGCTGAACATGCCGGACAGCACCAGCAGGAACGAGACGACGATGACCTGCAGCCAGATGGGCATCAGGGACTTCTTCACCTCCCTCACCCGCAGTCTGCCGTCACTGTTGTCCAGCAGGTACCACTCCTCCTCCTGCGGGTCGCGGACGCACAGGGCGAACACCTTCTCCACCTCGCTCTTGCGGAGCTGCTTGATCTGGAGGCAGACCACCCCAGAGGTGTTCTGGTTGTGGACGTCCATGTTCCCCTTCACCACTATATCCTTCGTGTGTTCGGGACAAGTCCTATTGGGGGAGGGCGGGATATCTCCGTTGATACCGTCCTCGCTGTCGCTGGTCTGGACCTCCATGAACCTGATGAGCGCCGAGCTGTTGGGGAACAAGTGGAGCCCGTAGAACCTGAAGCGGATGTCGCTGCCCTCGGTCACATGGATATCCCCGTACTTGTTGGTCCCGGCCGGCTTCTCGCTCCTCTCCAGCCTCCAGCCGAGGATCCGGGTGACGCCGCTCGGCTCCGGAGTCACCGCCGCGGCCTCGCTGCCCGAGAAAACACAAGAAAAGACGAGTAAAGTTACCGTGAGCCCTCGTCCGCTCCAGTCCGTCGCCATGTTTGTTTAGGACTCTGCCAACGGGGGAACTGACGTCACATACTCGGCTCCGAGGGCCCGCCTCTCCGGCTCAATTTGCATATCCCCAGAGAACAGCCAATCGGTGACTGCAACGTCACTTAAAATCATCGACCGCGCCCCCTCAGTTATTTATTGTTAAGGTGGACTGACAGGGTTTGCTTTTAAGGTCGTCTACGTGCACGAGTTTACGTTGCACTCTTGTTTTTGTTATCTGACTCTGCAAAGAATTGTAAATAAAAACACCAACAAAGAAATAAACAAGCCACTCCTTATAAAAACAAATACTTCAAAGACTTGTTCGACTTCAAAGACAAGAGAGCTCAAATTCCTGCAATTAAGAAAACACATGCAAAAAGACACACGTTCGAAGTTAGAAAACACATGCAAGTAAAAAAAACATGTTCAAAGTTAGAAAACACACGCAAATAGAAAAAAAACACGTGCAAAGTAAGAAAACAACTTCATCAATTTGATGACACATGCGCTGCAAAAAGTGACAACACATGCAAAATACAGGAAAGCGTTGTCAATAACGAAAACGAAAAGTGATGAACTTGGCTTGAGCTCAAAGCATTGTGAAGTGTCATCACCACTGACGAGTAGCTGACTTCAGTAACTTCACAAACCTATCACATGCTGCACAGAATGGATACGATACATTAGTATATATGTTAAACTATCATATTTGCAAGTTGTTCAGAGTTTGGAGTTCTGATGGCTCAGGAAAGTTGGCACGTTATTACAGCATTTCACTTTGAGAAGGACAGATCTCTGCATGCTGGAAGACAAACTGTGGGTTTCCATCAACCTGCCAAACACCGAATACCCACCGGCTCCATTCTGAAGCTCAAACTGACCTCAGGTGTATGTTAGTGTCCAAGGAAAAACCGCAGAGAGAGATTCCTTCATTAAGAGTATTTCTTCTCTTTGATGAACTTAGAAAAAAAGTAGAAAATAAAAAAGGTGAAGAACTATCAGTCTAAAGAGTAACAGGAGTCAAATAGCTGTGATTTAGTTTTCCCTCCCAGTGTATTTCTTTACTGACAACAGAGCTCCCTCTTGTGGTCAGATTATGGTCAATGCATACAGCAGGTCAATTTAAAACTGCACTGTAAACAGTTTGGTAGCTGGAGAAACAATTATAGCGTCATTATACTCATTTATTACTCTAAAAATAGTTGTGCCTTGTCATAGTATATGATATTTTACAACTTCACAAACTGTGGTATTATTTTCCTTATGACATTTTAATGACTTATTGTATTGTGACGATTTTGAGATAAGATAAGGAAGGAAGCTGAGACGACTCGTATTTCTTTATTTATGTATATATCTATAGTGAGGACTCTCAGTACTTTATTTTTATCGGGGGACTATTATCGTGTTTTACAGGCATCGTTCACTGGATTTTGAATTAAAAAAAAAAATCTTACAATCGATTAATTTCCGGGACATTACGCTTTCATTTAAGTAATCTGTCAATGCAGTCTTTTTTCTTACAGTGTAAACCTAAAAAAAACATCACAGTCAAATTTCAAAGGTCTCAAAAGGAAAACTTGTGTGTTTACAAAAAAAATCTGTGTAATTTTATGTTGTTGGTGATTTTAGAGTTAAACATTTGGCGCTATATGTCACGAGAAATTCTTTTGGCAAATTAGTTGCAGATACAATGAGTACATTTTCCAATGGACCAAAGGAGGTGGGTGGAGAGAGAGAGAGAGAGAGAGAGAGAGAGAGAGAGGAGGGGAGGATGGGGGGAGAAAGTAGAGGAGGGGAGAGCGTGAGGGAGGGAGGGGAGTAGTAGGGGGTGGTGGGAGGCCAGGAGGAAAACACCAGACCTCGTTTTTGTCCTCGGAGTTTGGAGACTTTCTGCGCCAGGACGCACCGCTCCGCGCCAGGACGCACGGTAAGAAGACGCGTCTTTTCACTGCCCTCGGAGGGGAAGGGTGGGAGAGTGGAGGTGGAGGGTGAGTGTGACAGGGTGAGGTTGACTTTTGGGGGGAGAGAAAAGGGGATGGAGGAGAAAGGGCGAACAGGAAGCCAAGTGAGCGCTTGTCTCCTCGCTTCCTCGTCGCCGCTTCCCTGCAGGGAGTCAGAGAAAGTAACGGAAAGGAAAGAAAAGGCAAGAAAAGGTGGAGGAGTCTGTTTTTGAGGAAGGAAAAAACTCTCATGTGCTCTCTCTTTCTTTCTTTCTTTCTTTCTTTCTTTCTTTCTTTCTTTCTTTCTTTCTTTCTTTCTTTCTTTCTTCCTTTCTTCCTTCTCTTCACTTCTCATCAGCGCCACTTCCACAACAACCGCAGCGACAGACTTCTGTTGTGTGTTTGACAAAGTTTTTACTCTAACACATTGTTTTTGATGCTTGTTGGTAAAAGTAACATTAAAGTGTGGATAGTAATAATGCGGATGAGGATGAGAACTGTTATGTACATACACTGTAGTTGTAAGTAGTACACTGTGTGTTTGGTGATGTCAGTAAAAGTACTTATTCATGTCCTGTATTAGTGATAACTGCAGCAATGCCTGTTTCCTTGTGTTGATGCTCAGCAGCTACTTGAGAATTATTCCTCTTCACCAGCGAGTCTTCCTCAAACACGTCTGCAAAACACTTAATTTCTTGTTTGTGAGCAGAGATTTTCATAAACAGTCTATGGTCCAGAGTGAAGTTAGAAAACGTTGTGTTCATCCCACCTGGTTTATCTGCAGTGACGATTTTAAAGTCAATGTTTTTCATGAATGCTTCATTACTTCAGTTAATTAACTGTTTTCAAACATTGCCTGTCAGAGGTCTGTTAAAATACCGACACAATCTTCAGACCCAAGATCACAACTTTTCAAAATATAAACTTCATTATTTATATTTGATCTGGTTAGTTTTGGTAGAGGCTTTACAAACCAACCTCTTCCTGTCTTAAACACACACACAGCTAAGAAGCACACGTACATCCTGTCGTCATCACCTATGTGGTCTGTATACTCGACACTCATTGGTCTGTAGACGTGTGTCTGACATCAGCGTGTTGTCAGTTGGTTGTAGTCTTTCTGTTTGAATGGAGAAAATGAATGAAGAAGTTAATTTGGTGAATCATTATGGTTTTTACTCCCACTATCTTCAGGCGCAGCACTCAACACTAGTTCAAACAAGTGGTTTCACAATAAAAACAACCAACAAACCATGGTTCAGTTTGATCCAGACCCAGACCACCTCTTTGCATTTGGTCTGTTGGTCTGAGGAACCTGAGAATCACTAACAGTGTTTGAGACAGAGGCTGAAAAGAGGAGCTGCAGCAATGGACAGTATCCGTTCAGTATGTGTTGACTGAACATTAGGGCATGTAAACATTTTCAGGTGATAATACTCATAAAATCTTGAATGAGTGTGAGGTAATTCACTGAATTTGATTTCGATCAACAACTTCCACCCTGCGTACAAATCAATTTTAAGCCAACTCGGTGTCACAGCTTGTCGTTCATCCGCTGTTGGACCGATGTGACCCTGCGTCTGCCACAGTAGCAGTCAGAGAGTCTTTATGGTACATTGGGCAGATTATTAAGCTTTGAAGGTCAATAAAATGTGAGGTTGTTATCAGGTAAGATGAGAGGAGGAGTGGCTTTGTGGCCTGAGAGGTCAGGTGAATAATTCAGAGGTTCGATTGTTCGGGCCTTTTCGGTGCGACGCTCTGGGCCTTTGCTCAAAGCGCAGCTACTGTTTTGTGCCCTTGTGTCATAACTGCTTCTCACTTTCTCCTTGTGTCTGTTGTCAGCTGGAATGAGGTCGTAACGGGGTCGGATGCTTACGTCTGTGTATACATCTCACACATCATGCATCAAACATGCATCCGAGTCACAAATCACTTCACTTCGTAAAGTTCTCAAGGGAATAAAACCTGCACAAGGCAGGAAGTTACCATCCCAGGTGTGACGCTACTTTTGGTAAAGAGTTGGGAAAGAGTGAACTTCCGAGAAAAACACTAATCAGTGACTCACAGAAACATTGAAATACCCTTTATCAGTGTGTTGATTAAGCCTGGTTGTCGGTTAGATTGCCACTGATTCTGTGGAGGCTTGAACATTATGTGAGTGACAGGAACTAGGAAATCTGATAAGTGGGAAATGAGCAAACCGTCGTCAGGACCCCATTCAGGCTGCCGTACAGCTGCCTGCTTGATAAATCCTCTTTGGAAAGAGATAAAGTTAAAATAAACTCTACATTAGCACTGAGCATGAATGAGCACGTTGATCTTCAAACCTGACTTTCATGATTCTCGATATCTTCTAAACCTTTAATGTTCGGTGACTGTATCTTGTAAAGTTCCGATGCTATTGACCTGAGACCATGTATATAAAGATTGACAACATGACAGCTCCCGAAAAGCGAAGCCAAATCGTCTTGATGACCCCCGGTGGCTGGCTGCAATAAAGTCTTAACCCCCACCTCCTCCAGGTTAGTGGATGGGACATAGACCAAAATAGTACACCTTAGATAAATATTTCTCAAAAATGGTTTCTGTCATTTTAGGTTGTTCTTATCACACTGATTTTTTTTCAAGCTTTAATTTTTCTATTAAGTTTGGTTTTAATTTGACGCTATAAAAATGGGGTGAAACGTCATGATTGACAGCTGAGACTGACATGCATTGGTCGCTACATCAGCTCGACCCTCCAATTACTACTCGGCCGTTCACATCCCGGATATTTTGGCTTCATTTCTGGATAGTGGGAGGAAGTGGAGACACTCACACACACACACACACACACTCACACACTTTAGTTAATTAAATAAAGGAGAAACCTTTTCAGTGGCTGCTCTGTAAAAAGTGGATGTTTATCAGTTCCATGTCATTGAGGTCGTTAGCTCAGGCTCTGAATTAGCGGAAAAATCAACAAGCCAAAAACAAACATGGTCTCCGTGGCTCAGTGTGGAGCAGAACAGGCAACTGGCACGCAAACACAAAACCAAAACCAGAAGCTGTTAGCTGGTTATCTCCTATAAATGATCAGATATCCATAGGAAACCACGAGTTATAAATGTCTGGGAGACTAAAGATAGTCGTCATATGAGTCACGATGCTTGTCAACTTCATATCTAATGATCTAAATCTGGTCTTAAAGGTTGTTAAGATAAAATAAGCAACTTTTTTGTTTTTTCTCAAATCTAAATTCACTGATTTAATGTCACGTCAGCTGTTGGTGGGAAATTGGAACTTCCTCTAATCACTGAGTTCCCGTTACAGATTTCTGGGCTGAAACCTGAAGGTAGTTATGATGAAATCACACAGACACACAATATTAAGTGTTTGCACAATCAGCTGCAGCAGCTTTCACACATGAGGGAGGATTGACGTTAAAGTCTTTTGTCCAAACTGAAAATCGAAATGATCTAATTAAAAGTTTTCCACAAAAATTAGAAGCTGTGTTTTTATTCTGTGCTACTGTGTGATATTTTCTTCCTCCCTTCCTCCCTTCCTCCCTTCCTCCCTTCCTTCCTTACTTACGGGAATTTTAATTGTATTGGCCAATGATCAGAGGTTTTTGGCATCAACACAGGATGTACTGGGTGACACATACAGAAGCTGACTGGTTTTATTGGTCTGACTCAATGATGAAGAATACGAAGTTAGTCCCTCTGCTCCGCTACGACTGCAACTGACCAACTATTTCATTTATTGATTAATCTGCTGGTTATTTTGTGGATTAATTAGATTGATGGTTAACTTTTGATCAAACCAACAGTTAAAGTATTGTTTCTTCTTTTCATTTTCCAATAAATTCATTTTCTAAATAGTTACAGATTATCGTTCTAGTTGATGAATGGCCTGACCTTTTGTGGCTTCATGTATTTCTGTTGGTAATTTTACAGCAGTCAGTTTGTTGAGTGTATGAGAGCTATTATTAGCTCTGAGCCCGATAAGACGAGTACCTGCTGATAGAGGTGCAGCAGAGAACACGCGCAGCTGGACGGTCAAAGGCTGAGTTCTCCTGAAAATCCAAACCAGGAGTTTGTGTTTGAGCAATTTCTTCTTCAAAGGTTCAAATAAAAACCTCAGAGTTCTCAACCAATTATCTTTACAGGGGTTTCTGTAAATTCATGAGGAATTTACAGAATACCCATACTTGTGGTATTGGCTATTGCCTGCGCCAACTTTGACGTCAGCACCTGTCGTACACGTGCTTCAGTTGTGGTGACTCGGTGCAGTCTTCTCCTAAATGATGGGTGTCACTGCGAAAACAACAACACCAGAAAAAGAAGAGGAAGAAGAAACACCAACACAGCAGTTTGGACACCGGCCTGTTTCCTTCAGAGACAAAGCTTTGGGCTTGTGGTCACTGACAGTTTCCTACAGAATCCCTCATCTTTACTCACTGTCTCTGTCTCATCCCTCCAGGAGCCATCTGGGAATCTCTGTGCTTTCTTATTGAAGGCTCATCTGTAGACGGACCTGGTCACAGACTCTGCTTCCAGTGTAATCCATGCTGCTCTAGACACAATCAGCGGCGGGGTAAAAAAAGCTCCGCATGACGAGCCGAAATGACGCCGCACAGAAGTGTCTATTAGTTTATTTCTGGCACGTGTCACGGCAAACAAGGACGGGAATGAGGAGCTGAAACTAGGCAAGAGAGACATGTCCTGATTGAGCACAAAGAGACAAAATGACCACAAAAAGAGACACAAAACGACAGCTAAAGGATGCAAAGCTTTCACAAAGAGACACAAAATGACCTGAAAAGATGCAGAAAGACCCAACGTGTTTCAACATGAATACAAAGAGACACAAAATATAGAGACGCAAAACAACAACAAAGACTCAAAAGCAGGACTGTGGTCGTGTTCAGTCTGGTGTTTTCCTCTAACGTTGGAGGTTTTTGTGCCCTGGGAGCTGTTGTATCCCAATCCATTCCTCTTAATGGTCGTAACCTGAGAAGCTCCTAACGTTTACCTAAAGCTCTCTGTTTATTCTCAGAGCTCAAGATGTTTCAGAGCCATGAAGAGCTTCTCTGTTTATATCCTCAAACCCTCGCCTCTCAGTTTGGAGACAAAAATGCACAGAGTTGCTCCTCTGTGCATTTCTCGCCTCGTCATTGACCAAAAGAGACACAGAGGAAACTGTAGGTTCTTGTCTGATCTGTGGTAAGTGTTATGCATTAACTCCTATCGTCCTCCAGAAGTTCCAAGAAGTTTGTGGTCTTGTTCAAGTCAAACTCTGATCTCAGTTCCACTGCTGTGAGCACAGAGCTCTTTGTTTTCTTCTCCCTCTGTTTGATTCACGTCATTGTAGTGAGGAGACTTTTAATAAGAGCAGTGATTCAAGGTTTCTCAGGTCCTGATGACGTCATGATATAAAATCACATGTTCCAGTAAATGATATGATATTTTGAGGAATCGTGTCCACTGATTATTTTCGTCACCAGCTAATCTGACATTTATTCTATTCTTGAAATGGTTATTTGATTAGTTGGTAATAATAATATCCATCAATCGATTAATCCGTTCATCTGCAGCTCAATTGTAAAGTTAGATATGTCTGGAAAACCATTCTCAAAACACAAAAATGTCTTCATCCATTGAATACACACAACTCTGTCTATACACACACACACACACACACACACACACACACACACACACACACACACACACACACACACACACACACACACACACACACACACACACACTACCTGCACTCACAGGCTCTTTGTTTCAGCTGCAGAGAAGCGTTCCCTTTTGATAGTAGAGCTCTGTTCAGTTGAGAAACCAGAGATCACTGATCGGACAACACACCCATTCATCTGCGTGACCTCTGACCTGTGAAGCCAGTCACAGGTGACTGTGACACTGGGATGCTGTTACACACCTTTGTTTGTGAGTGAGTGTGTGTGTGTGTCTGTCTGTGTGTGTGTGTGTGTCTCCTCTTGCACTACTGCTTTTTTTCTGACTCTTTGTCAAATCGGATTTTCTCTGGGATCAATAAAGGTTCATCTCCTCTTGAGGCTGCATGGGTCAGGGCCCAGATGTTTGTCTCACGCTCCTGCTGAAAAGACCATTTATTACTATCTCAGGAAAGATGGACATTCAGCCGTTTCAGACACGAACAGAAAGTGTCCAGAAAAATTGGGGACTGGACTTTTGCAATTTCGTCTGCATCTTCTACGGCTCCTCTTTTTCATCCTGAGATTTTTGTGCTCTTCCAGTTTTGTGTCCGTGTGTGTCGTCATCAACTCGTCAACACTTACTCGCTGTGAATTCTCCGGAAGTTTTCCTCCTGGAGAAGTTCCGAGAAAATGTCCACAGCAACTGACTTGGACATTTTGGTTCTCACCTACAGTCCCTCTGGAAAACTTCAGGAGAACGTCTGGACGTTTAGTGCACGTCTGAGAACGGCTTCATTCAGTCTGGGCTCAGCACCGTTCTGACAGTCACAGTTAAAGTCTCGTTAAAGCTTCATGATGAATGCAGTGAGTTTAAATTTCACTTTTTCCAGACCAGGGACGTCCCTCTGTGTCGGGTCACATGACTCGGTGTTTGGCTGCAGAATTAACAGGGTGGTTAATTTAGTTTTATAGTCAATGAATAGGTGGACTGTTTGCTTAGTGTTTAGACTTTGACAATGTGTGTGTGTGTGTGTGTGTGTGTGTGTGTGTGTTTTTGAGTCAGTGTATTCCTGTTAGTTCCTACAACACATGTGGTTGTTATTTATAGCTCCAACGCTGATGTCATCTCTGCAACTAACGCTGAGGGGCAGGACTTTTAAAACCAACCTCTTCCTGTCTCTCACACACACACACACACACACACACACACACACACACACACACACACACACACACACACACACACACACACGGACGTTTCCCCTCCATTATTACCACATTTGCGCTTCATTAATTTCCAGGATTGGAAATGGAATTTTTTTTCTATCGTCGATTTTTTAGCATTAAGTACACACACACACACACACACACACACACACACACACACACACACACACACACACACACACACATGCACACACACCTTGGTAATCTAATTGTACCAGACTTGTTGTCGTGAAGAGTGAGTTCAGCTTTCGATTTACCAGTCGATCTGCGTCGGGTGACGGCTGAATGGGTGGAGAAGGGGATCCTCCCTCTGAGTCACGCTGCCCTTCATGGGAAGAACATAAAGAGGCTGGAGGGCTGATGCAAACCTGGAGTAAAGCTGGACTCACACACACACACACACACACACACACACACACACACACACACACACACACACACGCATGCATCAAACATAAACACACACATGAAGCTCACAGCTGGACGGTCAAACATCCCCTCGTCCTCCCTGTTTCTGTCTGTACAGCATGTTCCACGTATATTAACCATTTTTCTTACACATATAATCACACAAACTCTTACTATAGACGTCTCCACCATCTGGACGTTTACATAAGATGTATTTTAAAAGAGCTGCTTTAGCTGAAGTACAATAAGCTGCACGTCTGTCTGGAGAATGATTACCTCATAGAGAACGTTATGGAAGATACTTTAACGTCAGCTGAAGAGGATGCAGTCGTTCTCAGATTAGCAGAAAGAGGAAGTTTGAAGTGAATAGTCTGAGGTGTGTGTGTGTGTGTGTGTGTTTGTGTGTGTGTGTGTTAATACACTGTAGTGGAGACATGAGGCGCCTCAGATTCATGCTTTGCTCGGCTGCAGTGTAATGTCTTTCTCTGGTTCCTCACAGACTGGTATGTTGGATAGAAGCAGCAGCAGCAGCAGCAGCAGCAGCAGCAGCAGCAGCAGCAGAAGAAGAAGAAGAAGAAGAAGATGTCTTTCTTTGGTCTGGACTGTGTCAGGAAGAAAGAGACGGGTAAGACCTCGCTGGATCCTCAGTTCTTCAAATATCATCAGATGACGTAATATGTATGAAATATCAAAGTGACTAAATACTGCATCACTGATAATGTTTTACTTTCAGCACTTTGTTAAGTCTGACACGAGCTTGAGCGGAAAACAGACGCTGACAAACACAGTCTCACCTCAAGGTCTCATGAACAAATACTTATAACACAACCAAATACTCACAACACAACCAAATACTCCCAACACTACCAAATACTCCCAACACAACCAAATACTCACAACATGACCAAATACTCTTACAAAATGACCAAATACACACAACACAACCAAATACATGAGAGGGTAACATGTGGTAAGGCTGTGTGGTTATGTGCTATAAAACTTTCCATAGTAGAAAACGTATAAATATATCGTAAAATTAATAATAATAATAATAATACATTTCTTTCTTTTCTCATCAGAGCTGGACAGGAAGCTCCGAGCCAACGACAGAGAATACAACCTGTCCTTTAGATACGCAGTAAGTACTAATACTGTGTCTACTGTTCACGTGCTCACGTCCTCCTCTCACTCAGACACACAGCCGTCAAATTAAGATCCTGTTGTTCTGCTTCCTAAAATAGAGGGGGGGGTTACAGAGGGTTCAGCTCATGAAATGCAACTTCTAGTCAAAACAGTTTTACCACCACGTTCTCTCAGTTGAGATATTTACCGGAGAAACTCTCTGCTGGGGCGTGTCCTGCTGCTCGAGCGGTTATCAGGAGACTGGACGTCAGCCAAAGTCTTCAGCCGCTGCTGGGTCGACCCGTTCTCAGTTTCTCTGCAAGGTCGAGCCTCTGTTTTACTGAGTTATTAACTTCACAGGAAGAAGAACAGAAGCTCGGCCGACTGGTTGTATTGTATCTGCACGTTTGAATGTTTGAAATCCACGAGACTGAAGAGCAGCGTGAAAGAATTCAGCAGAGCGAACAGCAGCAGGAGTTCAGCAGGCGACCAACAGGAAGGGACACTTCTGAAATATAAACAAAACAGAAGTTAGTACTTTGAAATGAGACAATGCTGCAGACAAATTGATATTGTGAAATTCTAATTTGAATATTATTCGTATGTCATTTTTCAAAAACAATAACAACACATATAAATGCATAAACTCCAAAATAAAGATAAAGACACATAGAGTATATTTCAGTATACTTTGTACACAAATATACACATTATGTACAAGGTGATACATACATGAACACATTTCAACATGTAAATGAGTAGTTCTCCCTCCTTGTTTAATATGTTTTCCCCCTTTTGAATTGATTAAAAGTTAAAATTGTTAAAAGGTGAAAACGCAACACGTTATATATTAAATAAGCACATCCAGAATATTTCAGTATACTTTAAACATTAATGCATAAATGTACACAAACTGTAGGTACACATGGAAAGACACAAATTTCGACTTTCATTTGGTTAAAATTCTTTAAATCTTCTGACAAATCCAGGAGGAGAAAACTAGTGGAAAATACCAGGAGAGGCTGTAAACTCTCCCTCTGCTGCTCGTGTAATGAAACATCCGCAGCTGTCCTCAGTCTGTGGGCGTCGGTTTGTTGTAAGTGAAGCGATCCAGTGATAAAGGGACGTGTGACTCAGGGGCCGTCGGGCCGGAGCCTCCCCTGATAACATCCACCTGGGACAGAGCGGAGGACTCCCACCACACCAGGGATTCTACAAATAACACCATGAAATCCCCCGAGAGTCCGAACAGAAGGTTTTACACATGATTCACGTAGAGATTTCTAACAGCAGGAGAAGTCTGGATGATTTTCTTTTAAGTAAGAAACATTAAATATAACCCAAACTATTAACTTCCATGAGTTCTGTGGAGTCGTGGATCGCGACCCAAGGAAGAATTGTGTGAATCTCGAGGGGGTTGGTCTCCAGGAGCTTGTGTAGATGCAAAGAAAAATCTAGATCTAGTGGGTGTAGATGTGGTTTCCTAGCGGTGTCGGCTTTAACCTGTGTTAAACCGGTGTCTGCTGCCAACGTGTCCCGAATCTCCAGAGAACCAATAACCACTGGCAAATATTTGTCTGAACCCATGATTGTCTGTTATCATCCCGGATGCACAGGGACACATTTCCATAAAACAGCCTACAGATGTTGAAGGGATTCACACGCAGCAAAGTGCTTTACACACAAACTAGTTTTCTTTCCCAACAGTCTTGTAACACAGGGCTGTTAATGCTTTAATGAGTTTTTTTGCTGCATCAGCAGAGAGTGTGTTGAGTAATGTGACAGATGCAGCTTTGTGATGGAGGATATTGATCTTTCTGTGTGGATCATCAGGCCTCGGGAGTGCAAGGATCCCTCTAGAAACTCTTCCCGTCAGGATAAAAAAGATTTTAACCAACGTGGAGCTTTAAAAAGAATCAAACATGATCCCATATGAATCATTTGTAGTCAGGAGGAATTTGGGACGTAAATATCTCGAAAGCCGTATTGTTGTGACATCAGTCTGATGTTGTTTTTATGTCCCTGCTCTCTCCCCGTACGACTCTGCCAGACGAACGCCATCAAGACGTGCAAGTACAACTTCTTCACCTTCCTACCTCTCAACCTGTTTGAGCAATTCCAGAGGATCGCAAACGCCTACTTCCTTTTTCTGCTGGTGCTCCAGGTGAGCGAAACAAACGCACACACACACACACACACAGCAGATTTCATGAAAACATAAAAAAAGGGCCTTTTTTGACAGAATTGAATTCTAGTATTTGCAACACACGCAGATACTCTGAGCTAAATGTAAGATGTGTTTCTCATCTCAAAAAACGTTTTAACTCAAAATGTCTCTGGAATCTGTGTCACACGTAGATGCGATTAAACACCACTCGCCCACAGCTCTCACAGCTCTCACAGTTTACTGAACAGGATATGGGCGAATTAAGCGCAAACGTAGAGGAAGTGTAACGTACAGTTCAGGAAGTTGCTTCATCGTGTGAACGGTCACGTTGCACCGCAGATAGGCGAGAAGAAACTGGAGCTCCGCAGCAGATTGAAACCAGAGATGCTTTTTTACTATTTATTTATGTATCAGAGTTTACCAGGTTTTACCGGTGGCTCATACAATCTTATCAGGTTTTTTACTTTTAGTGAAACAACACAAATAGCTCCCAATGTTTTATGGTTTAATACAAACTTCAGGGAAATTGAGGGGAAATAAGTTGAGATATCCTGCAAACGAAGGAAAACCTTCTATTTGTATCGCACTCATCTAAACAAGGTTCCAAGGTGCTGCACAAAAATCCATTGCAAAAAATGAATGAACTAAAATAGAAGGATTTCAATTAAGTTTAATTTTAAGCACCAAATCATAACATAATAGGTCAAGACTTTAAATATAGAGAAAACCAACAGTTCCCACAATGAGCGGCACTTTGGCGACTGGAACTGGAACTGAAACATGGAACCAGACCTCACAAATTGAATCTACGAATTTGATCATCTTCATATGTGTGTTCTAGAACTTATTCTGTGTGTGTGTGTCTTTGTGTGTGTGTGTGTGTGTGTGTGTGTTCCTCAGGTGATTCCTGAAATCTCCTCTCTGTCCTGGTTCACCACCGTCGTGCCTCTGGTCCTCGTGCTGTCAGTGACGGCAGCCAAAGATGCCACCGATGACATCGTAAGAACATTTGATAAAAAAATGTCACCTTTAAACAAAATGCTCTTTTTTTTCAGCTTCATTTGGGAGTTGACATAATGAACAGAGGATTTAAACCAGAGCTGAACTGCAGTGATGATGGTTTCAACTCCCCGGCTCTGCTACATATCATTAAAACAATATCCCGGCCACGTGAATCTTATACAAACACACGCTGTTCGGTATAATCACCGTTTCCCTCTTGACCGAAAAAAAGCTGTTTCACCGTCCTCAGCAGGGAAAACATGTGATCTCATTCTCAGTTGCCTTCGTCACATCGCTGTGTGTTATCAGTCAAACACACATTCGGTCTTCACACAAATCATTTACCGCTCGGTTAACGTCAGATTAAGGTCGATGTGGATCAACGTCAGTCGACTGAAAAACAAATGACTTGATTCGTGTTTTTGTGGAGGAGTTACTCCTGTAGAAGTATGGCTCAACAGACATGTGGAGATGTTGTGTAAAATTCTGGTTAAATGACAAAAATTATGACATTAGGAGTTATGATTAATGACCCCACAGGGGTTTTTAAGTTAATGGACAAACTGTTTTTCTTTCATCACTTTCTGAGGAACACAGACAGAACAAACTGTGTCCTACCTCTAAAACAATGAGAGGAAAATGAGTTTTCACTCTGGCTTCAACAAGTGTGTGTGTGTGTGTGTGTGTGTGTGTGTGTGTGTGTGTGTGTGTGTGTGTGTGTGTGTGTGTGTGTGTGTGTGTGTGTGTGAGATGCCAAACCACCAGGAGGAAATAACTGATGTAGTGAGTTAACCATTAGCTCAAGAGTGTTTTTGTTTGGGCACCGGTTGCGGTGAATGGGCGCCGGTAACCATCTGTGCCCTTAGTGAGGTCACAGGGTTCAGGCTTGATATGATCACAGCGGGTACACAACTAAATTCAAACACTGACCACGAAGTCAACAAGTGTCTGTGTGTGTGTGTGTGTGTGTTGTTTCCAGAATCGTCACCGGAGCGACAATCAAGTCAACAACCGAAAGGCCCAAGTTCTTATTGATAGAAAGTAAGTATATATGTGTATTTATGTGCAATGAATCATGGGAGATACACCTGTCCCTGTTATCTCCTCCTTGTTAAACACATTCTGAACATTGTGTTGAGAAAGTCTATATATACAGCATCCCTCACATCCAATATACAAATCAAGCATACCTTAAATATTTCAGATAGCAGACTTCAGGTCAACAGGATACAAAACAAGCGCTCCTCACCATCCTGCAGCTGCTTCCTGTGGCGTTCCTGGAAAGAGTTTAGATTATTTAACACACAGCGAATAAACAGATGGGTCGAAATTCAGGACTATACAATTCAGATATACATAAACAAGTCAAGACTATCCAGAGAGAACCAGCAGGTCCCAGTGTCTTGGGACCTAAAATTGTATTTAAAAGTTTATCTCCACAAGTGAAGCTCTAAAAGTTGCTTCAAACCTCACCTCCATGTTTCCAGGCACAGAATCGAGGTGGAGAAATAACTGATAATAATGTAATACACTCATCGAGCACTTTATTAGGAACACCTGTACTCCTGCCTCACCATGCAGTTTCTCAGTCAGCCAATCACGTGGCAGCAGTGCAGTGTATAAAAATCCTGCAGGAGCTTCAGTTACTGTTCTCATCAAACATAAGAATAAAGACAATAGTGTGATTTACACGAGGAAACAGCCTCGTACCTGACGTGTGTTTCCTGCTCTCAGACTGCGGAGCGAGAAGTGGATGGACGTGCAGGTGGGCGACATCATCAAGCTGGAAAACAACCAGTTTGTCACTGTGAGTCACTACAAAATAAAAGCTTCTACATTTATTTTATATGCAATTTATTGATCTTTAAAAAAAAATCATCTCAGGGAAGCTGACGTCTTAATCTGTGTATTTTCTAGAATGTAAATATCAATTTTATAATTGTCAGAAATCACTGCATTTGCATTTGTTATGTATTATTAATATTTGATGTATAACACTGTTTTATATAGTTTCACACACTTTGCCTTCGATGTTTGTTTTGTTCATCAGACTAACAAACTGGCATCGTGTTTGATTTCAGGCCGACCTCCTGCTGCTCTCCAGCAGTGAACCACTCAACCTGGTTTACATCGAGACAGCAGAGCTCGACGGGTCAGTCTGGCTTCTTTGTCTTGGAATGACAATATGTGTGTAATAATAATAACACACACTCATTGATCAAAATCCTGTAAATGTGCCTGATTTTATTTTTTTCATCAAGATCCATGAATTATATATGAAATCAGTAGAAATGTCCCGAAAAATTGAATCTCGCAATGTTAGAGAAAGTTATAAAAACAAACAAACCAATAATATACAGGTTTTCATTGTGTTGTTCTGTTCTTCCTTTTATCACTGTTCACTTATGCTTTTCCATTTTGTCTTCATCCCCTCTTCCTCCTCTTCTTCGTTTCCTCCCATCTTCCTCAGAGAAACCAACCTGAAGGTGAGGCAGGCTCTGCCCATCACAGGAGACCTGGGGGACGACATCGAAAAACTGGCTGACTTTAATGGTATAATTTAAAAACCGCAGTAATCACATTTGAGCTGAAATCGTGTGTTTTTCGTTCTCTAACCTGCTGCGTCTCCTCTCTCTGACCCGAAGGCGAGGTGCGATGTGAGGCCCCCAACAATCGCCTCGATCGCTTCACGGGAACGCTGTCGTACGCCGGTCAGAAGTACTCGCTGGACAACGAGAAGATCTTGCTGCGAGGCTGCACCCTGAGGAACACCGAGTGGTGCTTTGGACTGGTGCTGTTCGGAGGTGAGCGGGACGTTTAACGGACAAGGACTCGTTCTAATAATGAAACTAATACTGTAAATAATGTGTAAAGAGACTTTACTCGTCTCTTCTTCGGTTCTGTTTCACTCGCAGGTCCAGAGACGAAACTGATGCAGAACTGTGGGAAGAGCACGTTCAAGAGGACCAGTATCGATCGTCTGATGAACGTCCTCGTCCTCTGTGTGAGTCTGGTTGAGATGATGTGATCGATTAAGCTGCTAATTTTTAATTCAGACATTATGGTTTATTTGGAATAAACAGATCGATTGGGCCGTGAACCAGAGCAGCGAGAGGAAGATACATAGAAACTATGAATTTATCAAACTAATATCAATAGAAAATATCAGGAATATGGAAAACTAAAACTAAATTAGAAAATAAATCTGATCACTCACATTCAGGACCATTTATTGTTTATTTATTACTTTTACAGTTGTAAGCTGTACGTTGTATATTGTTGTAATAAACGTGAGGATAATCACTGATGCTTTTACACAAATGAAGTGAATGGATAAATAAATCAAGTAGGTTTACACATTCAAAGAATTAGCTGTGGTGTGTTTGTGCATAAGCAAATATATAAAATAGGGAACAGTAAAAAATATGATTAATACTCAAAAACAAATATGCCTCGAAAAGTTCAAGTATCACAGGTGAGGACAATAAAGTTATTTGAATTAAATTGAATGGAATTGATATGAATGTTTCCATCAGACATTTTAGATTTTTGAATTTAAATTAAAACAGGTTCTAACTTTTCTTTTACTTTTACTGTAGTTCAAGAAATACTCGTACTCTTGATTAAAGGCGTTACGTGTTTCTATGATCTTCATCTCCAGTTCTCCCTCTGAACTCCAGTTCTCCCTCTCCGTTCTCTCCCTGTAGATTTTCGGCTTCCTCGCCTTCATGTGCACCATCCTGGCGATAGGAAACTTGTTCTGGGAGAAGAACGAGGGCTCCCAGTTCACGGTCTTCCTGCCGAGGCAAGACGGCATCGATGCCGGTTTCTCCGCCTTCCTCACCTTCTGGTCCTACGTCATCATCCTCAACACGGTGGTTCCCATCTCTCTCTACGTCAGGTAACAGCACGTGTGAAGTTTCTGTTGATGCAGTTAAAGTATCAAGGTATATCAATCAAGGTACAGAGCTTGGGTGGAAAGCCGTTCAGTAGTTTTTGCGTAACAAACCAACGGACAGGGGCAAAAACAGGAGTGATTCTCCTTCTAACCAGTTCCTGTATCCACATCTTGTTCGGCAGTGTGGAGATCATTCGGCTCGGGAACAGCTTCTACATTGACTGGGACAGGAAGATGTACTACGCTCGCAGCGACACCCCCGCCGAGGCTCGGACCACCACCTTGAACGAGGAGCTGGGTCAAATCAAGTACATCTTCAGTGACAAAACGGGGACGCTCACTCAGAATATCATGACTTTCAACAAGTGCTCCATCAACGGCAAATCCTACGGTAAGATTCGAGACGTTTATTTTCTTTGGTGGTTTCCAGTTCTGTGTTTCTGAGCGTATCAGAAAACTGGAGACACAAATAGCTAAAGAGAAAATAAATGATCTTAAGTGGGGTTGTAAATATTTTATCTGGGTGCATTAATTTAATTAGGAGTTCCCCAGGGAATATTCTTGGGCCCCTCGTGGTTGTGGCCTGACAAATTGCTCAAAAGGACTTAAAATGCATCCGTCCGTTAGCTACCTACTTTCTTATGCTTCCTGAAAAAACAAAGCGTTGATTCATCACTTTCTTGTTCTTCGCAGGAGACGTGGTCGACTACACCGGACAAAGACTAGAAATTACTGAGGTCAGTTAAACTGTGGTGACGTAAATACCTCGAATCAAAGAAGTGAATCAGGTTGTTTGTCATTTTATTCTGTCAGTTAGTTTTCCTCTCAGATAACGACTGTATTCCTCTGAATTTCTACAAAAAATACGGGCTGTCACAAAATCATTGATAAGAGTTAGATTCATTTCACTGGATTACATCAAATTAGATGTTTTCTTTGGAAGAGATTCAAGTGGATCATTATTCTCAATCTTACAGATCCCTTGTATTAGGCACAAGTAGGGAGGTGGAGACAGTAAAGACGTCTTCTGTTGTCTCTCCAGCATACGGAGACGGTGGACTTCTCCTTCAACCCTCTGGCCGACCCCCGCTTCGTGTTCCATGACCACGCGCTGGTGGAGGCGGTGAAGCTGGAGAACCCCGAGGTTCATGACTTCTTCAGGCTGCTGAGTCTCTGCCACACCGTCATGGCTGAGGAGAAGAAGGAAGGTGAGTCGGCATCCAGGACGTCCCTCTGCCTCTTTTATATTTCTGTTTATTAGGATTATCTAGGTCTGTATGTATTTCTATTGGTGATTGGAGCAACTGTAATAAAATCTAGTTTCCTTCAGGGATCAATAAAGTATTTCTGATTCTATAAAAATCTCACTTTGGCATTTAAATAACCTTGGTTGTAAAATTTCAGTAATTTGGTTTTCTGAAAAAGCTTCAGACTAGGTTCAAGAAAAGAACTGAATAAAGGAAGGAGAGTCATGACAAATGAAAACTAAGTTTGTTCTTCCCCTGCAGGCGAGCTGCGCTACCTGGCCCAGTCTCCAGATGAGGGAGCTCTGGTAACGGCAGCCAGAAACTTTGGTTTCGTCTTCCGCTCACGAACGCCGGACAGCGTTTCCATCGTGGAAATGGGACAGCAGCGCAGCTACGAGCTCCTGACCATCCTGGATTTCAACAACTTTCGCAAGAGGATGTCCGTCATAGGTACAAAATCATATACATATCAATATCCTCCTGTTTAGTTTGATTTCTCATGTAAACATTTTACCTCTGAGTCAAACTGATGTTGAGGTCACTCTCTTCACTTTGTTCTCCTGTGTAAATGTTTGTGTTTTTACTCGTGTTCACAGTTCGGAGTCCGGAGGGGAAACTCTCTCTCTACTGTAAAGGTGCCGACACGATCATCTACGAGAGGCTGCATCAGTCCTGCAGCAAACTGATGGACATCACCACAGAGCACCTGAACGTAAGGAATATTTCTGGGTGGTCTCTCAAAGTGTTCCAGTGTTCGACAGGCCTGAGAGTAAATACACAATCTCCTTCAGTATAAAAGATTTGCATCTGTGAAGTTTTGTTTCCTGATCTGCAGGAGTTCGCAGGGGAGGGTCTGCGGACGCTGGTGCTGGCCTACAAGGATCTGGATGAGGAGTATTTCAACGAGTGGAAGCAGCGCCACCATGAGGCCAGCACGACGATGGACGACCGGGAGAGCAAACTGGACCAGCTGTACGAGGAGATCGAGAAGGATCTACTGGTAAAGAGCCCAACAAACACAACTGGATTTCTATTAAATAAAGCTTTTGATGATGATGATGATGATGATGATGATGATGATGATGATGATGATGATGATGATGATGATGATGATGATGATGATGATGATGATGATGATGTGTGACCAGCTTCTCGGAGCAACAGCCATAGAAGACAAGTTACAGGACGGAGTTCCTCAGACTATTGAGCAACTCTCCAAAGCCGACATCAAAATATGGGTTTTGACCGGTGACAAGCAAGGTAACGTAACTTCAAAAATGAGAATTTATACAATTATAGATATAAAACATCTTTATATAACCTTTTTAACATGGACACAAGACAGGGAGATTATTGTCCTATTTTATGAACTATAGTTTTTAGAATTTCTAGTATTTTAGAACTGTGGCTATTCAATGACGTTTTAAATCTCTGTTGCAGAAACGGCTGAAAACATTGGTTACTCGTGCAACCTACTGCGAGAGGAGATGAACGAGATCTTCATCGTCTCAGGCAACTCCCCGGAGGACGTCCGAGAGGAACTGAGGTCAGAGTTCTCAAAATAACAATAATGGAACTCAGACTGACCGTGAGAATCTGAGCCACAAGCTGATTGTGAAGCGTTTCCATGGATCCATCCAGTTTTTTATTTTCTTGCGGTGCAGAAATGCCCGAACCTCCATGAAACCAGATGCAGTGGATTCGGTGTTGCTGCCGGGAAGGAGTCTGGTGAAAGGAGTGATGATGGACGAGGAGGTGAACGGAGAACACGGCCTGGTCATCAACGGCCACAGTCTGGTACGGAACCTTTATTATTACCATGCATCCTGTAACTTTCCGTTGTGACTTGATTTGCTTGTAAAAACCTTAAGGAATGAGGACTTTATTTTGATGTTTGTCCATCAGACATCTTTACTGTATTCTGTGATCCCATTTTCAGCTAAAGCAAAGACATATATCATATTTCTTTATCAGTCAAGATTATAATCGTCAAGTTTTCAAAAGTACTGTAATCCAACTTTGATCAAATCAGCATTAGCATCATTTGATCTGCCAGAAATTAATGTCACAAATCTTCATCCTTCTACTGCCGTTTCAGCTGTGTGGACATTTACAGCTGCAGACATTGAGCAGTTGTAAAATGTTCAGCAGTTATGTAATCCCTGCCTTATCATCACGCTCCTCTTCTTCTCCCGTGGTCCCTCAGGCGTACGCCCTGGAGCGCAGCATGGAGCTGGAGTTCCTGCGCACGGCGTGCATGTGTAAAGCAGTGATCTGCTGCAGGGTGACTCCTCTGCAGAAGGCTCAGGTGGTGGAGTTGGTCAAAAAGTACAAGAAGGTGGTGACACTGGCCATCGGAGACGGAGCCAACGACGTGAGCATGATCAAAGGTACCAGCAGGGGCAGCAGAGAGCTTCAGGGATGCTCCCTCACCCCTTGGAAAATAATCATTTACTTAGAATGGACTAAATGCACAGAATCTCCCTCCACTAAGTTTTAAGGTGGAAACATAATCTAATTTTTCTCAGGAGCTGGTGGAGACCAAAATAAAGTTTCCTCAGACAAAAAAAGATACGTGACTTTCCTTCCTGTTCTCTTCCCAGCGGCTCACATCGGCGTGGGCATCTCGGGTCAGGAGGGGATGCAGGCAGTGCTGTCCAGCGACTTCTCCTTCGCCCAGTTCCGCTTCCTGCAGCGCCTCCTGCTGGTGCATGGCCGCTGGTCCTACCTGCGCATGTGCAAGTTCCTGCGCTACTTCTTCTATAAGAACTTCACCTTCACCTTCGTCCACTTCTGGTACGGATTCTTCTGCGGCTTCTCAGCACAGGTGAGAGAACGGAGAGACAATAATGCTATTTATTGTCTTATTGTCTTATTTTTTTTACGTGTATACTTCCTTTTATACCCTTAAGTTGTATTTATTTATATTTTTACAGTTGGATATTTCTATTGTTGGATATTTGTGTAGTATGTAATGTTTAGACAAACATCTTTCAAGAGCATGAAATAGATGTAATAACTCTTTTATTTTATATTATTTAAATACTAGCATGTTCACATTGTGTAGACAACTATGCACCACGATGTTTTAGCAAATACTGTCTGGTTTTACAAAATGATTTTCCAAAGAGAAATGTAGATATGGTCAATCTACCTTTGTTTTGTTACTAAGATTGAACCAGTTTTAAAAATATTCTCCTCTGATTTTGTTGTTGTTTGTTGACTCCTCAGACGGTGTACGATGAGTGGTTCATAACACTTTACAACCTGGTGTACACAGCACTACCTGTGCTGGGGATGAGTCTGTTTGATCAGGTAACACTGTGATGTGTGTGTGTTTATGTGTGAGTGCCTGAAAACAACAAGGATATAAATTTAATCGTATCAGCTCCACGTACATTTGAGCTCAAGGTGTTTTATGAGTATTATTTAGACGGATATAAAAGATGTCAGACAGAAACATGAAGCTAAGGGCCCCAAAAAAATATGACTCCACCAACCAGTACAGTTTCATACTAGATATTTATTTCAGATCTTTGACCACCAAAATCAAATCAGTTCATTTCTGAGTGCAAGTGAACATTCGTACAAAATTTGAAGAAATTCCGTCAAAAGGTTTTCGAGATATCGTGTTCACTAGGCTAAAAATATGCTTTGTGAGGTCACAGCGACCTTGACCTTTGACCACCAAAGGTCCTGAGGTATCATGTAGCCTTCACAGAAACCTAATCTCTTTGTCCCCCCCCCCCCTGGTCAGGATGTGAACGACGTGTGGAGTTTCCAGCATCCTCAGCTCTACGTCCCCGGTCAACTCAACCTCTACTTCAGCAAGAAGGCCTTCTTCAAGTGCGCCCTGCACAGCGGCTACAGCTCCCTGGTGCTCTTCTTCATCCCCTACGCCGCCATGCACAACACGGTGAGGGACGATGGGAAGGACGTCGCCGACTACCAGTCCTTCGCCCTCCTCACCCAGACGTGTCTGCTGTTCGCCGTCAGCATCCAGGTTTGTTTTGGAATGATTTTATCTTCTGTGCTTGTCAGGCGTGGAATGAGAGCATCTGTTTCCTCTGTGCGTCTGCAGCTGGGGCTGGAGATGTCGTACTGGACGGCGGTGAACACCTTCTTCGTTCTGGGCAGCCTGTTGATGTACTTTGCCGTCACCTTCACCATGTACAGCAACGGCATGTTTCTCATGTTGCCGTCGGCCTTTCCCTTCATAGGTGAGTGGGAGACTCACAGTTCCATGTTCCTGTTTGAACATGAACTTTTTCTGCTTCCTGAGAAAAGCTTTGCTCATATTTTTATCAGGCTAATCCAGAGTAATGGTGACGATTCAAATGAGCTGGATTTTACTGACAAATGCAGCATCTAAATTTAGTTTAGTGTGTTTGCACAGGGAAGGTATGAGGTTTAACTAAAACAAATACGAGAACTGGCTTAAATATATTGTCATCTATATTGAAAGTTGGCATTAAATGTTTCATTAGCCTCTTAGTCTTTTATGGTGTGCATGAATAGTTAGACTTCCTGATTTATTAATAAGTTTGGTAATTTTACACTGTATTTTATTTTGGCAGCATTTTAATACAATTATGTTGACAAAATAAACACTGACGCTCGGTGTGGGGAATTAAGAAGATGAATTATCTAAAAGTAAACAGGCCTTCCTCTGATTCCATGCGCACTCCGCAATCAGCAAATTTCAGTTTATCTTTTAAGTTCGCCTGCAGTGAGTAATAATATTTATTGCCAAGTTATCTGTTGAATCTTTTCTTCATGAATTTTCTTCAGAAGAAAATTGTAAGAATTGAGCTCATAGAAAAGCTGAAGATGATTTTCGACTTCCTGACCAACTATTAAAGTGAGATGAATCACAACGACAGTAACATTTTAACTTTTTGTCCTGTTGATGTTTGGTACTGTGAGAACTGTAATATTCATGTTTAAAGTGTGATGGGTGAGAGTGTAAACACAGAATCGTGTGTGTGTGTGTGTGTGTGTGTGTGTGTGTGTGTGTGTGTGTGCCAGGAACAGCCCGTAACTCTCTGAATCAGCCCAACGTTTGGCTGACGATCCTCATCACCTCCACTCTGTGCGTCCTCCCCGTGCTCACCTACCGCTTCCTGTTGATTCAGCTCTGCCCCACCATCAATGACAAGGTACCAGTCCACACACAGATTAACAAAGCAGGACCCACATCTAACTCACTGGATAGTTTCTGCTTACGTACCCGAAAGCCCCCAATTTATGGGAACTGCAGTTTAAAGGAGATTTGTGTTATTACTTTAAAAGGTTTTCATCCTCTAATATTCAGAAAACACATCACTTTGCTCTGACTGTCCACTGCTGCAGCTCCTCTCTTCAGCCTCTGTCTGAAACACTTGGGTTTAGCTCCTTGTGATAGGTGGGGTGCACTATGCAAATGTGGAAGTATCAGCCGGGCATTGAACCACCGACCTTCTGGTTAGTGGACGACCCGCTCTACTCCCTGTGTGCCTCTCTAATATTCTGACTTTGTCACTATCTGCCCAAACTTTCAGGTGATGTTCAAGGTGAGACAGACCAAAGCGACCCTTCCCCCTCCTCCTCGCCGCACCCGCATCCGCCGCACCAGCACCCGCCGCTCAGGCTACGCCTTCTCGCACGCGCAGGGCTACGGGGACCTGGTGACATCAAGGCGCTTCCTGCGGCGTCCGGCTGTGTCGCACTCTTTGGGTTTTGCACACACGGGTCGCACCACCATGGGCTTCAGTCCGATAGGACGATCGGCCGGATACAGCCCGACGGGACGCCCCCAGAATGTCAAGGTCCAGGATGTGGAGGTGACGTCGCTTCAGATGTACAGAACTATCAGAGACCCCGCCCTCTGACGGACAGGGGAGGACATCTGGGAGCAGGAACTGGACCAAGTGAATGTCAGAAGTGTTTAAACTCACTTTTCTACTTTTGGTTACCATGAAGAACTTGCTCAGACTTTTCCAGAGAAGTTCATGTTGAAGATTTTCCAAAGTCCATCTCATCTACACAGACATGGTTTGAAAAGCTTCTGTAAAGGAACTGCAGCAACATGTGTAGCCTCCTCTGACGGATCCCGCGTGTTCATGTCAAACACGTCTCCTGCAGGTGAGAGACAGATGTGAAAGGTTTCTGACACTAGACACATGTCTGCAGATGTTTACAGACTCCTCAGCCTTTGCTAACCAGGAGAGTCCAGATCCACAGCAGGGCTTTGGAAACAGGAAATAACCGGCAGAGCCATGTGGAAGGGGACACGTTCATTTTTATACCTTAAGTGTCTTTTCTTAAAACTCTGGAAGCTGAATGAGCAGTCAGCACTTTGCCAGATAATAACCAAATGTCTAAAAGGTTATAAACGTTGTTTTTCTCTCTGGCAGCGGGTTTCAGCTCCAGCGTTGTGGGACCATCCAGCTTGTGAAGGACATTTTTAGGACTTTTATTCAAACCGTATGTTTTGTTTCACTTCCTCTCCGAGCTGGAAGAATTTTATGAAACGAAATGAATGAATTTGTGAAGATGAAACATAACTGCACAGCAGAAGAGTTTGTATTACATAAAAAAACATGGTGGTTTTTAAATTATAATTATTTAGCATCAGTGCCACTGTGTAACGACACATACTTTAGATTTATTGAAGCGATGAAAAAAGCCAGTATTACTGCAACAGACAAGGGAATTTAGCATGACAATCTTCTGCTTGAAGAGGTTATGGTGGAGCAAAAAAAAAAACTAAATAATAAGGGACTATTATTGCCACTTAAAGGGAAAAAAATGAAATCACAATTTTATGAAATTAAAGTCATAATTTTAGGCTCAGTTCAATTCCAAACAACTTTATTTGTCCCCGGAGGACAATTCTAATGTGTCATTTAAAGGGAGAATATCACAAAATCCGCCTCTTTAGTGGAGGAGGAAATGTTTGGTAGCGGTCGACCGTGAGGTTGTCGTCGGTTACACCTGCGTGATATTCAAAGAGGTTTTATACTTTCTCAAGAAAGATTGGTTGAAGATCTTGGATCCAGAGGGAGTGAAACCTTGCTGCTGATTCATGTTTTTTTTATTCTCTTAATATTATAGCTTTTTTAATCATTAAATTATGACTTTTTTCTTGTAATATTACAACTTCTTCATCAATATGGCCGTAATACTCCATTGCATGCCAAGTTAATCAGCTCTTAATAGGAATCTTTTTGTAGAGATTCTCTGTCGCCCAGTGAAAAACATTTCTGCTCAATAATTCAAACCCCTGCAGACAGATGTTTTTAGAGGGATTATTACACCCTACAGCCTCTAAAAAATGTATACACTTTATAGAGCCAGTATTTATCCCATAAACTCTCCATAAAGCATGTATTTGATTAAAGTATCTTCTGCAGTGCAGTTTGTAAAAGATTCAAGTCTGCCGTGTTGCACATGGAGGCCTCCAGATCAAGTTTGGATCCAATTACTGTCGCTCAGAACCTGCACCAGAATGTTCCTCCTGTGCACCTTGAGTTTCTGCTCCAGCAGCTTTTAGCCTCTAGGTTTGATTTTGCCTGCAAATGTTGGAAACTAGAAAAGAGGAATTCACATTTTGACCCCATTAAACAGCAGAGAGGTGAACTGGCTGTGTAGTAACTCATCTGCAGTGCAGACTGCAGAATGTAATGCAAAATAAATTAAACACAGAAGCTGCCTTAAATTAAAAAATAAAGGGATTTCTTACCCTTACATGGAAACAAGAATGACAAGAATGTATAACAGAAAATAAGTAAACATCCTTGTATGTAACAGTCAAGGTTTAGTGATGATTGTATGTTAAGAAAGGAAACATTATGTACATGGTCAGGGTTTTTATATCTGCAGCTGGACATGTGAATCTTTAATTTATTATTTGATGTGTTGAGGTTTCTGTAAGAGTCCAAATGGAAATGATTCAATAATTGTAAAATATTTGATAATTGCCCACATGTTGTTTTTCTCTCTGTGCCTCATTGTGTCCGTATATATGCAACTTCTGGTTTTATTCACTCACAGTTCAGTGGAAATCATTGCAACAGCCTGTTGGAGCAGGTTCAGTGTTTTTATCTGAATATCTGTCACTTCTGATCCAAACCCTGGTTCTTCTTTTTAATGCTTTGTGTGTCACCGTTAACTCTAAACTGTTAAAGAATCTGATGCTGGAGTTCAGTGTATGTGAAGCTGGTTCACACCAACGACAGCTCATTGGATTTTGTACTGTAAAGTGTTCTTCATGGAAATATTTCAGAGTTTGAATATGCAGAAGAAAGTACATGTTGTAGCACCTTTTGTAAAAACTGTTGCTAGTTTTGTAGCTCGTCCAGTTTTGTGTCAGATTTTCACGTCACTGCAAACACTCGATCACATCGTGGTGCCGGCAACCAGCAGATAAATATGCAAATTTTCATCAAGATTCATGAATTATTTCCAGGGAAATCAGTGACAATGTCAAAAACACCTCTAACCCGGCCTCTTAAATTCTCTCTTGGCTCATCCTTCCACCAAGTCATGTGGAACCCGTTCAGTAGTTTTCATGCAGACGGACTGGGCTGAAAACGTAATGAGCAAGATGACAATGATCTCATGTGTCAGAGTTGCTGAAATAAGCACCCCCCCCTCCCCCAGCATCACTGTGGTACTTTCCAAAATAAGTAGCAATCATAAAATAACTTTAAGGATAATATTAATATCAATGATATTCATCAATATATTACAATCATTTTTGTTGTATTCTTTTTGTCCCGAAGACTGAAACTGTAACAGTTTAAGAAATGAGATTTTTGAACTGCTCTTCCTAATAATCATTTTGTATAATTTTGTACTTTAAAAGTTGTTATCGCAATAAAGAGAACACGATTACAACATGTTGCTGTTTGTGACATAAATTAAAATGAATGATTTTAATTTGTAAAACTTAACCTCTGTTCATTTGATTGACGTGACATTGTTTTATCTGTTTGCAGTTTCTCTTTTCACCAGCAGATGATGCAATATACTCAGCACAACACCCCCCCACCAGCCTGATGGTTTTAATCAGTGTGTACCACTGAAAGAATCTTACTGAGCTCAAACACAACCACAGCAGATTGTTATTATTCTGTCGAGCAGCACATGATGTTCGTTATTTATGTGAGCACATGCAACGATCTTTCAAACAATAACAACCCACAACTCTCATAATATCGAGTTGAGTCCGTCTCCATTATCTCCAACATGTCATATCTTTACAGTTTGACGTCTGAAGGGCCACATGGAAACACTGCCTTGACTGAGCAGGTACAATACAAACCACGGTCACAATGAGTTCCAGAGGGTCAAAGGTCAACTGGGGCCTCCTGCTCTAATTTGTGAAGTTTGTTTTTCAGTAAATCATCCAGGGTGTGACCTGTCTCTGTCTCAGGGTGAGTCCCAGCCTCGGAGGCCCTGCAGGGGATAAGCAGGTTTAGAAAAGGGCCTGATGGAAAAGATGGATGGATGGTTGCTTATTGGAGTTGATCAATTAATTTCTGAAAAAGAAACCCGGGTCATATTTGCTGTATTTTCACGTTAGTTTATAGTTTATATCATTAAAAACATCTGTATCTGGACAAATATGACAGGACAATAAAGGATTTCAGAATATTAAGGAGGTTAATATGCATTCAAATAAAATAAAATCCTGAATATGCTCTGATTGTGTGTATGATTTTCTTTATGAACCAGATAAAACGTTTTAAAGTGCACATCTGTATGTTGTCAAAAAATGAATCAAGACATTGAATGATTCTTAGAACATTGTTGAAAAATAACAAATAAAGAATAAATTAGATTTTTTTTCTTTATGAATATGATTAAAATTTGTTTCAAGTGAACTTTTGTATCTTGACACAAAATAACTTGTGACAATAACAGTATTGTTGTGACGTTTGATTCAACTGTAAAACAATAATAATGATAATAAATAATAATAAAAGATAGTAAGTCATAATTATGAGATAGTAAGTAATTAATTTGATAAAGTTTCTCATTATAATGACTTATAAGGACCTTTATTTTATTCCATATATATATTATAATAATATGTAAAATATTTTCTGCCATCCAGCTGACAGGTACTGGTGCTGCGTTTACTGCCTGTACAATAAAACACGGTAATATTTAGCTTTCACGTGGAAACATTTGGTTTTCTTAACATTTAAAAACTAAAAAATAAACCTCTAGTTTAATTTAATTTAATCCCACAGGAGACAAATGTCCACTGGGTTTTAAACCAGTGATGTAACGTGGTGTCAGCGGTGTTTTGATGTCACGTTAAAAAAAAAAGAAAAAACCGTGAAGTATCCGAGTTTCCCCACGGCCCCTGAAGGCGGCGGCCGCACCAGACCGCCGTACATTGTTAACGTTGATTTTCTGTTGTTCAGTCCGTCGGTTTGTGTCCGTGAGCCCGGAGCCCGGGTCCCCGTCTCCCGCCGCGACACCCGCCCGAGCCCCTGGGACCGCACCGGACCGCACCGGACCGCGGGACCCCGACACCGGACCACCGTAAGAGACTCCACCCGGTTATTCACCTAACGTGTCTGAGGTAGTTCACCACCGGAGGAAGCGCGCGGTGGCAGCGCACGTTACCGTGTTCGGGAATCGACCTCGGACTGCGTGTGGTTTTAGGGAAAGCTCGTGGTTTACCCGGGTTAACACAAGCGGCGTGTCCCGGTTCCTCCCGGGTTGTTAGTGGGGGGGGAAAGGAGACGTTGACTTTACCGGGGGCAGGCTGCTCCGGGAGCACCGGGAGGAGGAGGAGGGAGGAAGGAGGCGGAGGGCGGCGTGTTTCCCATGGCTACACCACGCTTCTCCCGGGGGGTTGTTAGCATTCTCCCCCCCCCCCGACACACTGGTAGTTTTATGGCTGTTTTCTGTTTGTAACCCGGCAGGTGTTTGACGTGAAGTGGCGCCTGGAAGGAGAGGAGGCACCGGGAGGAAGAGGAGAGAGCAGGCACCGGGAGGAAGAGGAGAGAGCAGGCACCGGGAGGAAGAGGAGAGAGCAGGCACCGGGAGGAAGAGGAGAGCAGGCACCGGGAGGAAGAGGAGAGCAGGCACCGGGAGGAAGAGGAGAGCAGGCACCGGGAGGAAGAGGAGAGAGCAGGCACCGGGAGGAAGAGGAGAGCAGGCACCGGGAGGAAGAGGAGAGCAGGCACCGGGAGTCGTGACGTCGCCCCGGAGGTGCAGGTTCATTTTCCTTTTGTTGACCCACCGTGTTCTTCTTCATCTTCTTCTTCTTCTGAAACACACATATTTTCTCCTCCAGTCACATTCGAGGACCTTTCCGCTTGGTCTCCACACCCCCTCCACACCCCTCCACACCCTGGCCATGATGAGGGGCACTGTCGGCTGTAGCCCTGCCCGGACCGGGGGCTCCCGGTAGGGATGGTGCCGCTGTGAAGAGCCGGTGCGCCGTGTGGCTCTCCGCGGAGGGAAGCGCCTGGACACCATGACTGTTTTCAACCAGGAAAATGTTGAGGAATTTTACGAGATCGGAGACGAGCTGGGCAGGTGAGTTCCTGTTATTGTTCTCGTTGCTTGATGCGTGTGAACCGGAGCCTTCATTGGGGAGAAGGTGGATGGAGATGCCGGGGGAAAGATCTTCTATTCAGCCTTGCATTGTGAATACAGCCCTGAATACTGATCCTGTACCAGTGCGTTTAAAAAATATCGTGATTCAACATCTGTATGCTACCAACCCTTTGTGGAAGTGATGTCATTAGCTCCGGATATTGTCCTGCAATTAACACGAGGGGGCTGTACGTGACAAAAGCAAATGTCTGAGTCAGTCGCTGCTGAGGACATTCTCCTGAGTTCCTCCTGCCAAGCCAAAGTAAAAACAATATCCCAATGAGCCCATGAGAGAAAACAGCAGGAGATTATCCGGAGTCAACATGAGGAAGTGGGGTGTGTTGATGACGTTTTTTAACACGTGATGGATGGAAAATGTAAGGCTAACCATACATGTAGATGTCAACTTGGAAAGATCAGGGCTGATGTCGGTGTGCGGTACGTAGATTTGCGTACTCGCCATTGCCTGACCCGGCAGCTTTGACAATATCGGAGACAATTCCGAAGATGGCATCTCGAGTCCTAACTATATATTTCTATGCAATGAAAGCATTCAATCAGTCCATACACACAAACCGTCGTGCATCCTCTCACTTTAGCTCATAGAAATATCAGAAAACATTCCCAAATCCAAAGATATTCACTTTACAACCATGTGAGAGAAAGGACCTCAGCAACGTGTCAAGTTTGAGCAGCTAGAATTGGCACAGTTTGGTGTTTTTGCTTCTAAAATGATCATTAATGATTTATTTTCAACTAATATAATGGAGGGAGGAGGGATTTGTGCAGTTGTAAGAAGATCTATGGAAAGAAAAATGAAATTACTGATATCCACGTTTATTCAGGAGGAAAATGCAGGATCACAAATTTCCATATTCTGCATCCCAACCTCAGTTGTAAGTTTATTAACAGCTGGAAGTAAAGATCCTATAAATGGTTGAATGTCCAGTTTCTGTCGTCGTCGTCTTAAAAGATAGTCTGACCATAAATAATTCCTGAACGTCTTGTATGGATTCACATAGAGCAGTATTTTCTCCCCAGTGAGATACCACGAAGTCATCCCACTAATGGAAGGGGTGTGATAAAGAACTGTGGGGGGGGGATAGAAAAGGTTGGAAATCACTGAATTAATCGTCTAATCGTTGCAGTTCTAATTTTAACCCTTATACTATATCCAGAGTGTCTTAAATGTACCCACCGCACTGCATACAGATGGCGTTAGTCCAACAAACACTAATGCATACTCTCTAATGCATAAGTCAACCAAGCACACACACACACACACACACACACACACACACACACACACACACACACATTATAGCTTGTGAGTGGTTCCCTGCTCCTGCTTCCCCCCCCAGTCTGACTGCATCTGATAAGCTCTGATTAATGCAGTCTATAATGCATCATTGTCAGTGATGAAGAGGGTAGCGTTTACTGTAGCTGCCCCCTTGCAGGTTTTATTGCAGGGGGGGGGGGGGTAGACGGTATCACTGTGCGTCTTTACCAGGAGAGGATTTACTCTGCAGCTCGGCTCGACAGGAGGGATCAATGTAGATGAAATAGTTTGACAGGACGGCTGTTTTCATTCTTTGAGGGTTTTTTGTTTAATGGAAAGTTGCTCAAATGACAAAGCAGCGCGGCCACACAAAGGCTGAAGAGTAAGTGATATCCTTGATTTGCTGTCCTGACAATAAATATGGCCGCCTTGTTTCCAGCTCATCTTTACTACTAGGATGCATTTGTTAGCACAAGGAGGTTATGTTTTTCGCTCCCTGTCCGTTTGTTTGTTTGTTGGTTTGTTTTTTTGTGAATGGATTTCCCTGGAACTTGGTTGAAGGATGGAACACGAGCCAAGAAAAAACCCATTAACTTTTGGCACAGATCCGGACAAAGTGGCTAATCGTTATTGCTTTCGTTAACATCGCAAATTTGGACATTTTCCCAGTAAATAACTCGTCATGACAGCTCACCAAGATTTAAGCCACAGTGTCTCAATCACCCGGTGGGTTCTGGCAGCACTATAGGTCATAAACCCCACCTCCTCCATGTTACTGAATGGGACAGGAGCCAATAAGAAGTGAAAGTACATGTTGGTACAAGATGGTCTCTGTCATTTTAGGTAGTTCATATCATACTCATATGCCCAGTCCAGTAAATTTGGTTTTAATTGCTTATTGGATGCGGGGAAACATCATGACTGACAGCTGAGACTGACATTGTTGCAAGATGACAGGGATATTTTATTTCTGGATAGTGGGAGGATGTGGACAGACGTTGTGCGTCTTGATACACAGTCTATTGAATTTAAGGGGACTGTTTGCTCTTGGCGGAGTTGTGCGCTCTACTGAGTGCCATTTGCCACAGTGGATTGCCGATGCCTCCTCGTATGACTTTCAGAAACCTGGAAATGGATCTCTAACTGTCTGGTTATCAAAGTGACACGTGTTTTCCAAAAGCAACCAATTCCTTTCTTCTCTCCTGGGACCTGTCTGGAAACACAGCTTGTCCTTTTTTTTCGCGCTCACCTTCCTGCACTGTAGTGGAGAGTTTAAGTTGCTGTAGCTGCTTCACTATGCTACCTTGGTAATGGAGACGATTGCGGAGCTTTGTGTAAGGGGATTGAATTTCTGGCTGGAGGTGAAGAGACGTCTACGTGTTTGCGATAGTCTCATATGGTCGCCATTCCAACACCAGGATCTATTATTCTCTAATGTGGTTTGATAAGGAAATCGAGTTAAATCATGTTATCTGCCATCATAATATAGTCATCTTGAATTTTCGAATATTCTGAGTGTTGAATTATATAAACCACACATTTGCTCTTCTTGTAAATATATCTCCGCTCCATGCAAGCTGATTATTTTAAGGATTTCCTGAAGAGACTGTAGAGCTATGCATGACTTGGGTGGAGCTCAAGACTACAGCTTGATATGAAAATTAATATTCAGCCTATTTTGATATCTTGGTTAATCTATGAAATCCCCCTGGATACAAATGCATATGGTCTTCAGCATTAGCCTACTTTTGAAACTGCATCCACTCATGAAGAGAAATGAAAAATAGTTTTTGAATTGGCTAATATAAGGGATACACTTGTCCACAGGTAGAACAAGTCACTGGGCTTTGTGCAAGTTATACAAACAAGTGGGATGAATGAGTGATTAACGGGAACTCATAAGCCTTCAGTTAAAGAATAGTGGCACATTGAAGGTTATGCATTGTTTTTTAACAGGCTCCCAAACTGGTTATGTGTTCCAGGTCCCTATATTCTCTACCTAGTGCATTTATTCATTGACTAGTCAATCATCAGAAGATTTATCTCCAAATGCAACTATTTCAAAGAGAGATAAACCTTTTTTGGTTTCATATAATTGTGAACTGAATAGTTTTTGTTCCGGGCAGGATGTTGATGTCGCTGCTGGCTCTTGGGAACCGAGATAAGCTTCTTTTTCATTTCATACAGCGATTAATCATAAAGATACCCAGCAGAATAATCGATAATAGAATAAAAGTGACCAATTTCATGCCAAGGAAGATGAATATTTAGTGTTTACCCCAGAATGTTTTTGTCATGAGTTCTTTTAAACCATCATTTGATAGACAATCTCTGCACTTTAAACCTATACTGATTAATTCTAATGTGGCCAAGCAGCTCCCAGGTGACTCCCTGCTGTTGTTTGGGGAAACGTTGAAATCTGGGACACTGAGCAGCCTTTATAATGAACAGTGCCTTTTCAAAAGGTGCAAAAAAACAAGTCTAATTGTAGGTTTTACCAAGTAGTTTTCCATGGCAGAGAGAAACCCCCATCACGTCAGTGGTAGATGTCACTGACGGGCTGATATCTGATCTTCCATACGTGGCCTGTATCAGTCTTGAATATCAGCAAACCTTTTATATGTGTCTAACCATAGAATGCAGTCATTCAGGATTACCTCAGCCCCGGTTAAAAACACGAGCAGCCTCCGAGCCTGCGTGAAGAAACGGACGTAGGAGAATCACTGTTGGATTTTCCTTCACTTTCCATGTTGTCATTCGTTTGGAGACCCACTGACTCAGCCACTTTCTGACCGTCTTGCAGAGAGAAAGATGTTATTAGCCGACTCTGGTATGCATGCGGTGCTTCTTTCATCTGGTCCACAGGGCAGATGGACACTTATTTATTTTTGCAGTGCTCAGCCTCTGTCATTAGTCTGCATTAATCTGACCGCTGTGTCTGTGTCTCTCTACCAATCGGCCCTCGTTTAAGGTGTGTGTGTGTGTGTGTGTGCATGCGTTTGCCATCCATGGAGGAGGAGGAGGGACTGGTGTGCTTCAGAGTGGATTCTGCAATGCAAATGAACAAAGTCAGCATGAAAGCGTGGGACTACATTCGGGTTATTCCTCAGCAAAATCACCCCAAAGACACATTTCTATGAATATATAACAGGATTATATGCTCTACATCCACACGGGTTCCTGTGTTAAACTGCAGAATTTCTTTTTTCCCCCCTCAGGAAACTGGTCGTCTTTATGCTGACATGTAAAAGATAAATAAATAAGTACAGAATATTCACTACAGCAAACTGTGACATCCTTTTTTTTTTTGAGCACCAGCCAATACCGTACATACACTCTGTGCAGACAGTGCCCCAGCTACTGACCTAGATATACCCCCTACTATGGGTTGTATTATTGGGTGGAGGGGCAGACTCTAGCAGGAGTGGCCTTGATGAGACTTGTCACTCACCCGTCCCACCCTAATCCTCCCCCCTCGACCCCGGGGAGCTGCAGCGCTGTCACATGAATGCAGTGTTACCACTTTTCACTTCTGAGTCCAAGGGTTTAGCTTTTCCTTTCACCAGTTTCAGGTTTTAATAAAAAAAACATCTTCAGTTTGAGAGGCAAGTTTTTAAGGTTAGACACTGGAAAAAAGAGACAATGCACAGTCTGACTAAAGTATGTGATGATAGTTCCTGTTTTGACATTCAGTGGAGTTCAGTTGGATCTTTAATGGCTGTTCGGTTGATGTCACACAATACTGATTGAACCTGGAACCACCTCATGAAATCTTTGTGAAAACTATATATTAATGTGTTACACACTTAGGTTAAATCCTGTAGCTCAAAGGAGGTGATTAACTTTACATTTTCACTGTGATGCATTCGAAATTAAAGGTCACGGGTGGTGATAACCAACGGTCACACTCCAGTGAACTCAGACGTTACTGAACAACCAGACAGTTGATTGGCACATGATCTTTCTGCCTGAGGCAATTAAGGACTCAACTAACGATTATATTCATTATTGATTTAAAAAATGCAGATTATTTTTCCTTAATTGGCCGACATATTCTTTGAGCTGTCTGAGCTGCAAATGAATTTTGCTCTCTGCAAACTGTTGCAACAGAAAACACAAATTTACAGCTTAGATACATTTCTGAAAAGTGGTAGTAACCTCAAACAGTGAGCCCTACTAATAACTGGGGTCAGAGGTCAATCTGAGATCTGCCTATATGCATGTATGACAATGATAACACTCATTGTATGACCTCATTGCAAGACACGCCATATAATTTGGATGAAATTTGGATAAACTCCATTTAGTTTACGATAAAACCTGGTGAGTCAGTGTATTCATTGACTCGATTACAGCAGCACTGACCTGCACTTTAATACCCTGCACGCTTTAAGACCGAAAGCCTTTTGATCCGACTGTTCTCGAGCCCTGACTCCTGCTGGAATTGGGAATGAAGCCCATTTGGTTTGGGGAAATAGGAAATCACCCAAGCAGTGACTCTATCCTTTCACTTGACATGCCTGGTTTGGTGTTTTATGCACGGTGGAGCCGAAGCCTGGTGAAGCCGAGCATCTAACCCTCATTAGTATGTAGCCACACTGAGCCGTGTGATCAGCATAATGAGCGAGGGGGTGTGGGAGAGGCGGATGCAGATGCAGAATTCTGTGAATGCAGTCTTGAGAGATGAACGGTCATTTATCAACCATGTGTTGAGACTGATCTTATTCAATACAATCCTGTCTCTAGAGCGGTTTTCAGATATGAACTCCAGAAAATATCCAGTCCCCAATTTTGCAGACATTTTGGACAGTTTTCCTTTCCCCGTATGAAGAGCGCAGCAGGATAGTGTTCGGGTTAGAATATCAAATCTTGTCTCTCCAAGTTAGGTGTTTTGACACCTCTTTTTCATCCTGAGATATTTGTAGTCCTCCAGTTTCATGTTTGTTTCGTGCTTGAGACATAATCAACACACCCACTCGCTGGCTGTTGATATTCTAAACATTTGCCTGCTCTATTCTCAAATGGGCTCCAGACATTTTACTACGGGTCTGGCAGGAGAATATCCGAATGATAGATTTAGGCTTTGCCGGTGTGGAACACAGTAGCTATATACTGCATGTTGGATATCTAGACACTTTTATTTTTAACAGCCCCACACAGGTGCAGAAAGAAACTTGGAGAACAGGAATTATTGGAAGCATAAAACCAACTGTGTTATCCTGAGTTAGCCGTTGAGCCCCCCTAGCGAGGCATCAGGTCGTTACTTGCAGAGCTGCACTGAAGAAACTGTTCCAAACAAATAAATTAGTGGTTAAATTCTCCAATAATCTGTTAGCCAGGATCTCAGCTCCTGATAGAAGTCACCACTGCTGGTCTCCTTCAAAGGCTTCGGGTCAATAAGCCAAGCAGTGACCACATCTGTGCTCCGTTGATGCGTCACAAATTGGCCCACAATTCCCGCTTAATGCCTGAGATCAGCGGGGAATCACCGTCCACTTTACAGCCACAGACATTTCAAACAATCGCCCTGATCTACCTTTGTGTGGTTGCAACTATCCTGCATGTATTTACATTTTAGTCATTTAGCTGACACACTTATTTACCCACTGACACTAATCTTCAGTCTGAGTGTTGCCAACGTTATGTAGTAGTAGTAGTAGTAAGGAGAGCGTGAGTCAGAGAGGCATGATGATATCCCCATGACCTTAAGATCATCATGTAAGAGAGCAGTGCTAGAAACATAAAAATAAGTAAAGTAAGAGCTAAGAACCGTAAAAGGTTTGTTTGTCTTCAGACTTGGTGGAGAAATGATTAATTATAGAATGATGCACAGTTACTGGTGGACAGGTTTTTCTTTTTGTTCTCCGTGTCTCTCCCTGGATGACTTGAGCCTCGCGAGCTCGTCTGTCAGACTCCTCAAATTGCGGTGAGCTCACACGTCAAATTGAAATCTGACTCATTTGGAATGTCCTCGAGGAGCGTAATGAGTTATTTTCAATTAACGTCTGCAGTCAATGGAGGATAATTGGATCCCTGCCAACTGTGTTAGCGGGTGAATGGCTTGAGTGTTACGCTCTTTACATGTGTGTATGTATATATATGCATGTGTGTGTGGGGGAGCTACAGCCCTTTGTGGTCAATTAGCAGAGATCTTTGGGCAGTGGAGCGTTGAACCTGAGGAACTGTAGCTGTCGGGGGGGAAAGACAACTTTCCTCCTTTCTTTCTTTCATCCTCCTTGAGTTACTCCTGCACTCTCCCTAATACGCCGTCACAAGATCTGTTCCCCTGCAACTGACACTAATGAATGTGATGACTGTACATGAGTTAACCGTACGTTGACATTCCATTGACCATATATAACGTACGGTTGATCAAAAAGAACTGGGTACAACCGTTATTCTGTGTGAAGGGAGTGGTGCAAACCTTTTCTACTGCAGTCAAAGGATGTTATTTAACACTCCTTCCAATGTGTTATCATTAGTATATATATATTTTTTTGGCTTTGTAAAATCTCTGTTCTCACACATGCTCGCCCACTTAACTCGAAGACAGTTCCCTGGGAGGATGTCAAACTATATACACTTTGTTATATGAAGCATTTTCAGGAAGTTAGATAGAGATAGTACTGAAATAGGCAATGGAAATTGATTTTCTCCATTCAAACTGAAAGACTACTACCTCCCGAAATTGACAACATGCCGATGACAAACGCACGGCCGTCTTTAAACCAATCAATGTCAAGTGTCTGGCCCACGCAGGTGATGACGACAGGACGTACGTGTGTCATACAAAAACAATAGAACAAAGAAAAGAAGCGTGGTTCAGACTTTCAGGTGTGAAGATGAATTAAAACACTGCCCTTGGCTGTTTTCTGTTTGGTAGCTTTTCATTCGCACACTGTATTTGTCTGGAAAATCCTCTTAAACGTAGGGGGTGACGCAGAAGCAGAAACAACGTCTTTGTCTTGAATAAACATTCAAAGTTGTGGGTATTTAATATTGGCCGTCTGCGTATTTGAGGATAACAACAAACCCTGCCACCTTGTCGAGGACCTGAGCTGCAGTTGTAAAATGTTGGACATGTGCTGTGTGGAGGCTGTTGTGTGTGTGTGTGTGTGTATATACATCAGAAAGTCCGTGCAGGTTTGTTGTGGGGTGTTAACGACAAAATGTCAAAGCGGCGGTCAGCAGTGTTCTGTCCTGTCAGTCAGTTCATGCAGGCAGTGAACACGCAGGTTTAATACTAAAGCCTGACTCTTCTTCATGTTGTGTCTGCGTTTGATGTTTAACAGCAGTTTGAACAAGGAGCCCACACGTTTTCCACACATGAAACTGAAAAGTGCATTAATTTTGACGCACTGACCTTTTCTTTGTGAGACGTTTTCCAAAGAGTGTTTTTCTTTGTAACACTGAGAAAACCCAACCGATGCCTCTACACTCTCTGATGGATGGAAGTTTTTTTTTTTGCGTGGGTTCATTTTTACATAAGATAACGTGAAATAAAGGTCACTGGTTTTAAAGCTCATCTATTATCAGCATCAGTCTATTAGCTGAAGCTTCTGACTGGAGCAGCACAGGCAGAATACCCAGTGGTTGTTGGGAAACCTTTTGATTGGCACCTGGACAGCGATGGGTGTTTTAGCTATAAAGTGAATCAAATGCTGTTCCACCGTCATGAGTTTTTTAATTCTGAGCTCATTTAAACAACAGGATCTGCAATGAGCAGCAGGTTTTAGCCTCAGAAAAGCCATTTTCAAACTGGGATTAGAAATACGATTTAAGGAGCTACGTGCAACCTTGGCACATAATAATGTTAGAGCTTGTGTCTGTGTTCCTGTCGGAGCCAAACAGAGCTCGAAGGAGCCATTAGTCTCTGTTTGACTTGTCATAAGACATTATCAATGTTATGAAAGCAAAAGCAGCAGCCTGGTTACTTACTAATTTACCTCTCTGCACAATGTAAAGGTCAGTGGAGGAAGTTTTCTATCCCTTTCAACATAAATTTCTAATAGCGACCGGCATTACATTAGAGTATAGGCTGTGTTGAAGTGCCTCTTTGATCATCTCTGTTTGTAAGTGAGGTGTAACGAGGGAGTGGACCAGGACCAAAGCTTTGAAGAGGCTGCAGCGCTTAAAATCATACAAATAATCATCAAATCATGACTCACAGGGACTGGCTAAGGTTGACTACGTTTTCTTTTTAGCTTATTGTTTAGCTGTCAGTCCAAATATCTACTGTGGTTTTTCCCTCTGAGCTGTAGCTATTGTTTTTGGCCTCAGTTGTGATTTTCTTTAAAGCTTCAATAACTGCTCAGCACAGTCGAGACTAACTGATGCAGGCAGTGGAGAATTTAGCTTAAGGGGTCGGATATTTCCTTCAGAAGGTGGTGGAACCAAAAAGAGTGATAGAAGAGAGAAAATGTTGGAGTTGCTAACCCGGGTAGATGGAAACAGATCTACCACTGAAAGCTCAAATTCAGTTATTGCTGGTTATATGTCAGTATTTGATTCATAACGTATTCATGCCATCAGAAATGACACTTTTGAGCAGAATCGAACCCAAACGGAAAGCTTCCTCTTGTTTGTTAGATGCTACAGCGCCCCCTAGCTGAAATGCTCACACTGCAGCTCGTGATTGCGTCGCATTAAAAACTCCTGACTTTGAATAGCTCCAAATATATGCATGCTTGATCGACCATGTTTGGGACTCAAAGGTGTGTCAGTTGGCCTGGAATCAACTGAGCATGAGCGTCATGCATTTGAGTTTTATCTTTCTCATGCGGTCACTTTCCTGGACTCTCTCTTCTGCTTTCTCTTCCTCTAAATGTTGCCTTAGTGCTGCTTGAATGTCAGCAACATTCAATGATATTCTCATGACACAAATAAAAGGATATTATGAAACTTTCCAACCATTTTTCTGCTTAATCCTCTCACAGTGTCATGCCAACCATTTTCTGTTGCCTGTTTCTAGGTGGATCGTTGCTGTCGTTCTGAGTTGCCTTGGCTGTGTTCATGCTCAGACTGTTATTGTTTGGTTTCCTTGAAGATCAGCGGCCCCTTTGTGCCGTCTCTGATGTGTTTCTGCTTTAAGATGATCAAAAGAAAGGGCAAGGGCTTCTCAAAACTCGGCTCACTTTTAATTAATGTCTGCAAGGTCAGGACTACAGGTGAGGGAGTTCAGCTCTGTTAATCTCCCAGTCGTTTAGTCATGAAGTGAAGTCTTCATCAAACATTTGTACGTCATCACTCGCCTACTCGTCAGTTTGTCTCATAACAACACATCAGCACACAGCGTCTTTTGCCAAACCTACAAAACCAGTCTGCGCGCCTGCCGACTTTCCTTGAGTCATGACGGAGTTAACTGCCTCGAAACCTGCTGAATGTCAGTATCAGCAGACGTATAGGGGCCCTGTGTTAAAGAGCAAGCACAAAATAAAACAGACGACGGATGGACCAGCTGAAGCACCAACAGCCCCCCCCCCATCCTCACCTCCTGCCACCACCTCCTTGGTTGTCAGAACAACCGTCTTGCACTTCTTTCAATTTGTATGCGCTGCCTGATGTCATGTGTTTAACAAGCAGAGCACATCGGTATTCGCAGAAGAACAGGTGAAGCAAAGCCTTCCCTTGTCCTGAGGACCAGCTGAGAGGTGCTCAACCAATACCACGAAATGTCAGACTAAGTGCAAACCCGAAAGACTGACGCTGACGGCGATTACCTCCAGTAATCTTTAACATTGTGAGGTTGGGTGTTTGTTTTCAACATCTTTCTCGAATTCTCAGATCATTTTTCAAGGATCTTGATTTTTGAAAAATCAGGCATGTTTTGGGGACTGTTATTTGTGAGTGTGTTTAATTCCGTGCAGATCCAAATGAAAATCTGGATATTGTGACGTTAAACGTGGTTTCATAAGGGGCCTGTTGGGGCCTTTGTGGAGGAATGCACGCTACTGGGTGCCCTTATAGTTAATGAAAAATTGTGAGGATCCAAGATGTGTTTGATATGATCAGTTAAATAGATTTAGTGTAAGAATAATGGGATGAGAGTTGAATATTGAACCTTTGTGGTTCTAACTTGAGATTTGAGTTTAGAAAACCCGATATTTTTTTTAAAATTTCTCATCTGTGTTACTAGTTACTTGCTTGAAGACACATGCCCTGGGTTCAAGGGTACATAAGTAGAAGGACATAATGTTGATCTGAGTCATAATCACACTATGTTCTGTAAAATGTGAACAGGAAAATAAAGCAACTCATGTAAACATCATAATTGAAATAATGTTATATTCAGAAAAAAGGCCAAAAGTCTGAATATTGCTGTCCATGTAAACCTAGTCAGTGTTGCTGCCTCATATTAGATAAGTTGGATTGTTTAAACCGTCATGACTACATTGATAATTAGATAAGAGGAACTACCTCTGCTAACTAGTTTCCTGGGGAAATCACCAGTAGGGTTATGTTCCTGTTTCTGGTATGTAAAGTGTTACCATGAGAAGATTTTTAAAACAATACTGAGGCCAATTTGGAAAGATACTGGCAAGTCAGTGTCATTGAGATGTGAGAAAAGGTGAAAGCGTGACAATCCTCAGTGTGTCAGTGTGTGAAATCTGCAGTGATGCACGTGCCTCACTCTGTCTAAAGTGATTCTAATCAGTCCCGCAAGTTTATTAATATGGATTTTAGTTGACGTTTCGTGTCCACTGAGAGTTTTGTCACCAGCCAAGAGTCTGACTCTGACTTTCAGATTTACAGAATATGTGCATTAAGCCGTAGAACAAGCTTGGATGAACTTCAATTATCCAGTATTTCACATTTAATGTTTTTTATCAGGTTGTCGCAGTTATCGCCACATGATTAATTCATTCTGTTGGAGGATGTTTGATCTATTACATCAAATCAAATCCCTGGGATCATGGTCACATCTGTTCTTTGACAGTAAAGACCTTTGGGGAATCTCGGAGGCTGTACATCATAACAGCTCTGTGGATGCTAAGAGAAACCTTTCACCTCTCTTTACCTTTAAGCACAATGTTTCCATTGTTGCCACTGCCTTAAAACCTGGGGGCTGGGGGAGGTGAATGACATTCCTCTGACACATTGAATGGCTTCTCACTGTGGCTGCTAGACAAGGGCAAACACTGCCTGCCTCTCATTTAGCTCCCTGTCAGTAATCTGTCTGTCAGTGCTGTCGCTCGTATACTTTCTTAAGCTGCGACTGTCTGAGTCTGTACGAGACCGAGTTCACGTTGATCTGTGAAACAGCCGCGAGTGGAGAAAGTCTATACGCCTATACCCTGCAGCCGTGTTAGAGCTAATGATGTCCCAGTGGCCTCGGGGGTTTAAGGTGCTGAGCTTCCTGGATCAAGTCTGGCCAGTTACGTTCAGCAGATATTGTACCGTCATTATCACCCCACATTATTTTACTGTACTCTACAATGTTTTACTGAAAGAGAAACCAGACCTCAAACGACTTTTATATACTGAAAATGTAAATTGCATGTGCTGAAATCTGAATTTTATTAAATGCATAACATAAATAAACCAAAATTGCATATCTTAACAGGATAAAAACCTGTAAATTCATATCATTAACTCATCTTGCACCGCATAAGTATAGTTTTTAAGGTCTCCCAGAAGCGTTCAAAGATAGTTTAGCCATGTCAATCAGAAACTGTGTCAATATTAATTATTATATATATATTTGTGGCATTATTATACTAAATAGTAATAATAGTAATGATCGAATAGGTGTTGGTGTTAGAAAAACTCCATCAGGACATCCTGACAAAATCTGTATCGCTACACAAACACACTCTCACACACGCTGTTTCCGCCCACCCAGGATTATCTATCACACTCTTCCTTCCTCCAAACAGCGCTGGTTCCTCTGCTCGGTGTCTGAGTCCTGTTGCCGTGGTTACCCTTCTGCTGTACACAATGGGCACGGTGGTTGCATAATGTTTTTCTGCCGGTGCCGTTTGCGGGCCGCACTACAGCTGAGTGGGCAGGGAACAGTCCGTGGCGTCCTCCCACACTTGGCTCCGTGCTAATGAAAAGCTTGGCCTCACCGGGGAGTTTTCACACTGAATCGTATCGGATAGCAGAACGCCACAGACCCTCCGAGGTCAAGGTTTCTGTCCTGCTGCAAACACACATGCTCTTTTGGCTTCTCTGTCACTGGTTGAGCTGGCACCAAGGGTGCGTTAAATCTATGAAACTCTTTGTTTCCCATTAGCATAATGTCACAGTAGTGATGGAGTGATGTGTCCTTTAACTTATCAATGAGCACATGAAGACATGTTTGTATAGGTTCTGTTTTAAATGTGCAAAAAGGAGAAAATCCACACACCTCGACGCTCCCGTTACAGGGATTCCTCTCCTGAGGAAGAGTCTGGTGCTCTACACGACACTACGACAAATAAAATCCTTTAATCATGATTATTTCCTGGAATAATTGATTAATTTTTTGCTGAAAAATATCTAAACAATGTGCTGATTTGCCTTTTTTGTCCAACTAGATGTGTTTCTGTCACATAAACAAACGAAAGAAGCAAATCCTTTGGTGAGAGGAAATTTGATGTTTTAAAAACTACGACTAGAGCTGAATAATTTGTTTTTATTTTGTCTTGACTCAGCCTGAATCAGCACTGAAGGGAGGTACGCCCGTTTACAGTTGGTCAACAGTATGCAGTTTCTCTTCTGTTTTTTTTTCTGTTCTCTCATCTATACTTAACATTTCCTGCAGCACAGAAACATTCGTCAAAAGCAAAGTGTGGAAGTGCTCAGGACCGTTATTGCCTCCAGCTCTGAAGGAGCAGTGCCACGATGCGGCGGATTTGGCCAAAGGATGGCGAGCTGTGCACGGGGGCTTCATTCAACCCACATGAGCCAAAGACAATTTAATTAACCAGAGAAGCAGGACTGTAATTGCAGTGACCAGGCGCATTTTAAGTGATGCCTCACACAAGAACAAAGGCTGTTCCTTCTCTTCTTTTTATGTGGAGATGTGGATGGAAAATAAACCTGACCCAAATAGCTTTTTTTGGGGGGAAAATGGGCCTGTAGTTTTTTGGCTGCTAAAATCGGTTTCAAACACCTTTTTATTGGGGATCAATAGATCCAACTGTGAACAACTAGAAGAATACGACGCACGCTTATGTTGAGCCAAGTTTTAAAATTGCACCGCTTTCTTTCTCTTACACACTCTCACTTTGTGTTTAGCTTTTCAACCACGGGGATTCTTATCCTAAAAAATATTAATTTCTAATTCGACAGGCAAAACTCACCATCGCACTGCACGTCGTCCCCTTTTCTTTTATAAAGCTTCCATTAAACGTTGTCTGAGGACTTTTGACACTTGGTAAGAAAGTAATTAAAATGTGAAAAAGCAGCACACTAATTTAACAATTCATGAACTGACTCAGTTTCTACGTGCTGATTAAAGAGAAGGACAATTAATTCAGTTTATGTGAATAAACATTCATTAGTGTTTTCCAGCCATTTGTTAAACTTATAGTGTTTATGATAAAATATTGATATAGAGCATCCTCACACAGGCTTTTCACATTGTGTGGGGTGTGTGAAAACATTATAACACCATTTAGGCTAAATGCATACTAACATGTTTTAAAACGGCATTTTAAAACTAAAATTATCTCCGTCCAGACAAGCAACAAGACAGTGGCGACAGTTGAAAGAGAAGTTACACTGTCCTAATTTTACATCTCCCTGTTTATTTTACTCACCAGGGACTCAAAGCTTTAAATATAATGTGATATAATGACATTACAGGTTTTAACCACTGCAGGATAAATGTTGTAAAATGGTAACCATGGGTCTGCTGTGCTATAATTTGGTTTTATAGAGACCTACGACAGCCCTGCCACTCTTTTCCTCTCTCTCTGTGTCTGGCTGACATGACGTTGCCAGATCCCATCAGCAGAGTCACCGAGCTGCATAAAAGCTGCTTTGTCACAAAGCCGACGGGCATCGAGACTCACGCCAGATTACAGGACCTCACTTTAATCTGATAGCGACTTTATCCAACCTGAAATGTGAACCTGTGTTAAATGACAGCAAATCCTTTTTTCTGTACATCATCTCCAAAAAGCAGAGTCCAGATTAAACCATCAGATGTGTGGCAGCAGCGTAGATTACGTATTTACTGGGATTATCACAGGGATAACCACACTGCAAAAATACCGTTGGTGCAGAGAGACAATTGAGCAGCAACTTATAAAATCAAGATTCTGTTTCATTATTTTGTCGATTTATGATATATATATATAAAATACTATTTTACTACTGTTGGTGGTATATAGACATGTTAAATATGCATATAGTGTTTTGAGGTTATTTTGCTCTTGTGCCTTGACTTTCTATTTTCTTATTCCTCAGCCTGTTACCCTGTGTGTTTTCACCCCTGTGTGTGAGTTTGTGTGTCTGTACACATTATCTCAACAATGCATGAACAGATTTTAACCAAACTTGCTGATCGGTCATGGGGGGGAGGGCGACTCACAAACACGGTACACTGTTACACAGCAGGGCCAATGTTGAGCTGCTGCCTGCAGAGAATCTTATGCTTGTTGCCTGTACTTTCACAGTGAAAGTAGTATCTACGAAGTTTATGCTGAATTCTGCCTGCCTATGGAGAACAGTAAAAACTACATGGATGTTTTAATGGGCCACCAACATGGGCAGGACCTGTCTGTGCTGGCAATGACCAGTCTGACTGACAGACCGGTCAATGTGTGTGTGTGTGTGCTAGAGAGAGAGACAGAGAGTGGGACTAATACTATGAGATATTTTATAATGTGTAAAGAAATGTTTGTATCATTATACAAACTGTGGCGGTTGCACATACGCCTACTGCTGCACAGTCGAGATAATTAATGGGAAACACTATAGTGCTGCGTATTAACATACATGCAGGGTATACATCACCTCTCCAATACTTTTTATTAGGGCCGAGCACCGAGGTGAGAGCCCTATTGAAAGTGAAAGGATTATTCTTATTATTATTATTATTATTGTCATCCAAATGAATTGGCTTTTGAGGGCTTTAACATACTGAACTTCTTCCAAACTTTGCACAAAATTAGAACGTGGTGAAAATTTACGTATTCTGGAGTAATTTGAAATGGGCGTGGCAAATGGCTCAACAGCCCCCTGAACACAGCCCTAGGTTCCCTTTGACCGATCTTCACAAAAGTAGCCCAGGTGTATCGTGACCAATCATGAAAAAGTCTCAAGGAGCATTATGAAAACGCAACAGGAAGTCCGCCATTTTGGTTTTAGTGGCCATTTGGCCATATTCCACATTTTTACTTTGATGTACTTGTCCCAGGGCTTTTATCTGATCAACTTCTAATTGAGATGAGTGTCATCACAACAAGACGGAGATCAAAACTAACTCAAAGAAAATTTTCGTCACAGTGTGACCGTGGCGTGGCGTCAAATTTGATTACACGCCATCAAAACACGAGGTTCTGTATCTCGACATCGTGGTCCAATCGAGTCCAAACTAGACACGTAAGACAAGAGTCCGCCTGATGACATCTACACAGAAATCATGACTTAAAATCACAGCGCCCCTGGTGGCAACGGAAATGTCTTGTTTTGGAACGTCTTCACGTGGAGGTATTCCTCCTCACCATTGCCGCAGCCACGTCAAACCTGTGTCAAATGGGTCTCAAGACATTGATAATGAAGGCATAAGATTACTGTAACTTTTCGTCAAACGCCATAATAGTGGCGTGGCGTCAAAGTTCATCACCTCGCCGTGACACGAAATTACTATAACCGGTGTTGAGGTTCAAACTCCTCAAACTACATTTGTGTAGCAACAGCCCCCTGCAGACATTCAGATGGTTTTAAGAAATGGGCTGGCATAATAACTGACTAGCCCCCTACAGTGCAGCCCGGCACTACGATTGCGACATGTACAAAATCGACAGGACATGTGTCTTTTCATAACAAACAAATAAGTCACTTGGATAGATATGCTCGACCAAACAGGAAGCCCGCCATTTTGACTTTAGTGGCCATTTTGGCCATATTCCACATTATACTTTGATATACTTGTCCCAGGGCTTTTTCTGATCGACTTCAAATTGAGATGAGTGTCATCACAACAAGACGGAGATCAAAACTAACTCAAAGATCGATTTTTCCTCACACGGTGTGACCGTGGCGTGGCCTCAAAGTTTGATTACACGCCATCAAAACACGAGTTCTGTATCTCGGACATACATGGACAAATCGAGTCAAACTAGACATGTAAGACAAGTGTCCGGCCTGATGACATCTACACAGAAATTATGACTTAAAATCACAGCGCCCTGCTGGCTACAGGAAGTGACATGTTTTATACTTTGATGCACTGCTCTGGCTGCTTTACAATATACAGCTCAAAAGAGCTCAGTCAAGTCATTTGACCATGGTCAGAATTGTGACATTTCCTCAAACCGTGTAAACGTTGAGGTGCGGAGATCATCCTTCGCCAAGGACACGATGTTGTCATAACTACAGTGTGCATTGTCCTATCACTGCCAAACTTCTGTCACAAGATTATAGTCCAAGCCTGAACAGCTCCATGTGTCAATATTTCTCAGTGTCATGCGCCACCTACTGATTCGCCATGAAAAGGAAGTACATTGTAAATCCACTCTGCATTATCAACCGGCTCGAACTGCTGACCTATGATCACAATCTTGACCTGAACACATCCGTATATTAATATTAGTTCAGGGTCATAGCGCCACCTACTGATCGGTGTGAAAATTAAGTTGTTGTAACATTGTCGATTGACACAAAATTGCTCACGCTACATCAGAGCCCTACTTGAAGAGATATATCAGTCTGTAGGTAATAATAGTGATGGCGCCACCTACTGGCAACAGGAAGTAAGCTTTGTTTTACAACTATCGTTCGATTTACATAAAATGTTCACAGTGTGTTGTGCAATTGAGGCGTGGATCGTAATGAGCAATCAGCAGGCAGGATCGCGTCGCCACGGACGCAGAAGAAGCGCTTGTCCTCGCCGCAGTCGCTAAACGCGCAAGCGGAGGCGGCGCTTGTTTGATCGCTCTCTCCACCGACGCAACAGGCTTCAACGTGCGGTCGTTATTATTGTGATCAAATGAATTGGCTTTTGAGGGCTTTAACATACTGAACTTCCAAACTTTGCACAAAATTAGAACGTGGTGAAATTTACGTATTCTGGAGTAATTTGAAATGGGCGTGCAAAATGCCTCAACAGCCCCCTGAACACAGCCCTAGGTTTCCCTTGACCGATCTTCACAAAATCGTAGCCCAGGTGTATCGTGACCAATCATGAAAAAAGTCTCAAGGAGCATTATGAAAAACGCAACAGGAAGTCCGCCATTTTGGTTTTAGTGGCCATTTGGCCATATTCCACATTTTACTTTGATGTACTTGTCCCAGGGCTTTGTCTGATCCACTTCAAATTGAGATGAGTGTCATCACAACAAGACGGAGATCAAAACTAACTCAAGAAAATTTTTCGACACGGTGTGACCGTGGCGTGGCCAAAGTTTGATTACACGCCATCAAAACACGAGTTCTGTATCTCGGACATACAAGGTCAATCGAGTCAAACTAGACACGTAAGACAAGAGTCCCGGCCTGATGACATCTACACAGAAATCATGACTTAAATCACAGCGCCCCCTGGTGGCAACAGGAAATGTCTTGTTTTTGAACGCTTACACGTGAGGTATTCCTCTCACCCATTGCCGCAGCCACGTCAAACCTGTGTCAAACGGGTCTCAAGACATTGATAATGAAGGCATAAGATTACTGGGACTTTTCACAAACGCCATAATAGTGGCGTGGGGTCAAGTTCATCAACTGCCAGGACACACAATTACTATAACCGTGTTGGAGGTTCAAACTCCCTCAAACTACATTTGTGTAGCAACAGCCCCCTGCAGACATTCAGATGGTTTTAAGAAATGGGCGTGGCATAATAACTGACTAGCGCCCCTACAGTGCAGCCCGGCACTACGATTCGACATGTACAAAATCGACAGGACATGTGTCTTTTCATAACAAACAAATAAGTCACTTGGATAGATATGTCGACCAAACAGGAAGCCCGCCATTTGACTTTAGTGGCCATTTTGGCCATATTCCACATTATACTTTGATATACTTGTCCCAGGGCTTTTTCTGATCGACTTCAAATTGAGATGAGTGTCATCACAACAAGACGGAGATCAAACTAACTCAAGATCGATTTTCCTCCACGGTGTGACCGTGCGTGGCCTCAAAGTTTGATTACACGCCATCAAAACACGAGTTCTGTTCTCGGACATACATGGACAAATCGAGTCCAAACTGACATGTAAGACAAGTGTCCCGCCTGATGACATCTACACAGAAATTATGACTTAAAATCACAGCGCCCCCTGCTGGCTACAGGAAGTGACATGTTTATACTTTGATGCACTGCTCCTGGCTGCTTTACAATATACAGCTCAAAGAGCTCAGTCAAGTCATTTGACCATGGTCAAATTGTGACATTTCCTCAAACCGTGTAACGTTGAGGTGCGCGAGATCATCCTTCGCCAAAGGACACGATGTTGTCATAACTACAGTGTGCATTGTCCTATCACTGCCAAACTTCTGTCACAAGATTATAGTCCAAGCCTGAACAGCTCCATGTGTCAATATTTCCTCAGTGTCATAGCGCCACCTACTGATTCGCCATGAAACAGGAAGTACATTGTAAATCCACTCTGCATTATCAACCGGCTCCAACTGCTGACCTATGATCACAATCTTGACCTGAACACATCCGTATATTAATATTAGTTCAGGTCATAGCGCCACCTACTGATCGGTGTGAAAATTAAGTTGTTGTAACATTGTCGATTGACACAAAATTGCTCACGCTACATCAGAGCCCCTACTTGAAGAGATATATCAGTCTGTAGGTAATAATAGTGATGGCGCCACCTACTGGCAACAGGAAGTAAGCTTGTTTACAACTATCGTTCGATTTACATAAAATGTTCACAGTGTGTTGTGCAATTGCGGCGTGGATCGTAATGAGCAATCAGCAGGCAAGGATCGACGCTCGACGGACGCAGGAAGAGCGTTTGTCCTGCCGCAGTGCGCAAACGCGTGCAACGCGAGGCGGCGCTGTCGTTGATCGCTTCTCCACCGACCGCAACAGGCTTCAACGCGAGTGCTCGTTATTATTGTGATCCAAATGAATTGGCTTTTGAGGCTTTAACATACTGAACTTCTTACCAAACTTTGCACAAAATTAGAACGTGGTGAAAATTTACGTATTCTGGAGTAATTTGAAATGGGCGGGCAAATGCCTCAACAGCGCCCCTGGAACACAGCCCTAGGTTTCCCTTTGACCGATCTTCACAAAATCGTAGCCCAGGTGTATCGTGACCAATCATGAAAAAAGTCTCAAGGAGCATTATGAAAAACGCAACAGGAAGTCCGCCATTTTGGTTTTAGTGGCCATTTTGGCCATATTCCACATTTTACTTTGATGTACTTGTCCCAGGGCTTTTGTCTGATCCACTTCAAATTGAGATGAGTGTCATCACAACAAGACGGAGATCAAAACTAACTCAAAGAAAATTTTTCACACGGTGTGACCGTGCGGCGTCCAAAGTTTGATTACACGCCATCAAAACACGAGTTCTGTATCTCGACATACAAGGTCAATCGAGTCCAAACTAGACACGTAAGACAAGAGTCCGGCCTGATGACATCTACACAGAAATCATGACTTAAAATCACAGCGCCCTGGTGGCAACAGGAAATGTCTTTTTTGGAACGTCTTACCGTAGGTATTCCTCCTCACCCATTGCCCGCAGCCACGCCAAACCTGTGTAACGGGTCTCAAGACATTGATAATGAAGGATAAGATTACTGGGACTTTTCTCAAACGCCATAATAGTGGCGTGGGGTCAAGTTCATCAACTCGCCAGGCACACGAAATTACTATAACCGGTGTTGGAGGTTCAAACTCCTCAAACTACATTTGTGTAGCAACAGCCCCCTGCAGACATTCAGATGGTTTTAAGAAATGGGCGTGGCATAATAACTGACTAGCCCCTAAAGTGCAGCCCGCACTACGATTGGCGACATGTACAAAAATCGACAGGACATGTGTCTTTTCATAACAAACAAATAAGTCACTGGATAGATATGCTCGACCAAACAGGAAGCCGCCATTTTGACTTTATTGGCCATTTTGGCCATATTCCACATTTATACTTTGATATACTTGTCCCAGGGCTTTTATCTGATCAACTTCAAATTGAGATGAGTGTCATCACAACAAGACGGAGATCAAAACTAACTCAAGATCGATTTTTCGTCACACGGCGTGACCGTGGCGTGGCCTCAAAGTTTGATTACACGCCATCAAAACACGAGTTCTGTATCTCGGACATACATGGTCGATCGAGTCCAAACTAGACACGTAAGACAAGTGTCTCGGCCTGATGACATCTACACAGAAATTATGGCTTAAAATCACAGCGCCACCTGCTGGCCACAGGAAGTGACATGTTTTTACTTTGATGCACTGCTCTGGCTGCTTTACAATATACAGCTCAAAGAGCTCAGTCAAGTCATTTGACCATGGTCGTTTGACATTTCCTCAAACCTGTAAACATTGAGGTGCGCGAAGGATCATCCTTCGCCAAAGGACACGATGTTGTCATAACTCCAGTGTGCATTGTCCTATCACCGCCAAACTTCTGTCACTGATTATAGTCCAAGCCTGAACAGCTCCATGTGTCAATATTTCTCAGTGTCATAGCGCCACCTACTGATTCGCCATGAAACAGGAAGTACTTGTAAATCCACTCTGCATTATCAACCGGCTCCGAACTGCTGACCTATGATCACAATCTTGACCTGAACACATCCATATATTAATATTAGTTCAGGGTCATAGCGCCACCTACTGATCAGTGTGAAAATTAAGTTGTTGTAACATTGTCGATTGATACAAATTGCTCACCTACATCAGAGCCCCTACTTGAACAGATATATCAGTCTGTAGGTAATAATAGTGATGGCGCCACCTACTGGCAACAGGAAGTAAGCTTTGTTTACAACAATGATTCGATTTACATAAAATGTTCACAGTGTGATGTGCAATTGATGGCGTGGATCGTAATGAGCAATTAGCAGGCAGGATCGACGTCGCTCGACGGAAGGAAGTGAGCGTTTATACTTTGATGCACTGCTCCTGGCTGCTTTACAATATACAGCTCAAAGAGCTCAGTCAAGTCATTTGACCATGGTCAGAATTGTGACATTTCCTCAAACTGTAAACGTTGAGGGCGAGATCATCCTTCGCAAAGGAGACGATGTTGTCATAACTCCAGTGTGCATTGTCCTATCACCGTCAAACTTCTGTCACATGATTATAGTCCAAGCCTGAACAGCTCCATGTGTGAATATTCCTCAGTGTCATAGCGCCACCTACTGATTCGCCATGAAACAGGAAGTACTTTGTAAATCCACTCTGCATTATCAACCGGCTCCAACTGCTGACCTATGATCACAATCTTGACCTGAACACATCCATATATTAATATTAGTTCAGGTCATAGCGCCACCTACTGATCGGTGTGAAAATTAAGTTGTTGTAACATTGTCCGATTGACACAAATTGCTCACGCTACATCAGAGCCCTACTTGAAGAGATATATTAGTCTGTAGGTATAATAGTGATTGCACCACCTACTGGCAACAGGAAGTAAGCTTTGTTTACAACTATCGTTCGATTTACATAAAATGTTCACAGTGTGTTGTGCAATTGATGGCGTGGATCTAATGAGCAATTAGCAGGAAGGATCGCGTCGCTCGACGGACGAGGAAGTGGCGTTTGTCCCGCCGAGGCAACGCTGCAACGCGGAGACGTGCGCTTGGTCGTTGATCGCTCTTCACCGACGCAACAGGCTTCAACGCGCGGTGCTCGGGCCCGCTCAACGTAGCCTAGTTATGTTTGTAACTGGGCAGCTTTCACCAAATTAAACAAAAAACACAACAAAGCAAACTTCTTCTGTTGTTCAAACCAAGGACCAAACTGTAGGTGAGATCACACCCATTGTTTCCATGTGCATCCGTATCAGATTGGACAGAGAAGCCGTGTGTGTGTGTGTGTGTGTGTGTGTGTGTGTGTTGTGTGTTGTGTGTTGTGTGTGTGTGTGCTGAGCTGTAGCTCTGTGAGCCTGCCTGCTATTGTACTTAACACTTTTCAGCTTCTCAGCACCTTCTCTTATTTCACAGCTGTAGTACAGCGAGCCAATCAATAGCTGGCTCGCAGCAGTGGAATAGAGATGATACACAGTGTAGTACTGAACCACTACAGCGACAGCGCAGTGCTGCTTTTCCTTGAAAGCTACATCAAAGATGAAGATAGTGAAAACGCTGCCACTGAATGTAGGAGTTTCATTGTTATCTTGTGTTTTTTTTCTTTTAAATCCATATCTTATATGTGAGCACAGAGACACTTTCACAAAGAATACTGCGACCTGTGGTGAAAACTCCCCCATGAGCAGTTTTATGTTGTTATAGGAAGTGTAAAAAACTCTGTTCATTCAGTTCTGTGAGGTGACTAATAACAATCTGGTCGGCAACCACAGTCAAAAGGAAATGGTGATCTAGGCAGCGCTTATTTGGTTGGTGTGATTTTTCCAGTTGATTTGAGTCGTTTACAAAAAAAAAATACAAAACATTTTTGTTTCCAGCTCAAGAACTATGTGAATTTATTGCTTTTCTCTTGTTTCATATTATCATAAGAAAGAAAATGGCTGGATTGATCAGTAATAAAACATTTAGAATAATTAAATTAAATAAATCTACTAAATCTTCGAGTTGGTTGTATTTCCCTCTTAAAACAAAAAGAAAACACATAGTAAGACAGGGATAGAAAATAATTTAGCAAGTAGTGCGTCTGTATTGATCGCATGAATTCACATGTATGTATCTGTCAGATGTCCTTGAGATCAGGTATTTTAGCCACACTGATATTTAATCAAATAATGTTGAACATACCAGCTTTTTCTCATCAGCAGATATATATTTCATGAAAATTACTTGTTGTCTTCACTCGATATTTGTCCTAATTGTGTGTACTTAGTTGTGTTCTACCTGTCTGACATGAGTTTTTCATCGTGTTGTCCAAGTTGCTGATGTGACGCAGAGGAGGTTTGCTTTTCAGCTGTAAATGACTCTGTACTGCGTTTGTTATTCGGTGTGTTATTCTTGAATCCAGCAATGACTCAGCTCTAATCGATTAAACGACAGCTGCTGCGATGTAGCTGCTCGCAGAGTTGTTTTACTGGTTCGAAAAAATAAATCACCGATGTGAGGGCTGAGGCTCGGCAGCTACTGTAACAGTCGGAGAAGCTACTGAAAGGAAAAGTGTGTTTTATAGCGTTATCTCAGAGAAACTATGTGTATGACACCGTTTAACATGTCCAGATGCTCTGTTGCATGTACGGCTTTTATCGTTATATATATGGGGGGGGGCAACTAGGTGTCTGGGGGCGGTGGTTTTCAAAGATGCATTATTCTCCCACAAGCGCAGGCTCCACTGTATTTAAGAGGCTGTATTGTATGGATGGATTATGGTGGGATTGAGGCCAAAGATTAGAAGGGTGAGTTTCCTTTTCAAGCCCCTGAGAATTACTCACATATTAGATTATTCTGCAGTAAATGATTCACTTCTAATACTGTCCAGACAAACATGAGCTTAGCTCGGCCTTGCAGGAGGATTTGTTCTGCGCTGTCTGGACAGGAAGGAGAATACTACGATCAGTATCAGGAATATATGCACAAAGAAATCACAGAGACTGGTCCTTGCCTCTGAGATCCTGAAGTCAGTCGGAGCATGTGTTAAAATCGGCTCTCGAGCAGAGAAAATACAGGTTTTCTAGACAGGTAGTGGTGCGTTTGTGTGAGTTTGTGTGAGTGTGTGAGTGTGTGTGTGTTCGTGTGTGTGACTAAAGTAGCTGTGTGTATGTGTCATCTTCAGCTGCTGTCAGCCCAAGCTGTGTCAGACACCCTGACGACTTCAGACAAGCTTGTTATCACCTCACTCTCACAGAGGAAATATTCCTTTTCCCCGTCTACTTGAAACCCCCACAAAAAAAGATCTTATGTCACATTTAAATAAAGGTTTCACGTGGTTCACACTTCACGTGTGATCAAATGTTTTCACTTAGAAAACTGCTTAGAGTGTTAAATGTCATCACAAGCCGTGCTTCACCTCAACAAGAAACTTTATATCACTGGACTTGATCGTAGCGATGCATTAACTCCGTTGCACTTCTTTACCGGGTGGAGAAAGTCAGTGGAAATTACTGATCCGCACTCATTTGCGTTCATGCACCTCCTCTGCTTTTGGTTTCCAAACTCCTGAGGGAAACATCTGGTTCTTTAGTTTCCTAATGTTCCACAATCTTCAGCAGCTAATTTCAGGGTTGTGTGATCTGAGCTAGATCTCACATTCCAATAGAGGTCGATTCATATCTAGATATGTCGCTACTTCACCTTTTTAGGCTTTTAGTTAATGTGCAGCATGAAAATATGCCTCTTCTCACCATTGTCACTACAGTATTTATGAGATACCATCCTCCCATAGCCATCTGACCGTTTGGCTGCTCACCAACATGTTTGTTTGCTTGGCCGTCTGTAGCCAGCTCTGTGTCCCAGCAGCCTTTAGTCAGCTGACTGAGTTACCGCAGCGAGTCGATTCCTCTTCCCCTCACATTCCCCTCACATTATTATTTCCTCTGACAGTTAACAGCTGTAACTCTCAGCTATTTGAGTTGCTTCCTGATTTTATATTCGGACGATCTATCTGGGCTACAGGCACAAACTGGTAGAAACCATAAAACCACTGATCTGTACGTCACAGTTTGACACAGCTCATTGTTTTCACAGTGAAACGTCATATATCAGAAGTCATTTCATAGTGTGAAGCAGCTGCTTCTGGGTGCGGTTGTTTAACACATGGCCGTTTACACTGTAAAACATCCTAACAGATATAACACAGGGGATAAATATACTGGCGTTAATGTAGAAATCATCCACAGCTCCTTGTTCTGTCCGGACTGATTCATCCACTTCACTTTTATTTTGGCAACTCGGTGTTGTGATGTATTGTGATTCGTTGTGTGCTTGTTACCATCCAGTGTATTCTCCACCCTGCCCACGCACACTTGACTTATCTTTGTTTACAAGGCCGCCGCCGCCGTGTTGCTCATTACCACTGAACATTGTTCATTCCAGCGCGGCCCGATCTTGACAAGGCCAGACTCCCAGTGTGAGCGCCAGCCTCTAACTCGCATCAGACGCTCGTCCAGGCGAGGCGGGGCTGATTTGACAGCTCGCCAGTGTCCGATGGTCAGTCTCCTTACTGAGTTGGACACAAGACTCTGTTACATCACATCTCTGTTATTTAAAGCTGTTCTGTTCATTGTTTGTTGTGCTATTCCTGCTCGTAAACTTTCTGGGTCATCTTTGCTTTCAGGGCAGCAACAGGACAAGAGCTTTTTACCCAAACCATCAATAGATAGTGACCTTCCTCGATAATCTTTTATTTAACTCGTATGTTTTAAAGAATTTAACTTGGGTGGGTTCATTTTCATGTACAATACTTTGCAGTAGCCTGTGAACAGCTACAGCTTTCACTATAGTCGACATACAATCAAAGTTACGACTTCATTTAGACCTGCTGGAGATGATCATGCAGTCAATTCTGCTTCCTGATTGGTTCTTATCCGTCACGGCTCGACTACCAGCGGTGAGGGCAAAACGTTAACATACGATAATAACAATTTGTCTCCGGAACAATTCCACCTCAAAGTCGGTCCAAGTAAAGAAATCCCTGCTCTTACTTTTCATCATTGTTGTTTCTCTTTTGTAGTGTTTTCTGTAACCAAGCAACCGACCGCAGAGCGAACAATCTGCTTCCTGTTTACACCGGATCTCACACATGCTCTTGTGTTTATATGGTCACATGATGTGTGTTGTTACGTGTTTGGACAGAGAATTTTAGCATTAATTAACCGCTGCAGTATCTTTCCACAAACACTCTCTTGCAGCGGTGTTAAGTAATGCGAGGCTCTGCAAGGCATTGTCACACACCCAGGCAGCTCGGATAGACGCAAACAAACCTCTCCTCTCCTTTTGCAACCTGCCTCTTTTCCCACCATCCCCTCCCCTCCAGTTGAGAAGCAAGTAGGCCAAAAGTGGGAAGCCTTGTCTGTGTTTCAAGCACAACAAAGGGAGCCGAGCAATTTGATCCTGCAGACTATCTGGGGTTTTGCGCTGCACACGGTTGAGAGGGAGCGCTGCTCTTGAAAAAAACAGCCTCACTCCTGCTTTTTGTCAGTGATTCCCAGGAATGTTTTTTTCTTGTCTGCCTGCACATTATTTCTGCCCCATCTCTGCGCTTCTTCAGCAGCATCCGTGCAAGTTGGTGCTCTCCCTGTACATCCCTGGTGGATGAAATGGGATTCCCATCCAGCCTCCGCTAGTAGGTAAACATAAGGGCTTTGTCAAACAGGGAGAATCCACCACATAAAATCCTGTTTGGTTCGATTTTAGAAAGAGAAACCAGGGAAAGGCTGTTTTGATTTACAAGCCTGCACTGGGTTGTTCGTTTCCCTCCACTACCTCACTTGGGGAAGAGGGCTCAGTTGAACCGCTTACATTTTTCCCTTGTTTGTGTGTGTGTATGCAGCTGGTGTTGTTTTCCCTCATGCACTTTCTAACTGTTATTGTTTCCATCCTGAAATATGAAGATAGTGATTAGAAACATTTCCATGTTTTGAGTTTTGTTTTTAAAGATATTTTTCACCATGATTTTATGATCTCTCTCTCTCTCTCTCTCTCTCTACTACATTTGTGGACTAATGCTTCTTTACTACTACGCAGCTTTCATGAACTAATTTTCTGCAGCTGTAATTACATGAACTTGCGGAGCTGCACATTTTGACGACCTTAATTTGCAGTTTGGCCTATATCTCAGTATTCAACATCCCTTGCTTTAATTACCACATCATCATAGCTGTATTCGAGCCGCTCTCGTCTGTATACTTGCTCTGCACATTAGTGCTGTTATGAACCCTCGAATCCTCGTTACTCATCAGTCTCATGTGTAATGTCACTCCATCAGAAAGTCCTCTTTCAGCCCATGTCTGTGAATCCTTTTGCTCCTTTGCCGCGCACAGTTTAACATCTCAGAAACGTGCATGGATATAAATGGGTACAGCAAACTGAGCCTTGCTCCTGGACACATTCTCTGTGGTTGCTGAGGGGAAAAGAACAACGTGACTTGGATTTCCTCACCTCCATTTATTAGTTTGAAGCCTCCCCGCCACGCCCCTGGTTTTTAACTGTAACATAATTACTGTAGTTACACTTGTAAACACAGAGCTTTGCAGAGGCTGGATCTGCCCTCTGCTTCTGTGACCTAACCCACGAGGAGATCAGCTTCTCTCGTGGAGCAATCCTCCAGAGTCACTGTTACTGTTACTGCAGGTCTTTGACACAGATTGCTCAACTTGACACGTTAGGACGGAGATGTTCTTGCTGTTTAAACACACGTTCCGCTTGACGCTCAGATGCATCGTGAGCGCAACCGCTCACATAGTTGCTGTGTGTTACGCACTAGAGGCCACACCACAGACTTCAGACCCACACCCCAATTCACCAGCCCACACACCTACATACGCGCTGTGGCTTCGCTTGCAATAGACGTTGTGAAAAGTGTCAACTTCAGAAGCAATTTGAAAAAGAAATCGCATCAAGCTGATGCTGCAACATAGATGAAGATAAATTACATATTTAATGCCACCAGCAGCAGCAGCAGCAGCAAAGTCGATGCTGAGAGTGAGACCCAGGGTGAGGACGCGACTCGGCCTCGTCATCAGGACGACCTTGATGAGGCGAGACATTTTCTTGCTCACTTTACATTCTGAAATCCCAAATGTATATTTCTCTGTGTTTGAGAAAGTTGAGTCCCAGTCACTCCCGACTTTACACTGCCCCTAGTGTTCATGTGCGTTCTGCTTCTTGCAGACACGCAGCATTAATTTGTGAGGAATTGCACAACTGACGCACAAAATGGATGTAGGACACATGAAGCAGCCCTGATGTGTACGAGGACTTAAAAGCAAATATCTCTGACCTTAAATGTGCTTTATCATAACATATCATGGTACATGTAAGTTTTGTATGATGAGAGGGGGTCACCGGATAAATAAATAAAACCTCTGTAAAGATTCAACAGTGCTGCATCAACTTGACAAGTACGAGTGGCACAGGATGTCTCCAAAGCTGCACAGATGGTGTTCCGTCAAGAACAGGAAATCGGTTGTGTTTTCCTGTTTTTCTCTTTCTCAGAGAAGAAAAGTGTTTTCACACCAAATCCCACGGCTTCACAGAATACTCTTCTTTTCCTCTGCATGAAGTTTCAGCAGCGGAAAAGTTTGACAGCGCAAGAATAAGTATAAGGACGTACTTGTGGCTGCTACTTTTCCAGTTTCAGTGGTTTTAAAGTTTAGGTTTTTAAAGGTCCAGCTTACGTTGTGTGCACTGAAATTAAGTCTGGTCTTCCAAAAGGGACAAATAAGGAGAAAGCATTTATTGAACGTATAGAAGAAATCGTTATTTAGGCACATTCCTGTCGCCTTAAATGTCTAAACGTGACCTCTACAGCTGCACCTTTGTGGTACACTGATCATCCTTTGAGGTTTGACAGCATCCACAGATCGGTCGTCGGCTTATTGTGGCTTCACCCCTCGAGGCGTACGTGTAACAGGTGTTCAGTCATTTGAACACAGATTGTGTTGGCCTGAATCTGTGTGTAACTACTTCGTACTGTCAATGTCTCTGGAAGAAACTGATCATATCCTGATGTTTGTCCCTTCTGTCTACATGCTGGAGCCCTGATTGGTGTGTGTGGGTGTGGGGGTGTGGGTGGACTGGGGGGATGTAAGTGTGATTAGCATGAGAAAGCCCTGCTCTCTTTTCCTCTTCACATTGTCTGCTTTGTGTCTCGGGCTCCGCTGCAGGACAAGTCACATCCTCAAAGAGACACCGTTCCCCTCAAGTCAGGCTGTAGTTCAGCTTGTCAGGAAACACTTGGCAACTGCCAGAAAACATTATTTACTTTAGGATAAACAACAGTTTGTCATTGGCCATATCAAACGGCAATGTCCTAACAAATGGGAGTAAATTTGGAAATAATTTATTACACTTTCAGCCCAATATCCACACTAATCTTTCAAAGTGGATGAAAACAGTGACATGAACTCCAGACAATAGGTTTGTCTTTCACATACAAAGAACACGTTGTAGAGCAGCAGGAGGCTGATGTATGAACTCTTTAATCTCTTTTCAAGTTGACTTCTTCATCAGCATCTTCTTCACTTGGCTCCTATTTTGAATCCTGAGATATTAGTATTCTTCCAGTTTCACATACGTCGCGTGTCAGAAATATCATCAACACTCCCACTAATTTGCTGTGAATTTTCTGGACATGTTCCTGATGTATTCTCACGGCTCAAGGAGCAGAAATATCCATAAATATGTACTTAAAAACAGTACAAAATGCCTTTATTATTAATAACTTAAGTAAGTTAATATTATTTCATGACATATTGGTGAGTAAGAGTTGTTTTCTCAGCTGAGAGACAAACGAAGGAGACAACCCTACGAGCTTTACCTCGCTCAGTATAAACCCACAGGCTCTGGTTTCACATCAAAATAATGTAATTCAGTGCGATTCACTGTGACCGACGCATTCAGTCACGGAGGTGAAGGAGATTTGCCCCGTGCCTTTTCGTAATTTCACTTTGGTAAACTGATATAAGTGGAACCAGTGACCCGTTGCAAACCATTCCGACTGAGGTGACTTCTGATGGAGCGACTGCAGAGTCTGAAATCACATTGCCTGTGTTGCATCCGTCCATTTTAAATCCTGTAACTGAGAGTCAAGCTAATTCATTTTGCTGCAAATGAAACCTGCAACAATCGACTGCACTTCCGGCACCAACTCATTTGCAGGGTTGTTAAACATTAAGTAGCTTTTTAATGAAATGTGCTGTATAAATAAAATTGCCATCTGGCCTGTTAATGAAACAGCCCCAACTGTGCAACCATGTTTTAGCTTGTTTCTTTATGTGCTTTGTTAACTTCTTAAATTGAAAATGTTATCTTAGAGGCAGATTTTTGTTTTTTTAAAACAAAGTTAAAATGTGGTTTTCCCCCGGTGAACGTTGAACGATGACCTCAGACACCACTGATCGGCCCATGTGAGACGCTGCCTTTACGGGTCACAACAAGGTCACTGATACTTCCTGAGGGAGGTGGCTGTTGACTCATTTCTTTTATTTTTCCCTTTTAAAGCTCCACTAGAGCCGGCAGCCTTATAGTCTGGATCCTACGTTTACTCATCAAGTATTTGGACACACATCGTAGAGAGGATTAGACTGGGAGACGTACAGATGAATTACTAAACTGCTTCCGGACAACCGTGTGACTGAGGACTGAGGACATGACTCAATATCATGGTCTCTTTTTGGGGGGGGGGGGCCAGATAGCTTCCTCCTCTCTTCTGAAAATCTGGCCGTGAAAATTAAAAACGAGACAGAATGTGGCTCTTGCTCTTCTTTCGCTCACCCCCTACCCCCTCGTTCTCTCCGGTTGTTTGCTACACTGAGTGCTCAGTGAGTGCCACGGCCATGAGGAGGTACAACTGGCCGAGGCGTCAACAGCCCTCAGCCAAGTGTCCTCGCTTCCCCGACTGGTTTTCACCGGCGGTGTTTTGGTAGAGCGACAGTCGAGTCAGCGTTATCCGGTCGGATAGCAGCAACAATGCTGCGCGGCAACATGACGGTGGAATTTCCACACAGCAGCTCCGGTGACAATGACACGATTTCTGTCACGCAAAAATGCAACACAAGCTCACGACACTTTACGGTGACAGGCTCGTATTTGATGATCATGATTCATCAGACAGTTATTCGTTAAAGCTGTTTCTGATCAGCAGGTTTTATGCTTTATAATCCCACCCACTCCTTTGGCTCAGATGTCTGTTTTTACCACATTCAAACTGATTCAGCCACAAGACTTTATTTTATATGTATCGGTGAAGCTTTTCTTAAAGAGTCCTTACTGTTGAAATTGATTTAAATGATGTTACTTTAGACAAATGAGATCATTGAGTCCTGTTGATCGTCTTATTTGTTCATAATTGTACTTAAAAATACAGTTTTAGCTTTGAAGTGCTAAAGGAATAGTTAGATACTTTGGTAGATATATTAATTTTCAATCTTTGTCTTCTCCTCTCTCTAGTGGTCAGTTTGCTGTGGTCAGAAGATGTCGGCACAGGAACACGGGCGTGGAGTACGCCGGCAAATTCATCAAGAAGCGGCGCAGCAAATCAAGTCGACGGGGGGTGACGAGGGAGGACATCGAGCGCGAGGTGAACATCCTGAAGGAGATCCAGCACCCGAACATCATCACGCTGCACGAGGTCTTCGAGAACAAGGCGGAGGTCATCCTCATCCTGGAGCTGTGAGTGGTTCTCTCTTCTCCTCCTCCCTCTGTTCTCAACACAGCCGGCAAATTTAGATTTTTATTTCCGCTCCACAGTTAGAAGTGCGATTATTATGATGTATTCAATGAAGGCATCAGCTTAAAACATTTAAAATGAGAAAAAATTAATGATTCAAAGCAGAATATTAGCTGTTTACAAACTTGGAATCAGTTATATTATCTGCTCGTGTGGTGAGACAGCGGTTAACACAGCATTTTCTAAATATTCTGCTCTTGAAAGTATGAAAGACAACAATATAAATTAAAGACTTTCTCGGTAGCATCTTATGGGAACACTGTTTAAGTGACAATCATATTCTCTTTAAATGTGTAATTCTCAATTAAAGGGGAACTCTGAGATGAGCTCTGAAACCTGATTAAAACATTTCAGGGCTGTGGCGATAAGATCAGGTAAATAAATAACATAGTAGTCAAACATTTAAGTACAGAAAAAAGTCCCAAATTCTTTCCAGCGTCATCGTCGCCCCTATTAGTTTAGATTACACATTATAATTTATAATCAAGATAACACTTTTCAAACTGGGGGAAATTCCCCTCAGAGCCACAGGAGACATTATCCAGCTGTTTATATTCTTTCCGAAGATTAAACTGAACTTAAAGTGAACATATGTCTCCTGTGGCTCCAATTGAGCAGAGTGGCTCAATTAAAATAGGCAAATTAAAAAAACTTTCCATTACTTCAGCAACTGTAGAACCAGTAACAGGGTTCTGGGTTTGTCATTTAAACCTCGAAGTGCGAGCAATGTCAAAACCATTCACATTTCAAATAGTCTACATGATACAGGCACTTAATTGTCCTCATCTCAAAGACGTACCACGTACATCGGAGTGACCTACCAGCTCTTTACTCCACTGAGCTGCAAACGAACGACTCAAACGCTGAACCGTTGGCCTGCACTGGTTTGGTGTTTGTCATTTCTTCCTTTCAATTCTACCGTATGTGATCATTTGTCAGGAATGTTGTCAGACAACTGCAGCGCTCCACATCGCAGCCATTACCACCGGCTGTAAGCCGACCTTGTAATTGAGGTGTACTTTATTCAGCTTTCATGCTTGTTTGTTCTGAATAAGCGTGCCAGCTGAATACTTGTAATGTAAACACGAGTGATCTCACAGTGTTTGTGGTGAACTGGTCTAACTGGCCTTTTGCACAACATCCCTAACGGGTCTATCCTGAACACTTGTTGCTATGACAACCATCTGAACAATTTGACGAGTTATTTGAGTTTTGAAAAATGGCAGGTTTAGGTCACAGAAGCGCGTTTTTAAGGAAATATCATCAATACGACCTCAGACACAAATACCTGATGGATATAGACAAAGGAGAGTTTGTTTTAAGTCACTAAAACATCTTTCAAAGTGCAGATTTTCAGAAAACTTGTGGTTTCTGTATATCTATGTGTACATGTAAAAAGCAGTTTCTCTACATTTGGTTATCACTGCTAGTTCTTGGATCCCCAATGTTCTCCTCTGGTATTTCATGGATTATCAATGTAGATTTTATCGCCACATATTTGGCCTGGCATGCTTGTTTGAGCGTTTGAAGTCTTTTATGCATTTCTTCTATATATCTTCTCTAGAGAGTGGAAAATGTAAATTTGAAACGATATCTGCAGTAGTGTAGATGAGGCCTGGATCTTTTGGTCCTATGGGCTGAAGCAGAAGTGCAGGGGTTTGGTCAGTACAGCTCTGAGCTCCTTAAAACAACAACTTGCATGTGGCTGGTAAAAATATTTGTCTTCATGTTGTGGCCTTTTGTCCTCCACTCCCTCTCCTCCCCCTGCTGCACTCTGGGTTAATACAAGCGTGACAGCGGCTGCCCTTTGACCTCAAGCACAGACAGACCTGTGAGAAAAGACGCAGACGCGACATGTTTGGGCAGAAACGTTCCTTCCAGTCTTGTGTGTGTGTGTGTGTGTGTGTGTGTGTGTGTGTGTGTGTGTGGTGTGTGTGTGTGTGTGTGTGTGTGTGTGTGTGTGTGTGTGTGTGTGTGTGTGTGTGTGTGTGTGTGTGTGTGTGTGTGTGTGTGTGTGTGTGTGTGTGTGTGTACGCCCTGTTAACCGGCTGAAGCACATGATGAAATAGACGTCTCTGATATAGAGAGGGAGTGTTGTGGGAGGAGGGGGTGGAGGACTCAGCTGTGCAGCTGGTCTGCTGTTTTCCTCCCTGAAGGGCGGAGTAGTGTGTGTGTCTGTCTGTGTGTGCAGGAGAAGATAGAAAGGCAATAATTGGTGGTCATTTATTTTACAGCAACATGAAATTTCAGTGAATTCACATTATCTCAGCCTACACTTTGTTTGTAGTTTCAGGTTTGTATCCTGGTTTATTATCATCCAGCAACTGGAAAAAAAGGTCTTCACCCTTTGCCTGATTATTATTATGTTCCCCGTCAATATCCTTGAATTGATCCCTGGGAAATTGCAGAAAATGTAAAAAAACAAACGCCCTTTCGCAATGTTCCTGGACTCCTGGATCTTCCCCTCAAATTTTATGGATTGATTCCAGCAAGTTTCATTCAAATCTGTTTTTGTCTGATTCCTACTGACAAACAAACACATGGGTGAAAACAGTCTCCTTGGTGGAGTGGAAAATATAAGACAGTTAAATGATGATAATGTTTGAATGAGCATAAATTGTAATATACAGAATATAATTGCTGCTATAAAAGTAATAATTAACCTGGAGGTGTCTCGTATTGTGAACATAATGTATATTGTAAGACAAACATGTTTGTATTTGTGGATGTTTGAGTGAACGCTCAGTCTGGATAATCATATCTGTAATTACAGTTTTCTGTGCTCGTCCTCTGCTCTGCTCTCTCTCTCTCTCTCCCCCCCTCGCTGCAGGCAGTCACTCACGTTATCGTGCTGTGACCACGATAAATCATCTGCTCTCTCTCTCTCTCGCTCTCTTCTTCTCCTCTTCTCCTCACACTGTCTCCTCCCTATCACAGTAATTGTTCAACAAGAGCTGGATCACACTGTCGTTGTATTGAAAGATCTCCGGCTCCGATGTGAACCCGAGCTCTTTTAAAAGTTTGCACAGATAAAGGGTCGTAATGATTAGTGAGCGTTGATGCTGACATTTAAAAGACTCAAGCAAATTATATTCTGATATGACAAGATACTAATGACATCACAAGCCTTTCTCTTTTATGATAACGTGTTGGATCAGTTTTTGATCTGAAGCATGGAGATTAATCAATTTAATTTAATTGGTAGCTTGTTTGATTATCTAATAATAGTTAATCACATTTTCTCATCAAAAATACTGAATATTTTCTTGTTTCCAGCATCTTAAATGTGATTATTTTGTTCTTCACTTTGTACATGATAGTAAACTGAGAATTGGGTTTTGCATGATATAAAATATTGATAAGTTGCTTTTTTTAATATGTATTTCACTATTTTTGTGTTGTCATTTTGTTGATTTTTGTGTTGAATTTGATTTATGTGTAAATGTTCCCTGTGATCCAACAAATGATCACAGTTTTCAATATTTTGGGTTCGGGTTAAAAATTTAGTGCAGCTTGATTTAATTTATGGGGACTGTTGGGCCGTGGTGGAGTTATGAGCTGTGCCGAGCGTCCTTCTAGTTTTAACTTATTTACTTCTTCTTCTTCACATTTATCTTTACCTGGTTTGTCATTCTTTCCAGGTCTGAGGTCTGTTGGTGCAAAAACTCAGAAAAAGAATTGCATTTTTCCAATAAAACAAACTTCTCCTTTTCCCCACTGTTCCTAATAGCGGGTTTTCTTTGTTGAAACGCAGTCTAAAGTTCTCTCTTGTGAACGGCGCTGGTTAAAATGTGCTCAGGATGTGTAAATTGGTCGGGCTCTAATGCACCAGGATGATTAGATTACATCAGATCAGCTCTGTTAAGCTGGGATTTGTAGCTGGCTCTGATCTGAGAGATCTCACACTTTAATTCTCCCCCCCCCTCTCTCTCCCTCTCTCTCGTCCAGCGTGGCGGGCGGTGAGCTGTTTGACTTTCTCGCAGAGAAGGAGTCACTGAGCGAGGAAGAGGCCACTCAGTTCCTCAAGCAGATCCTGGAAGGAGTCCTCTATCTGCACTCCAAGCAAATCGCCCACTTTGACCTTAAGGTACAGCGGCGAAAGCCGTCCCCACCGTCTGATGTCTGATTCCCTCGGTTGGTCATGTGCTCAGCAGGAGAACAGGATAATGTCAATTTCTGCATTTCAAAAGACCAACGTGTACCGTAAACATGAGCCGTGTCCTGGGCCTGTCCCGCTCACTAATCCTCAGCAAATATGGAGCTTGAACTAGGAAAGCAAACATATGTCTTATCATAAAATAAAGACAGAAATGCACATCTTTTCTGCAGTTTATTGCGTAAATAAAAGTTTTCATATCAGCAAATGTAAACACAGATGTCTTCTAAAGGTTCGTATGGACAGATTTTAATATGTTGGGCTTCAGTTTTTTTGCCTTTTGCTTTTGTTCTACATCAGTTTTGTCTGTGACTCATTTTTGGGTAATATTTGTGTGTTTTTTTAAACTCCTGAGGGAAAAAGAGTGAAGGTCATTGTGTCCTCGCTGCAGAACACGTGGATCACATGGTTCCAGTCCATTACACTGCATCGAGTTATCTTTGAAACCTTGTGAGTTTTCTCCTTAAACCACAATCAATAGCATTGATCAGTTGTCCACTTACAGCTGTATATGTGGCGTCTTCAGTCCGGACTGACTCCTCCACTCACAGGACAGTCTTCACAAGTCGTCCATCACAGCTCAGGACATTTAACGTCAAGGTCTTTAGAAAATAACTCTCTGTTGTTGTCTTGTCTGACAGCGGAGTTGGGAGTGTTTTGTGTTGTTTCACCTGTATTCTACAACATTTGTCATCGTCTTTGACACCATTGGGAGAAAACCCCCTCTGGAAGTTTGAGCTCCAGGGCTATTTCCGTGGATTTGAAGCAGCTTTGACCTCCTGTCACTGGACATTAAGGGTCAGAAATAACAGCAGCCCAGATGTTTTTTTCAGTCCATTTTAAAACGCAGTCACACACTGTAACGTCACCTCGCTGCCTGGAGAAGTCTGTTCTGTTTTTTAAAAATGGGTTTCAGAGTCTGACCAATTCTACAGAGACAGTAATATTGCCAGTCAGTGTATTTAATATGCTCCACAGCTCGATATGTTGGGCAGACTAATGATGTCTGACTCCTCAGCAGTCATCTCATATGGTCTTTGTGTCTGAAGGACCGGAGTTATTTTAGGTCTGCGGTTATTTTAGTGGAAAAGCCAGTGCATTAGAAACTTTAATGTTTCTATTGTAGCATTGTTCCATCAATAATCAAACTAGTTAGAGCCCAACTAGTATGAACTTTCTTGGGATGATGCCAATACCAAAAGATTCAAAGACCATTGGCTGATATACTGCATTTAGAAAAAACATGGCATGATCCCTAAGATGTCGTTATTATCAAACCCTTATGACAAGGAAATGTAATCGAGGCTTGGTATATTTAAAAATGCAGATGATGCAGAGATCAGATGAGTTCATTCAGAAACGTAACCACGTCAGTGAATAAAACCAACAAGCTGAGCCGGAGTTTTCTCATCCAGTTCCTTCCCAGACTAAATCCTCCGCTCAGGGTCCGGCTGAATGGACGAGGTTTGGAAGGGAAAGAGGTTCGGTCTTGAAAGAGGCTTTGTGTCCGTAGGAATGTCCGGCTCCTCTTGTCTTTGCTTGAAGCTCATCTCTGCCTGTTCTTTCCTTTCTCCCACTTCCTCGAGATGTTTTGCATGAGATTTCCATGACTGCAGAGCCTCCTTCCTGACAGACGGTTCCTGGTTTTGTGTCTGACTCTCGCACTCGTTTCCACTTACAGTGTTTGTCCTGCGGCGGTGGAATGTAACTAAGTACTTAAAGTACTTGTAGTTTAATTGAATTTTATTTGATTACGTGTATTTTTTTTACACCGCTTCAGATATTTGACGGCTGTAGTTACTGCAAACCAATATGAAGAGCTTTGATAATATGATGTGTTAAAGCATGAAAACTGTTTTGCATTGAATTCAAAACACACACAACCACTTTAATACAAAGAGAGATGGTCACTTCACTTCTCCTCTGTCCTCCCTGTTTGTTTCTCCAGCCGGAGAACATCATGCTGCTGAACCGCTCTGTGCCTCACCCGCGCATCAAGGTCATCGACTTCGGTCTGGCCCACAAGATCGACCTTGGCAATGATTTTAAAAACATCTTTGGAACTCCAGAATTCGTAGGTCAGTGCACGTGTGCATGGTGTTTAAAGCTCATTTGTCTTCTCTAGGTACGTGTAAATATACTTTCTCTTTTCCTTTCTCTCTCTCTCTCACACACACACACACACACACACACACACACACACACACACACAGACACACCCACAAAAATCACTATGTAACTACATGTAAACACAGTTTTTCTGTCTCTCACTCGCACACACACACACACACACACACAAATCCCTCGCAGCACCACCCTGTTTCTCTGGCTTTATCCCAGGGGTTGCATATTGTGAGAGCAGGTGCCAACTGTGCCATAGGGACTAAGTGAGAGAGACTTGATAATAGACTTTGATTATCAGAGCTGCTCCTTCCTGCCAACACACACACACACACACACACACACACACACACACACACACACACACACCCTGTCCCATCTCTCACCCCCTTTGCCTGCGGTGCCCGCCAACATTCCCAGTCTCCCCAGGCCTGTTTCCACCACCAGCACCATCCAGGCCAAAACCTGAACCTGTTCCCAGTTCAGCAGGGTGGCAGCGGTCAAATGGTCTAAATAAAGTCACCAGTGTTGGACCTGCTCATGCTGGAAATCAGGCCTTTCAGCTCATGGATTCATCATGTACAAAAACAGATTGCGTTGTTATTCCATTGCAAATATAAATTGTGAGTCTCTTGCGTTTGTCTTTCGAAGATGTGGTTTTTCAAACTGTGAGGTTTGACTAAGTTAAATGAATTTTATGAAATGTATCATTCCCCCTCACTATTTTGTAAACGATTATCCCCTAGATACAAGTAAGACAAGGAATAATATCATTAATAATTATATTAATAATGATGATTGTAATAATAACATCGCCAACAAAAGAGAAAATCAACTAAAAACCTTCTTTCTCACAGAATGTCAGTTTCCTGTCGAACTTGTTAAAGTGGATTAGAAAGAACTGAATCATTCTGTTCATCTTATAATTTAATTATTCACACATCAGAAGAGCTGTGAGTACAGAAAAGAGGAGAAGAAATAATCACAGTTCTTGTAGGTGTTATTTATATTTTATTATAAAACAACATCTCTAACTCAGTGAATTCTCTCAAATAGAACTCATCAGGATGGACGAGGGAAGAAAATTAATTATTCAGGGGAAAATTACTCACAGAAAATAAATGAAGGTAAAGTCAGTGTGATGTGCTGTTGACCTGAATGTTAATTATCTTTGTTTTGTCTTGCAGCACCAGAGGTAGTCAACTATGAACCTCTGGGCCTGGAGGCCGACATGTGGTGAGTAACTAATAACTCGGTCTGCTCCACAGCGACCATCATGCACATGTGCTGTTTTGAAATTATTCCCATTTGCGAGCAACCTCAGCTGTTTTGCTGTAAACACACGTGACTGTTTACTGATGAACTACTTGATGCTAAAAGCCTCTCCTCTCACTCCTTCTCTCCTCAGGAGCGTTGGCGTGATAACCTACATCCTGTAAGTATCTGAAACGCCACCCGGGACGATGTTTGATTTTGTAAAAACGTTAAATGTGCATAAATAAGAAATGTGCAGCACGAGTCTTGAGTATTTTTACAACCGCCACCTTCATGTTCACGGTTTCTCACAGACCCCAGGTCGTCGCTCGCTAAACATGACGACATGGGAATGTTTAGTCGGATGTGAAGAGGTTAATGACGTCTCTCTGACCTCGAGCACAAACAATAGGGAAGCGCATATGGTTGTGAATAATGAATAAGACTGCAGCAAGAACCATTGTGCAAATTAAACCTGTTTTATATGTGATATTCAGTAAAAAAAAAAGAAAAGAAAGTGTAAATTAATGTCCGTGCCTCGCTAACATATAAGCACACATGATCATTAAGCTCTAAATGGCATATTTGTAATCCTGATTACAGCAGGATTATTATTGTCTTGTAATTTTCATAAATAAACAAAATGCTGAAATTAAATAAATTCAGTGTTTAGGCTGCAAGAGGCTGATTAACTGAATCTGGATCTGGTGACAAGTTGACGTTCAGTAGAGCACAAACCTCCCAGTGAGGCCCAAACCAGTTCCCTAAATCAAACTGCCCCAGTTAAACACCCTCATAGATTTGAGTTGTCAAACGTGTCTGATTTTATTCATCAAGATTTATTTATTATTCCCTGGGAAAACAGTGAAGACGTCTCAAAATGGATGGTAAAGAAAAAAAAACAAATTCCAGGATCTGAACCCAATCCCAAAATTGAATGTGTTCTTCCCTGATCCACATCACATCCCTCCAAGTTTTGTAAAATCTGTTCAATTTGTTTTTAAGTAATCTTCTTGGTGGAGGTAATTTCGCAGCTCGTCTCGAAGTTAACGCGGAAACAAGGGATTTTAAAAGTTCGACTGATTTGCTCGAATTCAATTTGTTCACTTGATCATTAAAACAACTCCACAAAGGGCTCTCATTGAACTGAATGTTCCTGCAGCAGCCGTCTGCATGAACGTCAGCACAGTTCAATTCAACAGCGAAAACGTTGGTGCACTCGCCGACCCACCGATCGACCGCTGTTCTCTCCTCCTTCGTACCAGGTCACAAGGCTTTCCGTGCTCCCACACACCTTTATCCTTCAGAGAGACACCTACACAAAGCCACACACGTGCACTGAACTGTACATCAGGTGCATTTTGCCCACACACAGTTCTGACTTAGATAAAGCAGAGTAAATAAAGGAAGAGGTCAAATGGCCAACATGTACGTTATCTCATAATTATATAAAAGATATCACAGTTGATTTTAGGAGAGAAATGTGTAGGTGCTGTTAAAACGTTTCATCATTTAACCTCCACACATCAGTCGCACAGATGCACAACATCCGTGCTCACATGCGTACTGTACAAAACACACTGGATCTTTGTTCGTGCTGTCCACCCACACAGATGTCACAGCTCCGCCTGGCGAGGCAGGAAATAGATTGCTCGCTGCCTGTTATCAGAGCCGAGCAACAGCGAGGTGATGCCACTCCTCATCTCCTGCTGTTTAAAAAACGACGAAAAACGATTCAATTAACGATTTTTGGGACGATCTCCAAACTCGAGAGTGTTCTGCTTGCCACAAAGTGATTAAAAACTCCAGTTGGCAAGACATACAACTGTTGATGCAACTTCCTGCTCTGCTCGAGCCCTAATTTGTGTTTTAGGTTGTCAAGATGAGTGTATTCCAGCTTTAAAAACGTGCACTCTGCCTCTTCAAGCCTCGTATCGAATGCATTTTGGGAGAACAGTTGATGAAACGTTCCCTCAGAGCCGACAGAACACATTCCTGCCGCGGTCACCACCCGGTCCTGTGAAGAATGGCTTTAATTACTTTGTTGTGAGCGGCTGCAACTTATACAGTGAATTCATGCATTTCCCTCTCAGCTGGAGCTCGACTTGCACCACCTCCGTGTTTGTCCGAGCTGGTGTGGTAATTAGTGGCTGGTGCTGCTGGAGAGGGGAGGTCCAGGGTTTGGCACGGACCCGTGTTTTGGTTTAACTGCCGGAGCTCCAGGAAGCTGGGACCTCATCACCATGCATGACCGATCAGCCCTGTGTGTACGCGCCTGTCTGTGTGTGTACGTGTGCTACACTCAGTGTCTTGGTTGCATCCATTAAAAGAGACAGATTCTGTCCTGTCTCTTTAAAATGTTGACCTCCGCTCAGGCTGTACCTGGTTTTGTTATGGAAGGTGCCACACGAACCACTAGACGTGCCCTTAAACAAATGTGGGAAGCATCGGTACACTGAGCTCCCTCTTCTGTGGACCGCAGATATTTACATACACAAAACACCTTTTATAACACAATAGAGGACAAAAACAACTGCAGAAGCATCATGTCTCCTTATCATCCCCTCGCTGCATCTTCAGAATTTTTTGATGTGCTCTCGCTTACTTTCTGCACTCCAACCAAACTCCTCACATATTCACCGGAGCTGAGAGTCGTCCAGCTGGCTTTCCTGTGAGTGTTTGACTAACAAACACCAAATACTTCAGCCTGATAGCGCGGCTGGACTAATGAGTCACCATTAGTTGCTACGCAGCTCTGAAATCACGTTACCCACATCCACAAGCAGCGAGGTTTTAGTTTTTGAGGAACAAAGCTAATCAGCGGTGGGAGAGTAAGTGTTTGAATGGAAATCAAATATATTCCGTTTTTGATTAAGAGAGCCGAGTTAGACGACGAGAGGAAGTCACTGTTGTTTAAGTAGAAAACATCAGAGTGTCTGAAGCTGTTAAAATGATTGAAGCATAAATAAAGAGCTGAACATGTCTGTGTTATATTCACAAAGCAAATTATTGTTATTTTCATTGTCTTGTTTGCTAAACATTTAGTTTATACCTCCGAGGCTGAACAACCCTACACAAGATGATCTAGTTCTTAAAGAAGGTCTAAAACTATCAGCGTTACCTCAAAGCCTTTTTATCTCCTGCCTGAATTTACATTATTATTGGTGGTCGCAGGTTTCCAGCCTTATTTTTAATGTAGAGTGGCTGAAAAAAAGTCCTCCGCACTAGAAAAATATTAAAACCTGTTAGATTCAGATGTTTATTTATTCTTATTCTCTGAAGAATTAAGGGAAATGTTGAAAAAAATGTCGCAATGTTAAAGTAAGTGAAAATAAAATTCCAGGATCCGCACAAAACGTTAGTAGGTTATTTTCATGCCCTGAAATCGGTTCAGTAGTTTTTGTGAATACCTGCTGACAAACTCTATTTAACCGATGAATCATTTACTTTATAAAAATGTCCACAGGCTCAGGGGACTTGTTTTCTTTGACCAATTATTAATGGCTACTGATCACGTTTAACCTTATTGTTCTTATTATTGTTCGTTCCTTGCAGTTTGAGCGGTGCGTCTCCGTTCCTGGGCGACAACAAGCAGGAGACGCTGGCCAACGTGTCGGCCGTCGACTACACCTTCGAGGAGGAGTTCTTCAGCAACACCAGCGCCCTGGCCAAAGACTTCATAGCCAAGCTCCTCGTCAAAGATCCCAAGTAAGTGTAATAACATGATGTTTGCTTTAACTGGTTCACCAAGGATGAAAATAATAGTTATTCTCCTATTTTAGTTCATATTTTCATCCGTCAGTCAGGCACAGCAGCCAGTTTTCAATAGTTAGAATTCAAAAGCGAGATTATATCTGAAATACAGAGTCGAGTCTCATCCCTATTTCTGTATTTATTCTATAATAACGTAATTTAAAAACCCAATTACCAGATAATTGAAAACTGTCTCTGCCGTTTTTTCCGAAGAAAACTCTCTTGTCCACGTTAAAGAAGGAACATGACAAATAAAATAAATATGAAAAATAAAACCCAACGAATGTTATTTACAACTGAATGCCGTCTCATTACCGAGTCGCTCCAGCAGCATCTGAGTGGCTGCAGCTCCACTCGAAGTCAGTTACTCTCAGGTAATTGCTCCAGTTTCTTCAGGACAATGGAGCGAGCGTGAGGAAGCCAACACGAGTGAATAATGGGGGGTGTGGAGATAATATCAGGCTATAGGAAGAATAATTAAAGGCGCGGACAAGTTGCTTTAAACAGACTGTGGGCAAGAGGATAGGCCGACTTTACGTACTTTAAAAAAAACATATGGGGCCGGTGCTATGAAAGGGAACGAGACTTTGAGCTTTTTAATGGTGCAGAACTTTTACTTTTACCAAACAACTATATAACACACTAGAGGGAGGAAAAACCTCCTTTACATAATGTTCGCTGTGATATCCTGATTCTTATTGTGAAATTCCCGCTCCTGAAACGTGGACACGCATCAGGTTTTTTATTTACGTGTGTGTGTGACTGCAGATTATCCTCAGTCAGACACGGGTATGTGGTCAGAAAGAGGCGCAGACAGGAGGAAGTGGCGTCTCTCACTGAACCACACCAGTTTTCTGTAATGGTCAGTTTATGTCGAACATACTGAAACGTTTCCAGAACAATGACTCGTGGTTTTCATTGTTAGTTCACAGCAGTTGTGTTCGGGGATGTGGTGTCTGGACTTTCAACCACATCGGGTTTCTATCTCGGCTTTTATTGAATTGTTGAATTGTTATGTTTCTCCAAAAGTAAAGCACAAATTGGAACAGAAGTTGTTCCCCTGTTTACGCGGAGGTTTGTCTCACTACCTTATTTACTGTGTTGTTAGAGAGAAGAACAAAAACTTTAAAAGGGAAGTAACATGTTCTAGTTTAACAAACGTCAATGCAGCAGAAAATAACAAGAATAATCAAATTTTTCAGGACAAAAGTAATGAATTTAATGTTTTCCAATAGTACTTTCATTTGTAGGAATCTTAAGAAAATTCGGAATTATGCAATGTTACAGTGAAAAACAATCCTGGATCCTGTTGCAGTAATAAAACCTTTTTACACATAGACAAATTACATTTTTATGCACAAAACCTTCCCACATGCATTTAATATTTCTAGAGCTGCAAAAGTGTTTTACACAAAAGGTGATTTACAACTACAACAATAAAACGTTGACCCTAATTTGATCCCATTAAGTCGTTGATGATTAAAATGCTGTGTCATATCTTTTCATAGCTATAAATGAGATGTTTAACTATCAACTGCTGGAAATTTCGGGAAGATACTTGACAATTGTAAAATGTTTGACTTCTCTGTTTGCAGAAGGAGAATGACGATTCAGGACAGTTTCCTGCACCCCTGGATCAAGGTAGTTCTCTTAATAGCTGACTGATGGGATTCATTCTTAATATTTGAAATACTGTATACAATTTTTAAAATCCTTTTCATTTCCTCAATAAATTGCTTCTCCACCAGATTTATCTTAACAATAATATCTTGAAAAGCTCTTTATTGATTTATAAATTGTTGTGTTTGTGTGAAATCAGCCAAAAGATACTCTGCAAGCGCTGAGCAGGAAGGAGTCGGCTGTCAACATGGAAAAGTTCAAGAAGTTTGCAGCTCGAAGAAAATGGAAAGTAAGTTTTCTGCGATAGTGTTTCTAAAGGTTTAAGAACCTATGGACCACGTTACATCATCACATCCCCGAGACACAAGTGAATTAAAATGGAGCAGAACATTTCTTGATGTTTACACCTTCCTGCCTTTTCAGAATCACTTTAACAACACGCGACATTAACTTGTTCTGGGCCTTGATATCATTTCATCTCTTTTCCAGCAATCCGTCCGACTCATCTCCTTGTGCAACCGTCTGTCCCGCTCCTTCCTGTCCAGGAGCAACATAAGTGTGGCGCGCAGTGAAGACACGCTGGTGAGACCTCACTTGACAAACAATAAAAACACCCAATCTTGCATTGTTAAAGAAAGTAAAAGAAATTATCTGGGTTCTTTCTTGGTCCATGTCCCAACTTTCCACTGGGTCAAATAATCAGACAGGGGTGAGGACATGAGGACGGTTACTCTTATCTCCACAGTCCTGTGCGATCTTTAATATAAGTCCCAGTAAAAAGTCATTGACAAGAGACCGGCAGCGTAATGAGTTTCATTTAGCTTTTATTGAGGTGCATTAACTTATTAGGACCTGAAGCGCTCAGTTTACAGCTCTGGTATTTTCAGCTCCACAATCTCTCTTGAGAATCTCGGGCTTCTACGTGTAATTGATCTGTTCCTCATTTCCTCCCAAGTGCCACAGGTCAGATGTTTGCAGAATTGTTGGAATTTCTGTGTGTGTGTGTGTGTGTGTGTGTGTGTGTGTGTGTGTGTTGTGTGTGTGTGTGTGTGTAGCGTTAAAACCAGGCTGAGCTGGCAGGAATGTGCCTCCTAGGGAAGGAAAAGTCTTCATCTGTGTCCTTAGTGTCTAAAAGTTGATAGTGGCGATGTAAACACTGCAGCGTCTGTCAGAGGCTTAATCATTAACGCAGCGTTGCCAGCAGGCCAAGGCCGGGCCTGGTTCCTCAGAGGATTACACATCGACTTCCCTGTGTCGCAGGTGAACTGGCAGGTGCACGTAGATGTGTAGGAGGTGCTGCGCCCCCTGCAGTACGCAAACACAGCTGCAGCTAGTAAGGGATGTTGACAAGTTCAAGCTTCTCAATAGATCAGGGTTTTATTGGCTGAGCAGGTTCAGGGTTAAGTGCTTTAAATAAAGACCTCACTCAGCGGTGGGTGTTTAGTGCAGCTCCCCCTCTGTAAATCAACTAAGACATTTAGTTTGTGTTCAGACTCAGAGGTTGAGAGTCTGTGATCAGGTTGTGTTTGGTTGTTAGCAGCATTATGGAAAACTGGACTGATTTGGATGGAACTTGGTGGAAGGATGAGTTTTAATCAGGAGAAAAAAGCAGAAGCAGGAATTCTTTTCCTTTTCTTTAATACTGTGAGATGCATTTTCATTGATAATTCATGGAACCTCTTCAAAATAAAATTTGGGGGACTGATATTTATGACTGTGTCAAACTCTGTGCAAATCCAACTAGGACATTTTGTACTCTCCGAGCTCTCTTCTAGTTCTTTAATATGGAAAGTTTTATCCGGGAGCAGTGATGTTAAGGATCAAATTCAGATAAAAATAGTCACTGCATCAGTCATTCAGCCTCACTTCTTACGTTGGAGGATGTTTCTTGTGGTGAAGAGGTTCTTATGTGGTCACCTGTCAGCTGCCATGTCACCAGGAGCCTGATCTAGAAATTGTTCGCACCGAAGAGAAGATACCTCTCAGTCCCCGTGTCGTGAATTAGCATTTTCAGAAGGTAACGATCCCAAACCGCTGTGTTAACAGTGAGTCCCAAGCAATCAGATTCCTGCTCATACATATTTGTGTTGTGCTCGCTGCTCTCGGCGGTGGTTTATTCATGGCTCCCCCCCCCAGCAGGGAGGTTATGTCGAGGAATGTAGCTGGAGTATCACGCTTGGCCGAACAAATGCCACATCGGCCTCACCTCCTCTCCCCCGCACCTCCCTGCGTTTCTTCCCCTCGTCTCTTTGTGCAGCGGAGCATCACAGCCAATTTCTGCGGCGTCCAGCTGACTCTGGCTGAAGGTTATTGGGTCACATGTCGGAGGCAGGAAAAAGAAACAGTCTTGATCTGTTTTTTAAAACTAAAATGCTGATGTGAAAGAAAGTTCTGCTGTTTCTCTGTTTAGTTTCTGTGAATTAAAGCCTGAGGAAAAGATGAAAGGGCGACTTAGGAGCCATGTGATAGAAAGAATTCACAGGATTAACGCTCACAGGATCAGATCATCCCATGAACTGCAGAAGAGTAATTGTCGTTCCCACCTGTTCAGGATGAGGAGGACTCCTTCGTGATGAAGGCCATCATCCATGCCATAAACGACGACAATGTGCCTGGTCTGCAGCATCTGCTCGGCTCTCTGAACAGTTATGACGTCAACCAGCCCAACAAGGTGAATTAACACAGACATCACACCTCATGGACCTTTTCACAGCAGCCATTTTGACACAAAATCATAGATAAACGCCTTATAAGACTTTGTACATGAACAGAACTTTAATTACATCTATATTTACTTCCTATTTCCTGCCGAAATTGCTGCTGTTCAAAAGTTTGCCACTGTTTTATTCTTTCAACCTTTTTTTTGATTCGAAAGTGTGAAATGCTTCCTGTCAGAATAACACCTGACAGAGGGAAAGAGTGATTTTAAAAAGATAAAAGAAAAGAGTGAATGCAGGAAATTGAACGTTTATTTTTCGCACTTTGGTCCAGAATACTTTATCTGGCCTTTTCCTGTTTTATACATCAGCCAGTACTTCCACCACCATGCGGACACACAACTAACAAGAGATACTTACATTCAAAATCATTTTCTGTAAAGAGGTTTAGCTCATATTAAAATAACTTATCATCCTAGTCCCTGAGAACTGACATTACAACGTGTGTGTGTTGCAGCACGGGACCCCTCCCCTCCTGATTGCCGCTGGCTGTGGCAACATTCAGATCATCGAGGTGCTGATGAGAAAAGGTGCAGAGATCCAGGCCCACGACAAGGTACATGTGTCATCAGTGTGACTCTGACAAGCAGCTGTTGACTCCATAACACACACACGGGCATTAAAGACGTCACGTTTCTTTCCAAATGGACTGAACCCTGAATATATTCAGTTTAATAAAAATGTGTCACTGCAGAGGAATTTATTTAATGGATGCACTCATCTGCTACTTGCATTCATTCAGTCAGTCGCATTGAAATACGACTGAATGAGCTCCAAACATTGAGATTTACAGATTTTTAAATGAGCAACAGAAATTGCTGGGCACTCAGTTATAGCAGATACCTTGAGTCTAGTCACTGGAATTAGCATTTCAAGGGATTTACTTCTCTCTGCATCCTTCAGAGCGGCGCCAACGCCATCTACTACGCAGCGAGACACGGCCACGTCGAGACCTTGAGATTCCTTCATGAAAAGAAATGCCCTCTGGATGTCCAAGATAAGGTGAATCAAGTGCCTCTTTTCTCTCTCTCTCTCTCTCTCTCTCTCTCTCTCTCTTCTCTCTCTCTCTCTGCCTGTCTCACACACACACACTTGTACAGAAACACAGATTCTTACTACGACTCCACACGCTGTTATCTATCGGCGATTGCTCACACACTCCTACACCGTTAAACCCCTTGAGAAGCATTACTTAGAATCTCCAAAAGGCCCAGAAACACACACACACACACAAACACTCTCAAAAGCACATTCACACGCTGACACTCGCCACACTCTGCCCCTGTGGAGAAAACGAGTTACTCGGGCATTTTATCATCTTATCCGCTGTTGCTATAGAAACAAGCCTTGCTGAGAAAGAATGGGCCGCGTGAGCCTGCGTGGGTGTTTGCTTTAGATGCTGGCTTGATGTTAGCCTCGATCACAGAGCCTGCTCGGGCAGACAAAATCCCAAAAGCATTTTTCCAATCTCTTTTAATCATGGTGCTCGCTGGTGGTGTCCTCTTCTGTCTGAGGTGGGGCAGAGTCCTCCGCCAGCACAGCTAATCTGCACACCGGGCACTTTCCTGATTATTATCTACTTCCCGTCCAAGGATAATTTAAGTTTCATCTTACTTTATTACGCTATAACCCCGAATCACAAGCGGAGGTGTCTGTATGTAACTAAGTAATCGCCTTACGAGAAAAGGCAAAGCTGTAAAACCTTTCAACGCCTTTTTTTTTAAGCGAGATGAACCTTTTCCCTCTAATTAAATAAATCTATGGAGCTTTTTTATCCCGAACATAAATCCATGAGATGTTATGCTAAGCGGTTCACTTTCCTTCCTACACGCGAACACCTTGGGCGCCGTTTCCCGTACGCAGCTCCTCAGCGAATGAACTTCTGCGCTGACTGGCAGCCACAACGTGAGGCTGATGGATCGATGTCTAGAGAGTGGGATGTCTGGGAATGCAGGACTGTAAAATATAAATGTGTTGTTTAAGTGGAAGTGTTTGGAAAGTTGCTGACTCCGAGGAATGAAGTCAAATGCTTCCTGTTACCATTCTCTCTAAGTACAAAAAACTTTTCCTTGATATTTATTATTTCATGTGCAAAAAGCCGTTTGAATAAAAGTGTTTGAAATGCTGAGCAGCTAACGTCATGATCTTCTGTTTTCCCTCCTGCAGTCTGGAGAGACGGCTCTTCATGTGGCGGCTCGCTATGGCAACGTGGACGTGGTGAACTACCTGTGCAGCATCCGGGCCAACCCGGACCTGTCTGACAGGGTGAGCACCTGCGTACATTTACATACACGTGCAAAAGATATGACCTGGTTTTTAATCAGAGAGACTCTTCTCCCGACCAAAGGACGCAGGTTTTATTCTTTTGCATCCTTCGTTTCCATCTCCAGGAGCAGGAGACCCCGCTGCATTGCGCTGCCTGGCACGGGTACTCGACAGTAGCCCGGGCCCTCTGCCAGACGGGCTGCCACGTGGATGCAAAGAACCGCGAGGGCGAGAGTCCGCTGCTGACGGCGTCTGCTCGGGGCTTCGCGGACATCGTGGAGTGCCTGGTGGAGCACGGGGCCGATCTACAAGCAACTGACAAGGTGATAATCTCAGATGAAAGATTTAGATCAACATCATATACACACGCGTCTAACTTTTCTTACTTTTACGCACAACGTACAGTTGCTTCCTGCTTTGCCGTTGATGCTGTGTGAGAGAAATTCAACTTCGTATTTGGGTCAGGAGTATTTCTGCAGGGTTTTCCAGATCCTTCTGGGGATTCTCAGCACTTGTGGCTCTGCCTCAGGGTTTCCTGCCATTTGTTTATTCCCAGTATCTTTGAAGATGAAAAGAGGTTAAACTAGTGTGGATTACTCGTGTGCACTGAGAAAAGAGCAAGGAAAGACAGTAAATGTGATAGTAACACTGATATTAAGCTTTCAGGGAACCAAACAAGAAATCTGATTCAACAAAAACAATTCATGCCCATTTAACAGGACCAAGAGAAAAGACAAAACATTTAAAAAGAAGCTTTAGGACATTATTCACCTCCGAGGATCAGTCTGATAAAACACCTGCATCTTTGAAGCTACTGCACAGAAGTGTTGAATGTTTAGATCAACAACAATTAAGAGAGATTGATGATTTACATTGTGTGTGTGTCTGTGTGTGTCTGTGTCCAGGACGGCCACACCGCCCTCCACCTGGCCGTACGGAGGTGTCAGGTTGAGGTGGTCCGCTGCCTCCTCAGGCACCACTGCCCCCTGGACCAGCAGGATCGCCATGGCAACACGCCGCTGCACATCGCCTGCAAGGACGGAAACCTGCCCATCGTCATGCCGATCTGCAGCGCCAAGGCGAGCCTCGACCTCGCCAACAAGGTGAGGACGTGGTTTTCTGTTTGTCCGTCTGATATCTTAACGGACCCTTGAGGGGATTTCGGTACAAAACATTCAGTTCGACTCAAGGATGAACTGATTTTAGATTTGGAGGTCAAAGGTCAAGGTCACTGTGACTTCTAGAACAGGATATCTCCAGTCTGCCGTACCAGTTTACACCTCGACTCTAAGAGGAACTAATTCGATTTCAGTGGTCAAAGGTCACGGTGACCTCTGGAAAATACGGGTATGTAGACTCCAACTGCAGGATGGACATTCTGCTTGAGAACTGTTGTAACAACACTAACATTTGATTTATCCTTGAATTAAAATGCTCCCGGTTGCACAATGAGCAGTTTTGACTCATCTCACATAAACCAAACACAGCTATTTGTTTTTTTTACAGCCGGCGGCTTCACACTGGAAACATTACATGATGCATTACCTTGATGAGTCAATTCTAAATTTCAGTTCCCTTTTCTGAAGGTATTTAAAAAGAGTCACAGACTCACAGCTCAACTGTCCACATACTTTCAGACATGTCGTGTAGCTGAACAAGGGTTAATCACAGAGGGACAAATAAACAGAGAAAGCAAACCTATTACCAGGAATTAAAGGATTTTCTCCAGGAGTAAATACATTTCTGATCTGTGATCCAGTCCGATCTATATTCTATTCATTATCGACGTGTTGTGATAGCAGCTGAAATTCAGAGCTTGTGTCTTGAGCTCATCTTCAATATCATAATAACCAGAGAATGTTTTTATTCTGATAACAGCTGGAGGCTTTAGTCTTATTTTGATAAGCTCTTCCTTCACGGCAGCTCTCTCGTACCTGGTTTTATATTTCTGACTCTGCCGAGCACGACTTCCCACACGTTCCTGCCTTTGGTGTTTTCACACGCTATTTTGACACCATCCATTTTAATGTATTCTGCGGTGGGATGCTTCTCTCAGACACTGACGCTGCAGCCTTCTCCTTCTCTTTTTATTTTGTTCTTTTTGCATACAGAAACATTTTTTCCCCAGAGTAGCTCACGGAAGTGATGTGCATCAGAAGCAGACAACACTACCAGGGATGTTATTTATTCACTATTTCCAGTTTCTGCCTGTTTTTTTTTTTGTAAGCCTTATCTCAAGCAGCATATCACACGTTGCTGAGTCTGAGCCTGGATCTGTCAGCTGGAGACACTGGGGAGGAAAACAAGAGGCGTGGAATTTAAAATGTCTCCTGTTTTGTTTAGATTCAAACGGGATGAATGATGCCTGGTTTTTTTCAAGTTGTGACTGACTGGAATTGCTACTGCTTTCAGGGATGGGTTTTAATACTTTCCAAATCTTTACTTTTATCCTCTATGAGGGAAAAATCATTTTTGTGATGTTTCAATATGTTTAAGAGGACAATAAATAATAGCTGTTATTTGCAGGTGTCAGTATTTCAGGTCTACTATTTCATTTTTGGTGAAAAATAGTGATGCAATCGGTCGACCAGCTGAAGCACGAAGACGTTGGTGCTGAGTCAGGAAATTATGCATTTCATGGGACTGAGAGAAAAACAGCACCTTCAAATCATTGCTGTGGTGTTTTTTTTATACAGTCAGCTGCTCAGTGTGGGTTTAATGTAACGCAACACAAAACATCCTGAGAAGTATTTTTACTTAACTGACAGAACAGTTCAGGATATTTGTAATAGATCTGAACGCTGTGATTGACCGTTCAGACAGAAAATGATAAATATTGATATAGGCACATTTTTATAGCCCCAACCTAAATTATGTTAAATCTTAGTCTGACCACATCCAGCTCTTTGTGGTAGATTTCCTTTTGACATTTCTCACTTGTCCATCAACTGAAAATTCATTCTTCTTCTTCTTCTTCTTCTCTTCTCTTCGTCCAGTATGGCCGGACGCCGCTCCACCTGGCGGCTAACAACGGCGGCCTCGAGGTCGTCCGTCATCTCTGCCTGTCCGGAGCCAACATCGACGCCGTCACAAACGTGAGTCACTGCACACTTCTCCGTTTCCCTTCACTTTACAGTGGCACAAGCTTAACGCGCAGGATCACATGATTTATTGTGACTGTAACTTATCTCAGGTTGTGTTTTTCCATCATTGCAGTAAATGCCTCTCTGCGTTCTGATTAATTAAACTGTCACTTACGTTGTAGGAGCTGGTTTCCGCTCACAGTCGAGCTGAATGCATTAGTGCGTGTCGAGGATTTGTCACCATGACAGATTGCAGCGTATGGATCTTGTATCTTCTGAGGGATGTTGCCATGGTTCAACGAAATGGATGAATAACATACATGACATTACTTACATAACGAACCTCCTGGAAACGTCTCTGTCTCTCTTGACTTATTTCTAAGGCGACTTGGTCATTTTCTGCTTCAGAGAAAGTTGATGCTCGACTCACTTCGCTGTCACACGCGCTCCATAAGCTGGATTTTTGTATAATTTATATAAAATGCTAGAAAGTAGATTCAATAATATTAGGTTGGCCTGGTTTATTTCCAGTAAGTTAGTTGGATCTAAATTCTCGTTGTTCAGGTGTGTTAAAGGAAACATCTTCTGACTGTTGAGTTGTTTTCTGCAGAGTCTAAGCAGCAGGTAAGAAGTCGAGGGCTCCAGCAGCCGCAGGCTAAGAGCCTTTTATCAAACCGCTCAGAATCGGCACGAGGAGTCAGAGACCAGCTTCAGTCATTTCATCTGGATGCGAGTGCGTTTGACCTCAGATCTGTGGGAGTCCACGAAACAATGATCTGTAAATGCTGCACAACAAAAGCTGTTCTGTTGCTGCACCTCAGCTCTGCCAGCTCATGTTTCTCCAGGATGAGTTGTAGTGATGCGATACTTTGCTTTGGGGTTGTGTGGCTACAGAAAGAGAAAAGAATGGATCCCAATAAAAATCTACAAATTCTTAGAACGCAAATGTCAGAGTCAGTTCCTCTTACCAGCCTCCCTGTATAATCTCTGGAAAATATCCAAGTGGGCATGTTGATGACATTTCTGCTGCACACCTAAAGTGACCTCAAAATTCACCATGAAACACTGGGGGGGGGGCTCACAGTCCCCTGACATGAGCAACATCATGAAGTCTGTGGGTGGATCTGGAACCTGCCGTGTGCGCAGCCCAAAAACATGTCCGAATTTGAAGAAATCTGCCGGAAGAGTGGGTGAAAGAAAATGAAATCCAGAAGAGAACGGGTCTGAGCTGGCGCCAAAATATGTTTGCAAGCTGTGATGCCAGATGTGTCATTTTTGACGTGTCGTTCCTTTTCTTCATTTTCTTCGTCGTAATCCTTCCTGGATTGTTCCTCATCCATTTTAAATCTCCTGAAGTTAAATTCATCTGAGCAGCTGCAGCTTCTCTGTCTCAGTTCTGCATCAAGTTGTTTTAAAATCCTTTACATCACTGTCGCCTCTGCTTCAGTGACCACGTTCTTTATTTAGATTTTTCTGTGCAGCACCAAGGTCTTTGTCTTGTTAGGCCACATTTCAGCTCTTCTTTTTTTTTGGCCAACTGATAAATCTGTCTGGCTCTAGTTAGATCATTTATTAAATATATGGAGAGGACATTTTATTTTACTCTCATCTGGGTTAGTAAATATGTATTTCATTGTCTTTATGTATCTGTAGATATTTTGAGATATGTGACTCACATTAAGAAATAAAACCATTTTAATGGTTCCTGCCAGATGTCCCACGCTGAGGTTTCTCTTTCTCTCCCTCCTCTGGAGCTGTTAATATTGTATGACAGCTGATGTGCTACTTGATGCATGTTTAATCTTGAAATCACACACTGAAATGTATAATTCATCGTGCGGTGACCTGCAGTTGGTGGTTTTTAGAGCAGACCGGAGGAAACGGAAAAGCTCACAGTTTAGATTTCTACGATTTGCTCAGTTCTGACGTTTCGTAGGAAAGTGAAAGGAGAAACCTTTCGCTTGGTGGCGTCTGCTACACGTCACAAATTCACAGCATTGGGATCATTCTTCTCTCTTCTACGTATAATTCATAAACCGTAAATAAAGATGAAATATCCTGTATGTGGCGCCTTTTTAAAGTTATGTGGAACCGGAGCAATCATGTTATTATATTATATTTCAGTTATATTCTCTTAAAACGAGACACTGCAGACGATCGAATGTTCATCTGGTGTTTTTTACGTGGAACTTAACACCAGCCGCTCCTCTGTCGCTGCCAAGCACCAGTAGTAATAATCGTGACGCTCCATCTGTACAGTCCCGTGAATTCGTTTGCATATTAAAATCACTCCGAGTGGTCAGTAGGAGCTGCTCTTCATTTACTTGACATTCAGCTCATCCAAACAACTCAAAGGTCGTTGTTCTTGTTGTGTTCCAATAATATGATGCGGCCTTATCAGAGGAGCACTTTAGAGAGAAGGACACGCTGAAAACCAAGCGGAAAATTAAAGCTGGAACATGTACAGCGAAGGTCTCGCATGAAAAGAGTGATTTTCAAAGTGTTTTTTTAATGATTTTATTTTTCTGGATCAAACCCAGAACGAGTCGCGTCTCCTCTGCCTCAGTGGTCTGTAGAAAGGGGGAAGTGGTTTGTGGGCGTTTCAGGCTGTCGATGCCGGACAGTGACAGATGGCCGAGTCAGTGAAGGAGACGTGAAAGTTGTCGGGTCTGTGGCGTTTCTGTGTCAGTGTGTTGAGGAGGAAATGGAGAGAGTAACAAATGAGTGCGGTTGTGGAGCTGGACACAGAGAGAAGAATGATGGTGCACGGACTGAACTGAAAGACTCTGCAGCTGCAGTTAACTGTGATGCAGTGATGTGAATCAGAAACACCGGAGTGCACATTTAAACAGCTACGGAAAATGTTGAGGATTGTCTGTTTGCTGACGAGTTCTCGTGCATATATTTATCCTTCTCTTCTTTGTCCTCCCTCAGGATGGAAAGACGGCGGAGGAGTTGGCTTCTACCGATCAACATGAACACATCATTTCTTTGTTGGGGAAGCTGAAAAAGGTTAAGAAAAGGACACGCGCACACAACCTTATGTTTATTTATGATGTTTGGGTGATTTCTTCATAACTTTACTATTTAAATGGAGTCAAGGGAAAAGGCTGCGTTGTGCAAACCCAGGTTTCACAAACACTCATCTCACTTTGGTCTATTTCAGAGCAGAGACGTTTTCCAACAGGAATGTGTTAGACCATTTTTAGACTGTGGCAGCACTTGGCCTCACTCTCACAGGTAGAAGCGGATGATAAAACACTTCAACTCAATTGAAGGTACTGAAGCACGGAGCTTGAGGAACTAGAGAAGTGTTACTGTCCACACACTTAATCCACGATGACTTAAAGCACAGAGAGTGTCACTGTCTGTGCTCGAGGGCTCTTTAATAGGACCGGACTCGAACCACCGTGATCAAAGCTGAGACCCTCCTGTTACATGACATCCAGCTTCTCTACACTCATCCCTCCAGAGGTGTACGAGCTGGAGCTGCGTCCAGTGTTCCCAGTCCGAACCAGGTCTCCTCCACCAAACCACACTGAGACCATTATCCTTTTCAACTAAAGTTAAATGTTAGCGACTTCTCCTCTGATCGTTTCTTCTCCAGAAAACCCGCTGAGATTCAGTGCAGAGCGTGAAAACACCAAAGCAGCAACTTGCGAAAACAGTCATCCTCTGCATATGCTCGGCTAATTTAAGACACTTCACACACCGATGCCAGATTCAAATGAACGACGCAGACTTCCAAAGACCCCAGAGAGAAAAGAGACGGATAATAAGAAGTCGACAAAATGTGTTTCCAAAAGGAAAAGTGTTGTTTTCTGCTCAGATGTGAATCACATGGATTGAATTTAGAAACTTTCTTTATTAACATAACCCAGGTGGGAGCGTGGAGGGTTTTCACATCCCACACAACCACACCAGCATTTGAGGTCACTCCTGATTCATGACTCATCTATTGGATCAGTTTTAAGTGTTTTACAGGTTAACAAATGTTATATGATGAATTACAGGAGGCAGAGGAGTGTTTGGAAACGACTCGTGCTCGTGTGTTTGTATCATAGAAAAACTTTAAGATGAGTTTAGAGAGTCAGCTTTCTAGCATCACTGTGGATTCTAATGGGAGTTGATGCCATGACGGTGATAAATGTGTATTTCAGTGTGATCTGAACTATCCGTGGTTTTTACTAACTTCTTGTCGTCATGTGTGTTTTTATTTTTTATGTGTGGCTTCAGGACAACCACAAGCTGAGCTACATCCAGCAGCTGCGGCCCACGCAGACCCTCCAGCCCAGGATCAAGCTGAAGCTGTTCGGCCACTCCGGAGCCGGGAAGAGCTCGCTGCTGGAGTCTCTGAAATGTGGCATCCTGCGCAGCTTCTTCAGGAGGAGGAGGACGACACGCATGACCAACACGACCCGTCACCCCAACTCCCCCGTCAACTCCAAACCTTCCGGTAGGTTAACGGACAGACCTGAGGGAGCTGTGATAATCCTACACAAGTTTAATCCTCCAGATCACCTGCCAAGAACCAGAACTACCTACTCAGAATAATTCATAAGTCACGTTTAATGCACATAAACAGTGTTGATTTAATGTTTGTTCACCTTCATTCGCAACTCATCAAGTTCATGCAACAGTTTTCATGTTTGTCAGAGGTTTTGAAGCTTGAAAATTTGAATTTTAGTTTAAGAAAATCACATTTGAGCAGCTTTGCACCTGCATCGAGTGAAAGAAGAAACTAGTCGAACTCTAAACGGTGTACGACAAACATAAGATGCCAGAAGCCTCGATATATTTGACTTGGCCCCTTTTTCCTAATTCCTCGTCAGATGATGGCTGAAGGAATATCGGGGTTTTAAGTTATTCTTTAAAGTAGAAACTTTGTTTTTTACTCCTCCTGGTCTAAGAAAAGCCTTTTTTTTCCTGTGTCGGATGTGTAAAGACTCAATGACATGTTCAGTGTAGTGTAAGAAAAACACAAACTCATCAATCTTTCTCTGTATTTGCTCTCATCTACACACACACACACACACACACACACACACACACACACACACACACACACACGCGCTCAGAGCCATTACCTCTCGGACAGACCTGATGCTCATTCATGTGTATACAGTTAGCGATCCCATCTTCTTTACTATGTGCAAACCAGTGGCCCGAGTCCTTCGCTGCACAGGAAGCTGCTTCGCTTCTGCCTGAATTCAGTAACTGTCTCTGTTGACTCTGTTACAACTGAGGGGATGTTGACACAGGGAAACACAAAGAGACCGAGAGGGAATGAAAAGCATCGTCATGTCCGTCTGTTTGGTTTTTAGATTTCTATTCAAGCAGATTCCATACAGGCATCAATCTTCAACTTTTATGAGCCTGTTGAATGTGGCGCGTTGAAAACATATTTATACTCATTGAAAGCATATTTATAATGCTTTTAGGCACATAACTGAAAGTATTCTGCTCTGTGTGATGTTGTGAGGCTGATCTCCCTTTATCCTTTTACTTAACTAATCTGTCAAAAAACAGAAGACGTCACAGTCTTTGTATGTAGTGATGGATTAGATCATAAATAAACTCAAACTGTATCCACCCGATTCAGTCACAATAAGGCAGGATGAACATAAACAAAGCTGCTGCAGACCTGTGGTTCAACACCACAGAAAACCCACTGGTAGGTGTGGTCCCTCAGTGTTGAGAACATCTGGATGTCGAGTTGCTGAGGGGATTTATCTGCTTTAGAACAGCACCACCTTGTGTCAGCAAGTGTGAGAAATAAGTCTGGATATCTGTTTACCTGATTGATTATTTAAAATACTTTTTTGTACTGAACCGGAATATTACAACAAATATTTCAAGAAACGATAAATCTTTACACCACAGATACAATAATAATGATATAATCATAATAACATTTATTTGCACAGGACATTAACTCACATTTTCAAAAAGTATGACAAATTGCAAACCAATATAAAACAATATAAAATCAAGTGAAATAATAACAGTAACTTTAAAATTAACCAATGTACAAATACTTAAATACTTCAATGACTTTAACAAGTTCCATCTACTCTGTTTTCCTCTGTGCTTCAGTGTCGGTGAGTATTTCCAACTTGTACCCGGGCTGTGAGAATGTGAGCGTGCGGAGTCGCAGCATGATGTTTGAGCCCAGTCTCACCAAAGGCGTCCTGGAGGTCTTCTCCCCCGTCCACAGCGCCCTGTCCACCGCCGACGACCAGGCCACGAAGGCCATCGACATCCAGCACGCCAACATCCACGGTGAGAACCGGAGGCAGCTACGTTTAACCAGAACTGGAACGAAACACAGGAAATACTTAGACTGCACTTCTTTCCCTCTCTGCAGGTGTGGGGGATTTCAGCGTGTGGGAGTTTTCGGGGAACCCCGTCTATTACTGCTCCTACGACTACTTTGCCGCCAACGACGTCACGGCGATCCACTTGGTCCTGTTCAGCCTGGAGGAGCCGTACGAGACTCAGCTGAGCCACATCACATACTGGCTGAACCTGCTGAAGGCTCTCACGCTGCCCCAGGACAACATCGGTGAGCACCGCTTCCTCAACCACAGCTGTATTAACACGGCAGGACCTGAAAAGCTCTGGATTCAGTTTCCTCAAAAAGGCTTAAACAGTCTTCCATTTAATTTATTAAAGTATTCAACATGTCTGCTTTTAAAAACCTAATTTATTTCAACGTTATACATCTGTAAACATTTATAAACTAAATACTGTAACGATGGATTAAATGTTATAAACACCCAGGATGTAATTTATTCACTAAGTAAAGAATTGCAGCCTTATTGTCCATGATAGTGAAATTATGATGAAATGGTGTTAAACTAATAAAAATAAATGTTCTGTCCTGAATTTAATTTAACCCTTAAACTGCTGCAGAAACACGATTCGTAGTAAATCCACTCAGATATTATAAGTTATTGACCAGATTTCAGCACTTAAGAAGAGATTGTGTCTTAATTGTATTAGTGCAATTAGATCCTTAATCCTTAATGAGGAAGATGCATGACTGTGAAAGATGCTTTCACCAGATCACCATGATTTCACCAGACAACATGTACGAAGTCATTGTAAAGTGACTTGCATTATAAATCCTCTGTTCTCTGTTCTCTCCAGCTTTCGGGGGTCGGATCCCGCAGCCTCTCATGGTCGTGCTGGTGGCCACGCACGCCGACCTCGCTGACGTCCCCAGAGCGTTTTCTGGAGACTTCAGCTACGACAAGGAGAGAGCTCTGCTCAAGGAAGTCCGGAACAGGTTGGGAGTCAAACCTCAGCACGACGAGGGGGGGTTGTTTGTTGTTGTTGGATCATTTTATTTACCAGATGAAACCTCCCTCAATGCCGTAATAAATTATAGCTCCAAACAGCTTGTAAAGACTAAAGTACCCATGAGCCTCAGCAACTTTTCCACCACAACCTTTTACATGCCACTAAAATAATAATAATAAGAGTCCCATGTAGCTCCAGTGTTTCTGTTACGTCTCAATGTACAAGCGATGGTCCTTCAGATTATCTCATTAATCCTGTGAGGAGGTGTCACTTTCTAATAATGTCTGTCTTGTTTTATTTCAGATTTGGGAACGACATGGAGTTCAGTGACAAGTTGTTTGTGATGGATGCTGGAGCCTCAAACTCCAAAGAGATAAAGCTGCTGAGGAGCCACTTACAGGAGCTTCGCACCAACATCATATCGGTGAGCACTGCCTCTTCCTCGTCTGCTTCCTCTGTTTCCTTTGCTTCCTCTCCTTCCTTGTCTGCCTCCTCTGTTTCCTCTCCTTCCTCTGTTTCCTCTGCTTCCTCTCCTTCCTCGTCTGCCTCCTCTGTTTCTTCTTCTTCCTCTGTTTCCTCTGCTTCCTCCCCTTCCTCGTCTCCTTCCTCTGTTTCCTCTGCTTCCTCCCCTTCCTCTCCTGCCTCCTCAGCTCCTCCCTGTGTCTTTTCACTTTTATCTAATCTCCCTGAAAGAACACAAGCAGATCATGGACGTAATTGATCAATATCTGAAAGTAAAAATATTAGTTGAACTTGGTTTAACATTCTATCAGATGACAGATAAATGTAACGTGTTGTGACTTGTCGTTGCAGACGTGCAGTCCCATGACGCTGCTGTCGGAGCGTCTGCTGACCACGCTGCCGTCCTGGAGGAAGCTGAGTGGCCCCAACCAGCTGACGTCGTGGCAGCAGTTTGTCAGCGACGTCCAGGAGCACATCAACCCTCTGGTCAGCCAGGATCACCTCCGCACACTGGCCCTGCAGCTTCACAGCATGGGAGAGGTGTGTGTGTTTTTATCAGCAGCTGGCTGTCACTTCACCAGACTAACACCAGGGGGCACTGTGCTTTCATAAATGAATAAAACCAAGTATGTTTTTCATCTCTAGAGAAAAAAACTCCACAGCTGGAAGATGTTGTCTCTGTTTATTCACCAGAGTGACTCAGCTCAGGAGGAACATTTGGAAACTGACTAAAAGTGTCTTTTATTTCCTGTTAGTTTGATCTCACTCTTTTCCTCTCCCTCTCTCACCATCTCTCCTCTTTTATTTGCTCCCTCCTTCCACAGATCAACATCATGCAGAGTGAGACGGTGCAGGACGTCGTTCTGCTGGAGCCTCGCTGGCTCTGCAGCAATGTCCTCGGCAAGCTGCTCTCCGTGGAGACGCCCAAGGCCATCCACCACTACAGGGGGCGCTACAGGCTGGAGGAGGTGCAGGCTCTGGCCCCTGAAAGTGACGTGGACGAGCTGCTGCAGATTCTGGACGCCATGGATGTCTGCGCCCGTGACGCCACCAACCCCTCCATGGTGGATGTTCCTGCCCTCATCAAGACAAACGGCCTCAACCGCTCCTGGACCGAAGAGGAGGAAGAAGAGTCTCTGCTCTACGGCGGCGTGCGGCTCGTCCCTGCTGAGCACCTCACGCCCTTCCCCTGTGGCCTGTTTCACAAACTGCAGGTCAACCTGTGTCGCTGGAGCCACCAGCAGAAGCCAGAGGAGGAGGGCATAGAGGACATCGCCGGAGACATTCATCTCTGGACCAACGGGGCCAAGGTGAGTCAGGGGACAGTGGAGGCCATGATTCTGCTGGTCAACCACGGGCAGGGGCTGGAGATCCAGGTGCGTGGACACGATTCCGAGCGGGCCAAGTGCTACACCCTGTTGGACACCATCTGCAGCATCACAGAGAACCTACTGGCCTCCACGCTGCCGGGACTGCTCACCGCCAAATACTACCTGAGTCCTCAGCAGCTGCGGGAACACCACGCCCCCATCATGGTCTACCAACCCAAAGATTTCTTCCGGGCACAAGTCCAGCGGGAAAATTCTCTCACCAACACGATGGGAGGCTACCGGGAGAGCTTCAGCAGCATTCTGGTGTTCGGTTGTGCTGAGGTTTACCAGCAGGGGATTCTGGGAACAGACATCCACATATCAGACGTCCCCCTGCTGGCTCGCAGGAAGCTCTGCCGCATGCTGGACCCTCCGGACGCGCTGGGGAAAGACTGGTGCCTGCTCGCCATGAACCTGGGCCTCACAGACCTGGTGGCCAAACACAGCAACGGGACTCCAAATGGCACCCCCGAGCTGGACCCCGACTCCCAGCAGGCCGTGCTGCAGCCCAGCCCGACGGCGGCGCTGCTGCAGGAGTGGAGCGGGCGAGCGGACAGCACGGTCGGCGTGCTGATGGCCAAGCTGAGGGAGCTTGGCCGTCGAGACGCCGCCGACTTCCTGCTCAAAGCTTCTCCCGTCTTCAGGGTCAACATGGAGGCGGTGGGTGGAGCCGTCAACGGCTACCCCCCCACCTGCAACGGAGGCATGTCGTACAACTCCATCAGCTCCGTCGTGTCCCGCTGAACTGATCAGGGTCGACTCTCTGTCCTCGCCAGACGAGACGGTTTGTCCCATGAGACTTTTCTCCCTGAACAGACTCCTGTGGGTGTGTGTGTGTGTGTGTGAAAATAAACAAGTGCAATCGTTACCCGAGTCGAGCAGCTCGCTCTTCAATCACTCCCATTACGTCGGAGCCAGATGTTGTGTTTGTGCTCTCCACATCTGTACAGCCGAACTCTCCTTCCACTTTGAATGTTGTGAAAACTGAACGTCCTGAGCTCCAAAGAGGAATCTGTGCTTTTATTCTGTTCTTATTCTTGTCGTGCTGCTTTTTAAAATCCCTCCTCCTCTCTCTCCTCTACAGTCGGAAAGTTCAAATCTCACAACATCCCCATAACAGACAGGAAAAGATGGCGGTCTCATGTTCGGACCTTTCTCTCACGTTCAGGACTTTATGAAATCAGTGTAGACTCGGAGGCTGTCGTCTGTCCTCCCCCGAGCCTTCACCTCACTCCTGTTCCACCGCTGTAACGCTCGGCCGCTCGGCTCAGAGTTTAATACATGAACAGCATTTCAGCGAGTGCCTTTGTGGCCTTCTACCTCCCTAAAGAGCACAAAGTCGTCCCAACAGTGGTTCTGTCCAAACATTCGAACAACTGTGCCTTGTTGACACTGATCGAAACTCGACTTCGAGAGAAAAAAAGGAAAAAAGCTTGTCTCGTTTTACAAAGTTCTGAAATTTGAATTTCACAAACGCGACTGAAATCGGATCCTCGTTTCTGCCGAGTTCTGTTTGATGACTTTAATGTCGAGTCGTCGGGAGATGTTTGATCTCAGATTGAATTCAGTGTGGAGTTGATGTGACGCTGTGAGTCAAAGGGAAACTGGTGTGTTGTTGGGTTTTTACAGCCCTGCGTATTTCTCTAAGTATTATCCATCCAACAACAAAATACTATGTTCTGGATTCATTTGATGACGTTTAATCTCATAGGTTTGTTGAAAGATTCCTGGAAAGAAAATTACAGGAACAGAAAGTGTCTATAACTGTTTGATTTAGTCTGAGCGGTTTATTGTTGAATTTCCATGAAAGTAATTTGCTCCAGTGAAACGAACTTTTGTGAAACCAAAGCTCTGCACTGAGGAATAGAAGAAAGTTGTGTTCCAGTTCCTCTTCATCACTTAAGAGACGGTTTAATTCCTGGTCTTGGTCACAACTTTGAAAACTTTTGAAAGAAAAAAACAATTATCTGCGTCTCAGTCAAGAGGTTTCAATTTCCAGAGATTCAATTTGAGCTCGAACACTTTAAAACTCTGTGTAGTGATTGAACACGTCCACGTTTTCCAGGAATCTTTATCATAATTAAACAGCTGCGTATGTAAGAAACTATGGGACCTGTAAATGAAAGTGTTTCTCTGCTGTTCAGCCTCACACAAAGGGAACTGGAGCCATGTTTTTCCTCAACTACTCGAGTCACGCGTGCTTACTGAGCGTTAATGTGTCCGACAGCAGGAAGCGCAGCACTGATGCTGTTCAGCTTCAGGCTCCAACTCAAAACTGAAGTAAACAACCCGAAGAGGTGAAATTTTGTAATTTGGTCGATTTCTAAACTTTTGTACCGAGCAAACAGCAACAAGTTTTCTACACGTGTGACGGACGTCAACAGTCTCAGAGTCGGAGTCAGTTTCACCGACGCCGCTTGTGTCCGAGCGTCGGTGTCACTTTCACTCGGCTTCACGTTTTCTTTCACTTCTAATGACACAAAGCTGCAGCTCAGCGAAATCATTGAATATAAACAAAGCTGAATTAAAAAGGCCGAAGGCTGCAGATGATAGAAAAACATGTTCACCTTGTGGAAGCTGGTGTTTTATAATGTTTGTTTGAACGAACCTGGACCAGGAAAAATGCTCTTTTGTGTTTTAATGTCGGGGGAAAAGACCGTTTCATTCTCATAACGTTGGTGTAAAGAACCTTTTTCTAGACGCTGTGTCACAGTCTGGTAGAAAACCAGCGGCTCTGTGCAGTATTTCCTGTTTGTCTGTCTTTTCTTCCTCCATCTGCTCAGAGATGAGACTTTACAGACGATTTCCAATCCGCTCTCACTCTCTGTCTCAGCTTGAACTTGCCAATCGACACAGCGAACCTCGAGCTGTGGTGTAAATACTCGAGTGTCCTTCACTTCATCCTCTCGTTTGTTAGTTCAGCTCCTTCAGCTTCGCCCCAATACGTCAATTACAACGAGGCTAAATGAATGTACGACACATTTTTCCTAAAAAAACCGATAGAACTCCTGCTTGTGTATAAAAAACATGACGAAGTGAAATGTCCCAAACTGCTCGTGAACATTGTTTTATTTTTTCTTGTTTTACTGAAGTTGCCAACGTGGTGTGCCTGGAAAAACGCACTTCTTCATTCCTCTGTTGTTGCCTTGTAAACACGAAGAGGTGATGTCTGAGAAAGGGAAGTGAACATGAAGTTTCTCCTTCCAGAAAAAAAAAGAGACACTCTGTGCTAAGAGCTGAGAATCACCTCCATATTGTCACGTTTGTTTTTTTTCCACATGGTTCCGGCTGCGAGTGCAACTGGAACAAAGGTTTTCTGAAAAAACACGGTTCTGCGAGTTTCTGTTGAACGAGGAAACTGGACTGGACGCTCGGTCTGATCGCCACATTGCACAAGTCTTATTGTCGCTATTTATGTTACGTTCTTTAAGCATGTCTTGGAATGCCATGTTCTTAGTACTTCTGACACTTTATAGTGTGATACATTTTATAATAAATTCTTTACCTAATATCAACGTCTCTGTCCTTCCTCACATCTTTAATTTTTGATTTTCATTTAAAACAAGGTAACAAGACCCTCACGAGGAGGTTGAGAAGACTTTTTAATATTTTATAATCCTTTATTAATCCCACAACAGGAAGTTACAACAGCTGAGGTGATGCAAAATAAGAGCATCGGTAAAAAAAAGTGATAAATATGAAGTATAAACATATGGGAATAAAATTGGTGGATATAAATCTAAGGAAATATTTTATATATAGTGTGTAAACAGGAGGTTAAGTAGGATTGCACATAATAAAATATTGAAATTACAGCGACCCAAACAAATGAATGAAACTGCACCTGAGTGAATTATTGGTGCAATAATCAGAATTTGGATCAGAAGAAAGTTCCTGACTTTTCTGTTTTCTTGTGACTTTTTGAATGAGCAAGAGATTTAAAACAAAGGGAAGAGAAATGACTGGTTGAACTGGTTTAACTTACAACTGATAATTAGCAAGTAGAAGTTAATTGTTTTTAAAGAGTAAGAAACAACTGATGCACATAAGACTGACGAGGATTTACAAGTTATTACTTATTTTACTCTTATAGAAAATGAACCCTAACAGCACTTTATATAAACTTCTGCATCATGTCATTGTCTCTTTATTGATTTAAAATATATATTTGAAGCTTCCTGATGTAGAATCAATAAAAGGCCTCTTCATCATATTATCAAGACTTTTTAGATTGTGTATTTTAATTGGAAGTAAAAATGTGGATGTTTCTTATTAGTGTGAATATAAAGTGACTTGGAAACCTTCTTCCTGAATTTACTTTAATTAACTTAAGAAAAGATTAAAGAGTATTTAAGCACCAGGTTAAAGGACGACCTCACTTGTTGCAGCGACTCACTGAGTTTCTGACTCTGGTTCACTGGTTCCTCTGCTGAATTCCAGGCTGTGTTATTTACACTTCTCTGGCTTCATTGTGGGGCCTGAGCTGCAGCAACACACACACACACACACACACACACACACACACACACACACACTCAGTCACACTCACATGACTGCTGCTGAAGGACTCTGGGTTTGTCTCAACTCGTCCCAGCTGCTGACGCTGTCGACTGTCATTCAAAATATTTGTTCAGTCAGAAAAGAGGAGGCGACGCCGTGAATCTGAATTTGTCTTGTTTGTCTTTTACAGAAAAGCAACAGCAGAGAAATGACATTAAGTGTTTATTATCTATAATCAGTGTACATGTTTAATATCACACACAATAATGTAGTTTTAATATATTTAACTTTTAAACCGTCATTCAATCCAACACCTTCACTGTCTTTATTATGTTCCCCTTTGCGACGTCGTTTATTTTAGGTTAACGTGATTTAACTAAGTTCTGAAACCTGCAGGTTTGTTTTTCCTATGAATAATCTACAGAAAATCAATATTATTATTAATATGTTATTATACTAACTGTCCTTTAACATGATTTATCACGTAATTACAAAATAGTAAAGCCGCTCACGTTGACGTCTCACTTCTGATTCAGAGTTTGTAATTTCAGGAACATACATCAAATAAAAACAAAATGAAAGCAACTAACGGGAACTACTTCAGGCTGTTTGATGCTTTGATGCTTTGATGCTCTTCCTGTTGTGAACGGTTCATTTAGCAGTTCTGCAGCTTTCAGTCACATCACGTGATCTTCATGAGCTTTGTTCAGTTGTCATGTGTAGAAATTGTTCTTTACTACTACTACCTCATTCACTTAATTTCTCATTTTTATCTCACTTACTACCACCACTTATACTTACACCTGCACTTTATATACACTTATCATATCTACACTACCTACCTCTATTGCTGCTAGTCTTGTATCAATACTGTTCATATTCCATATCTATTTCTTACTGTACATATCTTATTTATTTACATATTCCACTTTACATATGCACATACTTTGCACTTTTACTGCTTTTTTTTGCACTTCTGGTTAGATGCTAAACTGCATTTCGTTGTCTCAGTACTTGTACTCTGTGCAATGACAATAAAGTTGAATCTAATCTAATCTAATCTAAAAATTACTACTTTCTGGTTTTCACCTGAGTTTCATCTTGGTCCTGGAATCAGCAGCTGAGAAAACCAATGAGCCTCATTCACCAACATCTGCTTCAGTTTTTGTTCTCTAATTTGTTCTCACGCAGAATTGTCTGCACACATGTTCGTACTTTGATGAAAACCATTGTCTCTGTTGAAAGGTCGAAGCCCTGACACACACGCAGAAGTCACAGAAACTGAAAAGAGGAATTAAGAAGTAAAATGACTCAACAGAAAAGATGGTGATTCACTGCACTCAAACTGTAAAAAAAAAAATCTATGTCGTAATGTGTCTAAACAGTGAATAACCACATACCAGCAGAATATTATAGATAATAAAATAATATGTTGATTTAAATCTCATCCTACTTGACACAAGCTTCTCAGTCGTCACGTGCTCGTCAGTGTTTGTTGATTCTCTTCTTACATAACACACGTCACGTCACAAGTTATAGTAAAACAAAACCTTAACGATAACGTTCAATAGAGATAAACTGCAGCAGGATGTCGTTATATGTTGATGATACCATGACATATATCGGTATTTCTTTCTGGGAAATTACAAATATATACAACATTGATTAGAAGAAACAGTTTGTAACATAATGGAAAAGTGTGTAAAAGTATTTGTACATAAGAAAATATCTAATAGAGATGAAGGGAGCAGCGATGACAAGTGAATGGAGGAGTTATTGTCGGTAATGGTTGAATATGTGAGGAGACATATTGCATATCAGGAAGTCTTGTTGTGATCATAGTCCACCATCATATGTGCACATTAAAGTTAATCGCGGTGTTCCTCAGGGTTCTGTGCTCGGCCCAATATCATTCACCTTCTACATGCTTCCATTAGGAAACATTATTGGGACACACTGCCATGCGGATGACACCCAGTCAGCGCTTCTTCCACCACAGCCGACAGTATAACCACTCGATAAGCAGAAACCAGTGCAGTTGGGGGTAACGGCAGGAGTCAGTCTGTTCTCTGCTTTTCTGCTAATGTGGGGGAAAGATGTATTTTTACTCGGAGGCCGTGATGACCTGACGACAGTTGCACCAGAGACATGTGACAACTTCAGACATCGTTCATCACATGGACCAGATGTAAATGAGTCATATCTCTGTGTGGTATTTAATATATATGTTGAGTACTTTTAAACTTGGGATAATTAATTTACAATATGTTTTATTTCTACATTTTGGGAAACACACTTACTCGCTTTCTTTTCAAGATTGAGGTTCAAAGCTTGATACGACGTTTACATTGTTCAGTGGATATGAAGCCGGAGCAGGTTCCAGTCTCGTGATAGAGAAACTAACACTGGGTCAATACGGGTGGAAGAAACACTTTAATGTTCAATTTAAAATAAATACAGAAATATAATCAGCAAAATACACTTTAAATATAAATTAGCTCATTTCCATCTCATTTTTATAGTGTTATAATATTCTATATATATTAATTTATCACGCTGAAATAACTGAAAGCAACATTTGACTATTTTTAGTTTCACTTAGTTTAGTTTAATCTAATATTGTATCTATATATGAGTTGTGTCGGCTGACTGAATAAATATTAAATTAAAGTTAAATATTAAGTTCTGTCACATTGAGTAAATATACTTACTGTAAATAATTTCCACCTCAGACGTCCTTATCACAGTAAAAGAGCATCACACCTTCAAAACAAAAGGTTTGGTCCTGAAGTCGTGAACAATGTGTTTGATCAGTTTCTCAGTCACATGATTATCGACCCTGATGAGCGCAGATGTTGTTTCAGGAAGTCGTGACGCGACGTGACGATGAACACATTGACCATCGCTGATAATATGAAGGATCTTATCTGTTCTGTGAGGGTTCGACTTTGTCGTCGTCAGGCGGCTTCAGTGGAAACACGTCACACAAGGAACAGGCTGGAAATAGTTCAGCTTCCATCTAAATCTCCTTCGTAGCAATGAAAACATAAAGGGGGGGGGGAGACCCTCAGATCTCCATGACCCCAGGAAGCTCCTGGACCTGTTCAATAATCCGTCTCAGGCTCCTGCAGCAGCAAAGAGCTCACACACGACAGAGTTATGTCATAAACGTCCTGAAAGATGTCGACCTGAGTTCTGCTTTGTTGTGTAACTTTGACTTTAGTGTGAGTTAATCAGTACGTTGTGTACCTGCCCTCAAGAAACCTGGTTACGTGTGAGGAATCAGGTTCAGAAACAGGGTGGTGTGAGGACAGGGTCTGGATTTCAGAAATAATCTACACTGACATATTTAGACTCATGGACATAATGTAGACAGACGGACAGGAGACGCTATTGTCTCAGAGAAATCATTTATTTTCAAACCCTAAATATATTCAATGGAAGCACTTTCCTCCTCCGCGGTCTTTATCGTGCACATTTACAAAAGTAAACGTGCTTCTTATGAATCCCATGACAAAAGAAATCTACTTCTGCTTTTTCTAAACATCTGCACCTGTCGGTTATACCTGTTGTTCATGAGATCAAATTACTGCAGAAAGTCAAAGGCCACACATGTCCAGCTCGGACAAAAATAAGAGACCAACACAAGAGTTTTACTATTTATAGGTACGTGTTCAAACAGTTGAACAGACTCTGGATGCAGATTTAACATAAACGTGGAGTCGTCTCTTATTTCCCTGCAGCTGCATCTGTCTGGATAAACCTGGTGAGGACAAACATTTATTACAACGACTGTAGAAACTGAGCTGGTAACAACTTCTCCAGTGTTTTTATTTGCTCATCTCCACAGTTTTCTGTGAATTTAAAGTCAATATCCCAAAAAATCTATTAGATATGTGAACTTGTGCTTCAGGGAACAATGATGGGAATTTGTAACTTTTTATTCACTGTATTATAAATTGATTACTTCGATGAAATGTGTGTTGTAGCCTCACAGTCCTATGAACCTGTAAAAGTACACAGACAGAAATAGAGCAGAGTCATGGTGAAGCGTTACTTAAAAACATGTGTTACATGTATTCGAATGTTACTTATCTAAGCGTTTGTTTGTTTACTTCCTTTGGGGTTGAGGGTCAAATTCTGCGCAGGCCCCAGAGCGGCCCTGTGACAGTGTTGTAATGGGTTTAGCTCCACCTCCATACCTCGCTGTCTCCAGTGGCAACAAACGCTCAGACCTGCTGCAGACAATGAGCACACACTTTTTGGAGCACGTGTCGTCAAAGTGATGAACTTGTTTTTCTTATTTTGCTCTTTGTTGAGCTCTCGGCATCAGAAATTCAAATTCAAATTCAAAAACAACCTTACTTGTCCCCGGAGGGCGATTCAAAGGCACGTGGAGTAAAAGTAAAAACATGAAAGAAAACAACAATGACATCAGTGCAATGTCTGCGTACAGATCAAATGAAAGAGTATGAGAAGTGTATATGAATATAAAAGGACGATGAACAGGACAACGGCTGTGAAAACTGATTTTAGGAACGTAGATAAATACTGAATGATTAAAGTGATTGAAGTGTATTGAGGTTAGTAATACAGTATGTACAGTTGAAGTGAATAAGAATATATAAACAGGACCAGGTAGCAGCAGATGAATAAATACTAGAGCGTATGAAAATATGTAGATAAATGTATATACAGATAATAAACAGTAAAGGTTTGCACTGATATGAAGAATGAATTGAATGAATGAAAACAAGTTCAAACAAGTTACAATAATTGAATAAATCGTGTTTTAAACGCAGAGAAAAACAAGTTCATTCTTCTCAGGAGCAGTCACGTGCTGCCGCGGTGGCGTCACTCGCCGGGGGCGGGGCCTGGTGCTGACAAAAACAAAGGGCGGACCAATCAGCGAGCTCGAGGGGCGGTGCCTCAGCGGCTTTATAAACGATGTGTTCGAGTCTCTCCAGATAATTTTCTTCTTCTTCTTCTTCGACAACAACAACAGATTCACAGTAAGATTCGATCCTCTGGTTTTTATGTAACTTTTACTCTGGAACTTGTGAATGAGACGTTTTGACCTGAACTGTTATTCATGGGTTTTATTCCCTCGGGGTTTTGGACTCATCGCGGGCTCCATTTTGAAAAGGTCCATTTAAGCCAGTTTCTCGCCCTGACTTGTTGTCAGGATGAGGAATGTGGACATTTGTTGTGATCGTCCTCCAGCCCGAGCCATTTTGTTTCATTCGGCTCTTTGTCCTCATCCCCCCGTCTCCCTGAAGCAGCAGCCGTCCCTCGCCTCTTTCTCACGGTTGTGCTTTAAAAAAAAGGGAGAAACATCCCTCGACCTGTGGATCGAACCCTGAAAACGACACCCTGTTTAAAATGAGTTTTTTCTGGGGTTTTGGTTGAGTCCCCCCATCCCCCCCTCCCGGTTCTCAGTTTCCCAGCGTCCAGGCCTCGTCCTCGGCTCGATCCCGTGACTGGGCTTAAATTCTGGGATGTGGCCAAGACTCCAGAGAACAAACTGTTTCTTGCAGGCACATCCAAATACGGTGGTGATCCACATCCCAGCTTTATCTTCTCATGTGTCAGTGGGAGCCATGTCAACATGTGATGGGGGTGGGGATTCGAACCATGACTTGTCTGTTGTTGTGCACAGAGAATAAAGACGTGTGTGTGTTGTAATGCAGCTCCAGGCCTCCACCAGTGATTCACCCTTGTTTACTGGTTGTTTTGCAGCAGGACGCCACGATGCTGCCCCTCCTGGTGTTGACCGCCTGTCTGAGCTCGGTCCTCTCCGCCCCGGTTCTGGACGCCCAGCTGAACGAGCACTGGGATCTGTGGAAGAGCTGGCACAGTAAGAAATACCACGAGGTGAGATCCCTTGTTCCCTCTCCCTCTCCGGTGTTCGACCGCTCTGCAGGCAAAGCTCTTAAACTGTGGTTCTCTGCAGAAGGAGGAAGGCTGGAGGAGGATGGTCTGGGAGAAGAACCTGCAGAAGATTGAGCTGCACAACCTGGAGCACTCCATGGGCACACACTCCTTCCGCCTGGGCATGAACCACTTCGGAGACATGGTAAAGTCACACCGTCAACACGCAGACCCATGTCTCACTGGTACACACACAACTTAGGTCTTTACAAAGACACAAAGAACTTAAATAACTTTAACACAAGTGGTACAAGCTGGAAAGAGAAGATGGAGCAGTTTAATTAGTTTGAGTTTCATAAATAACCTGTAGCACTTATCTAGATAAATGGAATTAAAACAAGTATTAAAAACAAATTAGTTAAAAATTAGACATTCCTATAAAATATGTTTTCAAGCAATGATTTGAAAACAAGTTTGAGTGCTGGTGAGTCTAATCTCCCCTGACAAGGAGTTCCAGAGCCTCAGGGCCCTGATAGCAAACACCCAGTCACGCCCAGTTATCAAACTTAACACCAGCAAGTTGGGGGGGGGGGGTTTGGAAGATATTAAGATTAAAAGATTTACAAAACCAGGAAAATGTCAACAACAAAACAAAAAGTGGATTTTATCTCATGTGAGGCTCAAGCTGAAGTCAGGAAATAGAGATGAGATGATATAGAAGAGAAATGTAGGGCGAGCAGTGTTGGAAGTGTGACACGATTAACAAATTAAAAGTATTTGCTCAGGGTTCTACTAATATCTCTGAGTATTAAAACCAGATGTGCGACACAGCTGCAGCTAAAGTCACAGGATTCCCCTCTGGAGAAACCCCCTGAACCCCAGCTGCTCCCGTGTCTCTGCTGTGAGTGAAACCTTTTGTCGTTGTGTCACTTCCTCACGTCACCGTGTCGTCCCACAGACCCACGAGGAGTTCAGGCAGATCATGAACGGCTACAAGCTCAAAACGCAGAGGAAGTTCACGGGCTCCCTGTTCATGGAGCCCAACTTCATGACGGCCCCGTCTGCTGTGGACTGGAGGGAGAAGGGCTACGTCACCCCCGTCAAGGACCAGGTACACATGTTGCTTCCTCTGCAGCCTCTGGCAGTCACACCTGTGACGCCCCGTCTAGGTGTGGTTCACGTCAGGAGCCACAAGTTTGACTGTAAACAGGGTTTGGTAACGTGGCAGTGACACCAGATTTTCAGGAAGTGCACAAACCAGTTGAAATATTTTTTAATAGTAGTCAATGATTCCTGAGTCATCGTTATGACACATGTTAGTGAGACTTATTATATTTTACAGTTTAAACATAAATACAACCAAGTCTATAGAACTTGAGAAAGTTGATTATTCACATCAGAGTCAAAACAAAAATACAAATCTTTTCTACATTGTTGAATCAGTAAAATTGTTTTTTCATTAATATTAATAAAAGTAGAAAATGTCCCTTCAACACTGGTTCAGATGTTCTGCTCATTTGTTACAATAATAGAAACTCAGGTGACGTAAACACTCTCTTACCTCAACCTCTTATTGTAAACGTGTCAGAATGACAGCAGACACGAAGCCGTGACCTCGTTCACGCCGCTGAGGAGACGGAACGTTTAAGTTCGTTCGTCTTGGTTCGTCACAAATTAACCAACTGTCCACTGAAGTAAATGTTTTGCCTGAACAGGCAGATAAGGGTTGTTCTTATCAGGCTGCTTCACACACTGACTGTACACTGTGTCCTCCCCCACCCCACCCCCCCCCTCCTCCGTGTGTACATTAACAGTCTGTAAGATGAAACCTGTTCCACAGGCTCACTGCAGTGCGGCAAACAGCGTCATACACAACAAGTCTAAGTGCTGAAGTGCAGCTCACAGTGAAGTTTCGTTTCCCCGACTCCAGAAAGTACAAGAGATACAGACCGTGACATTAGAACAACGTATATAAATGACTGAAAAACAAAGTATAATAAAGTGGAGGAGTAACAATGACACATATTTGCATGACAAGGCAACTTTATGCCATTGTCGAAATCAACATGAGTCACCATAGGACGTTAGGATAACTTCATTAGGTAAAATTCTCCTCATCCAGGCTTCATGTTTCCACCCGTCCTCTCTCTGCAGGGTCAGTGCGGCTCCTGCTGGGCGTTCAGCACCACCGGCGCTCTGGAGGGTCAACAGTTCAGGAAGACCGGCAAACTGGTGTCGCTGAGTGAACAGAACCTGGTGGACTGCTCCAGGCCCGAGGGCAACGAGGGCTGCGGCGGCGGCCTGATGGACCAGGCCTTCCAGTACGTCACTGACAACCAGGGCCTGGACTCTGAAGACTCCTACCCGTACACGGGGACGGTACGTAACTTGTGGGACAGAGCACAAAGTCCAGGAGGCGTGGACTAAAGACCTGTTATTGATCTGCTCATTTCCACATGAAGTGATGACCGTGACATTTTGGATCTGTTGTTCTGTGTCGTTACCAAAACATCCTGTTCACCTCGTTCATCCAGGACGACCAACCGTGTCACTACGACCCCCTGTACAACTCGGCCAACGACACCGGCTTTGTCGACGTCCCCAGCGGCAAGGAGCACGCTCTGATGAAGGCCGTGGCGTCTGTGGGTCCAGTGTCTGTGGCCATTGACGCCGGACACGAATCCTTCCAGTTCTACCAATCAGGTCAGTCCTTAGTTTTTTGACGTAGGAGGCTGTGAAAGATGAATTAATTCTAATGATGTGTTGGATGAAAACAAAGATAAAGGTTCTAAAAGTACAGGACTTGCTGTCATTGAGTAGCAAAAAACACAAGGAACGACAGTGTTCAGTAACTTCTGGTTCTGTAAATGAATCCGTTATTGCAGGATGAACTTGTGACCATCTGGATTGTTGCATATTGTAGGAATCTACTACGAGAAGGAGTGCAGCAGCGAGGAGCTGGACCACGGCGTGCTGGCGGTGGGTTATGGTTTCGAGGGAGAAGATAAAATGGGCAAGAAATTCTGGATTGTCAAGAACAGGTCAGTAAAAAAAGAAAAAACCTAAACTCTGTTGTTTCAAACTCCTGTCTTTTTTCTGTTAGAAGCATATCGATTATAAATTTTTACAGCTAATTAGCATTAGCTTACAACCTTTAAACTCAGCTGCTATGCGACAGTGAATGTTTGTTTCATGTGAGGTTTTTTCTTTCTGTTAAATCAGTGGTTTTGTTGAGCTTTAGTTTTACGTGGGGAAAAAGACTTGCAAAATATGACAGGATTTTCATTCTACTTTTAGAACCTCAACAACTTCCAGTCTCAAACTTGCATTTCCATGTTTTTGGATACAGAAAAACTACTGTAGATATTCAGATTGGATCAAATCCATCAATGTCTTTTCCCTGACATGTTGTCTTTCCTCCTGCAGCTGGGGCGAGAAGTGGGGAGACAAAGGCTACATCTACATGGCCAAAGACAGGAAGAACCACTGTGGCATTGCGACGGCCGCCAGTTACCCTCTGGTCTAACGTCAGCACAGCTCCGCCTCTTAGAGTTTTTATTGCAATAGTTCGACCGGAGTCGAGCGACGCGGCTCCCGTCCGAGCGACGCGTTTACGTTTTATGAGAAGAAACACCGTTTTTTGTTTTTTTTAGGAAAATGGCGCCATTTTGTTTTTGGCTGATCTAATGCAACTTTAATTTGTTTTGAAAAAAGATTTTAGTTCAGTGTTTTATTCTTTGTAAATATGTGTATGCTGCCAGCTGAGTGATACAACCAACACTTGCTTCTGTCATTGTAAATGATTTTTTCTACTTTTACTGTGATCAATTAAAGTTGTGAAACACTACTTGGCTGTTTTGGACTTTGTGTTTTTTGATGATTTTATAGATGAGGTGGAAATGATTCTGTTGATTTACTCACTCAGACACCAGCACTGATGGAAAGTGTTTGTTTGGGCAGAAATCAACTTTCATTAATTTCAGAGTCTCAAATTAAACCCCAACATTTCATTTCACAGTTTTAACTCCAGTGTGTTAGTCCCACATGTCGGAGTCACACGCTCTCAGCTGTTCCCCCTCATGTCTGGTACTGTGAGCATCTTATAGGATTAACAACCACACAACAATGGTGTCGATTCATGACCACAAATCTGTAAAACCATATATATATAGATGATAAGCTTGTTCTCAAACTAAAGTCCTAAAGGTATTAGGTTAAATGATTTACTTCCAGTTTTGATTGAATAAAACAATTGTTTGATTAAACTAACATTTAGTCTCCAAAGAAAATGATGCAGATTGTTCACAAATATTTTTTGAAATTTCTCGGTTTGTCTGACAGTTGATCAAAAACTCAAATATTCAAATACAATGATATAAAACTGTGAAAACACTTCTTGTTTTTTACCATTTCTATTTAATAGTTTAAAATGTTCGGAGAAAAATATCTAGAGGAAATATGGATTCTTCATATATTCCAGATTTCACGTCTTGGTTCTTTGACATTTTAACTTTTTTTTTAAATTCTGGGTCAATAAATAAAATAATTCTGTTCTTGTGGAAAATAGTGTACGTTTAATGTTTATATACAATATGATCAGTCATTTGATGAATTCTTCAATTTGCAGTTTGAAACTATTTTCAGACTCTGGGTTTATTATTCATATTAATATTTTGATAATTCAAAAGTAATAATTTGTCTGCTTATATCAAAGCGTCTTAAACACTTCATGGGAACTTCTTGACGAAGGACAGGTAGTCGTTGACGTCGTCACAGGAGCCGACCACGAAGGGCACCCGCTGGTGGAGCCCCTCGGGCTGCACGTCCAGGACCCGCTGGGAGCCGGTGGTGGCGAGGCCCCCCGCCTGCTCCACGAGGAAGGCGATGGGGTTGCACTCGTACAGCAGCCGCAGCTTTGAGGGGAAACATCATAATGAAAAAACATTCAGTTTAGTTTCCTGCACAAATATGAAGCAAACATTCATTTTAGATTAGAATTTATTGACTGAACTCAAAAGGTTTTTGAGCCATAATATAAAATTGAAAACGAAACACACGTAAATTAGATTTATTTTTGCATCACCATCATTGAACTATGAACATAAAAAGAAGTAAAAGGTGAAGATCTGATACTAATTGTTTGCTGGTTGCTCTAAATATTCTTTCATGGTGGCTGAGTTTACACAGGTTCACTTCCCAGTGAGAGCTGAATGAAGTGTGAAAGTTATTTCGGGTGGGGGGTGGGGGGGGTTTCCAAGGTTACACACAAGTTAGAAACTATTGTTTCTATATGAATTATTATCTGTCAGTGTGCAGCAGGTCAAACAATAGGTTTTATATTAATATTATAAGATAATATCAATTGATCAACAAATGTTGCTCTTGGTCGGTTGGGTGGTTGGTCAATTGGTTTATTGGTCGTCGGTTGGTTTATTGGTTGGTTGGTCAGTTGGTCGATTGGTTGGTCAGTTGGTTGGTCAGTTGGTTGGTTGGTCAGTTGGTCGACTGGTTGGTTGGTTGGTTGGTCAGTTGGTCGACTGGTTGGTTGGTTGGTTGGTTGGTCAGTTGGTCGACTGGTTGGTTGGTTGGTTGGTTGATCGGATCACACAAAAACTGGGATCCACTTCTGTAAACAACGTGCTCTACACGCTCATGTCATTGATTATTGATAAAATACCTTTAGCTGTAAATCATTTCAGTGTGTTCATGATAAACAGGTCCCAGACTCCAGAGGGAAACTGTGTGAGAGGTTTTATCTGCTCGAGCTGCTTCAACTGTCTCTGAGCTTTATTTATCACCGGGCGAGAAAAACAACTCTCGGCTCAGGTTGCAGTGCAGCGAGGATCCCAGTGAGTCATCACATGTCAGGGAGTCAGTTACCAGCCTGAGTACGTCAGGTGCTGCACAGTTTCTCAACCAGCAGAGTTAAGTTCCTACTGTGTCCAGGTTAGAACCAACAGCTGATCACAACTGGACTGATCCTGCTGCAGGAAACCACTGAGAACACCACAGTGTTGGAGCTGAGACGGACGCTCTGACGTGGACCGAAGAAAACTGCGTCACCGGACGTCCTGACCCGACCTGTGACTCACCACTCCCACCATTCACTCTCCAGTCTGGGTCACTGGTCTCCTCCGGTTAGGTTTAGATTCCTGTTTGTCGGCAGGATCACACAAAAAACTACACAACTGACTGTGTGAAATTTGCTGCAGCTTCACTTTAAGGGAACAGTTGGACTCATTTCTCATTTCATTTCTACTTCTACTCTACCATGAGGCGATCTGACATGTGAAGACATATGTGTAGGTGTTGGTGATGATAAGAAGCAGCTTGTGTCGATGTTCAGTGTTAATGTCACTGACGGGTTATTATGAGATGAGCCTGAACACTGCAGGTCCAGTACAGTATGTACTTGGAGGAACACATGGAGTCCTGAGGTCACGTGGGGTCGGTCTGTGATTTACTAAGAGGTTTAGCAAGTGTTAATAAGTTGCACAGTACCGGACATCATCTGTTTTCATGGAGGTCTTTGATTACCTTTCCCTTCGGGCTCTTCTCACTGGCTGGGTACAAGAAGATTCCTCCGTAGGCGATGGTGCGGTGAACATCTGAGACCATGGAGCCCACATACCGAGCCCCGTAGGGAGGGCTGCCGTCCTGCAGGACAGGAGGACACGTTCAAATGTTAGTGTCTTCATTTACCCAACGTGTTTCTACCAGAGAGGTCGGTGTTTCACATCCATCAAAGTTGTTCTGATTCACTTTGATTCTCCACGTTATCAAGTCAGTGTGATAACGGATCATTTAACAATTTATTATCTGAAGGGGCTTTTATAATCCACAGATAGAAAAAGGACTCAAGTCATCTATCCATCTATCTTTCTATCTTTCTGTCCATCTTTGCACCGAAGAAAACTAGCTACATACAGATTTAGTTGTTTCACAGTGATTGATGCAGCAGGTTTTAAACACACATTTTCTTTCCCTGTATAGTTTATAGTTATGAAACATTATTAATCAGGTTTATTAATCATATACATCTGATTTAAAGGCCGAGCAGGGAGGCAGCTTCGAGTCAGAGTCGCAACCACAGCAGATTTGCTCCCGTCAGAGATCACGACCTGCAGAGGAAAACTGAACAGCAAACAACAAACAGGTCAAAGTCCAACAGCCAGACACACACACACACACACACACACACACACACACACACACACACACACACACACTCTAAACCTGCTGAAGACAGGGAAGCAGTGCTTTTACACAAACCTAAAGAAACTGATGAGCAGAAGATCAGCGACTGGTTTGACAAGCGGACTTTCAGAGAGCGAACCGGTTTATTTGCGGGAAATACATCATGTTCCATTTGTCTCAGTCACCGACAGTCCGAGAACTCTACTGAGCAGAATCTGAGTTTCCCTGAACTGAGCTTCATGTTCAGACTGGAACAGCGTGATAAAGAGTCATGTGTTTGCTGAGTCACACCTCAGTCATCATGAGGGAGGGGTGTGTGTGTGTGTCTGTGTGTTTCCTGAAACCATACGCAACAACAACACAAACACATCCAGATGTTCACGGTGGAGGCAGCGAGAAACTTCCTAAAGTGAAGAAAGTGAATAAAACCAGAAGAAAAAGTGCAGAGAAACGTTTTTTTAACGGGAAAAACAAATGATCTTCAAACAAAGGACAAGTCTGAATCTGTCTGAATCTGTTGGAGCTGAACGATAAGAACTGATCAGGTGGATCGGTTCTTTTCAATGAAACAACTGACGAACACAAGAATCAAGATATGAGGGAGAAGAGTATATGAGAATACATGTAAAAAAAATGTATGAACCATTTAAAAGACAGATTGCAGAGGAGATAAAGGATTTAAATTAGCGTTTAGTTTAACAAGCAGGTAAAACATAACCACGTCCTGATGGCAACGAGGAAAACTCACAAATAAGAAAATGTTTAAATTTTTAAGTGCTTTCCAGAGGATTTGTCGGTTAAACAAAGAACTCAGATGTCTTGGTTTCTTTAGTAGTAACTGAATATTTCATTCATATCACGTGTTAAAATCATTTTTGAGGTTCACGACTTTGAATTTGGATCTTATTCTACATTAATATTGTGACTCTAATAGGTTTACTATATTATGAGGATTTCTCCAAACTCGTGTTGTTCGTGACTTTGCATTTGGAACCTGTGGTGAAGACATTTTCTTTCATCATGTGATGAAGCAGAAACTGAGCATCAGGTTGTTGAAAAGAACAGAAATGAACGATGCCGAGGAAACTCAAATTAAAACGTCCACTTTACTGGAATCTAAACTTCCCTTTGGGTTTTTTCTCACTTTACTTTTACATTCACACGTGAGACCGGCTGGTGTCATTTCATAACCTCATGCAAACCTTATCTGTGGTCACTGGGGAGATGCTGGTGCTTTGTGCTCCGTCATGATGCTGAGAAGAGGAACACGATGATGAGTCTTCAGCGGACGGAGCTTTTTGAGAGTGTGGCAACATTTCTAATAATATTTTCCATTTTCATGCACGAATCTGAGTTTTGCGGATTCAAGCTTTAAAGCTTCGGTAAAACTGACGAATCGGACGCTGATGTCCAAACACACTGGTGCTGCAGAATCGCTGAGTGTGCATGTGTTTCCAGATGAGATGCTGCAGCAGTTTCCTGAGGAACAGGATGTTTTCTGTAGCGTGTCACCATCCTGCAGCTCAGCTGACCGAGCTGACGTGCTCCGTCCTGTCTGACCCGGCACTCGTCACATGTTTAACGTCTGCTCACCTCTTCCTGTTGTACCTGCACGATGCTCCCGAGATTTACACCTTAAATGTTCCTTTAATTCACAATATGATGTGTTTGTTCCAACAGGGAAGCTGTGCAACATTTAAACTGTGTTTCACTGTTGTACCTTCATTTCATTCAAAGATTTCAAAGTGCGAAGTTAAAAAACAGTGAAAATACTTATAATCTGTTCACTTTCCAAATATATCATCACTTGATTGTCACTTTTGTACATAAAAATAGAAACTAAATATTAAACAAAGTGGTTAAAGTTTATTTTTATTTTACCTACCTCTTAAATTTTAAGAATAAGGCTGGAACGGTAAATTACTTTGAGAAAAACAGAAAAGAGTGTAAACATAGTTTCTGCTTAACTTAATTTTGATACCGTTTGAACATCCAGCTCAGACCCAATGTTCTGGTGTCAACTCGGTCAGACGCTTTGAGTGTGAGAGTTCAGTTTGATATCCAGCGTCTGGTCTGAGTTCAGCACACGACTCATTTCCACCAAACAGTTTCACTTGGCAGAGTGAGACTCACAAAGCAAAGAAATGAAAGAAGAACTGATCCGAGTCACAACTTTGGCTCAAATTAACCTGGAAACATTCAAACTCGCAGGTGTGCATCACCTGATTCAAACAGTTTCTCTAGAAGTCGTTTAGTTATCACCCAGACAAGGAGGTTACGTTTTAACCTCGTCTGTTTGTCCGTCAGCAACGTAACACAAAACCTACACAACTGATTTACACTAAACTTGGTGGAGTTGTGGTCTTTACTACTGTGGATATATTTATTTAATTGATATGTCCCCCTCTGTTCTTCATCCAAACTAAAAATGTCTAAGTGTGGGTGAGAGGAAACATTTAATTTTGCAGGGACTTAATTCTTTGGGGCTGATCCAGGATTTTAAATTTTACATTGTGAGACAGGACGTTTTCTTTTGATTTACCAGAAAATAATTCATGGATCCTAATGTGAGAAATCAGGCTTGTTTGGAGGAAACACATTTGTGAGTGTGTGTAATTTGCTGCAGTTTGAATTTAAGCGGACTGTTGGGCGGAGGTACAGTTTGTTTATTACTTGGTGCCACTCTAGTTTAACATGCTCTCTCACCTCTGGATACTTCTTGTGCTTCAGGTACTCATTCATGGACGGGTGGAAGTATTTGGCATAGCCCTCGTTCATGCTGTAAATCTTTCCTTTCGGCTTGATCCTCACGTTCCTCTCGGTGAGGATGAACTCACCAATGGCCTGAAACAAAAAAAACAGGATGAAGAGTCGATAGAAACAACGTTTTCGCTGGATGAGCAGAGATTTGAAGTTTGACTTTTGTTCTGAGGGAAGAAGAAGAATAACATAACAATGTGATAAATCATGACATTAATTTAGAGGTTTAAAACTGAAGGTACAACATGAATCTCAGCAGCTTTCTCATGGCTGGTGAACAACATGTGTAAAAACAGCACAACAATCTGGATTCTCTGTACACAACAACAACAACAACAAGATTACTCACAAACTTAAACTGAACTTTTTCATTCATTCCCTTAATAACTAAAGCTGATTTACTAAAGTCAAAACCCCAATAATCACTTGTTTTCCTTGTTTTTGTGGGTAAATCTGAATCTGGAACAAGACGCAGAACATGATACAGATAAGTCCTTGTGTGAGTGTGAAGGAGGATAAGAGGGCTGTATTTATAAAGTGATTTTAGTCTTGTGGACCACTGTGTGCACGGTTTGTGGTCCTGTATTGGCCCAAAGAATGAATGAAGACTTAAAGCTGGGAATCAAACCACCGACCTTCTGGAGGCAGGTTGCCCTAAGGTTGAATCAGGGTTTCCAGGTCAAGGAAACAGGCTGAAATACACGATTCACTTCACCTTTGTAATGTGTAAAATACTTTAAACCTATTTTGAATTGAGGACAGAGGATGCAGCTCAAACCTTCTGCCAAGTTCATATGAATTTCTGTGTTTACAGTCGTCTACATCCGATTGTACACACAAAACCACAGCACCGGGATAAATGATTGACAGGTTATTGTCTCTTTTCTCAAATTAAAGCCGTTATTGGACAATAAAACCATGAACACTGATAGCGTGAGACATGAGGGCAGAGGCAGTAGAGCAGAATATTAAAGAGAGGATCAGCGACCTCTGAGAGGAACACTCACAGGGTCCAGCATGAAGAAGTTGAGGCCGGCGCCGGTGCTGAGGGCCACCAGGGTGGCGCTGCCGTACAGGGCGTAGCCGGCACACACGATGCTGCTGCCCGGCTGCAGGGCATCTTTCTCTGTGGGCTCCCCCTCTGAGATCTGTGGTGGAGATCAAAGAGGACACGTCACATAAAAGCAGAAGCTCAATATTCAGATTGTACAAACCCTGAAAATATCAAAGTGATATAAAGGGGTTTGCTTGTTATGGGAACTGTTGGGTTTCTCTGTGTACGGTCTCAATCGTACTGTGTAAAGTGCCTTGAGATAAGGTACGTTATGATTTCGCACTATACAAATAAAATGTAATTTCATATAAATAAACAGGAAAAAGAACCATATGAGAAAATACATGAATTTGGTCAAACAGAATGAAACAGAATGAAAATACCAATAAAACCCCCAAATAAAACTTCTTCTCTGCGGCTGCACTTTAATAAACTGAAACCTGGATTAGCTGGACACCATCGCCCCCCTGTGTCTGCTCAGTGTAACTGCACTTTACAGCTGAGTAGTGATACGATGAACTAACAGTTAATACAGTGACGTCTTCACTGTGTAAAAGTCTGACTCTGAAATCTCACAGACCTGCATGTTTCATAAAATGGGATGAATTTTGTTACGTCAAAATTATTTCTGTTAATGTTATTCTCTGACTTTTGAGCAAGTAACTAATTAGCTGTAAATCTAAAACAGCTGAGATGTAATTAATAATTTTTATTGAAATAAATATAATCAGAGTAGTGAAAAAAGTGAGGAAAAACGACCAAAGACATATAATCATACAATCACCCGACAACATTACAAACAGTTACACAATCTACAAATAGTCAGAATAGTTATTTAGTTTGTTTATCACGTCTGGAGTCAGTTTCTTGACCTGTTGATTTATGGTACAAGTAAAAAAATGGGAGTAAAACAAACAAAAAAAAAACTATTTTCAATATTTGCTACAACCCTTCTCTACATTTTCATATTTTTTCCAAACAAAAGGGAAAACACTGATCACACAATATTCAGTGACGGCCTGGTTTGTGAATCTTTGCCGAGGTCGGACTCACCCGTTTGTAAATGGCAAATATGGTGCCGATTGAGGCCAAGCAGTCGATGTTACTGGAGCCGTCCAGGGGGTCAAAACACACCACGTACTTTCCCTGTGACACAATCAAGTCAAGTACAAGACGTTAGAGCAGCTGCTGCTCTGATCCGACGGCTGGAGGCGTCGCTGTGTGTGAATCAGAGACAGGTATGAAGGAGTGTGAGCGGTGGTTAACGACCAGAACAACTCGACACAGGCCGTTCATTTATGTTCACAGATACTTTCTAAAATGTAAACTTGATGTGCATTCGTTATTCTCAGCAAAATAGTGTTTGAGCAATTTTTTCAACGTCTCGACAGCGGATGCATTTCTTACATGTGTGTAATATGTGTGCATTGTGTAAAGTCACACTTTGGCAGATGTAACAATGAGTGAACAGCTTTTTTCACAAATGAGTTAAAGGTTCAGTGTGTAGAATATAGTGACATCTAGTGGTGAAGTGTCATGTTGCAGCTGAACACCCCTCATCTCACCCTCCCCTTCCAAACATGACAGACAACCTGTGGAAGCCTCGAGTTATAAAAACTCAAAAGGTTTAGTTTGTCCAGTCTGGGCTACTGTAAGAAACATGGCGGCCTCCGTAGAGAGGACCCTCTCCTGACGTAAATATAAAGTATTTAAATATAAAGGGTTCATTCTTGGGTAAAGAAAACAACAATTCATACAATTTAGATGAAACACACTAGTAAAAACATCACTAGGATTATTTTAAATTTCTGCCAATAGATCCTTTTCACCTAAATCTTACACACTGGACCTTTAAAATGTCCAACGTTCACTTTGATTGACTCTATAACTTGTGAATTAGAGGACGGGTGTTAAACGACTGGCCTTCCTCACTCACCCTCTTGTCTTTGGGCGTGATGACGAGCTCCGCGTTCTCCTCAGACACCAGGCAGCAGGTGCCGTAGGAGGCCTGCAGCATGTTGATGAACAGGTCGTTGGACAGCACGTCCAGCTTCTTCACATCGTCCCCCGTCACGTTCACGGAGCCCGCCATGCCCTGCCTGCGTGGACCCATCAGAAGCTTTAGTCTTGCACATTGAAAAAGGATTAAGCGACAATTTGCCTGTTTGGAAAGAAGAGCTGGTTGAAAACCCAAACCCTGAATTTTCATTTAAATCCAAATGGACAAAGCTCATCAGTTTGTGAGCGTTTATTCTCTTCAGTGTCAAACAATGTGGATCTGTGCTCGTTACATACTTTCAACGAGAGGTAAAGTTCCTGAACAACGACTCATTCTTCATGAGTTGGCACAGATTCATTATTCTCCCTCTTATGGAACATTTTCAGTATAAATGAACAAATATCAGCGAGAAAATGTTACTTTGCCTTTTAAATCAACACTATACAACTGTTCTGCATTAAATCAGCAGCTTGATTAAAACTAGTTTGATGTTTGAGTGAGTGTGAACATGGAGAAAGTTTCCTCCTTCACTCCCTGAACGTCTGTTCTATGTACTTTCTCCTGTGAGAAGAACTGACTGAGAGTCACAGCTTCAACTGTCACATTCAGCTCCAGTTGAAGAGTGAAGCTGAACTGAGATCAGGTAAAAAGACTCAGAAGTTATTACAAACCAGAGTTTATCTCCAATATTCAGCAGGAAACTTTGAAAATATGAAGAATTCTAAACTGAGTTTGGTGGATTTGTTACAGCTCTTCTGGTTCAGGAAGCAGAGGATCATGGGTAATATCCAGCATTCAATGAGTGAGTGGAAAGACGAAGTCAGAGCTCAACACATTGATAGACTTTGTTTTCTGTCTACATGAAAACCACTTCATCAACACCATCTCGTGGCTGCAGGGGGCGCTGCTGCTCAGTTAACGTTACACAGTGTCGCTTTAGGAGCTGGTGGATTTCAGGCCCAAAGAAAACTACATCAGAAGTCTTTGACTGCCTCTAAGTTCACAGTGTTGAAATGCACCTAAATCACACATCATTCTCCATCCTGTTCCCACCGGGGCAGCGCGTCCTCTCCCAGCTCCAAACACCGGTTCATATTGTTCCACCTCCTCGATGGTGTTGAAACCAGAACTGGAACAACGAGTTCTAAACTCCTGAACACAAACACATCATCGCTCTCTGCTCCTAAATCTAGAGAGGGAGGGAACATTTCGAGCCTCTGGCCTGAACCAGCTGGTCGGCAGCGGACCTTGACCTTTGACCTCTTTGAGTTAGGATGCAAGCAACTAGTCAATAAAGTATCGTCACTTTATTCATTGTAAAAGAACAACTTAGGCTAATAGAGTTTGATTGTAGATGTCTATCCCCCTTCTATGAGTCAGTTATATATGAAACACATCAGTACTTACAGGTGGGCCAGGCCTGCCTTGCGCACAGCGGAGGAAATGGCTTTGATGGCCGTCAGAATGGCCGTGATGAGTTGGGTCAGCTCACCGGTCGCTCCCTTGGCCTGGCGACCGGTCTCTAAGATGAACCGGGTCAGGGTCCACACGTCCGTGTCGAAGGCCGACTGGTCCGACATGCTGCTGCTGCGTCTGTCCCTTCTGGTCGGGCGGCAGGTTGCGTGTTCACCAAGCGGAGGACGGACAGTAAATGGGCGACCTCATTACCAGCCAAGTGCTTTTCATACCCAGGCTAGAGGATCTATTTGTGAGTGTGTGTGTGTGTGTGTGTGCAGCCACGTGGACGACTGAGTGTGTGTGTGTGTGCATTTGGGGATGGGTGGGTGGGTGTCGGGTATCAGCTGTAGAGACCAACACACTGAGACAAGAACTCATCAGGTCTCTTTTATCCATTCGGTCAAAAAGGTTTGCAACATGTTAGTCAACAGTGACACAGCAGCACTGTGGTAACATCACAGCTCTTATGTTAATATGAGCTTTAAGCACATTAAGACAACACAAGAACAATCTTCTGTCACTTAGATCCAAACTCATGAACATAAAATATCCCTCTGGTTTGCCTCTGGACGTCCTGCAGCTCTTTAATTATTATTTTGTTTATGAGGAGTTTTGATTTATGGTTTTTCTGAGCTAAACGACACGTTGTTTACAAACAGAGGGATGTGAGTTTTATATTGAGAGACTATAAGCAGCTGTTTTAGCAGCTCAAGTTTGCTTTAAATGTCATTAGGGATCTGTGAGCTTCCACTGACCTTTAGCTTAAAGGTCAACTCCACTGGGTGAACTATCCTCCGACTCTTATCGACAGTCTGGCTTCAAACTTTTTCATTCTTTAAATTAAACTAAATCTAAAAAGCAAAGCAACTTTTTCTATCCATCTGTGTACTCTGTCGCTTTAAAATACACATATACAAACACACATAAATATTCCTACAAAATACTGGAGGTTGCATTTTTAGGCTTAAAGTCAATAAAAACTCAAAGTAAATATCATTAACTAGAATTACCAGTGTGTGGTTGTATGTCTCAGCCATTTCAATCCACATACATTTACTACAAACTCATATAGTTCATCATCGTGACTTTTGACCACTGAAATCGAACCAGTTTTGATTCCTGGTGACAACTGGTCAAAATTTGAAGAAACGACCTAAAGCCCGACTTGAGATATCACGTGCAAGAGGCTGTGACCTTTGACCTTCCAAATCTAATCAGGGAATCTGTGTCTAAGTGAACGGTTCTTCAGATTTTTGAATTATTCTCTCAGGGCATTCACGAGGTCTCCATGACTCTGACCTTTCAACCTAAATCAAACAATTTCATCTGTGAGTCCAAGTGAATCTTTTTACCAACTTAGACTTTCCCCTCAAGGTTCGATTGGACATTTGAACCAAATGTGAAGAGAAGTTCCTTCCAGGGGTTCTTGAGCTTATGTTCATTAGAATGAGACGTTAAAGACAAACTGAAAATATGATGCTTCAGAGGAGGAATCGAAATAACAGCACGAGTCAAAATGATGAAAACACTCCTACTTTTCCTTCTTAGACTCGTTTGAATTTATTGATCATTTCAAAGAGTATCTGTTCACACAATAAAAAGGCATCGGGGTTTTTGTTTGCATAGAAGTGGTTGTTTTCGGTCCTTCACACGTCTAGGATGATCATTTTATTAAAAAGGCACAGCTGGAGGTAAACAGAGGAGGAATTCTCTTTGGGTTTTTTTCTTCACATTTTTGGTCTTTGGTAGTTTGTGTGGAATGAGAGCGTTTATGCCACAGTGTTCATGCTTTTCACCGAACAGCAACATGGCGGCTGTGGCATGAAAACCTTGTAACTGTAAACGTAGTCGACGTCCCAAAAGGAAAATGCCCTGACACTTCTGGCCTTGAGAAAGTTCCTCAAAACGCCATAACACACGATTCAAAATACATTTAAATTAAGATTATTAAAAGGACAACTTTCTGAGACCGACCGGAGATACAAGGTTTCTTCTTAAAGCCGGACAGTGATGGTTGAGAGTCGGTGTGGCCTCACTTCTTGACGTGTTTCTGGCAGATGGCGATGTACTCCAGCACGTCCTCCGGGGAGCCCATAGCCACGGGAGCCCGCTGGTGGATGCTGTCCGGCTGGATGTCCAGGATGTTCTCTAATCCGGTGGAGGCCATGCCCCCCGCCTGCTCGATGATGAAGGCCATGGGGTTGCCTTCGTACAGCAGCCGCAGCTTTCAAGGAAGAGAGGGGGAGTTTAGTTTTAAGTCAAACTCTGAAAGGAAATTACATTTTCATAATAGTTTACGTGGCACTGATCACATTTATACTTAATTGATAGTAAAGGAGAGACAGAAACATTGAGACGCTACAGATTCGACCGACTAATCAGGTCATCTACTCTTTGTAAGCTCCCAGTTCAAGTTCTGAAAATGTAAATATTCAGCGATTCAGAGTGTTTGATTGTTATCGTTCTTCATTCCTTTGCATTTTGACTCTTTGAAATCTTCTTGGACATTTCTCAAACTTATTTCAAGACGTTATTTCTCAGGTTTGGCTCAGTCTTGCAAACACTGGAAGGATGTGGACGGTGAAGAAACGACATTGTGACACCGTCTTCTCGTAAGTTCTCATCTTACAAACAAAAGAGTCTGAACAAAGAACTTTTCTTTTCATGGAACTTGCCCCATGATAACGGCTGAAAGTATCAATGTCCCCGTGAGTGAAACGGGAACTAAACTGGTTCTTAAAAGATTCAAATAAATGAATGTTTAAAACAAATACTTGCAGCTGCTTGTGGTCCCAGTCAGGATTTTATTAAATCACTTTCTTTATCATTGCAAGAGGGGGCATTTAAAAAAAATCTGACACATTTAGAAGACTGATATCTGAGTGTTTGTAGTTTGGTTTTATTGAATTTAAGGAAACTGTTGGGCTTTGTTATTTCATTGTCAATGTCATTCTTATTTCAAGATTCAAACTTTATTCTGAGTAGCTTGATGTGATCGTGGCAGGAGCAGGAGCAGGAGCAGGAGAACGCAGTTAAAGGACCTTACCTTTCCCTTGGGGCTCTTCACATTGCCTGGGTATAAAAAGATGCCTCCATACATCAGCGTTCGGTGAACGTCTGCCACCATGGAACCAATGTAGCGGGCACCATAGGGCTCAGTGCCGTCCTGGAAGCGTTTTAAAACACCGCAGTAGTTATGTTATGTAGTTAGTTTACTTCTGCGACATCCACCACCAGGATCTATTGAGCTTGAATCTTTCCCCTCCCACGTGGCGGCGTTAGCGTTACCTCAGGGAACTTCTTCTTCTGCAGGTACTCTGTGACGGCGGGGTCGAAGTACTTTGCATAGCCTTCGTTCAAGCTGTAAATCTTCCCTCGCTTCTTGATCTTCACGTCCCGATCAACCAGGATAAATTCACCGATTGCCTGGCGAGCGGAAAGCAGCGATTGTTACCCTCTACGTCATGTGCACAGAAAACGGAAAAAAGAAAGATAGAGAGCACTAACTGGGTCGAGCATGAAGCAGTTGACTCCTTGGCCGGTGGAGAGCACGACCATGGTGGCGCTGCCGTAGAGGGCGTAGCCGGCTGCCACAAGGTTTCTGCCGGGCTGCAGCGAGTCCTTCTCACACGGCTCATCGTCTGTGGTCTGAGAGAAAGAGTAATAGTTTTAACATTTCTCGTTTCTGGAGTGTGAAGTGAGCCGGGGAAAGTTACAAAAGAAATAAAAACTTTGGTTATTACCTTTCTGTAGATGGCAAAGATGGTGCCGATGGAGACGAGACAGTCGATGTTGGAGGAGCCGTCCAAAGGATCGAAGCACACGATGTATTTTCCCTGGAAGACAATAGAGAGAAAGAGAGTTACTCATGTATTCTGCTTTTCAGAGAGTTTACAGAGACAATGTCATGAGTTGGACATTTACTGACCAGAGCAGCAGGAGGCCGGACATGACCTAGCTGCGGAATCACGTGTTTTTGTCTATAGCCCATCGACACTGGCATCGGCTCTTATCACTAAAAGCTGTAGTTGTCTTGCCAGTCAAACCACATGCGTCCGAGCCAGCTGAGCCTGATCCTGAGAGGATCCTCTCATTCGAATAACAGACGTTTTAAATTCAGCAGGAGAAATGTGGATGATCCAGTTTCAGAAACGGGATCCTGACTCAATAAAAGCAGGTTTTCTGAGCTCAGCGGCATCTTAAGAGATCCCCGATTGTGTTTTAACATGTGAAGTCGATGCCTTCAGACACACTTACCCTAGTGTCCGGCTCTACAATGATGGCTTTGTCGTTCTCTTCAGACACCAGAACGCAGGAGGTGAAGGACGACTTGATCATGTTGATGATCAGGTCATTGGACAGAATGTCCAGCTTCTTCACCTGGTCTCCCGTCACGTTCGTGCTTCCAGCAATGCCGTAACTGATAAAGTACAGAAAAGAGCCAAAGTGAAACACATGAATCGGAGAATTTCCGATTAATTTAATAAAAATAACAAAAGTCACTTCTCTCTACACACAGAATCAGATTACATGCGTATGATGGAAGTTATAACTAGTTTCTGTTATATCCTCCTGTGAATATCAACTCTAGAGTTTGGTACTGAGATACGGTTGAAAGAAAAATGCAACTGATGCATGACGCAGCATTTCCTAACAGCAGCGGTTGGGTAGTGAATCAAGGAGGAATTAGAGCAACAGCAGTCGAACAATTTGAATCATTATCAGTCTCTTCAGCAAGATCTCTGCTAACGTGGGTCACACGAACACAGTGGTGCAGGAAGTACTCAGACATTTCACTTGAAAGTAAAAGAACAAATAAATGGACAAAATGTAAGTAAAAGTACCACTTTACAATACTACTTTAGTGAAGTAAGTGCTCAGAGTGTGGCCTCCTCCATCATTAACTCTGCCTACTGTATATTTGTTTACTACTAATAAATACACACCATCATTTTAATAAAGGATGCTGCGGACGATGCTACTGAAAACACTTTGTCGTATTAACGTAAGTAAAGTACAGTTACATAAAAAAATTAGGTTGAATACAGTAAGAAAGTAAATGTACCACTGCAAGAACTCACATGGCTGTAAATATTCAGGAAATACCTCAATTTTGAAATTTGGAACTTAAGTTAATGATTCTTTAACAAGGAGAGACGGATGGAATCAGTAAAAAAAAGGTACAAAGGACAGAAACGAGAGGATTTCTCTTTCATGTGCTCATCTCATGGTCCCTAACGACGCGTTTGCACATGACTGACAGCTCACATAAGAAATATGATTGTTAGAATATAGAGTTTATGCCATTAAAAGTGGGCGTGGTGGTGTGAGGTATGCGTTTCCTGATTGCCCTGTGCCATCGTGGATGCAGGAGCCGAAACTCCACTGAGCAACTCGTGTTTATCCCCGTTTCTGTCTCAGAGCTGCGGCATCGAACTCCCGACACACCCCCCCCCCTCTGCCAGGTGAGTGTGTGCGTACTCACAGGTGAGCGATCCCAGCTTTACGCACGGCGCTGGAGATGGCCTTCACCGCCGTGCCCACGGCGTTCAGCAGCGTGGTCAGCTCCCCGGTGCCCTTCGCCCTCCGGCCCTCCTCCATGACGAACCGGGTCATGGTGACCACGTTGGTGTCGAAGGTTCCTCGGTCGGACATGGCTGCTGCTGCGGCTGGTCTCCTCCTGCAGCCTGGTGGAGAGTGGACAAGCTGCGGAACTTAAATGCCCTGGAAGGCGGAACTCGATGGAGGAAGTGGGGACGCGAGGGCCAATCCAGCAGCAGAGGCGTGGCCCCCGGCCGAGGAAACCGAACAAGAGCCGCTCTGTACAAACTGTACCGGTGGTGAAATGATAAGAGTCACCGGCAGAATAATAGACGCTGCGTTCACAGAGTGATTACACAGGACAGGTCGTGTAGCTGTCTGCAAGAGAGGGAAGGAAGAGTTTCATATTCTCTTACCTTTCAACTTCCATATCTATCTATCTATCTATCAATCAATCAATCTATCAATCAATCAATCAATCAATCAATCAATCAATCAATCTATCTATCTATCTATCATCTCTCTCTCTCTCTCTCTCTCTCTATTTATCTCTCTCTCTATATATATATATATCTATCTATCCATTCATCCCTTTCTCTCACTTTATCTATAGTATATGTAATTAACTCTGAGCTGCATTTCTTGTATGAAAGCTGCTAAACAAATAAAGTTTATTATTAAAGTTTGTTGATGCTGTTTCAACAAACCACCACAAGATGGAGACGTCCCCCTGGTGTTGGGTCCTAATCTTCTCTCCGAGTGAATGCAGATTCCAGAATCATCATTAATCTTTTAAAATATAACTGTATCACTTTACATTTCTGTAACACTATGATTTCACTTTTATAAGCTGTTCAAATGAACAGAAACACAGCTCTTATTGTGACAGGGAACCACAGAGAAATGTTGATCTAGTTCAGTAAACACATCTCTTTACTTCAGCCTTTAACTAGATCTTACACTTGCCTGCTATGTAATTAACTCTGAGCTGCATTTATTGTATGAAAGGTGTGAAACAAATAAAGTTTATTATTAAAGTTTGTTGATGCTGTTAGAACCCAAAACCACCACAAGATGGAGACCTCCCCCTGGTGTTGGGTCCTAATCTTCTCTCTGTGAATGTAGGTGTGTTTTCATCCCAGGATTATCATTAATCTTATTAATTATAACTGTATTATTTTACATTTCTGTAACACTGGTTTCACTTGACCATACATTTGAAAGACATTTTTATAAACTGTTCAAAATGAACAGAAACACAGCTCTTATTGTGACAGGGAACCACAGAGAAATGTTGATATCTAGTTCAGAAAATGTATTTAAAAGAAAACTTAAAACATTTCTCTTAACTTCAGCCTTTAACTAGATCTTACACTTGCCTGTGCTTTTATAATTTTAATCACGTTTTCTCTTTTCTGTTTTTATGCATTTTTTAAATAAAAGTTTATTCCTTTTTTGTATTTCCTCTTCTTTTAAATGTCATTTTAACATGTTCTTATGTAACTTAAACTCTATTATATGAATGACGTTTTAACATGTTTTTATTCGTATTAACACTATTTTTTAACAAAATTGTATGTAAAGCACTTTGAGCTGAATTTCTTTGTATGAAAGGTGCTAAACAAATACAGTTTATTATTTATATATTTATTAGAAATGATATATTTATATTATATGTATCATCATCATTCTTCTTCTTCTTATTATGATTATGATTATGATTATGATTATTATGATAACCCTGCGCCATGTTTTCCCCTGGAGGACTTCACCTCCACACCAGGAAGTCTCTCTAACGACCTGCCCCCGGAGAAGTGGGTCAACCCGGCGGCAGGTACATCTCACACCTGCGGCCTCCATCCACACGGAGCTGCTCCGGGCCCCGGCCGCACTGCGCATGTCCGCCCGGGCAACGACTCGCTGCAGAGGCGGACAAGTACAAAGAGGCTCCGGCTGCTGGTGGTGGAGGAGCTGCCGGGACGAGTGGAGCTGTGGAGCCCGGGAAGCGACGGCTCATGTTGAGTAGTTCCACGTAAAGTTCACCCTCCTGTGAAGTTTCCCCTTGAAGAACAACCAGAGCCGCGGAGGAGACGCTGCGTCCCCAGTCCGAAAAGAGACGCTCGGAAGTCGGGTGAGTGAAACGCTGGCTCGCCGCTGCTGATCAAACAAACCCGATGCAGGGTTGTTTTTTTTTAAAAAACTTTGTGATAAAGTGTTTTTTAAAAAGCATGCATGAAGTTTTCTCTTTTTAAATCTGTTCCGAGTTCCGTGTGTCCTGTGTGCGTGCGCGTGCTGGGTCAGGTGGTCCTGCAGAGAGCAGACCAGACAATCCCATGAAGCGCTGCTGGTTAAGAAGGATTATGGTTAAAGTCATATGGTGTTTGTGGAATCTGCTCCTTGTGTTAATCTGCTGTGTGTGTGTGTGCGTGGAGGGGGGGGGGTTCTTTCTATCGCTTCCCGCGAACAAACAAGCAGGTTCGCGCCAAGCAGGTGTCGTGGAAATGTTTGAAGTAGCCCGCATGCTGCAGTTATGGGTTGAACTTTGACCCCCGAGGGAAGCAGGTCAAAGGAATGAGGAAGGAGCTTTAACCAGTGTCTGTAGGCGTCAAGATTAAAGATTCAATACTTTACTGAGTAACATCTCCTCAGTCTGACTTTATCTCATGTATCACGCGCAATAAGTATTAATACTATTTATATTATGTATTATACGTGTCTATATCAATCACTTTACTCAATGCTCTTTGCCTCCAACTTGTGTTTACTAAATATTGTATTGAAAAACTTTATGGTGCCGTTACCTCTTTGAAACAAGGTTAGTCACTGAAGCGTTGGGACGGGCAGGGTCCAGTTGTCGGAGTCTTTGTTTCTCGGGGGAAGATGAAAGGACGCATTTGTCGGAGCCTTCAAAGGGTTCCAGCTGCAGCCTCTGAAGGACGCAGCCCCTGAACAAGTGACACTAGCACCCGTAGAGTGATAATTACTAGATAAGTGCAAAATGCATAATAAGAAATGCATCTTCTTTATTGACCTCGATTAAAAACCCATGGAGCGACCTGCAGTGCTGGACCTAGATCATTCAGGAATCTGGTTGTTGTTGTCTTCACACTTTTCAGTCTCTCTTTACGAGAAGGAGGACATTGAGAAAGGCATTTGGCTCGGTGGGGGGGTCCTTTTAAAATCTGTAGGCCATTATTGTTTTCCTTTGGCTTTGCACATTTCCTCGAGTGTCAGCAGTTCGAAACCACCTTGTTCCACCATCTCCTAACCTTTTGAGGCCTGTGTTGGTGGCATCTCCTGGAAGGATTCTGCTCCTGTCCCGGTGACCCATCCCTCTCATGTGACCTGGTAATCCCTCGTCACCATACGATCCACACTGACTCATCTTTGCCTGGGATTTAACAGCTTAAACCAGTGTGACAAACATCCTCAAGCCTCAAAAAACAAGGTTATTCCCTCTTTCTTTCTTTCTTTCTTTCTTTCTTTCTTTCACCACATTCATTTTCCTCGCCTCCGTCCCCGTAGCTTGAAATACAGAACATCGCATGACTCCAAACAAAAGCCTCCTTTATAGGCTCCTGAAAGAGACTGTCATCAACTTTGAGATATATGGTGTAATATGGTCCATATCTGGTGTCCAGTCTCCAAACCGTCTGCTCCTGCTTACTGTCGGAATTGGTGGCGGGGGAGCGGCGGCATGTTGTTGGGCTGCAGACCTTGATGGTGGTCCCTATTGTGCTGGTGAAAAGCTGGGGGTCAAACAGAGGGCTCTTCATCTTCTCAGGCTTTCCCACTTTTTTTTTTTGTAAAAAAAGATAAAGCACTGAATTGATACTTCAGGGCTGAAGAATATGAGCATTGTGGTTTAATGAAATTCTTTGGCTGCCGGTTTGTCACTTTTGGCTCATTCGCTGAATCCATTTTTCTACACTTGCGTATAATAAAACTTGATTTCATCCAACAAAGCATTCCTTCGGATATAAAAAGTCCCCAACCTGTGGTGAACTTTTGAATACTCACTGTTGGAAGATGTCTAAGTTTTACTGGTGTTACTTTATTGTATCTTAAAGTAGTTATGGCTGCTTTTTGCTGATGTAACATCGATCCACAGTCTTTATTTATGTCGTTAACTCCATACCAAATCCTGAACTGTCATTTTCTGCAGTATTGGCGTTATTTCTGAAGCTGGTATCGGAAAATATCTCGTTTTCATTCATAAAAACATGAGTTTTACTGCGCAAACCGGCTCTGATCATGTATTTGTTTATGATATAAACTTAAATCTCTCTAAGATGCTTGTTTTTTTTTTCCTTGGCGGAGACAAAAAGCTTGTTATGGACACTGCAACCAGCAGACACGTCTTGTTTTGTCCAAATACAAAGTATACAAAGTATACAGACACTGTCTTTAGTGTGTTTTCAGTCTATTCATCTGTCTGCACATTCTACTCAAGAGTAAAAACCAGTATTTACCATTTAAATGTCCTTATTATTTGACATTGTTGTCTTAAACTTCATTATGAGGAAAAACGCCTTGTAACTACTGCGATTCATTGTATTTGTGTATCAAAAAGTTAAGGAAAGTATTTTGGTAATAAGATGTGTAAGTGTTAAACCACAGATGATTTGTATTGATGCACTGGGTGATTTATTTTCTTGATTTGATCTATAAAATGTCTCAAAATCCACGATGACGTCTCTTCGAAGCCATTTTTGGGTCAAAACTCAAAGATACTGATAATGACTCAGCATATGTACATAGATTGTCAGTGTGTGGGTGGCTCACGTGCCTCCTGTTTATTCCACTGACATTTCTCTGAGCTCAGATTTGCTCTTTCTGTAAAAGCTTAAGAGTTAAATCTGTACATTGTTCAAGTCCCCGGCGGCACACGGAACATTCCTCAGCCTCTCACCGGGTTTCCCCATTAACACATAAGCAGATCTGGAGGAAGCACGGGCTGGCGTTGGTTGGTACGTGAGGCTCAGCGGCCCTCGGGGTCCACATCATCAGACCAGGTCACTCGGCCCTTTGTGGACATATGGCAGAGGTCTCTCAATTAACACCTTGGTGAGACGAGCCTTCTGTCCACATGATCAAAGCCGGGCCTCCGCCGCTCAGATGTGTCACCCGGCAGCCGCCACCTCCCTGTGATTACGACTCCCCATCCCTCCGCTGTTTGTTTGGAGAAAATGACTTCCACTCCACTGCGCCGTCTGAGCGCATTGCACATCAACTCCGGCCCTGGCTTTTTCTCCCGGCTGTACACTTTTTGTGCCGTGCGGTGTTTTTCTCTGTAATTTTGAGGTAGAGGAGGTGCTGAGTTGTAATTTTAGTTCTGGTCGAACATCTGTGCGTCTGTGCTCGTGTCCCAGTTGTGCCTCTCTTGCATGTTTCAGTGCTAAAAATACTGGGGTTTCTTTCGGGGTGTTTTAACTTGGAGAGATGGATTTTCTGGACTCGAGTACTTTTTTATTTTCTGAGCGAGTTTCCCTGCTGTGTAACCGCTCTGCCTGTGGAGGTGAAGGGAGTTGTTACAGCTGCTCAGGTTTCTAAGTGTGGGATGAGAACCTACATGAGCCTCGGGGACTGCCCTGTTATTACCAGATCAAATCTACTTTATATAGTAAATCCACCAAAACTAAACAAGTAGAGCTCACTTTCCAGAAAACAAACCTTACGGGGAACTGCACCAAAGAATATTTAATGAGAACTTAAATGTGTGAAGTGAGATGTCGGATTAGGTTAAAGATATCACACAAGTTTCCAACAAGCATTTACCTATAAGATATAAAATAACAAGGTGCGGCAGAGCAGACTGTAAATTGAGTATTTGAACATAATAAAAACAAAAGGGTGAAGTCAAGCTTCAGGGAATCCTCCTAAAAGATTTGCAGTGGCCCGGGGCAGCTGCCAGGCCGGCACCACATTGTTTTCCGTCATTATTCGGCTGATCAAAGCACTGGCAGAACTTCGCAATAATCTTTTCAAATCAGCGCTTCCTGGATTTAGAAGCTTATCAGAGCCGGGGGAGACCTGCGATGGATTTGTGTGGGTTGGGGTTCGGCTCTTTTAATGTGCAGATATTACCAAGAGTGTAAAACACAGAATACAAACATTAAAGTTGTTTACTTTGTAGTGCGCGCACTTACGATTTTCAAAGGGGGGTTGCTGGCTGCACAAAGTTATAAATCCAGCCTCCTCCATGTTAGGGATTGGGACATGGACCAAACTAACAAGTCAAAGGACAATGTGCTCAACAAACTTTTTGCCCCCTTCGTGGTAGAGACGTTAAAACTAAAAGCAATGTTCATTTATCATCCTCTTTGCTCGTACCCTTCAAGTTTTATAATATTTTTAGCCATAATTCACGTTTCCCAGTGTGTTGGAAGATTCTTCTAAACAATTAATAAATATACAAGTGTAATGCAATGAGACACGCTTGAGAAACATTAATCTACCCAACTTTTGAACTGCCGAGCTTGTTAATTAGCTCCAATGCTCTTTTGAACCCCAAAGTCGCTGACTGAGCGGAAGCTGTTGTCTCGCTGACGGTCGACTTGATGACCTCTCTTTGCCTTTAAGGCCTGTGGAGCTCAAGAACCCATCAGTGGGAGATTCGGAGGCTTGGATTTCAGCTGGTTCGTCAAACTGTCACGTTTACCTGTCAAGAATATGTCCACAAAAAAAAAAAGTGTTTGACAAACGTTCCCTCCTCTCGTCCCCGGATGGGATTTCATCTCTTTGACAATCTAGTTGTTTCAGCTGCGTTTCTCTAGAGAGGTGTTGGACGGTTCGCTCGTGCATGCTTCAACCTGCTGGAGCTTTCAGTTTGTGAGGAACATCGTCACGGTGAACATGAATGAGTGAAGGTATTTCTCTGTGTGGCTGGGATTAACCCCGGCCTAAACCTTGAAGTGTGTTTCACAAAGATGTTTTGTTTCCTGGTATGTTAATCCCCTCCTCTTGCCTTCGTGCCTCCTCTCGGCCGTTATGGGCTCTTTATACCACATATGATCAGTAGGGAGCATTGACATTTGAAAATTAATTTGGTGTAAATGAGACCATAAATGTTTTTCTCTTCTCTCTCTTGAGCAGTTTTCCCTAAATTAGTTTTCTGAGTCGTAGGTACTGAATCACTTTGACCCCATGTTAACACAAAATACAATTGCTACTTATTGCTGTGTGATATATGACCACGATCTCATATCTTGATAGAGGCAATTTCATACTAAAATGACAATTCATACTGTTACTCAAACCTTTTCTCAAGCGTGTAAATTGGGGCCGTATCTTTACAGATGTAAGTTGTAACAGCAGCCGTTATCTTCCTCCATCTTCATGTTTCTTTGCCATATGTTGTGCTGCGGGCAAAGACCTCTTGCACCGCTGAGTCTGTTACTGTTTGATTCTTGTGAAGGTGGTTAAAGAGATTAATGGTGTTTATCGTCTGCTTTGGCAACCGATCTGCGGCATAATTTGCAAATTATGACAACATTGTCCGTGTACATGTGACAGAAGTAGCCCCTGTTTAATTTATAGGGCCAGGTCTCGGAGCCAAACCTGCGGCCGCTCCTCGTTTTGTGGTGACAAGTCCTTCTCTGGTTCAGAATAACCACATTGAGTCACGTTCACGCTCCTCCATGATTGTTTGTGTTGCCTTCGTGAAAATTTGGAAGAACGCAATGCCCTGTGGAAATTATGAGTAAAGAGTTGATTTGCAGAACAACAAAACAATGGCTTTTCTTTTATCACGCGATATATATACAGTGAATCATCATATAGATCAGTCCTGATGGTCGATGAAAGCGTTTGTTTTTAGATGTACAGATAAACCGGCTCAACGTCAACCTTCGTGCTTTGGGTTTTTCTTGTCTCTGCTGGCGTGGATGGGTTGATCCTGTGAATTGAATTAATTGCACGTCAAAAACAAACCCTGGAGTAAAAGCACAGTGCCTGACTTGGCTTGCTGAAAATGATTGTTTTGATATTTGACCACGATGGGAAGAATGCCAGAAAAAACAGAATGTGGTGAGGAACCCCAATTATCCTTCAGTGCCTTACCCACGCTTTAAGGGAAAAGCTGATTTTATTTACGATCACACTCAGAAAAGAAGAAGCAGCTTCGGCTGATGATGGTGTTTGATAATTTAGCTTCCAGGCAGAACTGCAGTGAGGGAATCACTGCATGTAGAAGGGAAAGTGTTCAAATTCAAATCCCCATGCTGCTGCAGCTCCTACGTGCACTTAGCTGTTGACTGCAGTGTTTCCCACACAATTCATTCAATCCACAGCTGTTTTCAGACATGACCTACAGGTAAAAGCCGGTGAATTGGCTTCCTGGTTTACCCGCAGTCTTCCTTTCACACATGCACAACGCAGCAGGAGGAACTGCATCGCATGCCACGTGCACATCTGCAGCTGAGGCTATGAGGTCTGTCTGCTTGGATACAACTTTATGGATGATAGAGTGCACAGCTATACTACAATATTACAATTATGAAACTGTGACAGGAGGAATTAGATCATGGCAGAGTGCCACAGTCTAGATAATGAATGGGAAACACTGACTGTCCATATGGAGTTTATGTGCCGTGACCATTTACTCCACTTTTCTAGTCAGGATTCCTTTAAGTGGTTTTCCTCTCTCTTACAACGCCTCTGATTGAACTCGGCAGAAACCACAAATGCCTCCATAATGCAAATTGTGGACCAGCTGCGTCAGGTGCTGGTGGGACTTCCTGCCTTGCCCATGGTGTCGAGTATCATCCGAGGCATTTGCCAGGGATTAAACCAGTCGTGCCTTTGTTGTGGGTCATGTTAGACTCCTGCAGGTCTTGGCGCTTGTTTCTATCCGTCTTCCAGCAGCAGAAATGATAGAGATCGACAAAACATTGAGAACTTTCACATACCAATCTTCCACGGCTGCGTGCGTCAGGAGGAAGTGTCTGTTTGTAGAAGCAGCGCTCCCTCAGCTTGTCATTATCCCACTCATCTCCACTGGTGAAGGGCGGGTCGTCTGAAACGGGCGAGGAGTGAAGAATCCCGCCTGCTTCTTGTACACTAAGCAAGACAATGCAGGTGCAAAGTGAACTCGGGGCTAAAGGGATCCTGTGATAATCCCTCAGCTATGTAGGCATGCACAGACTTTGCCTGTCAAGTTAAAGAGTTTCACAAGAAGGCAGTTTGAGTCAATTCAAACAGAACTTAACCCGCGTCAGGAGCGCTAACGACCCATTAACGGGTGGCACACGAGCCTTGGTACCAAAAATACCACATTCTGCTAATGTACAGTGTCGTATTTTGGTGAAAACACTTGCATTTCTGTCAGTTTTATTAATATTTACAACACAGAATATGTCTAAAATATAAATCTAGCAATAAGCAACCAAATTATTACCCCCGCCTCCTCCTTGTTAGTGGATGGCACATGGACCAAACAAAAAAATTAAAAGTACATGTTACATAAAATGTGGGCAAAGGTAGTTTTCTCATTTTAGGTCAGTTCATATCACACTGATGTGTTCAGGTGCTATTTTTTTCCGTGAAATGTCATGATTGACAGCTGAGCCTGACTCGAGATGTGGCTCCACAGACTCTGGATGGTTTGGCTTTGTTTCTGGATAGTGGGAGGATTTTTTTTATTTATAGTCTTTGCTTTACATTATTGTTATAACGACCTGTGTGCGTGATTGACAGCTGAGCCTGACTTGCAGTCGGTCGAGCATGTGCATCGCACTGTGGCTCCTCATCGTAACCACTGCTGCACAGACGAGAGCAAGATGACACCAGTTTTTCTTTTTATAGAGCAAATGATTGATTGAGAAGACGAGCAAATTACAGTCAACAGGACCCCCGAGGGTGATGGTGTGTTTCATTCTGAAATAATAGATGTTGGGCGTAGTCTCGCTTTAACGAGAGGAAAGGTGCACTGCATTCAAAACGTTGCCTTGAGCAGCATTTGCCCCAAGTCTCTAAAAAAAAAAAAACACCCCCACTTTCTCCGCACCACCATTGTCCTGCACGCCACATCAAGAGCTGCTGAGTTTATCTCCTGGATGCTTCTGTTGACTGCCGAGAGAAGCCCACACCCTCGGCCCACTGGTCACCAGCCTGCTCATGTTGCAGTCTCCCTCGCTGGCTGGTATTGTCAGGTTACAGTGGGTGTGTGTGTGTGTGGTGTCTGAGCGGCTGTGTTGTGATTGGCTCGTGCGCAGCCGTGTGAGACACCGCCGGGTGACGTCTCCATGCTAATCCCACTTTTCTCTCTGGGATGTTTTCTCTCTGGTGGCACTGGGAGCTCTGTCAGTTGCAGCTGAGGGGAAATGCAGCCGCGAAATAACTTTTGCAAAACGAGGAAGGTGAGTGAAAATGATGTTTTTGAGTTGGTTAGATCCATAACCATGTAACCTGCTGACGCCAACACGCGTTTAGTTTTTTTTATTCATAGTTTTCCTGCTCGGAGTCGCTAAATGCTGCGTTTAACTAGTATCTCTGTTTTAAAGATAACGGCAAACATCAAGAGGACAAAATCTTTTAAATATGTCTAATTCAAGTCAAAATTTGAATCCTCTGCATGTAAATAGGACTTGTTGGTCATGTTGAATAAAAAGCACGTAATAAACACATTCATATTTTAACAGTCGACTAGAATAGAGGGTTTCTTTGTACAAATTACAGCCTTAGTTCGCAGAATCGTATTATATGTTTTTTTACCAAAATATCTCAGACCTTGTTTATCAGGTTTGAATCCATTGGGGGTTGATGTTGGTACCCACCTCCACCAGGAGACCACGGCATGATGTCACTGTATTCAGGTTTCTAACCATTCTTTGAGGTACAGAACATGCTGATCATAAGAAATCTGGATACTGTACGAATTATGTAAACTGGGATTATGAAAACTTCGTTCATTATTAATTTCTCATGTTCCACGTGTATATACGCCTCATCCTGAATATGATCCAAAACACAGACTCAAAGACAGTTTATTAAGATGCATGTTGCATTTATTGTTATATTCTATTAGTTATAATATCTGGAAATGATGACACTATATTGTTTCTGCTACTGTATCATCTTAAAAATACTTAAGCTTCACCAAACTGCTGTTGTTGGCGTTGATGTGATTGTTGAAGTGTTGTTCGCGGGGAACAAACAGAGTGAGAGCAGCAGATCTGTGAGATGGTCGATGGTGTGAACTAGGACGAGGGTCTGGTTTAAGGGTTTGTCTGTGGTGGTGGGGGGTTGTCTGTTGTGTCTACAGCTGCTGCCCGACACATTCCTAGTGAAGATCCAGTCACTCTGACCTCACGGCTGACTGAGCCTCCACCTTTTGACTACAGACATGGCAGCTGGCAGTTTGGGTTCAGCTGATATCAGTGTAAATGTTGCCCGTTAAAAAAACTCTGGGTTTGAGGAATGTAGATTTCATAAATTTATTTGCTGCTTTCCGGTTTAGAGCTTGAGGAGCGACCGTGTGTCACTTTCCACTTTACAAACAAGTTGTGTCTTACTGAGACTCAAACTGCTGCACAAGTTGAGACGGATGATGGTGATTAGAGTCAGAACGATTTATGGGTCGTCTTTTATGATATTGGCAGATATGAGCCCTTCACAGACATATCAGGCATCAGTGTTTGTTTGCCAATATGCACCAGTATGAAAACCTCTATTTTACAGAATAAACGCTGCCGGCTGTGGCTCAGGGAGGTAAAGAGGGTTGTCCACTAATCAGGAGGGTCGGTGATTCGCTGATTAGATAGTATACATACAATACAATTGTTATTTAACATAAAGTTCATGGTTAAACTGTAAAATATCAAACCTCAACTACATGTCTATGTCACAAGGGTTTGATGACGACATGTAATCATTGAAATTGATTAAACTGGAAAGTGTGTTGGCTCTGACACAGTTGGAGACAAACTTCCCCAGCGCCTGAATCTCAGCTCCACATTTTGAACTGTTCCAAATGATCATGACTTTCTTTGTTTTGAAGTTGAGGCCTCGTGCGACAGTTCACCTGTTTGGAGAACTTTTCCTCCTAATTTAATTAAATTCCCACCGGTGTGTGACAAACGAGTAGGAACTCAAACAGGTAAATAAAACTCAGGCGTGGTCCTAAAGTCGGAAGCAAAGTTTCAGTTCAAACCGTCTGCAGCGTCATGCCTTTGATTGAGTGTATAAACATCTTTCCGAAGAAGGTCAGGCGTTTCTCGGTAAACTGTTAAACTGCCGCAGTAAATTATTTCCTCTTGCGGTCAGCGGGGCTTTGTTTACAGTGGAGATTGACTCCCTGGTGGCACCATTGATCTTATCTGCCGGCGCTGAAGCCTCAGTGCACACGAGCCCCTGCTGTCAGCGCGGCACATGGGCGCTGTTTTTAATATGAGGCTGCGTTTACAGGAGAGCGTAATTCAACATCCCACATTCATTATAGAAAAAACAAACCCTGTGTGGGCAGTGGGCTCACAGATGATCGACTGGATGTGTCATGTTTGCAGCGTCGTGGTGATACAGGCTTCAGTTTGCTGTTGAACGACAGTGTTTGACCGTGTGACTTTACTCTTTGCCTGTGCTGCTGTGGTGAAGTCGGCGTGACAATGGCCCTGCAGCCTCTCAAGTTACAGTTTCCACAGAGTGAGGGGCAGGTCGCCATGGCAGCGCTGGCCACAGGTTCCCTGATCTATCCTGACCGACTGGTGGCTGTGACTGGGAGATGGAGGGTGGTGACCTGCTATCACACAGACGGAACTCATCATAAAACCACTTGTGTCCGAACGTGACCTGACACAAATATCATTTAGAATTTGTCCAATCCCAGTTTAACTCGTTGGCTCCCAATAGGCTCGCGTCAGGTGTCCACACCAAAAGTGTAAATGGTTTGTATTGCCTTTACTTGAGGGCATCTAAAGATGGTTGTGTACCACTGAGATACGTTCTCACCAAACCAGGTCTACAGGAAGCTGTACGTCGCCCTCTGTTGTTTATTCAAAGCAGAGATTGTACTTTTTTTTCACAGCTCAGCTGGTTTTAACCTTTTCAGTTGTACAGACACAATGTTAATTACACAAACGGCAAAGTGAGACACTATTGTCTCATAAATGTGTCCTCTGCAAACTGGAGTTTACTTTATTATATTACATGCTCATGTTTACTCTGCAGAAACAAAATGCTTTTGTCGGTGTCTCTGGTTAAAACATAAAAACCCTGCTCAATTTGTTTATTTCAATAACATTTAGCTAAAAGAACCAAACAGACGTGGTGATAACATGTTTCTGTGGCAGGTTATCAGCTGTACATCATCGGTACGATCATACGACCCCCCCTCCTCCTCTTTCATCCTGTTCATTTGCATATTCAGGGACATCTGCCACCAAAACCTCCCCGACAGCAAATGCTGATTGTCCCTTCCCTTGTGCTGAGCTGAAATAATAACAGCGCCGCACGGGTAACCAGTCAGGTCAATATTTGTTCATGGACGGCACCTTCTGGACCGCGGCTGTCTTCTGTCTCAGAGACGCTTGGTGATGTGTGGATGTTCTTCAGAAGCTCGTGGCTGTTGCGGTTTGAACTGCAGGATAGTGGACAAGATTTGAAACATTAGATTATAGCCACTGATTCCTGAGAAAAACACATTTTAGACTTAAACATGGATGTTGCAGTTGTGAGTGTTTGTATTTAAACCTCCACCAGTTTAAGCTATAACATTTCTGACTATATACATTTCATTTAGCTAGTGAGCAGGAGTGTTTTTTCTCGTTCCGAGCTGTGTATACGCGCTTGAGGGGGAAAAAAACTTTTCTGTCCAACAAAGCGCGACATTTTATCAGTAATTTTCACAACCCTGCAGGAGTTGTTGTTGCTCTGCTTTTCCCCTCCCTCCCCGAAATGTGACGTGGAAAATTCCCAGAATACCGTGGGAGTTAATCCCTTTGTTTTGGTGGAAGTGGGGATCCTCCCGGCGAACACAGGGCCGCCATAATGCCACAGTGTTTCCAATGGAATGTAACTGCCATTGTTGACCAGGATGACTCCCACTGGGAAGACAGCCCCTCCCCCCCAAACCCCCCCTCACCCCTTCACTGCCAACATAATACAATGTGTTGCATTATACCTATGAGGCATGCTACTGTTTTCATAGCCTATGACCCTGTGACCGCGAGCCGAGGCCAAGATAATGAAAAGGATGACACGGAAGTCATTGGTTAGTCCCACAGTTATTACAGCTTCCTTTGCACGACGACGGCTGGGAATTCAAACCTTTATCTTCTCAGACACACAACTCTGCAGACGGATCTCGTACTTTGTGTGGTTTGTTTGTCTAATTCCATCTCATTCATATCGGTATAACAGAAGAAACAAAGTTATCAAAGTTGTTGTTTTATTATTGTTTAATCTGTCAATATATTGGAATTAACTGAGCATTTAGTCTGTTAAGTTTCCAAAAAAACAAAATACTTTTAATTTCTCGGAACCCGATGTGACGTCCTGCCATAAAGGGTCAAAACTTAAAAACAGTCATTTCATAATGTTGTAAAACTTTTGAGAAGTGGAACCAGAATATATTCTGCATTTATTTGATATGGTTTTAAAAGGGTCAGGCTGACGTTAATACAAAAAAATTTCGATTTCTTTTACATATGATGAATTTTTTTGAATTTTCTATAAAATTACACATTGTGATGACATACAAATAAGTAACGTGGGATAAGAAACCTGACAAAACTCTATTAACTCTTTGAGTTTATCAAGCTAATCATTTCTATACCTTATCTGTTAAATCAACCACTTATCCTGGACACCCTTTTGCTGTTTTTACTACTTCCTGAAGCTGTCGGGGGGGGAGACGGGGAGTCTCCGTGTTGTTGTTCTTGGAGAATGGACACAGCTCAAGGGTCAGGCTGTCAGTGACGAAGGACACACCTCTCACAGACCGTTTGAGTCTGTGGTTCCTGTTTTTCCACGTGTGACTGGATATTGGGCCTTTCTGTGTAGACGGACATGTAACCTCTTTATACACAGGGCAACTAATCGATAAATAGATATTAATAGTTGCAGATTCCTTGGGGCTTGTTTAAAACGTCTATTTAAAACCGTGGCTATCTGATGCGGTCACGGTTTTGAGGCGTCACCAGCCCCGATCCACTTGCACGATCTCCTTTGTTCTCATTTCCTTGTCGCTTCCCCCTCGGGAACAAATCAGATTTTTCAAAATTGGGAGTAAAGTGGCGTGTGGACAGCCGTCAACGAGGACGCCCGGGGCTGCTAACACAGGGAGAGGAGGAGGAGAAAGGGTTTCCCTTGTGGAGGAGGTTTGTGCCTCATCGCTACTGTCCTCCCACAAAAAAGGCTCTCTCTCTCCCCCCCCTCTTCCTTCCTTCCCCATACGCACCTTTTTATCTCCCCTTCTCCCAGTGGAACAAATCATTTAGCTGCCACCCTAATGGGATTAGTCCTCTCTCTCTCTCCCCCTCCCTCTCTCTCTCTTGTCTCCGTTCCTTTCTTTCAAAAAGCTGGAGTCCATCCTTTAAGTTCTTCTCTTTTGAGGCTCGGCCTTTGGAAAACACTCCTCTGGTCCATCTAAATGAAAAGAGATAAAAAATGTGAATTAATGAGGAATAAATGGAGGGTTTTCAGAGCGTCCTTCACCTCATTTGGCCTCTTGGCGTTTACTCAGTTTGTTGGAGAAATCTCCTCGGCTGTGATCTGCACGGATAAGGTGACTTTCAGCCAACGTCTGTTTGCTCTTAAATAAACTTGATGGCTGCTGTTTAGGTGCGTTATCATCACAAGGCGTCCCGGCGGCGGAGCGAGGGTAATGGCGAGGTCCCTCAGATTAGCACGCTTGATATCCCCTGATGAGAAACGACGCTGGAGCCAGTTAATCACAGTTAACCACTGATGTCACCACATGATAAACAATGAGTCCAGCTGAAGGCACACAGGGATCACAAAAGACGGCCAGCTGGGGACGAGCTGCTCAACAGATGGACATGTACATCACAGTTTATTTAGGTCTTTATCACAGAAACACCACATGACGAATGCAGTAGCATGAAGTAATTGCATAATAATTAAAGTTTTAAAAAAGCCCATTCACACCCGAGAGCAGCAGCACGAAGTTCACCTGCTGGTCTTTGTGCGAGAGGCTCAGTGATGAACAAGACAGGAATTAGATTTGATTTAAAATGTAAAGCCCGACAGGAATCTGAGACTGAGGAACACAAGCTGCTCACGTACGTCACCTGTTGGTCCCACAGTCAGTCGCTGCCCTCTGTTTGCACACTGATCTACAGAATCTGATCAATTTGACCACAAACTGATTTAATTAGTTCAGTTTTGGTTTGGAAGCATCTTATCTACCGGAGGCTGTTCTCGTCTTGTGGTTGAACAGGCGTCTTTCCCGCTCCCCGGTGATGCTCGACCGACCTTTTAGTTCCCAGGACCTGAACCATGGCACAGCTGGGACTGCAGCCCCTAGAGAGGAAAACCTGGCTCTGGAGGGAGTGCTGATTGATTTTTTTTTTTAACTGAACGCTCTAAAAACATGTCCTGGTTCTCCTTTGAAAATGAAATGTGGAGGGAAAAGGCCCCCGCTCACCATTATAAACAGTTCAGTTTAAACTGTCTAAAAAATGAAAGTAAAGAAATGAGTGTGTGAAAACAGTCTCGTCTTTATCTCTCCAACCTCTGTAGTTTCTTTCATCTCCTTTTGCAAACATCAGTTGCCTTAACCTGAGTGATCTTTCAAAAGTTCCTACAGTGGAACAAAACAGAGTAGAGAGAGAGAGAGAGAGAGAGAGAGAGAGAGAGAGAGAGAGAGAGAGAGAGAGAGAGAGAGAGAGAGCCCAAAGTGTTTTTTGGGCCTCAATCCTAATCTGTGTCCTTGAACTCTGGTTGGGTGCGGCAGTTGTCCACTGATTAGAAGATCTGGTGTTCAAATCCCACGCTCCTCCAGTCTGCGTGCTGAAGTGTCCTTGGGCAAGACACTGAACCCTAAAGTGCCCCCCCCCCCCGATGTCTGTACCATTAGTATGTGGAGGACGTGTGCTTGAAGAAGAGCTGCATTTAGATGCATTATATATATTTGTATGATCTGTGCTGAAAAGAGCTTTGAGTGGTTGATGAGACTCGATACTCTTATTTTTTTTTATCTTAAAATATTAGATTTTCTTGCAGCAGATGCTCCACTGTCTCCAAACAGTTGGCTCTTAGTTGGAATAGCCGTGTTTCTCTTTATAATACTCTAAGGTCGCACTATGTAAGTACTTTGATAAGAATGTAGTACAGATGGATGCGGGCTCATGAGTATTTGTAGCCTTGTTCCCCCAGTTAACCCAGTTTCCTCTCCCCTCACGCCCGTACGGGTTGTGATCATTATGGGACCCATACATCAGTGTAACCCCTCCATCACCTCCCGGCTGGAATCCAGTGTAGCGTGACCCGTGACTCATTAACACCATCACCGGTCCAACAGCTCAAGTGTTGTGTGGTGCTCTGAAGATGGAAGTCTAATCAAGACCCACCAGGTTTGTTCCTGGTGAAGTTATCTGCTCGACCAGCAGGACGTTGCCGTTACTGACACCTGTCAATCACAGTCGTCATCACACGCCACAGAATCAATTCAAAAGTGACTTTTAATTCTGCAGATATCGGTTGTTTTGCCGTACGCTTTCTCCACAAGTCTGTAGTTTCTTTTTAAGAAACTTTATCAAAGCTGGTTCTCTTAACGGGCTCAGTTCAGTGGAAGAGCTGCTCCTCCCTCCCTCGGGCTGTGATGAGTTTAATTAGCTTGTTCTTCATTGTCTGGCCGCTGTCAGAGGAGAAGGGCAGCGGAGGACGCAGCGGTGGATCTCATTGGTCCGTCTCGCAGAGGTCAGCAGCGTGGGCTCACTTGCCACAAAAGCAAACATGGGAGCACTTAAGACGGGGAATTTCTCCCACAATGCGTCTTTTGAGTGAGCTGACAGCGGGAGTGAAAGCTCTGGGAGTGTCTCCGGAGCTGCAGTCTCCAGACACAGGCCGTTTGAAGCTGAGCTGTATTTGGAGATTGTGATGAAGATAAACCGAAGAACAAGTGACGGCAATTATTTTTCTCTCCTCTGTTGTATTTACTCTTATCACTCCATCAATATTAGATTAGGGCTGCAACAGAAAGTAATTTCATCAGTATATTTAGTTTGCCACGTTTTTCTTTTTTCAATTAATCGTGGTGAATGGTGAAAAAATGTCTGTTTATATTACTAATGGCTGAAAAGATTATTTTACTATAATAATACAGTGAACTTGATCTATTTTGCAGTATGTGCTTGACAGAAAGCATCAGAAAAGTTGCTGGTAAGTTTATTATCTATTATACTAATTGATTAATTGGTTGACTGCTGCAGCCGTGGCACTAAAATGAAAATGTCTAATAGCGACTGAAGTTAAATGTGGTGTTACCGGTGCAACCAATAATAAAAGCTGGACTGTTATGAGGTCCTAGTTACAGATACTGGACTCGATTTGTCTTATATAATAATATCAACATAACAATCGGCAACAAGTTTGATAAGTAGTTTTTCCAACGAGTAAAAAATATATTTCTGCTTTTTTTTCCCCGTTTTATATCTTTTGTAAAACCAAATCTCTTTGGGTGTGGACATGTTGGAAAACGATGCCAGTATTTAGCAGAATAAACTATTGCCGTTTTGTTTGACTTGACAAACTGTCGACACGCTCTGTGTCTGGTTCGTGCGGTGCCTCGTCCAGCGTCCCCTCCGCGGGGCGTTGTGTGGTATTCACCAGCCCGAGGCTCCTCTCCACTCTCATGACTCCACTCAAGAGCTAAACAAATACGTGGCTCCAGCCTGTCCTTGGTCAAGTGCAGGCTGAATAGAGCAGGGCATGTGGTGGGGGGGGTGGTAGGGAGGTGTGAAGGGAGGATGACAGAGTCTGATTCAGGGAGAGAGGGAGGACAAAGAGAGAGGGGGGGGAACTGCCCGTCCCGGCGTAAAGCAGGATTGTCACAGACAGAACGAGGATGATGGAGCGAGGCCGAGCGGCGAGACCCGAAGTGACGAGGGTGTTTTTGTGCGTCTCTGACTCGGCTGCTGTTTGGGAACCAGCTCAAACATCAACTCTCCGTCGGTGAGAGACGCTGCAGGAATCACAGGGTGAGATTTAAACTTCTTTGAAGGTGCAAAGAGCTAAAAGTTGGACGTGGAAATGCGGGAGTTCAAAATGTTGAGTCAAATGTTGTTTTTTCCCTCTGAAATAGACCTTGAATTACTCATTTATTATTGGATTGAACTAAAATGATCAATAATTCCCTTATTAATTGTGTTGGTTATTTTGGGATGTGAAACGTTGTTGCTTTTCTCTCTTTTTACATCATTATAATTTGATTGTCTCTAGGTTTTGAACCTGTTGATTTGGCATCTTCGGCATTACTGATATGTGCTCCGGGAAAAATGCTTTTTGCACATCCTATTAAAATAAAATAAGTTTGTAGCAGGTTTCTGAATAAATGAAAATAATCTATAAAATCTGCAGTGCCCTTCTGGATTTAGCCGTAAAGATGAAGTAAGTGTTCTTTGAGTTATTTCACAGTGAATTTAGTTCAGTTTGAAGTTTTTTGTCCTCTAATGCTCTGTGTATCTGAATCATGTTTGTCCTCTAGGGGGCAGTGTTGTCAGCAGGGTTAAGTTTGAGTGTCCTGGACTAAACCACTGCTCAGGACAACAGTTTGCACCAGCGAGCAGATTAATGAGAGATTAAACGATGTCTGTGCACAGTAAAGTTAAAGTCGTCCTCTGTTTTTTTACATGCAGGTATTTGAAGGAAAGGTGAAAACAGGACACAGAATCTGATTTGAACCAATAACAAACTGGTGGCAACTTGACAGAGACATAAGTTGTGGCATGTCTTTTGTATCTAGAATGTCGGAGTCGTAAATTTAACGGTGGAGCACAGAGCTGGATTGCATCTGACAGATATTTATCTCACCGGCTGCCTACAGGCTGCCAGCCAGCAGAATAACTCATGTCGGGGTAATCATTCCCAAATATACTCTGGAATTTAGCAGCCTGAGATACGGTTTTTTTTGTTTTCAATATTACTTTCTCCTTTTATTAATATTAGAGCTTATTGAATTCTTCCTTTCATTCGTCCAAAGCAAGCTGAGGATAGACTGGAGGTGGATCCTGGAATATACACACACACATTGGTTTATTTGCATTTGACCGTCTTCTTTACGAGGTGACACTGAACCTCTGAAGAGCAGCTGTCAAGATAAATGGTCGAACCTGATAAAGCACATTCTTAAAATGGAGACAATCGAAGACACCTTTCTGAAATGTGGCCTCCTTGCTCTAGGGGCAGATGCACAAGTCAAGTACATTGATTCCCTTGTTGAAGTTCTTTTTAAAAACAAACTCTCAGACTGTGGATTTCACATTCTTTAAATCCTGCCTGCACCACGTTTGCAAAGCATTTCAACTCCCGCGGAATTTGTAAAAGAGCCCCATGTGCTTCAGGTTTGAGAGTCGGCTGCGTTCGGATTGGCTCTGCATGTGTCTCGCAGATGCTTCACTCTGAAGTGAGGTGATTTTTCTTAATTACAAACGCTTGTTCTATGTTGTCGTCACGCACGAGGCCTGCGACTGCTGCAGAGGAAGAACAGCACCGTGTCGAAAGTGATGGCACCCGAAATAACTTGATGTGTCATTGTGCGGCAGCAGGAGCGAGTGACTGAGCGTTGACTCATCCTCACTCATCCTCACTCTCTTCGGCCGCTGGGCTGTTTTTTGTTTCTTGCCTCCTGTGACTTAACAACACCGGATTTTTCATTTCGTTTTGTAAAGGTACTGTTGTTGTTTTGAGCGTTTTGCATGGAGGGTTTTCACGTTTTGTTTTGCATCGTTTGTCAGTTACTGTGCCTACAAGTCTCCCGTTTGGTAGAAGTGCAGCAACAACACCTGCAAAACGAGAGACATTGCATTTTCTGAGGGCGAATTAGCAGCTGTTGTCATGAAAACACTCGAAAATAAGATGGTTAATATTATTTTTGCTTGAACACCGACATATCAACATTGTCATTGTGTTGGCTGAGTGTGTAACCGTCTCCTAGAGCTGTTAGCGTGGCTGTTTCCTCTTTTTCATGCATTCCCATCCAACTTTATTATTCATTGTCTACCCAGGAACTATTGTCTTGCTTCAGAAAAAGCTTTGTCATCCTCTTCCTGAAGAAGGGAAGTTTTTATTTGAAACCAGTGGGATGTAGCTGGAAGCGTTTTCGTTTCCTCCTGTGAGCCCGGGACTCTAGCAGAGAGAATGCCACCCTCCCGACTGTAAACTCATAAAGTGGAAGACAAAATCCTTTCATTCCTCCTCAGTCTCTCCCTCCTCGCTGGGATAATTTGAAAGGCTCGGAGGCGAGCTTTCCTGAGTTGAACTCAGCAGGCCCGTGCGGAGCTTCAAAGGGAAACGAACCCAGCGGACAGCGTGAGCCTGGGTCAGCACCGCGGCCAACATGCTGCCAAGCGGCTGTGAATGTCGGCTGCTCCGCGTCGTCTCTCCGCAGCCGACACAGAAGCTTCTCCTCCGAAGCTTCAAAGCGTTTCTTTAACAAGGTCCAGATGCTGAGCTGAGACGACAAGTAGCTACTGCTTGTTCTGCTGCTTCACACACACACACACACACACACACACACACACACACACACACACACACACACACACACACACACACACACACACTGACTATATAATGTGACTACTGAACCCGTTCTGAAGGAGACATTACTCCGATCATGATGTTGAGAGGCTAATTGATTTATTCCATTAATATTATTGTATTTTAAAACCCCAAGCTGAATTTTTCTTGTGTGTTTTCTTGGCAATTTTGCAAAAGCGTCGCCTCCTCGTCATATTCCCATCTTGTTTCTACTCTGACCCAGGGCTCACGTCATCAGGCAGCTGGTAACTGTCGTATGTTGCAAAATGCTAAAAAGGATGTGAGGCTAAAATGTGATTAAGATTTATAAGCAACTAAGGTCTGAAGGTCTTAATTTGATTAGTATTTATTCTGAATGGGACCTTATTCAGGTTAAGATGATCCAAAAACGCTGCGTATTCAGACTATTCTCTTACTAATATGATTGATATCTGATTATTGGTGTCCATGTGAACTTGTGTGCTGTACAGATTAGCTCCATCCCAGATGCATTAGGTTTTATCTGTCTGGGAGGTTTACCTTTTGGCTGTTGCAGAAAGACTCCTGTCCACACTCGCGTATCGATTATCCACAGAGAGATAAAAATGCTCCTGCACAACTAATTTGTATATAAACGTCCGTGGGCCCTTTCTGGTGCTCCGAATCAAAAATATCCCAGTTTGTCTCCAGGCCTTTTCCCTCCATTAAAGCTGAAACCCTCAGTGTTTTTATTAGGGGAAAAACAAGCCTGTTGAATATTCAGCGCAGCGGGTTTGCAACCTTTACTGCCTTCTCTTAACTTTTTCGTGCCTTTTCCTGTTGACAAAAGTTGCAGTGGAAAACGTGAACTGTCGCACCACATACTACCAGGACTTCAGGGCTGTTGTTCTCTAAAGTTGGTCAGTTTATAACGCAAACAAATGGGTCTAGACCCTCAGGCAGTGTCGGTCTGCGTCAGTGCAGGTTGGACACAATCGTTTGACAATCTCCAGTTTCACTTCTCTGACCTGAAGCTCCTCTTCATTCCACAGTGATTTCAGGTGAAGCTTTGCACGTGGCCCCTGAATTTGAATATTTATCTGTACTGAACTGAAGTTTGACTCAGGAGAAGCATATAACTTAATTCAGTTTCACCTCTTTGCCTTTGTTACATGATTTTGGAAACCAGTTATATGAAAATGACGTTATTCCACTTGAATTGTCTAACTTTGAAATGTTAGGACAGATCTTATTGGACCATTAAAACACTTAATCTAACAATTTTACGCCTAAGAAGATTAAAATGACGCAATTTTAGAAACTAGAGCTGCAACAATCGGACATTAATGAATTAGTTGAGCAGCAGAAAAAATGATCAGCAGCTATTTTGATCTTTTTCATAGTTTTTCCATGATGTCAAATACTTCTTTGTTACACGTGGGATTAAGTTATAATTTACTTTTTGCTATTTTCTGGCATTTTACTGGCAAAACAATGAATTAATTAATAGAAGAATTATTGGCAGAATTACCCAATTATCTCTCAGATCGGTCAAACACTCCTTCTGCATAAAACGGTGAATAATTGTTAAACAGATTAGTTCACCTGACAGTTTTTTTTACCTCATAATTTGAGTTATCATTAAGTAGAATGGAAATTAAAAAGTCGTGAAGCGTAAAGATGATGTTGTTAATGTTGTTTTCCACAATCCAGAGATATTTGCTTCACTACACTATTTGACACTTTGCTCTGAGACAGATTAAAGTGATTTGTAGGGTAGAAAAAAAACTGTCAATTAATTTTCTGTCTGTTGAATATTTGATCAATTAGCTAATGATTTCAACTCGGCCGTGTATTTGCATTTATTGAGAATCGATGAAGTGCTCCAGAACCCAGGAGGTGGATTTGTATTTCCTCTTCATTCCTGAGAATCTATTATTTGGTTTGAAAGTATAAATTCTAGCCGTCATCGCCTGTAATTTGTACAGTTCTTAAAAAGCGTCCGATAGTTTGCGTCTGCTTTTGTTCCTCTTGCACCTGAAGTGTCTCATATCACAGTTAATCCCGTAGGCAGGTTTCTTTTAACCGCAGCCACACGCCTCTATCTGTCACCGGAGTCCAGACGTGCGTGTTTCATATTTATGTAGCAGCTGAGGAGGAAACCAAACAAGTTGTTCTGGTTTGTGTCTGCTGACGTCGTGGCGCTTTGTGTTTCTCCTTTTCTTCTGCTTCTTCCCGAGAGCTTGCGGAGCCCCACTTCAGTTTATAAATCTGTTTGCTCTGCTCCGTGTGGAGGACGTCGTGGTGAGTCATGTTCTCTTTATCTCGGGTGGGTTCAGACTCAATGGAAAGATCAATTTGTAAAAGCTCTGGATCGCTCTCTGAAAGGTCATGAGGATAAACCGATCGTTAGACCAGCGACCTTCTGAGCTGAGTGATTCCCTCGAAGTACTAGAAAGCAGAAATACAAACTGCAGTGGTGCTTCAGTTAATAAGCAACGAGTAGAAAGATTTCACACTTGGAAGGTTTGGGCTTTTGGAAGTTGTTTCTTTTTAGCCAGTTCCAAGTCCAAAGTAGTTTATTCCAGCACATATATAATAACAATCAGCACCTGAATTCTTCTGAGGCTCTTTCAGAAGAGATCAGCTGCTTTTCTTTGTCCTGAATATTTGCCATTTGGGAGATTTTGGTCGAAACAAGACAAGATCTCACATTCCAAGTTACTCAGGTCTTCTGATCAGGGCTTAAAGTGGTTTTTCATCACACTCCATTTAAAAACACAAGGTGATTTGTGTATTTGAAGTCGTGGCACCAACACTGGAACAAACTTCCTATAGACGTGAGATCTCTGTTTTTAAAAAGCAGCTGAAAACGTCTTTATTCAAACTGGCCTTCGTCTTCTCTTCTACTGTCGAGTTTTCTGAATGTTTTATTACGTGGTTCTTTTATTGTCTCTGCCCAGGAGGTTATGTTTTCACCCCTGTTTGGTTTGTAAGCAAGATTACGCAAAAACTGTCGGACAGATTACCAAGGAACTTTGTAGAAGGAAGCGATCCGGGTCCGGGAAGAACCCATAAAACAGATTCAGACAAAGTGGCACATCCAGGATTTGAGTTTTTCATATTTCGAGGACTGATAAGAGTGTGTGGAACTTGTTGCAGCATGAATTTAAGTGACAGTTGAGCCCTGTGCTCTCCTGAGTTACATTTGAGTTGTTTAATTTTTTAACAATTGTCCTTTTGTGAGGCAACACAAAATTCAACATTCATTCAACAGATGAATCCATAACGAAAGTAATTGTTAGTTGCGGCCGAAGGTTTCAGTTTGTTTGACGTTAACTCTCTTTAATGCCTCCTAACTATGAGTTTCAATATTGTTTTGAACATTACAGGTTAAATAGAATGTGGGTTTTCATGTCTGTCACTTATCGGCCCCGGGCTCATCCGTGTTTGACGGCCTCACCCCAGCTTGGATAGGATTTGGTGATTTTGGCTTTTTGTTGACTCTCCGTCTTCACCTCCAGTTGCTGAGGACTGAAGAGAAACGCTGCTGTGCTGGTTAATCAGTAACCGAGTGTTAACGGATTTTCCATTATGGTCGAGCTCATTAGCTGCTTTTCAGCCGTAAGGTCAGCGGGGCTGAAGAGTGACCGGAGGTTGTCAACCACATTAGCGCACCATGCGTTTCACCTGGAGGCCCAGTGCAGGGGTCGGTTCTGCCCAAACAGCCGGAAAGTCCTGTTTCCTCTTATAGGACACAGATCGGTTGGCTGTCATCTGAGGAAGTCGTCTAATCTTAGCCGTGAAACTTATCCCTCCGGCTCGGAGCCTCGCTGGGTATAGGCGCGTTGTCGGGCGGCTTGTGGGCTCAGTTGTGTGTTTGCTACCTGCGTGCAGTGGGAGGAAGTTAGAATGAAAATTACAGGTAAGCTGCATGAATTGATTGTTGGAATAGAAGACCTCTCGACTGTGGTTTTGATGAAGGTTAATGTGCAACAACCAAAACATGTCTGTAGCCTGGTAGCTGTCGGTGTATCTCTGCTGTAGGTGCATGCATCAGATCCTGCAGGCGCCGACCTGCAGCGTTGCACCTCAACACGCCACGACATGTTGTTTTCAGTGTGAACCTCACGTGTTCCCCAGGACGAAAACAGTCTGAGCAACAAGATGTGTTGGAATCAATACCTCAAACGTGTGTGTGGGATAAAAAGTGTAGAAATTAAAAGTGATAAATTTAAAACGGGAGCTCATGCATGTGACATTTAAACCTTTTCCAAAAAGTTTTCTTTCAAGTGAGTCCAGGCAGTTTTACAGTTGCTGTTATGCAACAGGCTGAGAGCTCCCGAGGCTGTTGGTAGAAATGTTGAAATATCAGCATGTCTCAGTCCCGTGTTTTAATTGGTTCTTATGTTGCTATGAAGCAGAAAAGGTTCAGAAAAGTCTTTTAAAACCTTCGGCAGGAGTGTAAGGTTGTTTTTTTCAGTCCTGAAAATCTGTTCAAACCACTTAAAGCTTCAGTGCAAGTCGATCGCACTTTAAACCTTTCAGGGAGGTTCCCACGGTTTCAGTTAATGCTTTAATCCCTCATGTGGTTCTATAGATCGACAGAGACACTGTACGAAACATAACCATAATAATTTTAACCCTATGGAGTCGCCAGCGGCATCAAATCCTGTGTTTTTGGTTCCAACACGTTGACGTACAATGTCAAAATCAATACTTTTCTGGTCATATAGGCAAAGAATGGGCAAAAATGAAAAATTAATAACAAATAGTCATGTTTTGGTTTTGCACACTTCATCTGTTCGTCTCTTAGCAAACTTAATGAGTTAAGGGATGATGGTTATGAGGAGGAAAGACAGAATTCTCCATATTGTGTTTGTGTTTTCTTTGCTCCTGCTGAGTGAATCTGAAATATCTCATTACCCTAAGTCTGAGGCTTTCCGGCTCCTTCCTTCAGGTTTGTGCTCTGACAGCCGATGGAACAGGAAACTTGGGAGATGTTGGGTCAGTCTGATGTGTTTTTATTTATTTATTTATTATTTTGTTGCATGGAGTTGGTCATTTGTAGATTGAAGATATTTTGAAAGTTGCATTTGGCTGATTTTTTTAAAAGCCGGCTTCTTCTTTTATCTTCTCTCCACAAATCTGTGCAGCGAATCAGCAACCGCACCTTTTAACTCCAGCTTCAACCTTTGTCACAAATAGAACTCATAATATTATATTATTCTACATTGTGCCATTAATAACTTGCCATAAATACTTTGGTTCAGCTACGTCCGCTCCTTCAACGTGTCCTCAACGAAGACGGATACTTTTGCTTGGGATTGTGTGACGTCTACTTAATTGGCATATGATGATGTGCAGCAACACACTGTGGAGGTGGACAGGTTTAATAAGCTCTGATGCTAATAATCTTCAGCTTGAGAAGCCGTATCTTTTCATCTGTGTATCCCTGAATCGTCCCATTTACAGCAGCAGATGTCTGTGAATACAGTTTACATCAAAACGGATGTTGCACTAATTTACAGATTTTCTTTTAGATAGTATTTGGTTTTAAATATGAGGGAGAACATCTCAAGACGTCACAGTCCCCATAAAGCGTGGCTGCAGTTTATTTGGGTGTTGGAGGAGCTCGGTGTCTGACGGGTGTTTCGTGTCTCCTCTCTGTGTCACGTCTATAATAGTTCCTCTGGATGACGGACAGTCAGGATTTAGACACGTCAGCTTAATGACTTCGCTGTGCTTCTTTATTTGGGTGTGTACTGTAAACAAGGCTTCACGTGTGCAGCAGAAGAGAGATTGACCTTTCAGATGTTGCCTCTGTGACTCGTCAGGTCCCCGGATGGATCTGACGACTGTTATTGATCTGCAGTCGGCTCTGCTTCTCGTGAAAGGTCAAAACCCATGACCCCATTAAAGGACCACGGTCAAAGGAGTTGGCTCAACATGCAAACCTCTCAAGAACCAGTTTGCTTTTTTACGTCTGCTCGAGCCGTCCGTAGATCCATGTGACTACGTCGACACTCTATACGTCTCTGACCGAAGCACAACATCAACAGTCTGTCGTTGCAAACGTGATCCAACCCCAAGGGGTCTGAAGCATTTGTGCTGCTTTTGAAAAAGGGTCGTCACAATAATTCCCGGCCCCTGACGTCAACTGTTCATTCTTCTAGACGAGCAAAGCCTTCTGGCCAAGAGACACTTACTGGGCTGTCGAAACTCAAAGAACTGGTTCGAGATTCTGCACTGGCTTCAAACCAGCTCTTGAACTGCCTCGGTGGAAAAGGGCTACAAGGGGCCTCGATTTCACTCGTGTTTTTAAAAAAGGGGGGGCAGGTAAATGTGGCCTGACATCTTCTGGCTGTAAATATTCTTTTGTGAAACTATCAGAGCCTTGTCTCGGTCTCTTTCCCTCCCAGATGCTTCTCACAAATCTGTGGGCTCTCGACGTTCTCCCCTCGCGTTGGGAGAGAACAGCTCTTTTGTTCCCGCTCATAATGTTTCCATTGATCACGAGCGGACCGGAGCACACAGGACCTCTCTATGTTCATAAATGTCAGATGCAAACACACCTGCGAAGAAAGAAAAAAAAAAAGCAGAGGTCAGCGCCGTCGATCACATTAAGTGGGCTTCAGCTTTCACAAAGGGAGGCTGTTGTCTAACGGAACATAAAATACACGTCGGATGGAGACTTTGTCTTGTTCCTCTGTCAAAGTTCAGGGAACATGTGCCTTCTTAAACCAACACCATGTAGATTTCTATACCTTTTTTTAAAATAACAGCTTTAAAATCATCATGAGACACAAACTTATAATGGGAATGAATGCTGCTGGAACATTTATAGTGAATCTCAGACCTGCTGTTGCTTAAAAGCTGGCGAGATGGTGACCTGGTTTATTATCTGAAGGACATTTACAGATTAATAACGATACAGTAAAGATGTAAATGCCTTTCACCTGTAGGGGGGGGGGCAATTCTTAAATCTCCTTAAGTCTGTGTTCCGTTAGCAGGTTGTGTTTTTATTCCAGGTTCACGTTGTCAGTATGTTTGGCAGGAAATTACGTTTATTTGTTGGCTTGTGCCATTTGTTCAGTTAATAGTGTTTTGTGTTTGGGTCATTTTCTTTTTGAAAAGACTAGTTATTTAGATTTAGTTTTAAATTTGCCTGTTTTTTAAGTCCAGACCCTTAAATAATTTATCATTTGAGAAAGCATGAAAATAATCACGAGCTGCAGCCCTTTGATATAAAGAGATTCCTCCCCCGGCTGCTTGCACGTTTTACATCTGACTCTTATCACTAACTGTGTGTATCGTGTGAGTAAATGTGTCCTATGTGTGTTTTGTCTCAGTTTGCAGGTTGCATGGTAATCTGGACTTGATGCATGGCAGTTGCATGACCGCAGTAGGTCTTGTTGTGGGACTGAGAGCGCGCGGCTGCAGCCATGGCTCAAACCATGCACGTGAATGGCAATGGCCCAGGTAACAAACCCCTTTTATGTTGCTTTATGGAATTTTGCCTGTTTTTTACTGTGGTTTTGTGTTGTGTGTATTTGCTGTAGCATGTATTTTAAGTCCTGTTCTCTTTCTATGTCAGTTTGTATTTCATAGTTGCCTTGTTTCCCGTCTCAATCACCATGACTGTATTCTAACCAGTGGGATTGATGTGTGTTGGGGAAAGTTGGACCAACGTGATGAATGTTTGGTTTCCCTGTGGTTCACTGTCAGTAAATGCATCCCCACATGTCAAGTGATCCCTGGCTGCCTCATGAGCGAGATGTGCTCATCCGGGCTAAATAAAACGGAGCAGGACGGGGATACAATGGGTCTAAATGTGGAGTGTGAGGTGTCCACTTTCAGGTTTATGTCAGACATGTATATTTAGCTGCCCGGCCGCTGCATAATATCGGTTTCTGTCTTGGCAACACAGAGAAGTGAAAGCTCTTCATTCTTGCATCAAATTTGAGAAAAGGGAAGATTTATTTTGACTGTTAGCGGAAGTCATTCTCTAAGTTTACATCAGTGGTCACAAATGGCATCTGGAGGTTTTTCCGGCGCTTGTCTTTCACGTATGAAGAACGCAGCAGGATATTGTCCGGGTCCGACACGTTCACAACAGTCCGGCGAGGGGTGGAGCTGGCAGGAAGCAGGACGTGGTGTATAATTTATGCGTTTTTTTACAGCCAATCAAGATCGGTGTCGGCCCTTAAAGTCAAAAGCTGTCAGATCTAGTTGTCTTTCTGTTTGTCCACATGTTTGTTAGCGTCTTCTACGCGTTTGGTACCTGCTGAGATGTTGGTTTCTTAAAGAACACTCGATATGACGCACAAGTTCAGATAAAGTCAGTCGTGAATCATATTATCCTCATGACTATCACACATACGTGCAGGAATGTTAAACATTAGCTTATGGTGGACAAAAACAACCGCTGCCGCTCTCGCGCTCCTCAAACCAGGCTGAGCGTTCACATGGCGCACACGTAGAGGAGCCGTCCTCGCCGCAGTGTGAAATGAACGCTGTCAGCCGAGGCGCAGCGCTGAGCACACACCTGCAGGCGGCTCACATTCCTGAGCAGACTAACAGGAGAGAGTGATGCTCCTTACTTCCAAATCCCTCCAGGAATGCACAGCATGCAGGACCCGCAGGACACTCGCCGCACCGACCTCAGCGTCTGTCTGCACGCCGGCATGCATCCGACTCTGACACGACACCTTTTTAGTGTCCGGGGGGGAGAATGTACAGATTCACTTCAAAGAAACAAAGCAGAGAGTTTTTATTATCAGATTTTTACTGAACGTGAAGAAAAACACAAATCATAGGAATGCTGTGCTAACTGTGCTAACCTCCTCCCCCCCCCCTTCAAACTGTAAAAATAGCTTCCCTGCAGTGTTGGCAGTTTACACGCCAAAGTGTTCACCTGCTGCACAGAAAGAATTTCACCAATATGGAGAAACTGTAGTGTCGGCGATGCTGTGGGGCAGAACTGAAAAAATGTGGCGATATTATCTCTAAACAAATAAGTTGTTGTTGTTCAGGTCATTGAGATGATGCAGTCGTTCATTTATCTGAATCTGTGATGTTGGTATTCGAAGCCGAAACACTCCCAGTTGTAAGGAGTAGTATATAATGCATGTAGTTTTCTGTTCAGCCTGTGAAATACCAGTTTGATGTAGAGGATATGACTCAGGAGCAGCTTTGTCAAGTCTGAGGGAAATAACACAACTTTTAAACACTTCTATTCCTCCAGCCAGTGACCGGGGGCTTAATGTTTCCAGGTTCTGTCCCAGTCTTGTGAACACGAAACCTCAAGAACACCCTGAGGTAGATTTATCCAAATTCGGTGCAGACGTTCACTTGTACTCACAGATGAACTGATTTAGATGTAGGACAACATCTGTAATATGAGGTGTTGAATAATGTGGTTGAGTTGCATTATGGGAAGTATAGGATCCAGTGTTGTTGTAACCTGACCCACTATATGCACTGAACGTCACTCGGAGCAGACCAGTCTCACAGGTCGACTCCCAGCAGCTCGTTCACACCCACTGGAGCGGGTTTTGTTTCTGCAGCGAAGACAAACCTCAGCTGCCGTTTAAAAATCCCCTGTGGTACTGTTCAGTCACTTTCCTGTGGTGTTCGTGAAAACCTTGTAGTACTTGCATAAACACACCCAGTGTGTTCCAATGGAGGCATAAACTCAACGGGGTAATTGTGTGTTTTATGCACTTCTCTGGACTCGTTCTGTCCTCACGCAACAGAGGTTGATGAATTAAAGTGGTTCTGGTTTGTTTGAGCGTGACTGCGCCTCGTTGTTCGGTGATCGGCTCATTGTCTGGAGCTGAACTGTGCCTCTGCAGCCGGGGGGACCGAACACTACACGACGCTGTGCACATCTGCAATAACTGACACCGCGAAGGACGAGTTCAAGGCCAATTTAGATCCACCGTCACTTATGGTGCGCTTGTGTTGGTTCACAGCGTCAAGTTCTGAGTGTGTTGAGCCCCTTTTTCTAGAGCTTTCATCTACCACTGGCAGCTGCAGTCTATTTCATATTGTTAGAATTATAAGCCTTTGTTGACGTGCTCTTGTTTTCTCTAAAGAAACATCGACGCTCATCTGTGGTTTTTCATTAAACCTCATGTTTGTAGAAAACCTTCCAATCAGTCACTTATCAGGTTTCTTCAGCTGTGACAGATCACGGTATTTGAAACAAACACATTTTTTGTAAAACCCAAATAGTTTGTTAGATTCCATTAAATGAAACACATTTTTTGTTTACTAGCCTTTGACCCCTGAGTCTTTTTCGTCACCCTCCATGAGAAAAGGACCAAACTGGGCAAAGTTGGTCAAACTGCGTCTCTGTTTGCAGAAGAAGCCCAAACATTTCCCTCCAGTCTGCATCGTCATGTGCAAAGTCAAGTTGTTGAATTTGGCAGCAGTGCCTGGCACGGTCATGTGACTTTCTAGAAGCAGTGAGCAGCTCTGCTCCGTGTGTCCAGCCTCTGTTTGCCTGGAAAAGGGCAGGAATGTGCAGCTTTAATGTTCTTATTGTGTTGTGTTTGGTTTCCTGTTATTTTTTTTATACGAGCGGATGTGTCTCGCTGTTGCTCGTGTTGAGCTGCCGCACTTTGAGGGCATTGAACCAAACCCTGGCTCAACTTTTCTTGTGAGTAATTAGGTGCCTACAGCTCACAGGCCGGGGCCAGGAAATGCCAAGCAGGCCGAACGAGAGAAGGGCCTTTTGTGTGCATGTGTGTACGTGTGTTTTCAGGTATTCACAGTCCCCTCCACCCAGGCACTTGCATCATGCTTCGCTGTCGCTCAGTGTAAAGCACGGATTGAGTGTTTCACTCTTGTTGTTCTGCTCTGCAGCTTGGATGTGTGAGATCGGGACGACTGGGGAAACGTCTCCGTCCCGTGAGTTCGTGGCTTCGGAAGAGAAATGTGTTAACGTGCTTCACTGAGACATTTAGTTTCTCACTGGTTTTGTCAAAATAAAGAAAAATCTTTAAAACCTAGTTCCGTGGCTCTGGTGCTGCAAAACCAGCTAAATCGTTTTGCCTGTTTGCGATAAAACCTGAAGAAACCAGATTGAAAAAGTGAACATAAAATGATTCTCATCTCATGCAGATAAAAGACGTAAAAGCTTTTTACACTGGATGACAATGGTACTTTATAAACTACATGTTTTGTGGTTTAGAGAAGCCGATAACGTGGATAAATTGTGTGGTGAGTGGTTCAGGAATGAAGTTTTACCTGTGATGAGACGTGTTATAGTTATTTTCTGAAAAACATACAAAATGAATGGATCGGTGAGTTAAACCAAGAGATTTCTGTCCTCTGGTCTGAAGTCAAACAACTGGAGGACGACTTCCCAGCAGCAGCCTCGTTTCTTCTGTGTCTGAGGGGGCTGTGGATGTTAAAAGGCTTTTGTCAGCTCTAAATTTAAACTTTTACAGAGCCAGAGCAAAACAAGCCAAGTGTGTATTTCTGCTCACAGGTTTCACACCAAGACCCAAACTGGCTTGCAGAACAATATTTTAAAAGCAAACACAACGTTTTAAACACTTTTGCAGTTTAGAGTTTATGCAGAATTTGCTGTTGGACTTAATTCATGGTTAATGTTGGTTAATTAGACTGAAAGATCTTAATATCTCAGTTGGGAGAGTGAGAGCAGGGCTTAGGAAGCTGTGTGTCGAGCTCTCAGTGCTATTTTTAAGATGTTGACTTGGCTCTTACATCGTGTTTACAACCGTAATTAAAACTCCCCTGGTTAAGTTCCTTTCCTTTTGCTCCTGATGACCCAAAATTTAGTTTTTAAATAACTCTTTGTTTTGTGCTACGTTGGCTAACGAATCAAAACATTTTTAATAGAAAGAATGAATTTGTGTCGACAGTAAGTACATTTCTGATAAAACTAAGCTGAAGAGTAATTTCAGTTGATGAATAAGAATTAGCTGACCTCAAACTCTACCTTCTTTACTCGTGGATTTTTAGTTTCTGGAGCAGAATATTTTAAGATTCAAATTGTTTCAGCATTTTCAGAATAAGACCAAGAAGAAGAAGAAGCGAGCGAGGGTCCAACAAGTAAAAACAGCTCAGGGAGTTGAGAGAACAATGTTGACGTTAAAGACATGAACTCAGCTTATTGAGTCTGTCGTTGCATTTTGCTTCAGGATGTGCAGAATGTAAAAATAATTGTACTGTAAATGAAATATAACTTCACTTGGAAGAATAATCCTGCTGCTGCATCTGAGACTTTATAAAAGAAATTTTAAAAAGCTGGTAGTTTTTCTCCTGGGGCGAGTAAAGACGGAAGTTTAATCAGAGTTCCGGTCCTCTTTTTTTTTTTTTCTTTAATTTCTTAAATACCAGCAGGGTTCAAACTGGTGGAATTTAATTTAACTTGCTTGGGAAAGTTTCAGGACATCGCTTCATCTTGATCTTCATCAAAAATGCCTTCGTCTGTCAGTTGTGCAAACAGTCCAACGTTAGGCCGGACGTGTTGTGGAGGAAGAAGACATCTTCAAAAATATCACAGCGGAAACGCATCCACTCGTTAAGTGTTCTCCTGTAAAGAGACAGAGAAAAAAGCCTGTGGGTTCTGGCCGTGTCAGGGTTGTGTAACAGCTGTAGATAACGGCAGCAGCAGTGTCACCGTCCCCCCCCCCGTCACTGGAGCGTGACCCCTTCAGTGGTCCCGTGATCATGAGGTCATCCCTCAGCTGTCGAGGGTCCCTGTGGTACCAGGGGTCCGCCTGTCACTCCTCTGTGAGAGTGACACGGCCGGGCAGCGACGATAACTCGTGCCGGGGGGGGCGGGGGTTGGGGGGGGGGAGTCCTCTAAACCAGACGGCACAACACGGTGACTGTGCCGTCTCACAGAGATTTATTTATACCAGGGGAAACAGGATGTGCAGAGAAAGCACAGTCAGAGCTTTGTCTGGAAGGTTCACTGACTAAATACAATGAAAAACAGTTTTATTTACACACAAACTCGTATGAAAACACTGTAGAATATGCAAATAACCATTATGTTCTACTGATTTTTTAAATATTTTTTCTTCTTTAAATCGTCAATAAATAATGAAAATGCCATTTATGATTCCCCCCCGAGCCCAAGATATGTTTTAGATGACTTCATGCTCGATAAAGCAAAACAGCAAATCCTCACATTTGAGAATGTTTGACACAGGACTTCAGTAATATTCTATTATAGAAATACAGGTTGATTCATATACTATTCATCATTTTAGCTTTTTTTATCAAACAAGATAGAAAACTTAACTAAATATTGTTTTAGACTTTTGGTTGGTTTGGTCAACTACATACCATAAATGGCATTTTCACTATTTTCTAACAATTCAGCTCTAATACAGTGACACTGCACAGTGCTTATTAAACTGAGGGTTTTAATAACTAGCTTTGAAACAGTAAGTTGAACAAAAGAGGACTTTCACTTCATTCACAAGACAAATGTCAAGGATTTGTAGGTTTAAGCATCTTAAAGTGTGATTTTTTCTATTTTACAGTAAATTTACTATAAATTGAATTTCGGGGGATTTTGAACTAGAGATGTTTGGATACAGCAACTTTTGATACTGCTGAAAGTTCCAGTATAATCCGATACGACGTCTTTAAAGTTTATTAGTTTATATATAAAACTGCAATTTTCTTTTCCTGGGAAATCTCTTCATCTTTGGCCGTGTAGCGTTAGACAGAGCTCGCTGAAATGTCAATATTTGTGAAGTGAGAAGTGCCGTGAGTAAAATGGCGACGTGCGCCGTGTGCAAGACTTCTGCTTTGTTTTATTTAAAGAGGAAATGTATGTTTTTGTATTCCCAGATTTTTTTGTGATCTGAATCTGTATCAGGACGGAAAATGAAATCGGAAATTTTCTATCTTTAACCACTGGTTGGAGGAATGTGACAGAAATGTGGAAGAAGTTTAAAGACGTCACTTTGAGCTACAGAAAAATATCACTGCCAATTCCCTTGTATTGTGATAGCTGATGTATTAAGGCCTTAATATCTACAGTAGCAGTGAAAGGCAGAAGTGACTTAAACATTATTCGACTTGGTGTATACTGCAAGTGTAAACCAGAGTATAAAAGTTTGACGTGCACAGAAGCAGACGTGTTTGTCTTAAGGAACAGGCTGTTATTGTAATGAGTTCACGTCCCCCTCCCCTGAATAACAGGACTTTTTATTTGGGTTGGGAAGCGCCCAGGCTCACAGCCTCACAGGATTGGAGGACGCAGCTGTCCAATAGAGCGCCAGGGCAGTGCTGTGCTTAGTTTACACCAATAGTGGGATTTTTTTTTTCTCCCCCCCACCCCCCTAACGGAGACAGGATTGAGAAAGAGAGCACAGAGTGAGGAGAAACGGCTCAAACGACCTGATCTCAGTGCAGCATATCCTGCCCCGTATAGCAGCCTGCAGAGAGGAGGAGGGAGGGAGGAGGAGAAAGTAAAAAATGGAGCGAGCGCTGTCGGTCTGAGGTGAGTGCAGCTCTCACAACAAGGTGCTGAGGGTTTTAGCAGCAGGAGTTAGTCCTTTAATCTCCTCCTCTGGTCGATCTGAATGCAGAGGAGAAGTTGCCGGAGCTGCGTGGACCCGAGAGGAGGAGCGGGGCTGTTTATTTCCAGCCTGTGTTTGCGTTAGTCGGTGAGAGTTCCAGGCATACCAAGAACAAGACGCTGTATTTAGCCAACACAGGGCAACTGTAGTGGCGTGTCCTGATCCCTGCTCTCTGACGGGGCATTTTCAACTGGTCGTGTGGAGTTTGGACTGTTGTTTAACTGGTTTTTATTGATCTGTACAAGTGTAGAAATTCTTAAACTCACTTTAGTTTGCTTTTTTTTATCTCTGTCTCCAGACTGTTGTCACAAAACCTGGTGGTTTATGGTTCATGTTTGTCTGTGGATTGTCAAATGCTTACATGAGGAATGGATTTTGGACTATCTGATTTCCTTGCTCACTTTCAGCCCTTTGGCTCATCTCTTATCCAGCATTTGTCAACAATAGATTGTTTATCTGTAACAGGCTTCGCACTGAAACACATTCTGCTTTCCACAATCCTCACCAGGCTTAAATACCACATTTGTTTTTCATTTTGAAGATGCTTCCTTTCTAGCTTTGTTTGCGTCACACAGTCTCGGATCTTACATAGTTTTGGGCTGACCTAAACTATCCCTTCCCTGAAATGATTACCACTCACACTTTTCCAGCCGAGATGTCAGAAATATCAGACGTGTTTGAACTTGCGTGGTCAAATTACAGTGATTGTCAGCGGCTGAGGAAACACTATGTGACACTCTGCTTCAGGGACAAATACAATTCAAGTGTTTCTTCACCAGTAACATTTTTTGGTCTTTACAAAAAAACACTAGAATTAGAACTTCCCACTAAAATGTTCTTGTGGTTTTGATTTCAGAAAGGGGACAAAGATGCCAAAGCACAGAAGACGAGAAGGACTCCGTGGCGCCCTACTATGTTGAAACGCCTTACGGTTTTCAGTTAGACCTGGACTTCCTCAAGTATGTCGATGACATTGAGAGGGGCAACACCATCAAGAAGCTGAGTATCCAGCGGAAGCCCAAAGTGGCCAAACCCTTGGCAGTGCCTCGGGGCAGCACTGGCCGGGGCAGCACTCGGGCTGAATGGACCTCCACAGACTCCTTGTCCTCCTCCAACAGCGACGACAAGCAGTCCCCAGTCTTTTTCACCTCCAGGCCCCAGGTCGCTGCACCGCTGACCCCCACCCAACCCAGGGCAACATTTGAAGTCCCCGTGCAACAATCCCTCTCGGTCTTCGCTGAGCAGAAACAGCTCTTGCCCCCTCCCTCGCCCAGGTTTGTCCCTCGTCACAACCCCCAAGTGGAGAAGACCCTCATGGAGACGCGTCGTCGGCTCGAACAGGAGCGTCTCCTCATGCAGCCGCACAACGAGCCCCCGATGCCCCGTCGCCGTCTTGCCAGCTTCGGTGGCATGGGTTCCAGCAGCTCGCTGTCCTCTTACTCGGGCTCTGTGGCAGCAAGCCAGATCTCTCCCAGCACCCTCCAGCCTCTCCCCATCAACGGCCACTTCCCCAGTGGAGAGTTTAACCCCTACTACCCAACATCCATGGGCAGCTCCATCCGCCACAGCCCGATGAGCTCTGGCATGGCCACGCCTGTAACTAACGTCAGCCCATTACACCTTCACCAAATCCGGGAGCAGATGGTGGTGGCCCTCAAGAGGTTGAAAGAGTTGGAGGAGCAGGTGAAAACCATTCCTATCTTACAGGTAAAGATTGCTGTTCTTCAGGAGGAAAAAAGACAATCGGCTGCTCAATCAAAAAATCCAGTTCCTGGAGGTTTTCGTAAGCGTTCCTACAGTGTAGGCTGTGTTGACCAAATGGAGAACCCGGGCCCCATTCAGAAAGAACCTGAGCTGCACATCATGGAGCCTGAGGCCCAGGAACAGAACACTCAGCGGCTGGAGGAGTTCAGGAGTCTGGCTGCAGAGGTCCAAGCTCTGGAGAAGACGACCCAGGACAGTAACATCAATGAACTTCGGCCTCAAAGACTCACGTTAAACCAAGCCCACCAAAAGTCTGTTGGCGTAGTTACTGATGAAAACATGAACAACCTTCCTGTCAGTCAGAGGAAGATGACAAGTGAACACTGTGTCCGGGATGCAGGAGTCGTGACGGAGCGGCTGGAAGTTCGCAGCACTGCAGTAGGCGTGACTGAAGCCATGCTGGGCATGACTAGTGAAGCTGAGAAAGAGATTGAGCTCCAGCAGCAGACGATCGAAGCGTTGAAGGAGAAGATCTATCGCCTGGAGGTAACGCTGAAAGAAACTACGCACCAGATGGAAATGGGGAAACTAAAACTGGAGCTTCAAGCAGCTGGTGGCTCAAACAAGAAAAAGGCAGACAAAGGTATGATGGCCAAGCCGGAGATGTACAACGCCTGCGTCGAGGCCAAAGTCCAGACGCGCAGCCAGGGGGTGGGTGACCATGTGGAGTTCAGCCATGTTAGCACAGCTAAAACTATACAAAGTCACACTGTAGGAGTCTCCTGTGAACCCAGTGTCACCAGTATCGCCACAGGCCCAGAGATCCCTATGGACCGGTGGGTGGTGCATGAGCGGGTGGAGGTGTCTGACCAGTGTGTAGGGAGGCGGGTGGAGACATGCCACCAGCAGGTCGGCACAGAGCTGAATGTGTGCGAGGTGGGAGTTAACACCGAGGAGTCCGTGGACCGCTTGGCCCTCTGCAAACCCATGACGGAGCTGAGCAAAGAGTGCAGGTCAGTCGGCTGTGGAGATTGTTCAGTGGACGTGATCGTTGGTCCCATCAAGACGCTGGTGACGCAAGGAACTGACCCAGATGTTGTGATTAAAGTGGACTGTGGAGTCACGGCTGCTCCGGAGTCATCGACTCAACAGACCAACACTGAGACACAGATGGCAAACAAATCCACCAACACAAGAACAGCCGTCCTCTCAGACTCATTCACTGACATGGCGTTCGTCACTTGTGATAAACACACCAACACAGCTGTGACAGAAACGAGGACGGTCGCCGCTGGAGAAGGACTCGTCAAAGACGTCCACGCTACAGCAAAGACACGTTCGATTGCTGTTGGAACCACCACAGATGTGGAGTCACTCGTTGGCAAATCAAGCTCACCTCAAACCAAAGAGTGTGGGGTGGGACCAGTGAACATCCACGAGAACTTCTTGGTTGGCTTAAAAACCAGAAACATCGCATGCGGCCCCTCCCAGGCAGCTGAATGTGTCACCAGCAGCAGCAGCAAGGAGACAATGGCACCTGCACCACTGCAAGCTGAGGCCCAGGGGGGTGTCGGACTGGACCATTACATAGAGAGGGTGCAGAAGCTGCTGCAGGAGCAACAAATGCTGCTGGCGGAGAACTACACTGAGCTGGCAGACGCCTTCGGTCAGCCCCAGTCCCAGTCCCAGTTCGGATCCATCAACAGTCAGCTGGTCAGCACGCTGTCGTCCATCAACTCTGTCATGAAGTCCGGAAGTGCCGAGGACATCCTGAAGCTGCAGTCCGACTCCGTGGGGTCAGATACAGGTGAGAGGTTCAATCACGTCCAGCAGTGAGAACGCTGCTGGTTCCACGTGCTCACTGCAGAGGTGCTTTCAAAAATCAAAGGGTTCATGTGGTAACTGGCTGAAAGTCAAGAGATCACAGCAAACTTACAGGAACAACTACAGTGCACACACACACATACATGCAAAAACAATGTTAGTTATGGTCGTCACACAACTACCTAATATTTTAGGGGCATTGAAGAGATGGTGCTGTTTGATTTCTTTTTATAAATCAGATTGAAATAGTTCATTTCATCACATTTCTACTTTCATTAGATCTTTTTCCGGTAAACACTGAACTCAGATGCTGAGTCACAAGAAGGATTCTTCTGTTTTAGTCATCACAAATGTTTTTTAGTGTCTTTTGGGCCGGAGTGATTTTTCTCCTGGGAAAAATACCTGAGTCACTCTCTCACCAGTCTGGTAATCACCTCCTTTATAGAGAAACAGCTGTTAAACAGAAAACCCCAGAAGTGAGACAAATGGAAAAAGGCGAATCAGACCAGTTTCTACAGAGATGGACGGAGAAGCCACTCAAATATTCACGACATTTTCAAAAATGGTAATAATAACCCAAAGGATTAGGAAATCAGTTTATTTATATTAACGTGGGTAATAAAAAGTAATGAAAGACATTAAACACACTAAGATGTTACGATGGGTGAAAAGAAAGAGAATTCTACTGATATTTTAAAGATAAATTCATCAGCTTTCTTTCTTATTATCTCCATGAAAGAGGTTATGTTGTTGTTTAGTTGCAGGATTACACAACAACTACTGGAACCTTCGTGGAAGGACGTGGTGCGAGGCAGGGAGGAATCCAGTAAAATGTTTTTTCACTTTCTTTAACAGTCTGAGAGGCAGTTTTGTTTCGGTTTTTCCTGGATTTCCCAGATAATAATTCATGGATCTTGTTTTTTAAAAAATCAGGCATATTCAGGGGACTGATGAGTGTGAAATTTGGTGCAGATCAACAAATAAGAATCTTGATTTTGTGAATTTAAATCGGTTTTCATTAGGGGGGGGTTTTGGGCCTTTCCTTATTTATTTTATGTATAAAGTATTTTTTATGTAGTGCTTTGTTTTGAGAGATACTGGGACATTGTAATTTTCCTAGATTCCTCTGTGAAGTACTTTTTCCAATGAAATAATAGCTTTTCGTAACATGTATAAACTTATTTATTCTCCTAAAAAAAAAAAAATATATTTTATGGTCATGCAACGTAAAATAAATCCTTTGCATGTTTGCGGAGCCGTTCCGATGCAGCTGAGGACTGAACAGCAGCAAAGTTTCGGGGGTAGAGTTTTCCGGGGGTGTTGTGGTTCGAGTGTTCACACTCAGTCTAAATAGAACCCTGATTGGATCGGACAGGCCACAGTTATCTCTGACTCAAAAATGCGTCGGGGGGCTTTGGACCTGAACCAACAATGAGCTCATTTCTTTTCAGGAGCCAATAACGTTGCACAAATCGGCCACTTGTTGGTTTTGCGGACCGCCCTGCCTCCACTAACACCTCTGTGTCAATGCTGATTCATGGCTCCTGAGTTACATAACATGCATTCATGCTGGCTGGCACACGAATGCAGGCCGATTGTCCACGTTGTGTGCGAGTCTGTTTTTGCGGTCAGCTGCCGGCCTCTTTTGGCTTCTGGGGCCATTAACCAGACCCAGTTCATTCTCAAGTAACCAGTAATTCAACGATCACAGCACTGGGCTTGTTTAACAAAGTGGGAGCGACTCTATAGAAGTGTGTGTTAAGATGCTGATGGTAGTGGATACCAGTTCAACAGTCGAATCAAATTTGTATTTAGTTATTTATCTATAGAGTGAGAAGAAAACTAAAACACTCATGAGGAAAATCAATGTCTAATATAACTGGAGAGGTCTATCAAATTGTGTATTTAAATATTAAATCATTAGTGCAAAAGAAAATGTCTGTGTACGAGTTGTTTCTATAAGATTAAAACATCCTAAAAGCAGTTGTAGTGCTGGGTGATGAAATTATATCAAGATAAAATGTTCATATGAGTCGATAATTCTCAAGATTAATGTCACATTATTTCCTTTGGGTTTAAAGACTGATGTTTTCTCCCGAGTGAAGGTTGTGGTTTTAAATCTGAGGTCAATGAATTATCGGTTATTTCCTAATAAATCTGAGATTGTTTTGTGTGAAGAACCTGAACACACCAGATTGTGCTGTTTTCCATCAGACTGCAACTTTATGTCCATCTCAGTTTCTCAAGGTGACGTCACACTGTCACATCTTGTTTTTGTCCCATTAACCATTAACATGCACAGAAGAGAAGTTTAAAACAATACGTTTCCTGCTCATTATCATATTTACGCACCATCAGACATCAGAAACTCACATGCTACCTTCTCCCCGTGCGTTCAGACACTGAACCCTCATCTCTGTCTCCTCCTTCCAGAGACCAGTCAGCAGCCGAGCTCCCAGTCTCTCTCCGCTCAGACGGAGCGGTCGCAGGTGGAGAAGACGTCCGCAGGTTTGAGTCCAGCAGACAAACCTGCACAGCAACAGCAGCTCAGTGCCGCCGAGCAGAAGAGCAGGATGCACCTGCAGATGTCCACAGCGCTGCACGGTACGATTCTGTCCCCCACAGCACAGACGTTGATGATTTGGCTGAAATTTAAATGTGGTAGTCCACGTTTAGGAATGATGGCTGAGCAATTGTGCCACGTTTTTTAAAAGAGAAAAATGCGTGAATATAAGCAGCGTGGGATCAGGGGAGTTGTCTTCTTTGCCCTTTCTTGTCCCATAATCTTTTCGGGTTGCTTGGACCAAACGACGATGAATAATCGTGATGGATTGTCAGTGATCAATAGAAAGTCTATTTTTCCTTCGTCGTACGTGGTTTAGAGACGAGCAAAGAGAGATTATGGATTTTTATGGGTTTGAACATTTTGGATAATGTCTAGTCGTCGTCTTTTTGGACATTTTGATGAAGAATTGTTACGTATTTTCACTTTAATTCAAGAAAGGCTGAAAAGATGAATATAGCCCAGTGCTTGAACACACAGGAGGTTAAAGAGGAGCCGACGCCCCCGGTGTACGGAGAGTAATGATGCGATGGAGCCTTGTTGTTCGTAATGGATCCCAGAGCTCCGTGATGTACAGTTACCTCGTAGTCGAGCAAAGCAACTGAAACAAATCTCTGTTTGGAAGCGAGCCGGGTTTCAAAAATACAAAGTAATTTTATTAGATTTTTTTTTTTAAATCCAGTGAGCTGGTGCACGGAGCCAGAAAATATAAAAAAACACTAACTGAGCTGGAGGCTGCGTTGCTGCGTAAATCTGCACCGAGTTCTCCGGGCCAGATGTGCAGGCTGTGGTTTGGTAGCTAAGAAAACCTCCACTGCTCTGAAAACTGATCACTGGTGAAGTGATAATGTTACAGTTGGTTTTGAAAAACGCAGCAGATGGTTGAAGCTATTCTTGTGTCGGGAGGAGATGGACCACAATCCTACTGCCAGAAGGAGCCTGAGTGAATCTGTGTGGATTTCACACATACTTCGTATATAAACCAGGTGACCGCCAAAACATGGCCACAGTCAAACCACCACCATCATCATCATCATCTTCATCGTGGGCCTGGATTCTTTCTGACGACCTGCTCCTGCTCCCACCTGTCAAAACATGGGAAACGTGCTGAATGACTCTGCTGAGCTGACACTCTCCAATGTAAACACATGCAACTGCATACATGTTGCTACATGAACACACACACACACACACACACACACACACACACACACTCTGAGTTGTTTCCCCGGAGCAGTAAAAGAGGCCCCTCCGTCGGGGCAAGTCTTGGCAGATGTGCTGAGTGTTCTGGCGCTCTTCGCTGGTATTTGGGTTTTCGAGGCCCTGTACTTAAAATGACTGAGATACTTGAGGGTTTTGGGAGAACGTCCAATGCCTCGCTGACATATCGCCGTGGAAACAACAAGAGATGGACACTCAATGGTCACTTCACTCTCTGCCAGAGCTCTCGATCATGTCGGAGAGCTCTGGAGGACCTTTATCAGCCGGGTGTAATGAGCTGAGCCGGCTCGTTAGTGAAGTTGTGCTGCTAAGGGGAGTTAGTTATCTGCTGTCGTCGAAGAGGAGTCAATGTCTCCCACCTTTAACACAGAGGCTTAACAATGGATGAGGAATAGTCGTAAGATAATAAATCAGAAAGTCACAACGGCAAAGTGAAAATAAAAAGTAAAAGAGTTTCAAATAAGTTAACTTGCAATACAAACACATAAACATAGAATAGGAATAGTGTTGATGAGGTTGTTGGACTCTGTTCGGACTTTGTTGTGTTGTCTCAGATGTATTGAAGTCTTGTCAATAAACCAACACGATTTTATTATAAAGAATAAATGAAAACTACAGGAAAACAGAAGAAAAACAAACCAAGACGTGAAATAAAAGATGCACCTTAAAAGTATCATTCATGTGGATGTGACAATCAGCCGTTAAACTTCAGATTTACTTTGATCTTTCTGTCTGAGTGATTCTGCTGTTTGTCCCCCTCAGGGCAGCCCGGCAGTCAGAACACACTGAAGTCCATCATGAAGAAGAAAGACGGCCGGCCCGACTCCAACGGCACCAAGAAGAACCTGCAGTTTGTCGGGGTGAACGGAGGGTGAGTCCGAGAATGTTGCTTTTAAATTAAACTAAGTTATCTTTTACGTTTCATTTCCAGGTAACTGTTAAATGTGTTAAGCAAGGTGGCTTTTGTCACGTTTTTAAGTATCCGTACTTTTAAAGAGTTGTAAAAACGTGTTCTCTTTAACCTGAGTTTGACTCTTTATGTTTCTCTGCCTTTGTCGCCCCCGTGTGGCCCAGGTACGAGACTACGTCGAGCGACGACTCCAGCTCAGAGGACAGCAGCTCCTCCGGGTCGGAGGAAGAAGACGAGGAGGAGGAGGATGAGGAGAAGGAGGAGGATGAGGAGAAGGAGGAGGAGGAGGATGAGGAGAAGGAGTTGGGAGGAAAGGAGGAATACAAGAACGTGGAGCAAAAGGGCAGCAGGGAGGAGTTCAAACCTGAGGGAAGCGAGGACGTGGACAAGAAAGACGAAGAGGAAAGTTCCGAGAAGCCGGAGACGAGAGACAGGTGGGTTCATGAAGAATGTAATTCAGCACAGGGAGTGAACATGGGAATATTTTATGAATTAATCTACTGATTATATTTCTTCACTACTGTCTTTACTCTGCATGTGATCACAAAATAATCTGATTTCATTTGACTATTTTCTTTGGCTGGTTCCTGGGTTTGATTTCTAATAATAGCCAAGAGAGCAGCTTGCTTACCAAAATAAAACCAAAACTATCTCCAGTTAAATTGAAGTCATTTGAGTTTTAAAATAATAAGCTCTGTTATACAGTATGTATGTTCTTTTTTTAAAGGTATGAGCTGAGTGAGAAGATGTTGGCTGCGTGCAGCGTTCTCAAAACTCACCTGAGTGACCCAAAGACCGTGAGCAGCAAAGACGTGGTGAGGAGTTTGGTTCACGACTCGTCCTGTTTGTGTTTACTGACTGGAATCTGTGTGTTCTGACGAAAACACCGTGAAAAGTTCACAGTCCCAGATCCCGCTGTTCTTAACACATCTGTCACAAGCTTCCATCACCACATACTATATCTGTAATCATCTGATTGAACTCTAACATTTTAATATTTGAGCTGTGAGTCTAAAGCTCAATGTTCAAGTCTCAAAACATTCAAGGCTCAATTCCTCATTTATGGAAATAATTACTAGACCCTGACCAATATGGATTTTTTAGGCGGATGCCAATATTAAGGAATACAAAAATTCCAGTACCAATAAATCACATATCTATATTTTAAAACAATTGGCAATGATTCCTGAGATGTCGTTATCAAACTCTTGTAACAAAGAACATTCGGCACGGTTTATTCTGTAAAATAAGTTTTAATATCTGCAAACATTAAACACGAACGATGAAAATATCTGTGAAAAGCTCACAGATATTTTCATTAGCTGCAAAACAACACGTCTGAGCTTAAAGGTCAAAATGTTATTTTTATACATCAGCCTGAATCATCATCATTCATTCTAACTGTTTTATGTTCTGTATATAAAAATAACGTGAAGTTGTATTTAACTGTCCGTATGAAATGTGCTGGATGACTGTTTATTTTTATAACGAGTATTAAGCAGTCCTGGCTGTTTTCCAGAGAGCGTGTCTGAACACGGTGCAACACGAGTGGTTCCGTGTGTCCAGCCAGAAGGCGGCGATGGGCGCCATGGTGGAGGACTACCTGGGAGCCTTTGGGTCCATCTCGCCGGCCGTGCTGCGCCACATCGTCAACATGGCCGACGGCAACGGCAACACGGCGCTGCACTACAGCGTGTCGCACTCAAACTTCCCGGTGGTGAAGAAGCTGCTGGATGCAGGTGAGACGCCTGAAAGGAGCGAAGACGAGAGACGAGATGTTCTCTCTGCAGAAGTTTAAGTTTTTAGTTTTCAATCACACGATGTAGTCTTTCTACATTTCTGTTGTCAGATTAATCTGAATTTATAGGCCTGGATTTATGTTTGGGAGATGACGTGGTGTCTCCAGGGTTGTTCTCTACTCGGCTACTTCCCCTTATCTTTAATTATTAGTAGATCTAAGTAATTCTGGGACTCTTGATATTCCTTCATCTGCCACACATGATCCTAAACTTCATCATAACGGTCATAAAAGCCTTTTAATTTAACTTGTTAAATTCCTGAGAGGTAAATAAAAGTCAAGACGATAATGCTAGCTGGGCTGAACAACCCAAAGGCCAGAAAGGAAGATAATAAACTTTCTCTTTCCTGCTCTTGAACACGTTTCCTCCTCCAAACAGCCATGTGGCGATCTCTCTGAAGGCTCAATAGACTGTGATGAGGTCCCGGCCACTCGCTGCTTTAAAAGCCTTTTGTCTCCTCGGCCTTTTGTGTCCTTGTGCCGTGTGACAACACATCCACTCCCCTGTTCCCATTGTAGCCTTTGTCCTCGCACCGGCCCCCAGTTCCTTAGGCCCCTGCAGCCCCCCCCAGTGCCACCCTCACACCCACCTCTGTCCCACCAGGCTCTGATGTCTCACCGCGGAGCTTCTCGTCCTGCAGCGAGTGTAAAGGATGAGTTCAGACAAGGCGCCGTGGTCCCAGGTCTCTGTGAAGTAGAGACGTGATTGACTGACGCGTCACGGGCCCGACACATTGTGCATTCGTTGTGTTGTCTGACAAATCAATCACAGGCAGAGTCGGAGCGCTTTAAACATCATGTCTATCTCTGTGTGTGTGTGTGTCTGTGTGTGTGCAGACGTGTGTAACGTGAACCAGCAGAACAAGGCGGGATACACACCCATCATGCTCGCAGCGCTGGCAGCCGTGGAGGCGCCCAAGGAAATGCGTATTGTGGAGGAGCTCTTCAGCAAGGGCGACGTCAACGCCCGGGCCAGCCAGGTCAGTGACGGCAGGGTCGGGGGGGGTCAGAGGTCAAAAGGCGGCGGCAGGGCATCAACCACAACCACACCGCGTGTTTCAGGTCCTAATGGGCCGCGATCTGAAGGTCGAAAATCAAACGGAGGCAGATTGTATGTGACTGAATCAGTTTATGAAAAGTTTATAACATTTTAAAAGCTTCTAATGAGGTGTTTGTCTCTAATTAATTTGTAAACCACAAACACACCAAATTCAGAAAGATGAACTTTTACTCTTTGGTGGGAAAAATGGAACGTTGGTGACACCAAGTGGTGAAAAGGTGTAAATCGTTTTGCAAATGTTGAGCTGTCAGGGAGTTTTTATGTTTTTTTTTTTATCATCTGAAAACAGATGTGACTGATATTTGTAAGAAAGCTTTTGGATTTGGGCTTTGAGTTAGTGGAGAATTTTCTTTTGCCAGTTTTACAAATGAATCATCGTGCGTGTGTGGGGGGGGAGATGCAGGAATTATGGCTGTAGCTGGTTAATGATTAATGATTCGTTATTAATTGATTTATTTCTCATTAAATTATAAAACAGTGGAAAATACCTTTCTAGATCTCAGTGTGACACCCTAACAAATTCTTGTTTTGCCCAGCAACTGCAAATCACAAAACACAGCAAACACAAAACACAATGCGGTTAATATGAAAACACAACAACACATTACAAAACCCTGGCAATGGTTGTCCGCTGACCGAGCTGTTGTTTCAGGCGGGTCAGACGGGGCTGATGCTGGCGGTCAGTCACGGCCGCATGGACATGGTTCGGGCGCTGCTGGCTCACGGGGCCGACGTCAACATCCAGGACGACGAGGGCTCCACGGCGCTGATGTGCGCCAGCGAGCACGGCCACGTGGAGATCGTCAAGCTGCTGCTGGCTCAACCCGGCTGCGACGCCAAGCTCAGCGACAGCGTGAGTAGCTCGTTCTCTGCAGATGTTCTATCGACACAACTCTTGATCCAGACTTTTGAAATTGACAGATTTACTTTTCTTATTTCAGTTAATTTAAACTTTTTATTCCTTCTTCTCCTCTTTGTCTCGTTGTCTTTGTTGACTTCCTGTTTCCGTCCGTCCAGGATGAGAGTAACGCTCTGTCCATCGCTCTGGAAGCAGGACACAAGGACATCGCGGTGCTGCTCTATGCACACGTCAACTTCTCCAAAGCCCAGTCACCGGTAAACATCAACTTTATCTTTATGTCCCTTAGGCACAAATTACTATGACAGAGTATTAGGGTCTATTAATGACATGATTCAGATAAAGAAAACCCTCCAGTCTGTCGTCCGTGTGATTTTAAACGTGTCCCTGTTCCACCGACTCGTAGGGAACCCCTCGACTCGGCAGGAAGACGTCACCCAGTCCCACCCGGAGAGGCATGTTCGATTAGAAGCCCCGCCTCTGCCCAGGAACCCCACGCTGCTATTGGTTCACGCCGAGCGACGCCTTACCTACAGCTGGGCGAGGGAGTTCATCCCAAACAACAACCAACCAATGAGATTTCTGGAAGTATTTTTTTATTTATGTGCACACCTCTGTCGTCCAGGACGAACCCAAAGTGCCCTTTGAATGTAACCAGCTGGTGCCTCGAGTCCTTAAACCATCAGCAAACCACTGGAGTTCACACCAACGTGGACTAATGCAATTTTGTCCTTTTTTCTTTTATTTACTGTTTTCCATTTTTTTTTTCCAATTTGACCATGTTTTGATTTCTAAAGCTCAATGTTGATCATTCAAGAGCATCGAAACTTCTTTGTGATTTATTTTTTATTTTTCAGAGCGTCAGAGTAGACGGAGAATAATCCACCCAACGCGTTAGAGGAAACACTTCCTGTATATATTGCTCGCCTCAAACAACCCGGTGTCACTTCTGTGTCCCGGTGAATTCATCGATGAATAGCCGCGACGTAGAAACTGTACTTTTATATAAATCCTTTGTGTCTATTTAAAAAGAAGAATCACAGTATTTTGAATATTTCCTATTCCTACTTAACGATCCATGAAGTTATATATTTATCAAAGTATAGTTTTTAATGCAGATATATGTATTTCATTGTACATACGGTGGTCATTAGTTTAGTTATTCTCCTTTTTGTCTCTGTCTCTCACGCGTAATGTATAAACTGTCCTTCCTCCTCTCGTCTTCATCGCGGTACTGACTTTCATCGTCACATGAGAATTGAAGTGCCTGAGACTTTGCCATATAACAATAAACATCGATTAAAGAATTTAAATCTGTGCCGCCTCTTCATCTATGACTCATCTAGGTGTGTTAGTTTTGTGAGGTTCATTTATCAAATGATTAAAAACTAGACATCATAAAGGTTTAGAACAGATCAAAGAGGAAGACGAGTCACATGTTTTTACAGACGACACAGGATGTGTGTTATTTTTTTAATGCTCATATCATCATCACAGTAAAACGTATAAATGTCACATTATCATTGTGAACTTTTGAAAATTGGCATCAAAGAAGAATACGTTTTAAAATGAGTTTGTAATCATTTGTGTTTGTTGTGTTTGTTAACGGAGCCGGACGTCTTCTGCCCGGACAGTTTCCTGAGGGAAAAGGGAAAATGAACATGAAAAAATATCAAATATCAAAATATCACCAACTACAATTAAAGTGACACCTATTTCCGATTCTAAATTGTATTTTGATCTAATAGCTGCTTACATTTTTTACATATAAAGGCCGCCATGTTTTTTTACAGTCGTCCAAACTGGAAGGTTACCACAGGTTCTCTTTCATGTTTGAAAGAGGAGGTGGTGTTCAGCTGCAACATGACACTTCACCACTAGATGTCACTAAAGTCTACACTGCAACTTTAAATGTCCAAATCACAGCCTCTATTGCTTTAAAATAAGAAGGATGAGTTAGTTCTATTAATGTTGTTCTCTAGAAAACTATTAAAGTCTTTTTAGTGAGTCTAATTTATGTTTTCTTAGAAGTTCACATTCAGATTCACACTCCTGACGAACCTGGGCAGAGACGGGAAGGAGCCTGGTCCCGTCCTGGAGAGAAGGTGCCTCTGTGCCGGAGGCGGGACGAGGCCGAGGTCTCCGGGTCTGTAGCGAGCGAGCTGGAACTGGAAACTGGAAACTGGATCCAGAGTCGCTGCACTGCAGAGACACAGGAAACAGGGAGATGGAGACAAAGATGGAGTCGGTCGGGTTTGAACTCCGATTTTACTGTTGATAATTTATAAGTATGAGCTGAGACACTGAAACAATGCGATCGCTGCAGTAAGTTTCTGATCTTTGTTAAAATACCAGCGCATCAAAAAGAAATAGGATAAAGAGATTTAATGACCTGGCGGCTGCAGGGTCAGAGGTCAGGTCCTCCCCTGAGGAGCTGGTGCCTGTGTCCATCACGACCAGAAGCTTCTGCATCAGCTGGTTCCACCTGTCGAGGCCGGCCTCAGAGTCCTGCTCCTCCAGGGCCTCCTGCAGGAAACAGAGCACACGTCAGGGAAACCCTCCTCCATGTTGTCTGGTTTTATCAAGAAGATGATGTTTGCTTGTCAGTAGCACAAAAACCACAGACTGAATTGCAAAGGAAATCTGGTGTGAAAATGAAACATGAGCCGAGACAGAGCTCAATGAAATCTGGTGCAGATCCGGAAAAGGCATCCAGGATGTTTACATAACACCAACTAGTGATTCTTTGTTATTTGCTTGCGCTGACATTTTAAATTGAATCGAGAAAAACTGTCACTTAAAGTACGACCTCGCCTTAAATAAGTTAAGTTTGGTCTATGATGAGTTCAAAAGTTCTTAACATTGAAAAACACATTACACGACTTCCAAAAACGTCAAGTTATTGTTGTTCATTTGGTCCAGATGTTCCTGACGTGAGGCGTTCGGTGTTTTACCGTCAGAGTTTGTCTGAGCGTGTCGACGGCTTCCTGCATGACGCTCTTCATCCGGCGGCTCGTCCTCTTCGCCACCTGCAGCTCGGCCTTCAGCCGACTCACCTCGGTGCTGTGGTTACTGGGGCGTTCTGGCACCGAGGCCCCGACCTGTCTGAAATATAACACAAGCGTCATCGTGGGGGTTTGGCTCGGTGGCGACTGCAGGTCACGAGGTCCTTGGTTCAATTCCAGGAAAACTACTTTAAGTCATTATCCAACAAATACGCCACATTTACAATGACTTAATTTGTCTTCATTGTCAATGTGTGTCTGCTCTCAATAAAGTATCTGGTGCAATGTAACCTGAGCACATCTGTCTTTTACTTCTGCAACTACTAATAGAAATAATATGAATATGATAACTGTATCTAGTGAAAGTAAAACCCTGGTTTCGTGAGTTTATGTGAAGTTCTATCAACCCATCACACACTGTCTCAGATTCATCTCTCCACCCTTTTCTTCATCCCTCCATCCTGCATCCCAGAACAGAACCTCCACACTGAGTCTCCCTCCGCCCGGTCACCACTTCTCCATCAATCTCTCCTCCACATCCAATACACCCATTTCCATTCACGCCTTTAAATCCCACACAGTAGGGAAGTGGTTCCTCCTAGAGGAAGAACTTCTCTTCCCTCTGAACACTGAACAGAATGTGAAGGACGAGTCAGGGACGTGGACGATGGCCACTTGGTGACCTCTGACCTGAGCATCTCCATCTCGACCAGGACGTGTCTGTGCTCGGCCTGAAGCTGCTGCTGCTCCTGCCTGCAGACGCTCAGCTCCGCCTGCAGCTGCTCACTCTGATCCGTCACCTGCTTCACCACCTGACGGAGGGAGGAGGTCGGTTTTTAAGATTAAATGTAAAATTAAAATATAAACTTTGATGTTTTGTTAATCCAGCACAAATCAAACGTTTTCTTTGATTTCTTTCTAACCCTAACCAGCTGAAAACTTAGATTTTTTTTAACAAAGCAAACAATAAAGAGGAGATGTTCATTTAAGTTTAGATTTTACGTAAAAGAAAAATGTATTCAAGTTCTATATATTTTGTTTTATTTGTCTTTTTGTTTATGGTTATTTATGATAACGTTTTTTTATCAAGCCTCAATTACATTTCTTTGTCTTGATAAACATTGACACATTTTCACATCGGTATGGGACATTTTTCACCCCCTAAACCCAAAAATCCATATCTGTCTGGTTCTAATACAGATATCAAGTATTTATCTATTCTATAACTGTACAATCCTGTTCCTCACGTACACTGCGGCTGTATTAATGAGTGGTTACATATCTGAAGCCTCCCGTGACTCCTCCTCTCACCTTCTTGTGGATGCAGACCTTCCGGGACAGATTGCGATTCAATTCCTCCAAGATGTCCGAGTCCACGCTGTGTTTGCTCTTGTGTTCCTGCAGCGCAGAGTTCTCCCTTATCAGCGCCTCAGCTTGCTCTGACAGATGACTGCACCGAGACAGCAACTCCGTGTTCTCCTCGAAGGCCTGTTTGGTCTCCTCAGGAAGCTGCTGGTCCACCAGGCGCTGCACGTTTATAGCCATGTTGACCTCGTGGTTCTCCATCTCCTTCTCTAGCCTGTCACCCGGGAGCAGGAGGGCAGAGAGAGATGGACACGGCCATGAAAGTTTGTTTTAGAGACATGTGACTCCCTGTTGAAGCTTTGTGACATTTGATTTTCCGTTGCTTTGTGTTTGGTGCAAAACCAACCTCTTCTTCTCCAGCAGTACTGTCATCTCCAGGTTGTGGAGGTCGGCTGTGTGCTTCTCCTCCTGACTGGTCAGCTGCTTCTCCAGAGACTCCATGTTGGACGTCAGCTGCTCCCTTTGCCTCTTGAACTCCTCCAGACTGGCCAAGCTGGACTCTGGAGGGAGGTGGACACAAGAGGTTAAGGTTAGAGTCCATTTGTTTGTTTGTGAGACCATCTCCACGAAACTCGGTGAAACAATAGGACAAGGGAGAACAGATTAAATCCTGGGATGGATCCAGGATCGTTTTTTCACTTTCAGGCATATTTCGGGGACTGAAATCTTTGAGTGTGTTTGATTTGATGCAGCTTGATTGACGCTCTTCTGTGTTTGTTTGTCCGTCAGCAGGATTACTCAAAAACTACCAAATCAATTTCCATGAAGTTTTGTGAAGGGGTGGGAGATCATCCAAGAAACGCATAAAAATATGGATTTAGATAAACGGGCAGATCCAGAAATATTTTTTCACTTTGTTTGACGGGACAATTTAAGCTGCAACGATTCCTATCGCTCCCTGTGGATTTCTCCACCCTCCCAGCATGCACCTGCAGGCTCCAACAGGGGCCTTTGAGATATCTGCTCATCACTCCACATTACATTACTGTAACCTTATCTGAAGTTAGGGTTTAGATGCCAAACTCTGTGTTCTACTGCTGCACTAAACATTTCAAATGTGTTGTCGAACTGAAATGCATCAAACTTCCAAGAGGGTGGAAGAGGTGTTGATTTCATACTGGTCTTAACTGTCTCAAGATCTTTCCATCAGACCATCGACCTGCGGCACTAAAATCTGAACCTCTGGTTTAACGCTCAGTCTCACCAAGCCTCTTGTTCTCCCCGCCGAGTTCCTCTATCCGCTCTCGAAGCTCCTGGTTCATCTGAGTGTGCTCTAGCTGCAGAGCATCTTTGTCTTTTCCTGCAGCCTGTCGCTGAGTCTCCAGCTTCACATACAGTTCCTCCACCTCGTCCTCCTTCTCCAACAACGAGCGTTTCAGATAGTCCGCAATGTCGTTCTTGTCTTTCTCCAGTGAACAGTACTGAGACGTGAAGTCCTTACTCTGCTGCTCGAAGTCGTCACACTTCAGCTGATACCTGTCAGAGGAGGAGGGACAAAGTCTGTAATGATTCATGTTGATGATAAAACATCAGGTTAACAAAGAGAGGATTTTTCAATGCGTGAAGATGTTTTGGATTATTGTTAAAAGTCGTGTCCAAAAAGAAAATGACGTCAAAATCTCTGGCTGCAGCTTCTGTATTGTGAGTTTTGGTCTTTCTATCTTTTTCCTCTCCAGAAAAAGTTTTTAGTAGAATTTTGAACACATAGACTGAATATGGTGAACAAGTAAAATTAAAATAAATAAAAGTTTTAAAAAAGTAAAAAACTAGGCTACAAGGCCTCAGCTGCAAAATGACACAGAAAGCGACAAAAATACAAAAAGACACAAAAACAACAACAAAGAAACACAACTGATCCAGGAACCAGTGAGTTATTTAAATTAACATTCACGACTTCAGTTCTGTTCTATGTTCATGTACTGAAATGACACACAATCAGTTCATCTGCTTACATGTAAAGACACGTTTATTCTGCCAGTGATTAAAAAAATATTACTCTACTACTTTAATAGCTCTTCTTTGTTTCTTTCCTGTTATTATGCTTTTTTTTTAAAAATCTAATTTAATTTCTGTTTCTTTATTGTATGTACAACACTTTGAGCTGCATTACTTGTATGGAAGGAGCAATACAAATGCATTTTATTAGTAGTATAACTGTTATGATTGTGATTATTCTGATGATCATAAGGTTACCTCTCCAGCTGGTCGGTCAGATATTGGATCTGATTCAGGAACAAATCTCTCTCTCTGTCTCTCTGCTCATCTGGACTCGTCTCTTCTGTTTTCTTCTCCGCTTCTGGCTTCTCACTCGCTTTTTCTGTTTTTTTCAGCATCTGTCGAGAAAGTTTGTTCAAGTTTTTAACCCTTTGATGCACAACATGGGTCAAAAATGGCCCGTAATCAAATCCTGTGTTATTTCATGCATGAGTATTTCTTTGCTTTAGGTTTGAAATGAATGTATTTTATCGTTTAATATTCTAAGTGTTCATTAAATATCTTGTTTTTGATTACCACAAATCATTACTTTCCTTGTTTCTTTCTTACTTCATAAACAAACGTAAATTGTGTATTTCTACATCACTTTCACACACATGGGTCAGAAATGACTCGTACAGTTTGTATCCTCAAGTCTTATTTCACAATCCATTACTCGTGAGAAAGAGAAATATGTAATACTAACTAGCTGTAATAGCTAGATCAAAAAAAAATAAAACTCGAAATATAACAGTATATACTTAATAGACTGATTGATATGCATTTGAAAATATTATTTAGATTTTCTTTATCCAGAGTGTTAGTGTGGCTGGTCACAATCATTTCAGACTTACGGTTGAAATGGTCCTAAAGATGCTGAATGAAGAACAGGATGAGGAAGATGAGGAGGCAATTCTCTGGATTCTGAGTCCTTTGATGACATAGAAGATTCTCTCATCAAAGGAGCCTTCTTCATTCAGGAGAGCATGAATCCAAGACACAGGACAAGGCTTCTTTAATGATATAGAAGACTCGAGCTTTCTCCTAAACGAAGAAGGAAGAATAAGTTATGAAACCTTTTGGCAAAGAAACACTCAGCCATGCAGGAAATAACCCAGGAAATTAATAAAGATCATGTTTGACCCATGTCGTGTATTAGAATGAGCTGCCATGGCTTGTGTGTCAAATGGTTAAAGGGATAGTTCACGCAGAAATGAAAACTCACTCATTATCTAGATTAGATTAGATTCACTTTATTGTCATTACACAGTACAGGCACAATGCAACGGAATTAGGTGGGTCTAACCAGAAGTGCAATCAGCAATAATATACATATATGATACATATAACAGTATATACAGAAGTAGGAATGGGTTGGATAAGGGAACAGTTAAACATGGGAAGGTAACGGGGATGTTATATATTTGTGCAGTGGAAGTAATAAAACATACACTAGGAGGTATAGACCTACTCACCCCTGTGCCGATGGAGGGCTGGGTGAAGTGTTTGAGTCCACAACACACTTCTGGAGTTTGGGGAACTTTTATCTTCAGACGTAAACAAACAGAAACTTGTTGCTAAGCGATGCTGCGTTCAGGGACACTTCGAATAGTCACCACTTCACACCACGGGTGGGAATCGTTCTCAGATTTATAATATCAGTAATAATAAATCAGTATGAATTATGATGGTAAGCTTAGAGAACATGTATCTATACTTATGATTTGTATTGATTTTTTTTTTATTATTGGCACTTTTCAGTTACTTTATATTTACTTTATCATGTGTTTGTATTCTGCCAGATCCTGAACAGCTGTCTGAAAGTTATTGAAAGGTCCTGAGGCTGTTCTAAATATGTAAATCATATAACTCATATATGCTGTATACAATACAAGACTGAAGACATGAGAATAAAACGTGGTTACAAGTAGTGTGGGCCAGTAGCTGTTTGTTGTGTACCATTAGAAGTTCATAACTCGTAAAAAACATATTTTGAAGTTGAAGGAGTAACAATAAAGTCTGTTTTAAATGTTCTTATGGATGTTAGTGTATTTAACTTGGGGAATGCCAATGAGATCCAGTCATAAGGGAAAACATCTGGACCAAAGTCAACTGATGATAGTAAATAAAACTGTAAAAATGGTTTATATGCAATTGGAAAGTAAGTGAGTCTGTCTTAGCTGTCTTGTGACCCCCAAAACTACTGAGTACATTAGAACATAAATATAAATAAATATAAATGGAGACCGTTACTAAAAACGATATAGGCACTAAGATCATGCATATGGATCTGATAGATGTGCATTTAAAAACAAAACATGTTTAATAAGCCCCCCCGTGACTGTGACAGCTGCCTCCAAACAGTGTGACACCGGAAGTGCCTCGACCCGGCCGGATACTAAAACCAGCGTCTGTGCCCGTGTCCCGTCGGTCCGCGTTTGGTGCAACACCGCCCGGTTCAACTGGCGCAGAGTGGCACGGAGCTTCCGGGTCGTCGCAGGAAGTTTTGTGTTTTACCCACTTCTCTGTCATGATGCCTTCGGAAAGTTTACGCTGGAAAACCCTGGAGGCTTTGAGAAACTCCCCGAAGGGAAAGATATCGTTCGACCCGCGCCGCTGGGAGCGAAGCGAGGTGAGTTAGCATTCGGCTAATTCAGGTATTCAGCTCACACTGATGGTTTCACGTTAGCCAGGCTGAGCTAACAGGCTACTACAGCTCATTCAGCTGCATTTAACTAACTTCTCTTATCATCTAAAATAAACTGTGCAACATTTCACCTGAATCGGGATCTTCTCCAGTCACAACCGAACGGAACAACCAGCTGAATGCACCGACACTGAAGCAGCTTGGTGGGAAACATTCAAGTGTATTTACTGCTGGATACAGTGTGAATTTAAAATGGGTAATAGCAATTAATAGATAAACATGTACAGTAAATAGAAGAGATGCATGTCAGTGGAATTAGATGTTAAACATCCTTCTAATATTAACAGTAACAACATTTACAGCTGCTCTTATCAGGGCAGGTGCTCAAACACCGTAATAGGAAAAACTACATTTTCAAAATGAAAGTTTTAAGTTTTAATCTTGAACTTGGGAAAAACATGACAGTGTATTCAAACTACAAATAAGCTGGATGAAAGTTTTTATCATTTAGGATCATTCCCATGTGAAGATTCAAAAGCAGCGCTCGTGCCTGCAGATGTTCCATCAGGCCAGTGTGGAAGGTCTGATCTAATGAAACCATGTGAGATGAGTGGATGTGGTCATGCTCTCCCAATAGAAATAAAAGTCATTTGATACATTAATACTGTTAAAAAACCTTCATGAATGAACCTCACTTGTGTTAAAACGTGTCTTTGTTCTTGCAGAATATTCTGGGCGGCTATAAAGAGACCATCAGCTTGTCTCCACAAGCCGGCCTCGTATTGGACCGTCTGGGCTCCTCACCCCTGCAGACGTCCTCCTTCCTGGACTCCAGCTCTGGACACTCCAGCCCCGGCCTGTCTGAGCAGACCCCAGACTCCATTGTGTCCAGAGAATCAATCTTTGAAATCAACGCTCAGGCGCTACAGGTCGAGCGTGAGCAGGCAAGTCTGTCAGTCACATCTGAACACATATTATAAATAAATACCCCGACTTTAGTGTATGTCTGAAAGCAGCTTAGACTTCAGCTTAGACTTCACGTGTACAAGAATCAAAAGTGTCAAGAGCTGAGCTCAAGTAACACAAGTCAGGGATGATCACCAAGAACATGAGGATCGAACAACAAGCGCTGCACTTTGTTTTATTCCATGTGTCTCCGCTGAACTCTTCTTCATCTGTCTATAATTTGTAACTCTGTCATTGCTTTGTGTTAATGTGCTGCAGACTCTCAGCGACGAGGCGAAGGATGAAGATCCAGAGACAGACGACAGTGAGGTGTCCAGTCCTGTGCCTCCACCGGCCATTTCCCTGCTGTCGCCCAAAGCCATGGAGATCACCGGCCGCATTATCAAGATTGAGAAGGAATATAGAGAGAAGGCCCAGGTCAGGCACAGGGATTTTGTTTAAATTCTCCCACCTGCTGTATATCATGTTTCAGACTCAAACACGTTGGCAGTCATGATGTGGAGCTGCTGTTCGTAGTATGTGGCTTTGTCTTGCACTCACACACGCTTCCAGCACAGCTGAATTTGGGGGTTAATGGAAGGTTGGTTGCAATCCTCCCTCTCCTTAGTTCACTTTCACTCCTGTTATATGGATGTTATATGGTTACTGTGTGTAGGAAAGATGTAATAACCCTGATATACAAGTGATTGTTATCTTAATCTGTCTCTCAGGTGGCGCTCAGACAGCGACAGGAGATGCAGGAGAAGTTTGTAGCAGAGTTGGTGAGTTCGGGGTCGGAGCAGCTGAAACGCTTCGAAGAGTTCATGGAGCTGAAGCGAAGGCAGGAGTTCCAGAGCATAAGAGACATGATGGACAGAGAGTAAGAGCCAACAGCAAGGATGTGACAAGTCTCATTGTGTTTCACTCATTTCATTTCTGAAACGTTGTGATCAAAACGGTCTGGTTGTTATTCTCTCTGCTCCGTAGAACCAAAGAGAGCATCGGGCGACAAGAGAAGCTGAAGGAAGAGCAAAGACACAGAATGAAGGTTTGATCAGCAAGTGTTTATCAAGCACCTTGTGGTAGAAAACCGTTTGTTCTGGTAAAACTGGCTCCATTTTTGTTAAGATTATGTTTTAAAGAGCTTAACGTAATCAAGTTTTCCCTAAATCTCTCCCTGCTGAACTAAAGATAAGTTTCCAGTTATTTTATAATTGATAAAATGCTTGAAGTGGTCGTCCTTGTCGTCCTCAGATCCTGAACCTGCGACTGAGGGAGGCAGAACAGCAGCGTGTGCGCGAGGCCGAGATGGAGCGGCAGCGGCAGGCGGAGGGCAGGGAGAGGTTGAGAAACCTCAACACCATCCAGGAGGAGATCCTGCAGCTGAACCAGCTGCTGGAGCCGTCCTCCCAGTCTAAAAACAACCTCCCTCCGGCCAGCCTCAGCTCCTACAGCACCCGCGGGAACCAGCTGTGCTCGCAGGTGTCGGAGGTCGTGAGAAAGACGGCAGAGGTCAGTTTAAGTTCAGGTTCAGATCATTGTTCCTTCTTACACTGACAAGGAACAAGTCTAGAGAAATGGGAGATGATTGTGAACGTGTTGAATTACATAATAAGATTCAAACTACTTTTGTTACTCATTATAGAAATCTACAATTCAGTAGAAATATTGTTTTATTATCTTTGATTCCAGTTCAAGATATCTTTAATTTGGCTCAATTTAAGATTCCTTTTATCTTACCTTTAAGATACATTAAGTTTGAACTTCTGAGAATGTTGTAGATAGCATGAACTTGAATTATGAATAGTCAGTGATGAAGTTGTAGATATCTGGAATTATCATCATAATTAAGTTGCAGATGTCTGTAATACTTATATAAACCGCATTGTACAAGCAGATGAAGTTGCTTTTTGAATAAACTGCTGGAAAGGGTAAATTATATAATCTTTTAATCAGTGTTTCCTCTTCTCACCTCATCTCTCTCCAGGGGGCGTTTCCCAGCGTGGACGACATGACTGCGGCTGAACGAGCCCTCCACGAGATGCGGGCGCTGATTCGACTGCTGCAGGAGGAGGTGGCCAAGGTACAGGAACATAAAAAAGGGGAGGAGGAAGCGCTCAAGAAGCAGGCGGAGCTGCAGGTGCAGCAGGAGGCGCAGAAGAAGGCGGCGCAGTTGGCCAAAGAGAAGGCTCGGAGGAAAGGTGAGAGGGAGCAGGAAGAATTACAACAGTGTTCGGTTCATCGTTTTTATTTAAGAAATGAAAGCTGCAGCATGAGGTGGTGTTAGTCCCTCACCCTCAGGGATCAACCCTGAACACCCCCCTTCATGTGAACTAAAAAGAAAAGACATTTCAACAAGTACAGTGAGAACATCCTGTTGATTTATTATTATTGATGTGATGATATAACAGTTCAATGTAAACCTGCTCCTTCAGGGCTGCAGAACAGCGCTGAAGACACTACTTTGAAATGGTACAAGGATCTTCAGGATTCAGCTGCTCAGTGCGCTCAGTCCTTCGAGCAGCTCAACTCCCCTAAAGACGTCCAGGTGGGTTCATCTTCTCTGATCAGTGTTTGGAATGTAAATTTCCCAGCAGCCTTTAGGACACTTGCCAGGAGAAACTGATTTTAGATGAATAATAACAACAACAGTCTTATCATAAGAGACAAGAGCAGACGACAAACAGCAGGAGGATACAGACTGTACCAGTGAGCTGAGACTGACTCGCACTTGGTCGAACAATTGACAAACTCCAAACTGCGGCTCCGCACCACGATCACCACTGACTCCAATGACATCATGTTCATACCTGGTTTTCTTCCTTCTCTCTCACAGACAAAGAAGCTGAAGCTGGAGCTCCAGAAATCCGCCAACATCCCCATCAGTCAAATCGCCAGCAACTCTGGTTCGCAGCTCCGAGAAATCTTCGACAAGATCGACAAGCTCCTGTCGGGGCGGTCGGTGGTGTCGGGGGGGAAGTCTGTCTCCACCTCCCAGCATCCACAGGGCCTGGACTTTGTCAGCTATAAACTGGCCGAGAAGTTTGTGGTGAGTCCGTCCAGTCGTCACGGAACCTCTAAAGTTCAGGACATGAGTTTGTGTTGGGGGTGATGCAACAACAAATGAAAAAGTAGCTGGTCACTTTTACGACCTGTTTTCACTCCACAAACCAAATAAAAACTTTAAATCCTCTGGACAGAAACAAGGAGAGGAGGAGGTGGCGTCTCACCACGAAGCAGCCTTCCCCATCGCCGTGGTGGCCTCTGGCATCTGGGAGCTGCACCCGCGGGTGGGCGACCTCCTCCTCGCTCACCTGCACAAGAAGTGTCCATACGCAGTCCCACATTACCCTCCAATGAAGGACGGTACATCTGTGGAGGAATATCAGAAGTGAGTGACTCAGACACCTCCCTCCACTCCACTTGTGTAACGTTTTCCCGCACAGATTTTTCACGTCCGGTGTTTTGATCTTCACTTCCTCAGGATTCTCGGTTACCGTGTGGACGACTCCGGGATTGAAGGTCAGGACAGTTTCCTGAAGAGGATGTCTGGGATGATCCGTCTGTACGCTGCCGTGATTCAGCTGCGGTGGCCCTACGGCTCCAAGCAGGGGGTAAAGACATTCTTGACCTTTGTTGAGGTTCTCGTCCGTCAAGAATCAAAAGTGTCAAGAGCTGAGCTCAAGCAACACAAGTCAGGGATGATCACCAAGAACATGAGGATCGAACAACAAGCTCAGAATGTGCAAACAGCTACAACTTACATGTGGTCGTCCTTTAAATCACTTCTTAAGTCTTATTAATACATCCTATTGTAAAAACTTCTCATTTATACGTCATATTTTTATTTGAGTTCAACAATCATTATTTTTTTCATCTTATTTCAAACCTGTTTTTCCTTATTTTCTCATTTTTGTGTTTTAGCCTCTTTTTTTTGGTCATAAATCACAAAGTGAGTTGCTGAAGATGTTATCTCATTGCACATTTGAATTTGAACTGGTTATTTGTTGCGTTTCAGTCCGCCCCCCACGGTCTGAACCACGGCTGGCGGTGGTTGGCTCAGATGCTCAACATGGAGCCTCTGGCCGACATCACGGCAACGCTGCTGTTTGACTTCCTGGAGGTGAGTCTCCTTCACATCACTGCTGGTTCATGTGTGAAGGATTCTTTATTAAATCTTTTATCTGTACATCTCTTTATTGTATCTTGCTGTTTTTTTTATTTACATTTAGCATCTTTGTGTTTGTCTCTCTCAGGTTTGTGGGCATGCTCTAATGAAGCAATACCAGAGCCAGTTCTGGAAACTCATCCTGCTGCTGAAAGAGGAATACTTCCCCAGGTACACAACACGCGCCCTCGGGATTTAAAACACAGATTAACAGCAGCTGTCAACAAAGCGTTGAACCTTTTCTCTGACATGTGTCTCCAGGATCGAGGCAGTGACCAGCAGTGGGCAGATGGGCTCAGTCATCAGGCTCAAACAGTTTCTGGAGGTAAGATACTCACCGCTCATGTTAGACGAAAGAACGATGAGTCTGAACGCTTCTTCTGAAAAAGAGACGTTCGTTAGAGGGAAGGTTGACTTGTTGTGTAAAACTCTGAATCCCTCACACAGACATCGCTGCAGAGAGGAGAGATCAAACCTCCCAACGGTCAGCTGAGCTCCTCGTTCTGGAGGTCGTGAGGACCTTCTGCGTCCCTGCTTCCATGTACTGGACGCCTTCAAGAGCCAATCAGGAGGAGGCTGATGCATCATGAATCTCTCTCAACGCCATTTCATGAGTTTTTCCATCAGCAGCTTTGAAACAGTTTCAAAGTGGCTAAAAATGAGATGTTTGTCAACCAGACGTCTGAAGAATCAGTTCACTGGATGTTTTTTTTCATCCTGTTTGGCTTTGTGTCTTTTATTCTTTACCCTCCAGCATTCGTTTGTTTTTTTTAGGGTGAAAATAAATTGTCAGGAAAATGTATTTCTGCTGCCACATATGATTGATAGAAATCTGTAAATAAATTTTGCCTCATTTTAAAACATTTTCTTCCTTGTTCAAGTGAAACGTTTCACATATGTAATTAGAAACCATCGTTGTTAGTAGCTCATAGGATTTATTTTGTATTTACAGAATACGATTTAAACACTGGCACTAATGTGTTGCTGCTAAACCTTTAACTTTATTCCATCATCAATGTGGTAGAGTTGTTATCTTGTATGTAAATTAAACACACAGCCCCAGTTTTCCTTTTTTATTATTGTACCTTTTTACAGCTATGCACACCGAGTTGGTCTTAATAGTAAAATCAGACGTGAAGTGAAGACATTCAAACTGGCAGCTCAGCTTATTGGTTCCTCACCACCAGACTGATCCTCTATCAGTTACACAGACTAAAGAAATCATCTGAAATAAATACAGAGAGACGACCTGATCTCCTGGATGACAAAACTACTGAATCAAGAGAAAAATCGGATTAATCAGTTTTACAATTAAAATAATAGAGCTTGAACTGAACATAAAATTTCTAAACGTCGTTTTAAAACGTTTCCTCAGACTGAGCTTCTCTTAATGTGGACAAACAGTTTCTCTTTTCAACTCTGGTCCTTTGAGACTTTCAGAAGAGTTTGACAGCTTAGTATTTATGACGAGGAAAATCTGGAGAAATGAAAATGGATTTGGACTGGCTGAAAAACAAGGGCCATCAGGACCAAATAGATTCCATCAGAAACCAATCAAGGCCTGGAAACATGTAAAATAATTTCCCAGATGTGCACAGATGTCAGATTTTCTCTTCTCCTTAAACATTTTTGCAGGAAATTCACAGAGTTGCTTCATCAGAAATATGTTTATTAACTCCTTCACTTGTAATCTGACTTCATTGTGTTGGTTAAGTGCCTTAAAATTGCAGAAAAAGGAACAGTGAGTTTTCCTAATGTTATTGCAGTTCCAACCGTTCACCACTAGAGCTCAGTAAAAGTCACAGATGTCCTGAAATGAAGAATGGTTCTGCCAAAGAGCAGCTTGGTCACTTAAGGTTAAATTAAATATGTGATGACACAATTTTCTCAGGTGTGATGTCTTTATCTACTCGTTCTTACAAATCATCAGGTTTAAATTCGCGCGTGTCGAGCAGGAAATTGAAAATGGCGGCAGCGACCGCTCTCACACCGTGGAAGCAGGACGTGCTGCTTCCCGGACGCCGGTCACTTCTCTTCCCGGAGGTTTAACGTTCGTTTTGATCTTTTGAAAGTGGCTGGAAGCCGTCTCAGTGTCTCAGCTTCAGATTCGACCTTCGTGGTCGAGCGTCGCTCTCTCCATGCGTCTGTACCAGAGTTTGACTTTGGTGTTCTCCATCATGTCGTCGAACGCCTGCAGGCCCTCCATCACTCGGAGGACGCCAAACACCGCCTGCAAAGTAACGAGGGAAAACGTTAGCAGACACGATGACCGCGTGACATCACCCACTGGTTTGTGAGCTGCCGTTCTAAAGCCTCCAGTTTGGCATATTGTCCGGCGCCATCTTGTTTACTTAAAACTAGAAGTAACCATATTTGGAGGAGTGGGGGGTGGAGCCTGACCGAGAGCTTGGGGAGGGACACAGTGCGCCCCACTACACCGATTGGATGGTACTAGCTGTCAATCACAGGGAATCCCCGCCCCTAGACGTACAGTACATGATCTATTTGACTCTAAATGGATCAAAGTTTACTGAATGAACATCAGTGTTGAAGAAGATTTGAAAGTAGAGCGACAATAAACTCCTCAGGTTAATATTTACTGACGTTACAAGTCAAGTGAGAAGTAGACTTCTCCAGAAACTCTGCCTCTGCTGGTCATTCCTGAGAATGTGGGTTTCAGGAACATTGGCTTCACTTTATTGGACGGTTTAGTAACAGTCGGACTTCACTGGTCCTGTAGTTTTACACATTTGTGGTGTACAAATACTCTGGAGCTGTTGTGTGCCCTCACCAGGTCGGCCAGGTTAGGATGATCTCCACCCATGAACTTCCTCTTCTTGCCGATGGCCGCCACCCAGTCGTTGACGGCCTTGTACAGATCCTGCCTGACGTCGTCCTGCAGGTTGTATCTGTTGGGTTGAGAGGTTTTTTAAACACTTGAAAGAATTCAGCGGAGAGAACGTGTTCCGACCTGAGACGTTTCTTCGTGTTTCACTCACCGACTCTTCAGCCTTTTGGAGATCAGGAACATGGCCGCAGCTCCGACATATTTGGCGAAGAAACCTTCAAAATTACCAAACTTGCCCTCGCGCACGATGTAGTCGAAGGCGGACAGGGCCTCGCCGCTGGTTCGGTACACATTCGGAGATATGAGGTGCACGAGCCAATCATCAGCCCACTGGCGCCACTTCATCTCCTCTCTGGAAACAGGAATAGAAGATGTTAAACATTTACAGACAAGTTTACATCTTTACATTTATCACACGACCAGTCAGTTGGAAGTTTCATTACTCACGTTGGGAAAAGATGGGAACTATAAACAGGAAACTCGTGTGTGAGTCGCACGCGTGGACTTACTTCTGCATCCCCTTCTCAGGGTAAATGTCGGTGGAGTCGGCTTCGCTCAGCATCAGCCAGTACTTGTTGAGAAACTCCGTCACCTCCTTCCCGCGGTCGTTCACCGACTTCAACTCCGGGTAACAGCCGAGGATGTCGGACATACTTTTCTCCCTGGACGACAAAACAAGGTCACATTTAAAACATCCGTGTGTGTTTGACTCTGAACCAGTTCATCCAGGCAGAAAGTTTTGAAATTTTAGTTTTTTATTGATCATTTCATTGATTCGGTTAGAAAATGCCTGTATCACAGAAAATATTTAGAATTTTCTGCTTAAAAGAAGACAAGAACTTTTTCCGATTATCAAAAATAACTTTCCTCGAGCAGAGGTTCATTTACTTCAAGGTGGTTTTAAGGTCAAATATGTACATTCTCCTCATTTAATCGTCATTAAGAGAGAACCGATATTTAACATGAACTTACTGGTTGATTAAATACGTCCTGATGGCGCTAATGATGACGGTTGAGTCGTTCAGTTGCTGCAACGGAAGAAAAAGCACGTTGAGGGTTTCATTGAAAAAATGAATACGGTTGAGAAAAAGGGTTTAACTCCAGTTTACTGTTACACTGAGGGAGACATGTCTCTTACCACGTCATCCTGCACCATCAGGATGGGCACCTTCCGGTAGGTGGACCACTTGAGCTCCTTCCTCATCACCGGGTTCACCTCCACGATCTCGTACGGCAGCCCGTAGAAGTCGAGGAACGCTCGCACCTTGCTGCAGAACGGACACGTCTTGTACTGGTACAGGGTCAAGTTCAGACGTCCGCCTGGAGCCTGGAGCAGGAAGCACGACGTTATTCTCCCATGTTCGTCTGTACATGTATGTGACATGTTCGTGTGTACATGGATGTGACATGTTCGTGTCTACTTGTATGTGACATGTTCGTGTGTAACATGTCACATACATCGAGGAGATTTGTTTTAGGTGGTCGGAACAAAAAGATGAGAAAATAAATACGAGCACTGAAGTAGAAAAACAAGGTGAGACGGCTGAAACAGATCATTATACAAATATATGATGTCTTTATATCACATATTCTATGTACAAATATACAACCAAGTATCTGTCTGACGGTTCATGTACATACATGTTACACATATGTACATGTGACCTGTCCCACCTGCCCCCTCTCTCCCCTGTCCTACGTCTCTCTCCCTCTCTCTCTCTCTCTCTCTCTCCCTGTCCCACCTGTCTCCCCCACCCCCCCCTCCCCATGTCCCACCTGTCTCCCCCATGTCCCCTCTCTCTCTCCTGTCCCACCTTTCTCCCTCTCTCTCCCTGTCCCACCTGTCTCCCACCTCTCTCTTCCCACCTCTCTCTCCCTTGTCCCCCTCTCTCTCCTTTCCCACCTCTCTCCCCCTGTCTCCCTCTCTCTCCCCTGTCCCACCTCTCTCCCCCATGACCCCTCTCTCCCACCTGTCTCCCCTCTCTCTCCCATGTCCCACCTCTCTCCCCCATGACCCCTCTCTCCCACCTGTCTCCCCTCTCTCTCCCCTGTCCCCCTCTCTCTCCCATGTCCCCAATCTTCTCCCCTGTCCCACCTCTCTCTCTCCATGACCCCTCTCTCTCCCCTGTCCCACCTGTCTCCCACCTCTCTCTCCCATGTCCCCAATCTTCTCCTGTCCACCTCTCCTCCCCTGTCCACCTGTCTCCCCTCTCTCTCCCATGTCCCCCCTCTCTCTCCCCATGTCCCCAATCTTCTCCCCTGTCCCACCTCTCTCTCCCCACAGCGGACTCACCTTGGTGTCCTCCTGGGCCAGGTGCTGCTGGACAGACATCTTCACAGACTGGTACAGACCCAGACCTCCACCGAGCAGGAAGGCGCAGCCCAGCGCTCTGCCTCCTGCTCCCCGCAGGGAGAGCAGCTTGGACCGGACCCCGGAGCCGCCGGAGCCGCCGGAACCGAACGACCTCCGGGACCCATATGAGCTCAGGTTCCCCACCAGCGAGGACACGGTGCCGGGCCTGCGGACCCCCGGAGACTCCAGAAGGGACCAGCCGACCTTACCCAGTGTTCTGGCACACAGGGCCGCCATGTTGGGTTTACATAAAGTCCCACAATGCACCGGGAGGAATGATAAGCAGGTCGCGTGTTCCCTGAGTCGAGTCTGACAGGCTGAGTGCTGCCGCCAGGCAAATACATAAACATGATATTTACTGATGATAAGTTAAGATAAGATAAGATAAGATAAGATAAGATGATCATTTGTCAGTCACACTATCAGGTTAAAGTAAAAAAAGACAATATAAACAAAAGGAAATACTAAAGAAATAGAAACAATATATACCATGTAAACTGAAAATATACAGGGTGGACAGGATTTATTTACATGTGTTTATTTGATGTTTTGATACATTTATTTTTTAGATATAGTAGTGTTTATATTTATACATTTTTGTCAAATAAAATTAAGTGTAATTTATATCCTTAGACGTGTTTTCCTCCCAAACGTAAAAGTTGATTATATCTTTACATTAATTTATTCATTTACAAATGAAGAGTGATATTTAATAAATGTGTTTATTTACTTTTTTATATATATATATTTAAACCTTTCTCTAAGAATACAATAAGGTGTCATTGTTTAATCCTTTTACGATAAAATTGATATTTATATTTTCACATTTGTTTCATTACGAATAAAATACAGTGACACGTAGATCTTGAAATGTCTTTATTCATTTTATTTATTTATATACAAACCGGTCCAAACACAAACTGCGGTGCGTTCAGGGCCTCTGTGTCGTGCTACGTGTGGTGCGTTCAGGAGCGTCGTTGTTCTGAGACGCTCGTAATATCTACCACCACCGCAGCAGCGGCGAGGAGGAGGGCGGCGTCAGAGGCGGCAGAGGCGCGTCAGAGGCGGCAGAGGCGGCAGCGGAGAGAGCGGAGAAAGCGGAGCCTCCTCTCAGCATCATCCTCATCATCCAGGCTCCAGTGTGACGGTGGTCCAGCCGACCTCACCCCCCAACCAACCAACCACCCACCCCCGGACTCAGCGCTCTTCACTGGGATGTCGTCGAGTACCTGCGGGGAGGATTCGCTCCGGGGAGCCGGAGCCAGAGGACGCGTCTCCGGAGCGGAGCGGCGATGGATGCAGGCAGGAGCGGACAAATGAGACGTGATCATCGCTGGGTGTAGCCGTCTGTGCTAATAGCGCTGCGAGGCTAACGGTAGCTAGCCCTCCTCCTCTCTCCTCCTCCTCCTCCTCCCTCCTCCTCCTCCTCCTCCTGTCTCCTCCTCTCCGAACCGACGTGTCTCAGTCTTTTTTTCCTCCGCGATGAACTCACAATAAACACTTTATTATATTCTCCCGGGGACATGCCGGAGACAGCGGGGACATTTCTCTCAAGGATAACGCACCGGGGCCGTGTAGTGCTAGCATCCCGAAGCTAAAACCCCGCGAGCGTCGGTCACCGTCGCTCTGTTTGTCCTCCCTCCCGTTATCTCTCCTCCCTGCTCCGTGAAGAAGAAGAAGAAGAAGAAGGAGAAGATGGTGTCAGAGGAGGAGTGTGTGTGACGGCGCGCGGATACACACTCCATGAAGGTCATGATACTGAGAGAATGATCATGCTGGAAAAACAGGTAGGAGCCACACACACCTGGGAACATCTGCATGTGTCGATGCAGATGCGTTTCCGATCGAGTCCCGCTGTGGTCGCGCAGCTGATCGGTGTGTTTTTCCGCTGATGACCCTGATGCACTCGTGTCTGTCTCTGTCTCTGTCTCCGTCTCCGTCTCCGTCTCTGTCTCTGGCCTGTTTCCACTCAACCTCTCTCTTCTACCATCAACACCAGCTGCTGTGTAATCCACTGGGAAGCTGCAGGAACCACAGACCGTCACAATTAGTGATTTATGATTTGACATATTCATCCAGCTATACATCGGGATAGGCCTCTAATTGATTTCACATTAATGGTGAATATAGTGTAGTAAATTGTGTTGAGACACAAGATTTCATTAAACATTTATTTTACCGTGTGTTTAATTTAAATATCCAACTATTCGGTTCGTGTAAAAACAAGAATCATCTTCGTTATCCATTAACTATTTATTGACAATATTTTACAAATTATTTTTTGTCTAAAAATGGCAAATTTCTAAAGTGATGTTTCCATTCGCTTATTTTCTTCCACCAACATATAAAATCCAAAGAGGTTCAGTTTACGATATAAAACGTAATAAGATTCTCTCGATAATTAACCTCAAATGTGAGGATTTTGCTTTTTTATCTCTGTTTATTATTAAAAATTCAACATATTTTGTTTTCTTCTTGCTGTTGTTCGAATGAGCAAATGAAAACATCGCTTTGGGAACCTGCGATGAAAATGTGTAATTGTAAGACTAAAAGATTCGTAAAAATATTGAAATCAAAATGTATTTTCACAACAACGTGTGTTTTCACACAGTGTACTATGGTGTATCGATCAGCGATATGAAATATCTGTGATATATTAAACTATGAGGTACTAGGTCAGCACTTACAGTTATAAATTATGGCATAGATATTTTCATTTAATTTGGCGATCAACAAAAAAAAATATCTGCAAAGGTTTTGATAAATGATTAAGAATTTCCAAAGCACAAATGTCAAATATTCACTGGGATCCATCTTAATAAACGTTTCATATGTGATAGAACACGAGACATTTAAAGGCCACAGGTTTGGGCTTCATCATCAGTTAAAGCTGCTCATGAACTAGTGCAGAAATTATTGATCTTTTATTGAAAGAAAATTAACAATCAGCTTCTGCAGTCTAATGATTTACAGCTTTTCTCGATCCTGTGTCGTTACAAACTGATTCAGTTTGTGTTTTTACACATTTATTCACACAAAATAAGCAAATGGCCGTCAACACTTTGGCCTCTGGGAACTTGCAAAGTTCCAATATTTTAAAGACTAATTAATGATTAAGGAACATAATCAATAAAAAATATGGTGTTGTTTCATTTGCCAGATATTAACTCACTGGTGTTAATGTTCAGACTCAGACTCAGTTTCTGTTCTGCAGAACAGAAACCTTTCAGGAAATATAGTTCAGTCAGAAGCATTCATATCCTCCTCTGTCCAAGAACTGTGTGTGTGTGTGTGTGTGTGTGTGTGTGTGTGTGTGTGTGTGTGTGTGTGTGCGTGTGCGTGTGCGTGTGTGTTTGGAGGATATTACTTCCTCTTGTTTACTCCCCGAGCAGCATCAATGACACAGTGTTGGGTTTGAGCGTTTTGAGATGCAAGTGGATGATTCTCGGTTGGTTGTGTGGTTTCCTTGGAAACGACTAAGTCAGCTCATCCATCAGTCGCACAACAGGAAATTCATCGATTACAATTAGACGAGTTGTTTGATATTGATTGTTTCTCTGTGTGTTCATGTGCACGTATGTGGCCACGAGTCGTTCAATTCTTCAGGTCATCATCAATGCCCATTTAATGATATTAATTATTCTACACATCATTGTTGTGATGATATCTTTAAAGTTCACTCTGTGAAGTTAAATGTGGTGAACGTTGCAGAAATCAGGTAAACACCACGAATCGGTGTCAAAGGTCAGCGCTGAGATTTGTCTGTGAGGCGAGCAGGATGAGAGCTGCTGCTTCAGGATGTGGAGACTCCCCACTGACACACACACACACACACACACACACACACACACACACACACACACACACACACACACTGTGTTTCGCAGTTATCCTTAACAGCCTCATTAGGATCTGGCTTTGGTCCCTACGAGGTCTACTGGTCCTGATAAAATCTGTGTTTATACAGGAATAGGTCCTGAGGAGGTGGCAAACACATGCACACACACACACACACACACACACACACACACACACACACACACACACACACACACACACACACACACACACACACACACAGCCTGGATTTCACTGTAAACAACCCTTTCTCTTCTGTTCTCCTCCACGTAAATCCTGTTTCCTCTCGCTGGTGTTATTGTTGTTCATCCTCCTTAGAGACATGTATTTGCCGTTTTTAACCGTTGTCAGAGTTTGAGATAAAGCTGTAAGCTTCTCTGCACGGCGCTCCACAAACCCCTCTGTTCCTGAAGCTTGACTTCACTCCAAGCATATCTGACCTCTTTGTCTGATGGAATGTGACAAGAATAAGACATTTTTTTCTCCAGTTTTTGGTCCAGGGTTTTTTTTGTTGAGCGCTTTCTCTTTTTTGTCCGCAGCGTTAGTTGTGTGTGTGTGGAAGAAGAGCCCGTCCTTGACATCTTGTGCACAGTGTATGAGCAGTGTTGCAAAGTGCAGGGGCGCTGATAAGACAGCAGTGTTTTGCTGTCAGACTGTTTTTCTCCTCAGCTGTTTGTTCAGTCAGAAAAACATACATTTGTTTTTCTGCTCTTTAAAGCCGACTGTCCACATTTGTATTTTCAAAGTGACTGGATCAGGTTTGTGTGTGTGTGTGTGTGTATGTGTGTGTGTGTGTAGACACTAATCATTTGCAGACGTGTGTGTTCATGCTGACACGAGGAAAGTTCTCTGCAAGACAGAAACATGAAGTCTGGCTGCAGCTCATTCTGATTATTTTCCAGATTTTGGAGATGTTTTTCCTTCTCAGTGACATCTGCTCTGAAACACAACACATGACTCCTGATCGGAGGTGAATCTCCTGCAGATTAATCATATTTCATGTTGGAGATTAGTTTAAAATCTCACCTCATTGGATCACACGCTTTAAAATACATGATTGTCATAGCAATGTCTCTGTGGGAGGCAAATATCCACTCTCTCTTCCCTCTGTGTCTGGTCTTCACCACCTCTTGAGGAAATTATCTTTGCTCTTTAGCAGTTAGACGTGACACCATGTTCACCAGCTGCACTTTAACTGTGTCTTTGCTGCAGAGAGGGTTGTGAACTATGAGCTGAAACTCTCCATAAAGCTCAGTAAAACCAGGTTCAGCTCATAATTCTCTGCAGGTTCATGAAAACAACTGACCCCATTATGACTTAAAGCAGCTTTAACAACATGATAATATCTTCAGTCCATTTAGCAGCACAGCAGAAGTAAAGAACACTGAGGATGTATCTCACATTAGGTTTTAAAACAAGAAGTACAACTTTTGAACTTTGAAACTTTGAGGGGGGGTTTCTCCACCGAACGCTGCGTTCCAATGGAACAAAAGCAACCAGCTGTGCTGACAAAAACACAAGATAAAATCTGAGCTCGGCAAACACAGAATTGCACAGTCGAACAAATTCTGAAAAAGATTGTGTGGCGAATGGTGTGATTCTCTGAGTGAATGCACCGAATCTGGAGCCTCGTGTTGATTATACAAGATACAATACGTCTGCAGCTTCCTGCAGCTTCCGATTGTAAGATTGGACTCTTTCCCCTGTTGCCTGTTGAGCTGTGAGTTGTTTTGGACGTGCGGTCACATCATCGTTGTCGCTTACAGTTTGCAGTCACGTGTCTCAGACGTCTTGTGTACCTGCACCCCCCCCCCCGTCTGCTTTTGTCTGAGTCCGCAGGAAGCCGACCTGCGGGTTACAGTCTGACTTCCTGTCCTGGCTCGGCATCTGTAGAGGAGGGAGGAGGAGAGGAGGAGGAGAGAAGGGGGGGTGGGTCGGTCTTTTTTAGCCCTATGAAGAGCCGGCTTTTCCTCCCTGTTTCCATGGCGACCGCTCTCCTACAGTATTCAGCCGTGGGACGGCCTCTGCATCTGAAAGCAGTTCCCAGTGGTGTTTCAGAGCCTCTTGCTCTTTTTCCTTCAGCCTCGCTCGTCTTCCCCCACTGTCTCTGTTTTTCAAAAGCAGCAGCACTTCATCCTCACTCGTCGCTGTACTTTAATAAATGTCGAACATCATTTGCATGTGAATCAGGGCTGAGTTATGCCTTTGTTTCCTGTTTGAATTCCTCGAGACTACAGGCTCAGACTTGACGCCAGCACACGCTTTGAGATGTTTAGACTGTAAATATACAAACAGTAGACGAGTGAGAGAAAGCTTTTCAAATGAGGAATCACTGAGCACTGTGCTCTTTGTGTATTTAGCCGGATCATTCTGTGTTATTTTGGAGTGTATTTCCCCCAAAGACACAGTTAATAATTACACAGCATGGATGTTTACTCCGAAATGGGTTTAGTTTTTCCACATTTGCAAGATGATGAAACATAAAAGCCCAAAATGTCAAACAGAAAGACCGACTTGTTAGATTGGTGAGATAAAGCAAAACCCCACAGAGGCTTTCAAAGACAAACTACAGACACGTTTGACAGCCCAGAGGAGACCTTATTATTCAGGTCATAGCAAACTTACTTCCTGTCTATCACCGTCTCTGTCATTTGGGGTAAAGGCATGTGACCTACATAATGTACAACAACAGGAGCCTTCGAATTCTGGCTGCAAGGAGATAATGAAAATAGCAAAAAGCCGGTTGAGTCCAGATCAGTTGTGCTGCTGCGTTTGGGATCCCTCACCTACACACAGATGTTTGTTCAAGTGTTCGTGTGTTTTAATTTGTTGTTTGATGATATAAAAACGGGGTGGAACGTCATGATTGACAGCTGAGACTGACTTGCGATTGGTTGAGCGTGACAGTCGTGACGATAGCGTTTATATTCGGGATGTGATACTTGTGAATTTGACGGCTCGATCCTTACCGCACGGACTCTGACACCAAATGATGTCATCGGCACAAGATGACGTTTGTATCCAACGTATTTTAGCTTGGCCTCTGGATAGTGGGAGGAAGAGACGTGTTTCCCGTCTCCAGTTACAGTCTCTGGTTAACGCTGTCACACAAGTGGCTGCAAAATCATCAGTGTCAGACATCTGATCACAACTCGACAGTTCAGAGAGAGAGAGAGAGAGAGAATCAATGCAGCTCTACAATGATATAAGTTTTGACTCATTTGAAATAGTAAAGAAAACAGAGGGATGTGTAAATCAATGTTGATATTGCAGCCACTGATAAATCAACGTATGTGAATGAGTGAGAAGAGTAAAGTGGGGCGTGCATTATCGGCAAATGTGGGTCATCGTGATGTCAGGTGTCCAGACTGCTGATGAGGTGTTTTCAGGGTTTTCTGTTTCCACAGACGCTTTTCAAATTAGCTGAACGCACTAGAGGAAAGAAACTCTGCCCAAACATCACATGTAACCTTTACGTTAGCGTGGACAGCAATCGCCAGTGTTTCCTTCCAAAATCCTGAATGCGATGGACAGGTGGTCTCTGAGTGTGACGGCTCGACCAGAGAGAGAAAGAACGAAAAAACAATATCCAGATGAGGGCTGGTAACCTGCCAGAAGGGTCTTCACATTTATCAGCAGCAGTAAGGAGAGGGGAGATTCATACGTGAGACCCGGTCGCCCTGTTTCATCTTTAATGGGCTCCCACAGACAGTCTGGCACTACAGAGCCGTCCCCTCTCTCTTGATTAAATCGCTGCAGCATAATGAAGCAGAAGAGAGTCAGACGGAAACTCAGAACCCCTCTGTGTACCTGCTTCATTGCATTTGGCAAGATTTCCCTTTCTTCCCTCCTTCTGGCAGACGCATGCGGTTCTGTGGCAAGTCTGAGCGCTCGAGTCTGAGCGTCGCAGAGGCGAGAGAAAGCAAACCCACTGCGGTCGTGGCAAAACAGCTGAGTGCTCCTGAGCCGTGGGGCAATACCTCCAGAAGACGGAAAGACAAGAGAGCAGCTGCCGACAGTTAGGACGGTCCCTGGTGGGGCGAGGAGGAAAGACGAGAAGAGGAAGAAGGAGGGAGGGGAACAAGGGGAGTGCGGGGTTGTTGGGAGGAGGAGGAGGAGGCGGCGGAAGGAGGTGGAGAGGTTTCTCTTTTTGTCTCCGTCTTCAGTGAGAGGAATAACGAGCGAGCAGCAGGATTGCTGAGTTCCATCTTGAGTTTTTTTATTTTTTTTTCATTTTATTTCTTTCTTCGTTTCGTTAAATGAGCGGTGGATTAGCGGCTGCGTGCTGCCTTCAGTGTGCAGCATGGAAACCAAGTCCCTGTTCAGCCTGCACAGAGCCCTCGCTCAGCCCGTCAAGATGTGCATGTTCGATTTCCCCGTCACTATCCTGGACGACCTGGTGAGCTCTGACTCCATTGTGTGTGTGTGTGTGTGTGTGTGTGTGTGTGTGTGTGTGTGTGTGTGTGTGTGTGTGTGTGTGTGTGTGTGTGTGTGTGTGTGTTTACATGTTCAAACAGATTGTGTATGCATGGCTGCAGGTGCTTTATTATATGTTTCTGTGTATGCATACAGTGTGTGTGTAGCTGCATGTGCACTTCTGGCTGCAAACATATATTTATATGTAATTGCATGTATGTGTGTGTGTGTGTGTGTGTGTGTGTGTGTGTGGGTGGGCCTATTTCTATCTGTGACTGTGTATATGTCTAGTCGTGTTTTTGTGCTCTCATGTGTGACGTACTGTTTACAGCAGAGTACATTAGAACATGGTGTGTTTTGTGTGTGTGTGTGTGTGTGTGTGTGGATGGAAACAATGATCCCAGCTGATTGCTCTTCACATTAACCCTGCGGGACAAATTGTGATTTTTGAATATGAATATGGGCCATACAAGCAAAATGTGATTGATTATTTCGCACCTCTGGCCAATTAGGTTTCAGTAAACGACAGTCACATGACTCAGTAGCAGCACATCTGGACAGGAGGTCAGATCTGCAGGTCACAGATTTAACCCCCCCTGTTGTTTTCATTTCCTGCGGTTCATCAACTCACAATGACTGTTTGTCCTCAGGTGGTTATTCTTCTGTGATATGCAGCTCTTGTGTGAACGCGACCTTCATCCAGTTGTGTATCTTTGTGCCAAACTGCCACTACGTCCAATCCCTGCACCCCCAGGCAACCGTCTCCCTGCTGAGGTGCCTGTGTCCTCTGATATTTTGACATGTTTGGACGTGTCTGGATTAATCCCGGCGGCGCCTAATGAACGTGGTCCTGTGTCGGTCTGTTAATGAGTCCTGAGATTTAAAACCGATGCAGAGACGAAGACACGTCCTCTGCTGTGGTGGGCGAACACTTGATTAACGACGATAAGGGAGTTTAGAGGCTTGTTTGTTTCCTGGTCACATCCTGATATCAAACCCGCAGAGTCTCCTCATCTGGGACTGAAGTGTTTTCTCTCTTTTAAATGATTCTTTTTTTGTTGATAGTTTTTGAACTTTTAATTCGTGACTTCTGCTGTTTTCCGGCGTCCTCGCTTTAGCTGAAGGGCAACACACTCACACACAACTGGAAAACGACTTACTGTTTACTCGTATAAATATTGCAGGAAAGTTTCTATAATGATAAAAACAAAATGCGACATGTTGCAATGTGAACAAATGAATAAATGTAATATATCATGTGACTTCTATAAAGACAACAACATAGTGAGCTCATCGGGAAAAGAAAGAAACGTCATTGTCGCAGGATTATGACGTTGGGTGTGAAAAACTCCACAGTAAATTTTAAACGTTTATTTTACACTTCTTATTAATACTTTAATGTGAAAAAAACCCCCTACAGAATGATCATCTTTAAATGTAGAAATCAACTTGTGTCCCGCAATTTGTGCTGTGATGCTCTGCTCGTATTTACATTTGTACATTTCTCTCGTATCTCCGCCGCGAGCGCAATGCATGATGGTCGATATTGCTCGGTTAGTGACCATCGCTTGCACAAGATTTTTCATGATGCATTATGGGAAACAATGAGTGCACTATAAAGAGTATAAAAACTACTCCAAACATTTGGACACCACTACAAAATGGCAAACTCACTATATAGTGATTAGTGACACAGCCCATCCTCTCGTTGTGTCCTCTTCTTCTGCAGCAGTTCGATCGCACCTGACTTGAGAATTGGCGCCACCTAGCTGTTTATTATGAACCTACCCCCAATATTAGCAGAGTGGAAGGTGGAAGCATTAATTTGAGTTTTCATGAGCTAATTTTCTGCAAATTTGAGCAAAACATGTGCTATAGTTGATTGGAAACATGACTATTTTTGGAATATACATGAGACTCACTGCCTCCGTATACAGCCCTTTCTTTTCTTTGCTTCTGCTGAAGGTGGCACGCCAACCAGCGAGCCTCAGACCAACTCGGTACTTTCTGATAGTGAGTCATTCAATCCTTTTCCTGTATGTCAGCTCTGGTCCTTGAACTGGTTCCATTGAGGTTTGTGGGAACCTCAGTGCCACCCAGTGATCCAGCCCACGTTTTCAGCGAAACGTCGTAACCAAGGATGCGTCATGAACATAGCGTGCTACACGGTTCATAACAAAGATAAACAACAGAAGCAAGATGGTGGATCATCATAGTGAAATCCTGCAAGTGTTTGTACTCTTATTTCAGATATTGTGTTTCCAACCCGTAGAATATGACACACCCGCTGATTTTGTCATGGTTTGCTTGTAAAAAGCTGAACCAAATTATTTTTGGATGAAATGTTTCAAATGGTTTCAGAATGAGGTGACTGGTTCTGAGCAGATCCCCTTTCATGTTGGTGCAGGGGGCTGTAGCAACCACTCAGAGGGTGTTATTATTATAACCTCCTGTCTTGTAAACACAATGATGACTGAAGTGTTTGGCAAGTGACAGCAGCACCTGCTCCCAGCAAGAAGAGGAAGAGTTAAACAGAAGTCAGAGTGACTGTCGGCCGGCTCTTAAGGAAATGAATGGATGTCTGCAGACTGGTTGATAATGCTCACTGTGACCTTCATGACTCGTGTCAACCACTTTGTTTAAGAGAAATAAAACAGTGAGACAGTTTTCAATAAATAATAAGTTGTTGTAAGTGGAATTAAAAAAAGTGCGATCTGGCAGAAGGAACAGTCATATTTCAGTTTTTAATTTAATGCACAGTTGGACTCCTTCCCTCTGTTTCAATAATGATTTTATATTCCAGGCAGGAAATGCACTGGTCCCTCACTTGGTTGATATGAAGTCGTCAGAACCAACCAGGTCCAAAGGGACATGAGCAGACAGGCCAGAGTCCAGAAAGGTCAGACGAGGGTAAAAAAAACAAGCCAGACAGAATAAACAGCCAGGAGGGAGGAGAGAGACAACAGTGGACAAACTGGCAGAGGGACGATGACTCAGGTTTGTATACAGGGGGGGGACTGAGGACAGGCTGGTGGAAGTGGAGGAGCACGTTCAATCTCAAAAACGTTCTCCACCGTGTTGAGCGTCATGTTTGGTCCAAACTGTGCAACAGGCTTCGAGATACGATTTTCTCTTGTTCTGTGGGTGTGTCGAAGGTTGTTGTCCAATCAGCAGCGACGTGCACATAAACCCTGCTGCGTTAAAAAGGCAGCGACGTCATTGTGAAGTATTAAACACATATTTAAATCCAATGTCATCATCTACAAGATTTCATCCACAGAATGACTTTCTCAGCTGCCATCGTTTACGTTTGATAATATTAAAATCAGATGCAGATCCACACTGAGCTGTGTAGTTTAGAAAAGAGGAGGAAAAACATTATTTAAAACAGTTTTAAAAAGCACAAAATAAGAGTACAGCGCCAGGAGATAGAAAAATAAACATGAAAATAAAATAAAAAATCTACACCAGATCGCGTGTCTGCCTCAACAGCACATTATGAACCGCAAGAGGAAATCCTCAGAAAAGAGGAAATCCTCAGAAAAGAGGAAGAGGGAAGAGAGAAACCAACACAACTGAAGGAAACACATAATAAAAAGAAATGAGAAATAGTAACAAGAAAGGAAATCTACACATAAACAACACAAAAAAAACGTAATTCCCTTTCAGCCTCACAGGAAACCAACCTGCAGTTTGTTTCATTCCACAATAGAGTTTGTGTTTTCTGAATTGTTTGGTGTGTTTCCTTTAGTCGCCGATGATTTGATATTTAAAATATGCACAAATTAATTCAGACAGCATTAATTAAAGCTGAAATGAATTAATCTTTTTAATCACTGTTGTAGCCAGGCTGCAAGCAGTGTATGTTTTTTATTAATGGATAAATCAAGTGCAGAATTACATCCAGATGAGAAACGTCTTACTTTTTTATTTGACTGAATGAATGGTTTCACTTCACTGTCCAATCACTGATGAGCCTGAGGAGGTAATTCCCATCTGTTGGCAACCGGGGAAGTTTTTTGAATTCCCCAGCATCTTTAACTTTCATTTTCAGTTCCGGCTTCACCGGGTTTCTCCTTGTTGTCATTACAGAGACGTCTCACTTCACCTCTGACAGACATGAAGAGACCTACTTTCTTTTTTCTCCCTCGTAAGTTAATTTTTTCCAGTGTTGTTGACACAGCTGGTAGAGTAAACACGTTCGAGCAGAGCACTGGCGGAGGTTCGGCCAATCTGTGACGAGGGGAGTGGGAGCGAGCGCTCGAGGACGGTTTGGATCCCGAGGTTTCTGGTGTCTCAGTGAAATAAGCATGTGGGCCTGCGGACTGCTGGTCAGGACAAGTGCCTGCTGGGATGGAAAGGATTATTACCAGACAGCGAGGAGAGAAGGAGGCAGACAGGTTGGATCCATTAATGTTTTCTTGTTTTGTCCCACACGAGTCTGACTGCTTGTGGTTTATAGACGCGTTGAACTTTGGATCTGTGTCACAAGAGTTGTCCTGCTCGTCAGGTCACAGAATCTGGTATTGATCACTTACCCCCTGTTTTTATAATAATGATGATAATAATGATTAACTTTATTTATATAGCACCTTTCCAAACATACGTGTAAGTTAAAAATGAATAGATGACTCATTTTCCTTCAGACTTGACTTTGACCTGCCCAGTGTTGTTTTTTACAACTTGTTCCAACACAAACCTGACTCAGAGATCTGTTAAAAACAGGATACAGGTGAGTTCTTGAGTGAACAACCTGTGAATATGCACAAACTCCTGCGTCGCACTGTGTCTTGTCTGCAGTGGATATAGATCCCTGCATTTGAAATGAAAGAGTCGATGCTTCACCGACTATAATCTGATCCCATTATCCGTGACTTCAGTGTCCTGGCTTCTCCGCGACGTGAGGTCTGACCTCGACAGCCTGCTCCTGTTAGGAGCTGTCAAACTGAGACAGCAGGAAGGGCCGGACGCCAGCCTCTCCTCTGTCCACTTCCTACCTGCTATGACCACGAGATTTAAAACTCAGCAGCCGTGAAAAACAATACCTAACTGAGTGGTTTTTGAAATATAAAACAACCCCCTGATGATGCTGTCCAATCAAATCTTGTCAGGAGGGGATGTAGTCGGGTGAAGGTCTCTGTTCGGAAAGAAATTATCAACTTCTTCAGGATGTCTGGGTTCAGAACGTAATTTCTCCCTGAGGATTTATGAAATGTGTTATTCTTACCTCCTCCCTCCCACTCAGCCGGTCAGGTTATGTCACCCCAGCACCTGTCAATCATCTTGATGAGCTGTCGCCTGGCTGAGGTAATCAGCCGACATGCAGCCTTCACTGGTGTCAAAAGGGGCGAACAGAAAATGTTCTCTAAACGTTTAGCTGCTCCTCCGTTCGACTGTTTTCTTCTGTGCTGCTTCTGCTGCTCTCGGACTGTTTGCAGGTAGCAAACAAAGAGAGCAAACAAAGATGGACGACATTGCGGCTCCCAAAGTGAAGCCAAAAGTTGTGTCTCAATTCCGCGACCTCAGCCAGTGGCATCCTCCAACGTACACCGCGTCGGCCGAACCGAAAGGAGACGGCCTGGACTTCTTATTGCGTCACCGGCTTGTCCCGCCGTTACAGCCGTCGCCTAGCAACAAAGCTACGGACGATTTAAAATGTTGAAAAGATGTTTTTTAAAACATGTGTACCGTTCGGTTGAGTACTTACATTTCAAAATTTATTCTCTTGACGTTTTCGCCTCACATTTTGCCGCCATTTCCTGTTGGAAAACTGTCACTGAAGCGCAATGAATCATGGGGTATGTCGGTCTGGGAAGGATCCACCTGGTGGAGCCTACTTTGCTCGGGGGTGGAAGGACACGTTTGATCTTGATATCACGGCTCCGCTCCATGATCGCTACCGCACAGCATCCAAATGACGGCAGCGGCGCAAGATGGCAGCGTTTAGTGGCCTCATTTCTGGATAGTGGGAGGAAGTGGAGTCGAGTCGTCCCTCAGTATTTACAGGTTATGGTTTATGTGAGCTGAGTATGTAGGTAAAACCAAAACAACGGGCTGAACGAGGCTAAAAGGTTCTGTAGAGTTGTAGAGTTGAGTTTCCTTTAACATTTGATTTCGTCATTTTATTCGTTGTACATAATAAAACTCAGATCTTAAGGTTTAAGATCTTAAGGTTTACATTCCAATGCATCCAAATTGTTGGGCAACTCTTGGATGTAGATATTAGCTGTTCTTATGTCAGTGAAGTTTTATTGGACTGATTTAATTGATTTAAAATGATTTTCTTGGACTGACTTTTGTTCTTACGTCTGCTTTATAATCAGTTTATTCTCATTTTATTTGCCTGATTCTTTTTTCTGTTATGTAACTCTGTACTCTGTCCACGTCTGGTGTTCTGCTCGGCCTTTATTTGTTACAGATTTATTGTCTGGGGAACATCGAGCGTCTGGCACAGGCTCAGCACAGCAACAACCCTCCACTGCAGGCCCCCGTTAGCCTCCACTGGGGGGGGGGGGTGCCTTGCTAAATGGCATCCTGACAGGAGTTGTGCAGAAGTTAAACTTTCTGCCTGGCTCGGTGTCGTCTGGAGTCAAATATCTTGCAGATGTTGCTGCTCTGAGATGTTGTGCCACTTCTGATTGTTGCCGTCGAACAAGGCTTCCTCTTCCTCCTCTTCCTCCACGTCTTCCCGACTCTTTGTGGGTGTGGTCGACTTCTTAATTCGTGCGGCTGCGTAAGAGCCCGTGTTTCTTTGTGTTGTGTTTGTGAGAGAGTCAGGGCGGCCTCTCGGCATCACCCTCCTCAGGGAATGGTAAAACATGCCGGCGCGTCAGCCTGAGCCAGAGCCACGGCAGCAGCAGCACAACAACATCCTCTGGTATCGATTTCCAGCAGATGGAAGAAGTGCTTCGGTTAAATCACAGCAGACGAAAAGTTGGACGTCGCTCCGAGCTCTCAGAGAATTCTGGGACTCAGGAAGAAGGATGTTAACAATAGAGCTGCTGCTCGGGGCCGATCAGTTCTGCTCAGTGACAGTATTCTGTGTTTTTATACACCTGAAACAGTGTTTTACGAGTATTTTCTGAGTAGTGAAAATCCTTCCACCAACTTTCATGGTCTCAGCTTTAAATTCAAGAATGAACATTTAGAAAATATAAATTTAAACATCTATAATTACAGAACACGATAAATGGGGGAAATTCTGTCTGCTGAGGAAGATGTTGTGATATGATATGAAGATCCAGAACAGCCACTAACTGTTATTCAATGACTGATGTTTATCTTTATTAATTATCAGCTGTCAATCAGTCGTCCATTCTACTATAGTCTTTGATTCACTATTTGTTTTACTGGACTGTTTCTGTCGAGGTATAATGTTTCAAAGGATGTTACACATGAACAGTATTTAAAGATTTATCAGAATCTGTATCAGGCGTGAAAAACCCGTATTGATCCTTCGCCGCTCTCTTCCTCCTCCTCCTCCTCCTCCTCCTCCTCCTCCTCCTCCTTCTTGTGTCTCACCCACAGTTTGTGGTTCTCGTCCCGCAGCTGCAGAGTTATGTGAGTTACAACTCGCTGTTGGATTCGGCCTCAGCTGGTGCAGCAGATGTTTTTCTTTAACTTTGCTTAATCACTTTCGCACCTGTCCTGGCTGTCGGTGCAGAAGAAAAGTCCGTTTGGATCATGTCGTCCTCCTCCGACAACAGCGTCTCTCAAATAAATATCTTTAATTAAAGTTCAGCATCAATTATCTGTGGAACATGAGGCTGCAGGTTTGTTGTGTTCGTCTCTTTTGTTGACGTAACTGCTGCACATCCAGAACGAGCTGAATTAATCTGAGTTAGTTCTCATTTGAAAAGCTCGTCTGGCATCTGAGTAAGATGATTGATGGTGTCTTGGATCAGACGTCTGTTCCTGACATTTGCCAGTAGGAGGCAGTGTTGGATGTCAGATCCACAGAGGCTCCTGTTGTGATCTGACAGTGAAGGCATCAAAAAAAAATCCAAATAAAGAAGATCAGTTAAACTGGGCCTTAGTGATGAGTAGTTCAGGTGCGGGACTTTAAATATGTATTTCTCAGAATCTTGATTTAGAAGAACGGTTTGTTTTTGTTGCAGTTAAATGTTGAAAAGCATTTCCACCCGTTTGTGTGAGTAAATGAAGGTTTTTGCTGGAGCTGCATGTGTTTGTCAGTAAGTAATAATAAGTAACATGCAATACTTAAATGTAAGAATAATAATACTTAAGTCTAAGGAAATATAAATAATATAGAACAATATGAATGGAATAGTCAAGGTGGAGTTTTACAGATGCAACTAAAGACAATTTTCATATTGTGTTTGCTTTTTTGAGCAAGTAATGATTTAGGATGTGAAATGTGAAATAAAAAAGCAGTTTGACATATAATTTAATTTCAGTGGAGCGCTGCAGGGAATGTACTTGATTGTGTGTGTGTCTGTGTGTGTGTCTGTGTGTGTGTGTGTGTGTGTGTGTGTGTGTGTGTGTGTGTGTGTGTGTGTGTGTGTGTCTGTGTGTGTGTGTGTGTGTGTGTGTGTGTGTGTCTGTGTGTGTGTGTGTGTGTGTGTGTGTGTGTGTGTGTGTGTGTGTGTGTGTGTGTGTGTGTGTGTGTGTGTGCGCGCTGCCATAGTGAGAACACAAACACACACTCCCAGCATTACGTCAGGCTGGAGGAGTTTAACGCTGCCTTCAGGGACATCTCGTAAATTTGTCAATGATAACCTACCACACAGCACAGTCCTTGTTGGAGAACATAGGAAAGTCTTTGTGATAAACAGTGTGATATAGATATAGATCATATGATGTTTATATGATATAGATATAGATCATATGATGTTTATAGTCGAATGTGAATTCCGGGGGCTTGCGGACACTTTGGATGAAACCACAGGAGCAGCATGGAGGCATTTTATGTGTTTTCTGTTGGGTTTTTTTTTACGTTTGAAGAAGTGCTCGCCATTGACTTCAACTGTATTGTCTTTGGTTGCAACGCTGCTTCATAGTGGTGAGAAGATAACGAGTGAATCTTCAGTTTTTGGGTGAACCATCCCTTGGTTGTTCCCTCGGGTGCTGATATGTCCCAGGGCAGTGAAGGCAGCAGCGCGCTGGGGGGGCGGGGTTTAGCTGCACCGGAGATGCCAGGGGAGGAGCTCCGAGCAGCGCGGAGTCCTCCCGTGATCACCGGGGATCAGTGCTCACCCTGCACCGGACAGACACCCACACACACCGGGGACATGTCGCCACCGGCACCGTGACCGACGCCCCGGGGCTCCGTAGGGCACCCATGGTCTCTTTCCCGGGGATGCAAGCCGAGGCGCGCAGCCTGAAGCCGGGACCTCTGCCGGAGATGTTCGACTCGTCCTGGAAGGTCCGGAGCATTTGGGACGCGGTGAGGCTGGAGGTGGTGGAGGACCGCAGCCCGGTGGTCCTGCACAGCTTCACCCACCTGGACCCGGACCTGCCGCTGCTGGAGGTGAGGGGGAGGCCCGGGGGAGGTGGCAGGGCCCGGGGCGGGAGGCTGGTGGAGGAGAGGCGGGGAGGAGAGTTGTCCGAGGTCCGTTATAGCTGGTGCGGTTTGTTGTGATGGTGCCAGGACTGGGTGGAGGATCCAGGACTGGGTGGAGGATCCAGGACTGGGTGGAGGATCCAGGACTGGGTGGAGGATCCAGGGGGATCGGTTCTGTGTTGATCCTCAGCTCATGAGAAATCATTCATTCAAGACTTTACATTAAAATTAGTTTAATTGAATTGTTTGAGAATTAAATCATATAAGAAAATCCACATTGTGAGATGCGATTTCACTGCTTTTTACAAAGACCGGACGCTTTAATAGACATTTCACCATCTTATAATCATCTGTGTGTGTCCAAAATACACATGAACTGACTTCACGTGTATTTATAATCGAATCAGACACAAAGACAGACTCTAATCCTGTCTTTTATAAACCGTCTTATTATAATCGTGCTGATTAAACAGCTTATCACTGTACAGTTGCTGAGTGGCTGGAAAGTACATGGAGCATTTTCTCTGTGCGACACTGTGTCATGGAGAGTTCACATACGTTATCAGTCATATAGAGTGAAACGTACTGTGGCTGTAGGGACACTCCCCACACGGGGCTACACGAGAACTGGTCCAGGATGACTTGCCTTTTTTTCCTCGGCTTGTGTTCATCTCGTTCAATTCAGAAACTGAAACCGTCCCAGTACAGTTAATCACCGAGCTCAAACAAACCAAATGTACAAAAACGTTTATGATATTGATCTTTAAGAATAGTCTGTAGTTTTGTCAGAGCACTACATGTTATTACAAAGATTTTTCTCTTTGTGACTTAGATCTAATGCTTGTTTTTCATATATCAATAGATTTTTTTTAAATCAACTCCTACTGTTGTTTAGCAGGAAGTTAAAGTCAAATCGTTGTTCGGTACAAACATATTTAATCATAAAAAGCTTAAAAATGATGCACAACCTCAGGCTTGATTATTACAAAAAAGTTCACAATGAATTTTCTGCCGATTCCACACGTTTCAGCTCGACGGCTTTGTTGTGTGAGTGCTTGTACATATACATATTGTACATATACATATTGTGTATATATACATACGTGTGTGTGGTGAAGAAAATCCACTTCAGCCTCCATAAATCCACACGTTATGTAAATTCCGACTGCTTTACGACGACTACTTTAATTATTCAAGTAAGTTCTCTATTTATCGATTATTTATTTGGCCCAAACCAGGTAAAATAATCCTGTCTCATTTTGTAAAAGCCCAATGTCACATATTCAACTTCCCTCAATGATCAGTCAGTTGATTCAAGTATACTTCAGATTCAGATTCAGCTCCGAGGTTTGTACTGTTGGTGCTTGTAGTTGTTATTGGACGTCTCTGTGGTGCAGAAAAATTCAATTCAGATGATATAATTCATCAAGTTATGTAAATGTACAGCACTAATGACAACAAGGTATATAGATGAATGTTTTTATCTGTGGTTGTGTGGCAGTTAAGTGTTTTTCACTCAAACCTTATCCGACCCAAATGCTCGTAACCCGAAGCGACAGTTTCACAGTTTTCCGTAAAAATGCCCATTTGTATGGATTAAGCGTAACGTTCTCCAGCGCTACATGGTTTACATCCTGTACATCGATCAGACAAGGAGGGAGGGGGGTGTTTACCGCTCTTATGTAAGGCCCAGGATTGGATGAGGACACCGTCTTAACTGGTCCCACATGGAGACGACCTGGTGTCCTCTGTCCTCGAGAGACAGGAGACAGTCTAACATGTTCTCTTTTTGACTCTCTGCTCTGTTTGTCACCAATCAGAGCTGGACCGACATCACACGCCTCTTATTAAAACCGTTGCGTTTGCCTGAGCGTGTCCCGAGCCCGGGAGGGGGGGGGGAGTCAGCGGCGCTCTCTCTCGTCTCCAGCTAACCTGCTCTGCTTCGTCTCTTCGCTCTGATCTAATCCTCCCCTCTAACACAATTACCTAATGCCTAATCCCCCTCCTGCAGAGGCTGAGAGCTTTCCTCCACAATCGCTGCCTTTCTTCTCCTCGGTACACAGGCGTGATTTGATGCCGAGGTTCGGTTACAGTATGTATGCGTCACAGAGGAGGACTGGTTCAGGTTCAGGTATTCGTTGATCTCTCTGGCTCCATGTTGACCTCTGAACTCTGCAGTAGAAATGCTCCTCCAGTGTCTACATTGGTATTTGTACTTCCCGTCATGTCGTTTCCCGGAGAATCTTTAAACGCTTCATATCTCTAAACTCTCGACAACCTAAGCTAGACGTTTCAGTCAGTCAATAAACCTGAATAAATGATAAAAGTCCAGAAATCGTGTTATAACTTTAAAAACTACAGAAATACCAAATAAACTTTGAACTATTTGAACCATGAGCAGTTTTTAGTTTTTGAGATATGAACATTTGTGTCTTCCACTCTTTCATCACTCTCTGGCGTCACTGCACGTTATCAACACATTTGTACCGCACAAGCTAAAACAAGACAACAGAGATTAAGACGACAGACTAACTATGTTCTAACTATTCTAGTTTTTATTTTAGATCGGCAGCGCCAGTCTGTACGTACTGTATCACATCCTGCAGCTGAGAGGATCCAATGTCTTTTGAAACAGAGGTCAAGTTACTGGTGTGTTCGACTTCTGACAGAAAAAACGATCGTCAGCTGCTCCAGTAAATTCTGCGTTTACTCTCAACACTTGTTTCTGTTAGTGTTCTACATGACGAAACGTCTGAGGTGAGCGTTGGATCAGTGAATCGCTGCTGAATCCTGACGTCGGCGCATAAATCAGGATAATTTGATTATTGTCTGGTGGAGGGGTCACTGCTCATGACACAGTGTCAGGACTCATCTGGTGAGTTTAAGTTGGAGGTATAGAATGAACGTGTGGGGGCTTTTTCTTGATCTGAACCTGTTGGATCGAAGATTAAACTTTTAAGAAGACAAACCAGAGGAAGCAGTTGGCTCAGAATTGATTGATTGACTGACTGACTGACTGACTGACTGACTGACTGACTCACTGACTCACTGATTGATTGATTGCAGTTGGGTGTGATGGTAAAGAGTGGGTGGTGTGCAACTGAGCTGTTTGAATAACATGTGATTAAGCCTCTTTTTTCCATACTGCATGTTTTGTTTGATTTTATGTAACTAAGTACTCCCACAGTAATCACACTAATGGGTGCCAAGTTCACAGCACTGACGTATAGATGTAGAAAAACTGCAGTCATGGAATAAACTGTTTACAAAACAGCAGATTCAGGCTAAGAACAGAACAGGAGCGGAGCTGTGAGAGCTCTCCATATGTGGCAGTCCGGTCCCAACCAGCGGGATTAGGGGCCAGACCTGCAGAAAACACTGCTGTTCATTGAGACCGTCTCAGGAGGCCTCAAACAATAAGTTGTTGAAACACAGAAAACAGCTCATTCAGTCACAAATCAGTTTGCATCGAGAGCTGAGGACGTCAAACGAGGCCTGGACGTCAGTTCAGTTCAACACTGTCACTACATTAGAGCTTCTATGGTCCCTGTGGGTTCTGCTCACCTTCATGCTTCACTGGGACTTACAGCGCTCTGCGAACGTTTGAGGCACTTCAGATATTTAGACTCTTATCCATCGTATAATCCCATCGGGGAGGCGAGTATCCCAAACACACAGCCAGGGTCGTAAAGAACCGTCTCCAGAAGAGCAAGGAGTCCTTCAACAAATGGTCTGACCCCACCCGCCCACAGAGTCCTGATCTCAACACCACACATGATGAAGAAAGCTGCTTCCGGACATGCACCAAAGTGTCTGAGTCAGTTGCTCCGGACGTTATCTAGAGCCCATGTGAGAATACAGCAGGAAAATGTCTGGAAAATTACAGCGAGCGAGTCGACGTGTTGACGACAGACGTGAAACTGGAAATTGTGTGTAAAGGGCAAATTGGTTTCTGTGAACTCTAGTGTCAGGTCAGGTTTGTTCTCTATTGTGAAAGAGTCTTACTCCAACCATCTCCTGCCGCGTTCTTCATCCTGTGAAAGACAAACTCCTTCTGCTCTGTTCTGAGAAGATATCTGCGCCCTGAGCGGTAATGAAGTGAACAGACTGTAACTGGAGCTCTCTCTCTATCATGGTCTGCTTGTCCTCAGTGCTGCTCGCTGGGACTCAGCCAAGCTTACAAGCCGTCCCAGATGAATGACATAATAACACGGTGCAACTGTAGCTTCACCACATGGAAGAAATAATCTCATGTGCAGTTAAAAAAAAAACTGACTTTAAGGACAGAACCCGGCAGCAGATGAATATGTCTTGTTGTGTGCAGGTTCCACCGAGTGTCTCCGAATCTATTTTTATCTGTGTGCTGTGGAGAAATGTGACTTCAATGAGCCTTTCGTTGTCGACACTAATGAGGAATCATCAGGTCTGAGACACGTGTGGGGGAGAGGGGGAGTCACACCGGGACACGCAGTGTGAGTGGAGGTGATCTGGGATGTGTCCTCGTTTAGCGTTAGCATTGATTCAAGTACGGCGGGCGGGAGTTTGGCCGAGCTTCACGTGTCGGACTCGGCGGACTCGGCACAGAGGAGCTTTTGTCTCCGCGGGTTCATCTCGAAAAGAGTCGAGAAGCCGAGTGCCGCAGCTCGGATTCAGACGGAACGACAGAAACAGACAGCGGCAGGAATGTGAAGTTCCAACGCCTGGAAAAATACTCAATTCTCCAAGTTCTCTCAAAACCGTCTGCTTCTGCACGGCTGTGTGTTCGCTGTGCTGTAATCACCAGGATGCTCCGACACACAGAAGCTTTCAGGACATGTTAACGGAAGCTTCTGATCAGAGGTGCAGCTCCAAGTGTCCGAATCCGACTTGTTCTCCCTGTGACTCAAATCTGACGGGTTCGAATCGGCCTGAATAACAACAACAAGCTGCTGTTGTTTCCTTTTCATCCACACGGAATAAGATACGTGAGATGGAATCAGATTCTGAGTCGTGCAGCCTGAGTGAACCTCGAATCTGAATCTGTTAGGGGACTAGAAATCTCAGCATTTTGGAAACATGCTTATTCGCTTGATTTTGGAAAATTAGATGAGAAGATTGATAAGAGTCAGTTTACTGGTTTACAGAGTCAGCTCAGGTTTCGCTTTTGGAAATTTTACTCTGCTTGGGGGGGGGAGTAATAACCGAAGAATTTAAAATGACAAAACATCAAATCCAAAATATGCCAATATGAGCCTTTTATTTACATAAAAATATGTTGATTACAGTTGTTTGGCTGCATCGAGGAAAGGGAAGTTAATTTATAAAAAATCTTCCAGCAACAAAAAGCAAGTTAATACGAAGAGCAAGCCAAATAATTTAAAAGCCGCAACCAACTAATTGTTTGATTTGGCCTCTGAGTTTCATTCTTGTCTTTGGAAACAGCAGTTTGGCGTAAAACATCTCACACATATAATTCATTTGTCGTTTCCGGAGCTTTCAACCACATCCCTTCCTCTGGGACTGGACTGGTGCAATCAAGGAACCACACATTGGAAGCTTCAGAATCAACCTCCCAGTTTGATCATTTCATTACTTTGTTTATTAGATTTATTATTCAAATTGTTTTTCCTGCTGTGTTCCCACATGGACTCACTGGGACATTTCACCAGTGGGCAGGAAAAGTTCCAGAAAATGTCCGGAGAAACTGACTCGAACACTCAGCCCCTCTGGAAGATTTCGGGAAAATGTCCAGACCTTAGTACTCGTCTGAAAACAGCTCAAGTATTAGTGAACATAAAGCCAAGAGTTACGTCAAGGTTTAAATATAGACTTTATGCTTCTCTGCTGTGCCAAGGATTGAAAGTGAAAAATATGAACAAACTGTGTGCGACTTGAAGAAGGAAAATGACCTGAAGGCGCTTGAGCAAAAACAAACCTCCTCCAACTTTCTCTGACACTAAATCCCTCCTGTCACGTTGAATTTACTTGATATTGAACTCGCCTGGAAGATTGGAAGTAACAGCTGAATAAAAAAATACAGTCATCTGATGGCAGGAAATGTAGATTGAGGTCATCTCCACCATCTAATCAGTCGTTCTTTGGCCTGCGGCCGCTCCCCCAGCTTGGTCTCACAGGAAAAACTGATCATGTCAAGTTTTTTTTGCTGGAAGAGGCGACAACACAGATAAAAATAGACCTTTTGTCAGGATGGTGACTGCGAAAGAGAAACGGTCCCGAGCCTTTGCAGGGGGAGGACTGTCGTTGTGGTGGAAGACGATGAGTCTACTCTTGGATGAAAGTTAACACAGACATTCAAGGTGCCCAGAGGTTGCACCCTCTTGACTTTGAGGATCCTGTGATCTTTCCACAGTTTTTCCGCACACATTCCAGCATCACTATGAGATTCACATTCGTTTCTTTGTTGATTCTCTGACTTGATTATCTGTGTTTTATCTTAGCTGCAGTGTCGTGACTCGATATTCATTATTTGTGTTTTCGTGCAAAATAATAAATAAATAGATCATTGTTTCAGTCAGTGGGTTTGAAAGAGGAGGGAGGATAACCTTTCGATTTTTGACCGTCTCTTGTCCAGCTCCAGTGACAGTGGGAGATAAAAACGAGGAGGACGCCTCATGAGTTACGCCCTGCTCTCCTCCTCTGTCCTCACTGGCTTTCAGCGCCCATTGTCGGCGAGGGGAACTCACTGGTTTGTGCCACAGGCTTGTAATGGATGCTCGCTATTGTTGGCTTTGTTTAGCCGTTGACTGTTTAGCCGGCAGGTTTCTCTTTCCACTGGGAGTTTCCCTGCTGATCTACATTTAGAACTGAGCTCTCAGGGGCTTTCAGTGGGCTCATTTAGGACGGCCACTTTGGAAGCAGGTGTGTTTTCTGTTGATGAGCATCATAATTTGGCCGATGCCTCCGAACATGCTCCCACAGCGCTGTTCGGCCTTGAGGGGATTTGGCAGCAAGTCAGGCTTTACTTTAGTCGTGGTGTGTGTTTGTTTGAGTGTGTCCCTGTGCCAGGTGGCTGTGTTAGCAGAGACTGTAAACCATCAGATATGAAGGCGGGAGGTTTTTATTGTGAGAGATAAACATTTTTCAACTCCACACGAAGAATGGGGATTGTGTTTCTGAGCAGTGGAGCCAACCCACTGAGGAGGGAGAGTCCGGAGCTCTCAGACTCACTCCTCCAGGCTGTGACGGATATTTTCACCTAACTTAGCTTTTACTTGTAATTTGATCCATCATCCTCATCAGTAATAATAATAATAATAACAAAATAAAGGCAAAAAGTAAAGTTATTGTCAACATCCATTACATTTTAAACATGAGCGTCAGTGTTTTTCACAACCTGAAGAAACATCATATGTCTCCTTTAATGATTATTAAACTCAGCACTGATTCATTTCTATCGGGGTTAGTTGAAGGCAGATGAATCCGCTGTGGTTTAAAACCAGGGAAGGTCAGGGTTGACCACAGGGCTTTAAATGTAGAACTGGGTCAAGTAAACAATTTTCCAAACTACATTGTGAAGATTTCAGTGTTTGTTTTTTTAGAAAGTTCACTGTGTGACAAGAGAAAATAGCACCATGTCAGTTCCTTGGTTTATTATTAACGGTCATTAAAATGACTATTAATAAATAAACAGTGAATCCATTCATCCAGTCGTAGAACAAACCACCATCGCTCATGTGATATGATTTTCCCTTTCCCTCGCCCTGTAAACCTATTTCCTGTTCTCTGCCTCATCTCTCGCTGCTGACGCTCGTACTCGCCTCACATTCCCCCAGCCCACATGAACGTCCGTGGTCATTCACACTCAGGACGGCGTAGGTGAGCGTAGATCTGATAAGTGCTGGAACCAGTGCGGAGGCGGCTGATTGTGGATGCCAGACATTTCTGTGGACCCTGCTTTCTGATTTTATTCCAAAACTCAGAGAAACACTGAACAGATCATTAACTGCAGAGTTAAATTTGTTGAGTTCTGCGTGGACACAGTAAAGAACAACCTAAAATAACAGAAACCATCTTTGAGAAAAGTGTATTTGACATGTACTTTGATTTTTTGGAATTCGGCCCAATGTCCCATTCGCTAACGTGGAGGAGGTGGAGTTTAAGACCATTACTGCAGTCAGCCACCAGGAGGTGTTCCAAAGGATTTGGATTCTCTTGTGGGGGGGAGCTGTCATGTCGTCCATCTTTATAAACAGTCTATGGGTTGCAGTTAAATCATCTTTTAAATTGAAAAGTGATTTTTGTCATTGATTGAAGCAATAGAATAAAACTTCCAATACATCTGCATAAAAGACAAAAGACATACGTTGACCAGTTTGTGCAGGAGAGCAGCCGTTGAATAAAAGCCAACCGCCGGTGTAAAAGGCTGAGATGCTGTTCAACGGTCACATGGGTCTTTGAACAGCATCGGCCTCGTGGTTAAGTTAATGTGAGCACAGAGAAAGTAACAGTGGCGTTTTAGGCGTGGGGGTCAAACGCCTTAAAGCTACAAGTGCATCGGTGTTGAATGAGCTTTTTTCTTTATACATCCACTCGGGATGTGGATGTTTTCAGTGCAGTTTGTCTGTTTGTCAGCGGGACAACATTTTTCCTGCTGTATTTTCTAGGAAGCTGGAAGGAAAAAACTTCTGGAAAATCCCCAGAGCAACTATAGAATTAACTCCAACCCCAAACCTCTGGAAAATCCAGTCTTCAGTGCATGACCGAAAGCAGCTTTTGTGAATTTCTCTAACGCAAACATGTAGAGATATTTATGAAGAAAATATTAGGGAACTGACATTTACGAGCTTGTAAAATTTGGTGCAGCTTGATTTGAGTTTAAGCGAGTGTTGGGTCTTGAGCTCTACTGAGTCATAATCTAGTATATTTCAAGTGTTGGGACATATTTTTAGCCGCTGAATTACTGTGGAGCCACTTCCTGTCTGTTTGTAACCAGCATGGTGCAGATCTGGTCGCTGAGTCAGGATGAAGGAATGTGATCCTAACCTCAATTAAAAAGGGAAACAGTGGGGGTTAGGTTCCTGTCAAGATTTCAGTGGAATTTCCATAAAATTCCTTATTGATTTTATTTGTTTGCTGAAGCTTATTTGAACCGGGACGTGTTCAGGAGGCTGTCGACTGCAGCTTCTGCCCTTTTTCTAATCATCTGAGTAGTTTGAAGTTCAAACTACTTCAAACTTTGAACAAAACGTCCCGAGAGGGGTGTCGTCCCCCTTCACAATCTTTATGTAAATCAGGTGCTTCCCAAACTGACATTGAGAAAAAGTCCCTCTCTACAGCAGCTGTCACATTAAAGTTCAACCAGTCAGCGGCGTCTGAGGCTACACCTCATCTTTCCTCTTATTGAAGTGGTCTCATGTGAGATTCCTGGTTAGAAAACACACCCAGCTACTTCCTGCCTGGTTAAAAAGCAAACGTTTGGTCTTCACCTCGTGTCCTCACATGTTTCTCCTCATGGCCACTTTTGATATTTTGAATGTTTTAGCGTTTAGAGGCTTTTTCTGTTTGGTTTGTTTACCTGTTTCCGTCGTCATGAGGTGACACTGAACCCTTCGTTCACGGTTTTGTTGAAGTAGTAAGAGGAGCGTGGTTATCATGGCAACGCTCATCCTCACTGGAACAGGGATGAATGGAGGCATTATGGTGAGAATTGACTCTGCGGATGAAGTGAGGCTCTGCCCTTGAGCTGTTTTTTTGTGTGTGTTTTTTGTTGAAGTGATAGCAGCGTCGAGGCCTCTGTGGTTTGGCTGATAAGCAGCTCTCCTGCTGTCAAGGCAGCTGCAGCTGTGCCTCAGCCATTTTACTGTGCATGATTTACAACAGTCCAGGGGTTTGTCTCCTCTCTCTCTCCCCATTTATCTGCCACACTCGCCCTCCCTCTGTAACACACACTCTGTCAGGATCTCGGCCGGAGCGCGGCTCAGGTTCTGTACGAGCTGAGTTGTCATTGATCGGATCCCTGTGGAAAAGTCAGTTTTTCTTTAATCAGGGAAACAGAGTCTCACAACTCCACAGCGTCTCAGTCTTTGTTTTCAGGCTCTTCTTGTTGGTTGTCGAGATTGTGATGCTATTTACTAATGCTGTAGATGATGATTATAAAGTAAGGCTCCTTAATATATCACTTCAGCATCATCATCGAGATGTGAGCATGCCCAAAAGTCACTTAAGGCAAATGAACTTTTTTGCTGCTTGATACAAAAGGAAAACAGTTCTTATTATTATCTATGTCTGAATCTGCCCGATATCACATCATCTCCTGTGACTGAAGAGTTTATTGGGAGTGACTGAAATGCAGGAAGCAGAAATGTGAAGTAAATACATTTATCCTGTTTTATTGGAGAACTAATGTGTGGATTATATAAATCTTTATTATAAAGAAACCATCAGTGTTTGGGGAGAGAAGCACGTTATGATGGAGAAACGTGAAAACACAGGACTCATCTGTAGTTTGTGCAAAATATTACAGAAGATTAGCAAAAGATTAATTTGAGTTTCCCTCCACAGCCTTTAAGTGAATATTAGTTAAACAGTTATTGTCATTAAACCACTGCAGCAGAAGGAGGTATTTGATTTGTTTGAGCGGTTTATAGAATGTTTGAGTGATATATTAAAGTTGAAAAGGTTCACAATGTAAAAAGTAGGTTTGTGTGATTTGATATAACTTTATTATTAGATTTTGTTCTGTTCAATATTTGTGTCCCAGCTCTTTTGAAATATGATCGTGAACCTTGTGGCCTCGTTTCTTTTTTCTTTTGTATGAGCCTCTCTCAGGTTTCACTTCATGTCTTTTCACTTTTTGATCCTAAAACTTAAACACAGCAACACGAGCAGCTGCTGTAGATACTGTTACTTCTCATCACGCTGGTTTCCCCACATCCACTGCCTCGCCGCAGCTTGTTTCCACGGTAACACGGACACAACAGGGTGGACCTAATGTAAGCGAGCAGATCCCGATTCACACTGAGCCTTTGAAACTGACTCTGATGACTAACGCTCCCAGGACACACAACAAGGGGCCGTGACAGATGACTGTGGCACGCCAGATTACATGCCATTCCTCCGCCAAGGCCTGCACTCGCCCCATGATTCACGCCGCTGCAGCTCTGCTATTTACGGTCGATATGTCGGGCGGCTTCAGCGCTCGGTGTCACGGCCTATTTTCTTGCAGTGACACAAACTGCTGATTGGAAGCACATGCTGTGGTGTGATGAACTTTTACTTCCTGTGTCACAGAGCGAGTTATTCACGACCTAAAAGCGACGCTGCTGAGTTGCATGAAGTGTTTGAATCAAACTGGAATGAGATGAAGTGAGAGAGAGACTCTTTATTTAGGAATTATTAGAAATACAAGGAGAACACTTTTATTTAGTTTTTTTTTTTCCACAGTTCAAATAATGAAAACATCAGAAATTAATTTGAATATTTTACTTAATATACTTTAATATCTTTACGTAGAGTTTATAAATGAACAAGCAGAAGCTGTTTAGTGTCCTTGTTAATGCTTTCATTAAAATTACCAGAAACATATTGTGGTACAGACTTTCTCTCTGTCTGCACTGACGCTGTGACCAGTTTTATTCTGGTGCTTACACACACAAATAGATTTTCCTATTTCAACAAAATAACATTCTTTATGTCTTCATGTAATACTGGTTCCAAAACGCAGTATCACAGTGTTTTGAAAAGAATATTCCTCCTTCTTTCTTCTCCAGAACGGATCATTGTGGGTCTGTGTTTATGTTGCAACCAGACTGAAGGGACTGAAGTCACACTCGGCGTTGCTGGTGCCTCACGTCCTTAAAATGAAATGCACACACGCTGAATGTGAACGTGCATCATCACTGTGACTTTTATTCTGCTCCGTCATCATCACTTTGGTGCTTCGTGGTTTTCTGCATCTTTGTTTTGCAACGTTCAAGAGAAAACGACAACAGAATGCAGTGCAAACCGACAGCGCTCCCACTCGTGCAACAAGCTGCTTGTGTTGATTCCACGCTTGGGTACAAACAGGCTGCAGCCTGCATTGTAGTGGCAGTTTATCCAGTAAGCTCTGTTTAGCAACAAGCTATTATTGCTATGTGCATGTTTCAAAAAGAAGTATGACTCAGTCAGAGCAAAGAGAAGAGAGCAAGGTCTTAATTAGAGGGTTTAGCCCCAAAAAGAGATGTTTAACTTTACGTTCTGTACAGTAACCTAACATCTCCTCTCAGTCGTCAACTCCCTGTAATCTGCTCCACACAGATATTTAGAGAGACGTTTCCACCAGGAGGAAATCGAATCCTTTGTTTTCAACCATTTACACTTATTTATGTAGAATATAGAATAGAATGTCTCACTGTCTGTCCCCTCTGTGTCTCTTAGAGCTCGACGCAGGAGATCGGTGAGGAGGCCGAGGACGACGCCATCTTCACCATCACGCTGAGGAAGGTGCAGCTTCACCAGTCGGCCAGCAAGGGGCAGCGATGGCTGGGCGTGGACACGGACTCGGCCCTGAGCCTCTACGAGACCTGCAAGGTGCGCACCATCAAGGCCGGCACGCTGGAGAGGCTGGTGGAGTACATGGTGTCGGCGTTCAGGGGCAAAGACTCCACCTACGTCACCATCTTCCTCTGCACCTACCGCTCCTTCGCCTCCACCAAGCAGGTGCTGGATCTCCTGCTCAACAGGTAAAGCGATGGCTGACCTCTCACCTGGCTGAATACATGTTATATGAGATACGCTGTTTCTCCAGAAGGAAAGAGCGAGCACAGGAATGAAAGGAATATATATAGACTGGGGGAAACTTCCCATAAATCATAATTGAATCTAAGTTAAATGAAACTGGCAGGAAGCTGGGAGGGTGCATACCTCCGCCGAGGCTAATGCTTGATATCACCATGTTACAGACAGTGAATCACGATTCCTGGATCTGCCCGTTTATTCCATCAGCCACACGCTTCCACAGCCTTTCATGGAAGTTGGGCAGTAAGAGAGATAAAAACATGACTTCCTTGTCGGAAGTAATAAACAACAGATGACTCCTAAATGAGATTAGTATCAAACAGTTACGGTAAGAAAGATGTTTTCTTTCAAGATGAGTGAAGCAGGAAATCAAAATCCCCAAAGCCTCACGTTAAAGTAGGTTTGTCTTTCTCTATATGCATGTGTGTAAGTGAGTCTGAACACAGGTTCTTTATTCTTATTTCTTTTACTTCATCACGATATCTTGTGTTTCTTTCTCCGCAGGTATGCCAAGCTCCAAAACGTGCCTGCAGCCACAGCACACAGAGTCTCCCAGGACGACTGCACAGAGCTGAGAAAGTAAGTGTGCCGCGACCTTCGGTGTCGAGCTGCCAACATTAATCAGCAAGAACATTCACAGCGCTGAGCCTCGTCCCCCTCCCTCCCTCGCCTCGTCCCCTCCCTCCTCGCCTCGTCCCCTCCTCTCTCGCCTCGTCCCCTCCCTCCCTCGCCTCCTCCTGCCTCGTCCCCTCCTCTCCCCCTCGTCCCCTCCCTCCTCGCCTCGTCCCCTCCCCTCCCTCGCTTTCCTCCCCCTCCCTCCCTCGCCTCGTCCCCTCCCCTCCCTCGCCTCGTCCCCCTCCCTCCCTGCCTCGTCCCCTCCCCTCCTCGCCTCGTCCCCTCCCTCCTCGCCTCCCTCCTCGCCTCGTCCTCCCTCCTGCCTCGTCTCCTCCTCCCTGCCTCGTCCCCTCCTCCCTCGCCTCGTCCCCCTCCCCTCCCTCGCCTCGTCCCCCTCCCTCCCCCTCGTCCCCTCCTCCCTCGCCTCGTCCCCTCCTCCTCGCCTCCCTCCCTCGCCTCGTCCCCTCCTCTCCTCGCCTCGTCCCCTCCCTCCCTCGCCTCGTCCCCCTCCCTCCTCGCCTCGTCCTCCCCTCCCTCGCCTCGTCCCTCCTCTCCTCGCCTCGTCCCCCTCCTCTCCCTCGCCTCGTCCCCTCCCTCCTCGCCTCGTCCCTCCCTCTCCCTCGCCTCGTCCCCTCCTCTCCCTCGCCTCGTCCCCCTCCCCTCCCTCGCCTCGTCCCCCTCCTCTCCCTCGCCTCGTCCCCCTCCCCTCCCTCGCCTCCCCTCCACAGGTTAAAGGGATATCAGCACAGTTTAAAGTTGCAGCGGGTTATTTTTCTTTCCGAGAGACACCTGTCAGGCCCTTTTCTGCTCGAGTTTGATAAAACGCAGTTCGTGAACTGATAAAAATGTCATGAATCCCAGGGAGGACAGCAGTTTCAGTTTTACTGAAACAGGACAGAAGCTTTGTTGGCATCGGTTCGGGATGTTCCTTTAATAATGTTCTTTAATATTTTAAATAGTTTAGTACAGTTCAGCTGTATTTGTGTGTGAAGACAGTGGAGTAATATATTTTATAAACTTGAACTTCTCTAGGGATTACCATTAAAAATGTGTTTATCTTTTCATATACATGCCAGTGTTGTTTCATGTATTTTTGATTTACTGACATAAATGAGTGGTTAGACTCACTGGCGAGTTTATCCCCCCCCCCTAAATTACACCATGCATGTGGGGAGAAGCCATTTTTACAAGATGTAAAACAAAGACAAACAGGAAATCTGAAGAGATGAACCAAAATGAACCTCGACACAAATGTCTAAACACAACTCAAAAGAAAGGGACATTAAAAAGTTAAGAGCAGAGACATAAACACAGGATAAGTAGGATAAGTGTTGAACCACAAGCTGCTCGTCCATGTTTAGTTTGCCGTGTGGGACCAGTTACAGCTCGTCCCCCTGAACACTGGAGAAGGTTCAGTTCAGAGTTACTTTGAGTCCCTGAGAGTTTAAAAGACTTCCAGCAGAACTTTAAAGTGAAGAGATCTGAGAGCTGCTGCTGTGTGTTATCATTGAATTCAGTTTCTTCTTGAATTAACATTTCTCCTATTTGTCGTAGATCTAAACGTCTTTGGATACAATCGTGGGCCATATTGTACTTTTATACTCAAGATTTTAATCTATGTGATTTTTAAAAAGCCTCGATTTGAACCCCGTGTTATTAAGGATTCTAGCATCGTCAAAATAAGTTTAGCTTTCCTCTCTCAAAGAATTTATTTAGCAGTGACACTTAAAATCCACCTAGAATGTTGCCTCAGATTTATATTCCATATTTATTTAACACATTTCCGTAATTACACCTTTAAGTTCCTGTAGTTCTAACTCTGCGTCTGTGTGTTGCAGCACTGTCTCGTCCATCCTGGGCGCGTGGCTGGACCAGTACTCCGAGGACTTCTGGACTCCTCCCAACTACGACTGCCTGCACCAGCTGCTGTCCTACCTTCACCACCACTTCGCCGGCTCGGACCTGGAGCGCCGCGCCCGCAACCTGGTGGCCCACTTCCACCGCCGACAGCAGTGTGAGCCTGATCCTGAGGGTACGAAGAGGGCAGGAGAGGACAGGGACACCAGGGCAGGGAAACAAAAGCTACATTTGATTTATCACGTTGAGAAAAGTGCAAACAAAAGGACAGAAACTGCACATGTAGTGTAGCTGTAAACACAGTGTCAGTTCACACGTATTAAATAGCAGCTCGGTTGTACCAGTGATAAGAACATGTTGACAGTTCCCATCAGCTCACATGAGACTGAGCGCGGAGAGGAAAACAAACGCCAAGGTCACAGAAAGGATGACGTGGTGAAAGAGAAGAAGAGCAGGAGCCGTGTTGAGGTTGAGCTCAGGTTGAGACGGTGTCATGAAAAAAGTTTGTTTTGTTTTTGTTCATCTCTTCAGGGGAACACATCGGCTGCCCGTTCGCTACGCAGGAAGAGAGCGGCTTCGAGGACGAGCTTCCTGCTTTCAGTTTCCTGTCGTTCGACCCCATCATGGTCGCAGAGCAGTTCACGTTAATGGACGCGGTGAGACTTTTATTTGATTTAGTCTCCTTCTGCCCCTGTTCACTCCCTCTCCTCATTGACGAATCAACCAATTGTTTCAGTTTTACAGGAAAAGAAACTGATGGCACCAGGTTTAAAAACAACAGATTGGGTTTTATCCCATTAACCTGGAGAAGCTCTCACATCACATCATTTTCCTTTTCCCTGTGGAACTTGTCTGTCAAATGAACAAAATACTGATTATTCTCATTGTGTTCCGTGAATATTTCCCATCAGGATCTGTTTAAGAAGGTGGTGTCCTACCACTGTCTGGGCGGCATCTGGTCTCAGCGGGATAAGAAGGGGAAGGAGCACCTGGCTCCCACCATCAGAGCCACCGTGGCCCAGTTCAACTCCGTCACTAACTGCGTCATCACCACCTGCCTGAGCAACCCGACGCTGAAGCCCAACCAGAGAGCGCGGCTGCTGGAGCGGTGGATAGACGTGGCTCGGGTGAGCAGCCGCCGACTGCGTACTTAAAAAAATGATTTAACGAGATGGAAATGAATTGTCAGACAAAAACAGTCGCGAGGCACAGACATGAAATATAAACCCAGTTTGTTTTGATGGTTCCTGATGTTCAGGAGTGTCGGATCCTGAAGAACTTCTCGTCGCTGCGTGCCATCCTCTCCGCCCTGCAGTGCAACGCCATCCACCGCCTGAAGAGGACCTGGGAGGAAGTGTCACGGTAGGTTTTTCAGTCTCTCCTCTGTAAAAGTCCTGTTGCTTCACAGAAACACAAATATCTTTTCTATCTTTGTGCAAACTTTTATGTCCTTCGTCCACAGAGAGAGCTTCCGCACCTTCCGCGAGCTGTCGGAGATCTTCTCAGACGACAACAACTACTCCCTCAGCCGAGAGCTGCTGGTGAAGGTGAGTCTCAGCTTCTCGACACAGAAGTGTTGACACATCTTGTGGGGTCGTGAACGAGACGTGCAGCCGCAGGAGGCCCCTCACAGCCGTGCTCATGTGGAAGGAATAACATTATTCTGAAGCAACCTCCAATAAGAAAGTGTAAAGATCAGTTTTTGAGACATAAACGTTCTCTGTCAACCTGAATAAGGATTAAATAGTAAGATACAGTAGATGAGTGTCACAAAAAGAAAAAATGGCCAGAGAGACCGAACCTAACCGGACGCGATATAATAAAACCAATAAATCAATCTGTACGAGTTATATAACTCCTGAACAGATGGCAGCGGCTCAGTGACCCGTCCCATCAGCGCTCTTCCTTGTGTCAGTCTCACAACAGCTGCAGAGGAACATGCAGAGGAACATCCTGCAGGGCAGAACGCTGTGTGCCGTGTTGCTCTGGATCCCCGCGTCCACATATCGCTCATGATGTCCTGGCTGGGCGCCGAGCAGCCGACAGATTGCTGTCATCATTATTGGGATTTATGCGTGACGTTAATGCAAAGAGGTGTTGATGCCTCCCGAGTCGGTGTAAGAACAGCAGGAGCCGACACACAGGAAATGAGATGCAGAATCTACGTGCTCCATAAACTGCAAACTTCTTTACTGGAGTTCATGTCTGAAAACAGCGTCTGTGGGAAAATGCAGCTCCTGATTATCCCCCAATAGAAAAGCAAAGACTTAACACAACCAAAAAGGTAGTGAAGCCACTGGTTCCTTATGAAGATATAGAAAAATATGTTAATTCTGTAAATGGCTCAATAATTTCCTGAAACAGCTGCTCACTGAAGTTTTCAGCAAACAAATGATGAAATAGTGCATTTGTTGGGGGGTTATTTAATAAAATATATCAGAATTTGGATGTAAGATACATGAATTGATGTTTTTTTACTTGTTCCCTATTAAACAATTCTCAAATATCTTTTAAAACGACTGGAAACAGTTGACGTCTTCCTTCCCTGAATATTGTCCAGGTGAGGACAGAAGATGGTGAATGTGTAATCACTTATTTATTAAGCTGAGACGTTGGCTGATGTAACGGCGGGGGTGGGGGGGGGGGGGTTTCCTCTGAGGGAATCCCTGCTGACGTCACAGGGAGGGAACCTTCCGGGTGCAGGTGCAGATAACAGCAGTGATCTGTGAAACCTCCTCTGTCTCTGGCTGTATCTGCTCGGGCCAGGCGCTGGTTCCTGGACTCAGTGAGCTCCAGTTGCTCGGGGCTGCAGGAGGCCTCTCTGACGTCGCTCGGAGGAATGTGCCTGGAAACGCTCAGAGGGGGTTTTCCCCACTCTTTTCTCTGAGGTTACGCAGACGTTTTTTCTCCTCCTGAACTTAAGCAACAAAGCAAAAGTGCTTTGAAGACGAGTCGGCGTTGAATCACGGACACGTTTGTTCGTGTTCGCGCTTTGAAATAACACAAAATACTTCACACACCTGCAAATGAAACAGATGTTTGATTTAAATGTTTTGTCTGCACCTCTAGTGCCATAAAAGGAATTTAGGAAGTGTAACAATAGGACTGATAAAGTTGTGGTCTGTGTTGGCAGGTTATGAAGCCTTGTAGGTGAATTAAGGGAAACTTTTATACAAGATTCTGTGACAATTGACGTCTGATGTCTGTTACTGTTTTTTTAGGAGGGCACTTCTAAGTTTGCAACGTTGGAGATCAACCCCAAACGAGCCCAGAGGAGACACCAGCAGCAGAGAGACCTGGTGAGTCCACTGGAGACAAACAGGTTTCATTCAACACAAATAAAAACTCTGTCCATCAGTCACCTGAACGACAAGAGCGTTAAACATCGTTCAATTTGTACCAACAGCGTCACCTGGTGGCAAACAAAGTCCCTGCACTTTGTTTAAATCGTGCAAAAACATGACATTTCACTGTTTGAACTTATTTCATCAAGTGTTAATTTATCAGTTGACTGTTATATATCATGTGTAGGTTTTTTGTCTAACGTGTTTCTATCTTTTCATTACGTTTAAGTAGTTTTAGTTTTCACCTGCTCTGACTGCGTCTCTGTGAACAGGGGGTGATGCAGGGGACGATTCCCTACCTGGGGACCTTTCTGACGGACCTGGTGATGATGGACACTGCCATGAAGGACTACACTGAGGTCAGTCTCCTGCGTTGCACCAAGCTGACGCCGTCATAACTTGTTTCTATCACTTGCTCACGTTTTTGTCTCTTTTCCAGGGTGGTCTCATCAACTTTGAGAAGAGAAGAAAGGTAAAGTAAACCTTCTCATTTGGGTTTAATGACCTAACAAGCCCAGTAGAGCTCTTTACACTGTAAGAAATGATGTTCCTAATTCCTAATCCCTGCTCTTCCCGGTCTCCTGCTCTTTGTCTGCAGGAGTTCGAGGTGATCGCTCAGATCAAGCTGCTTCAGTTGGCCTCCAACAACTACAGCTTCACTCAGGACAGCCACTTCAGAGAGTGGTTCGCATGCGTGGAGAAGCTCAGCGAGGCCGAGAGGTCAGTCAGTCCGCTCACACTGTGCCACTGTGCGTGAAGCAGACAGCTGCTGTCACTTCTGTCTGGGGGCAGTGAAGGGTCAGTCCCTCCTTGGGCCCCAAACTGAATTCTCAACACTGATTTGTGTGGAAGGTGAAAGACGTTACTTCTTCAAAAGGGGGATGGTGACGTCAAACTGAAGCAAATTCATTCGGGGTCAAAATAAAAAGTAAAACAATTCAATATGGGGACATTTGCAGTGTTACAGCAGCAAAGGACATAATAAAAAATGAAAAGATCCGTAAGAGTTATAAAAATGTAAACATGAGGAAATATGAAAGATAGAAAACAATGCATACAGTGTAATAACAAACCATCTGTAAAGGAATGACTCCTCTTTATCCCTAATATGACGTGAAATGAACCCATTCTCCGTCCTGACTTCCTGTTCCTGCAGCTACAACCTGTCCTGTGAGATCGAGCCTCTGTCGGAGTCGGCCAGCAACACGCTCAGGGCCAAGAAGAACGGAGGAATCATGAAGCGCTGGAGCGAGTAAGTGACGCCGCCGCTCAGAAGGGAAGCACAGAACATTCTGCCACATAAATCTGGAAATAACAATACGACTCTTCCTCCTGTTACCATCTCGTCTCCAGTCGTCAGTTGACCGAGGCCGGCTGCAGCGGCGCCGCAGGCTCTCACTCCAAGTCCTTCGACCAGTCACACTACAGACCGTACCAAGGAGGCGGGGGGGACAGCGGCGATGCTCTCAGCGTCACCTCGGTCAGCTCCAGTGGCTCGGACCTGGAGGACGTGAACGCCAGCTTCTTGTCCGACTCCCCTGAGGGACACGAGAGGAAGGTGAGCGAAAAGGAAGCTGCAGTAAAGTTTGTGAGTTTTTATATTAAACACCAGCAAACCTAACTTGTTTTTTAATTTCCTGTAAGTCAGATAACCACGAGCGTTTTTCCACGACTGGAGAAAAATCAGCTGATGCTGTTTGTCGCTGTTTGTTGCTGATTTCTGTTTTGTTTTTTTAGACGTCGACTCCTTCTGTGAAACTCACCGTCTCCGCTCTGGGGAGAGAAGCTCCAGCAGCAGATACTACGTCGACGGTAACTTTATTTAAATCTGCACTATTTGCACTTTTGATCATCCTCTTCTCAACTATCTCCAACTGTTGGATGGTTCAGCATGAAGTTCTGCAGAGATGCTCATGGTGCCTGGAGAGTTAATCCTGTGCAGTGCCACCTGCTGGTCAAAATGTCCATTTAACGCTAACAAGCTAACAATGCAAAATGTTATATAGCGGGAAATTCTCATAGTATTAGTGTGGGTGTTGTTAAAAGGATCAGTCCATTAAACAATTAGTTAACTGACAAAACATTATTATTATTGTGTTTCTGTCATATTTAGATATTTTGAATGTGAATGTTTCACAGTTTTCTCATATTTTAGAGTTTGAAGAAATCCTGACTACATTAACCATCATGCAATTTTGATTTTTCAAACTCGCCCTCAGTTTGTGATGCAGACTCTGTTACACACATGCTGATGTTTTTACTGTAATATGTATTAAATACCCACAATGCACTGTAATGCTTTATCCTCCCCCCCGCTCAGTTCTGGGAGTGTACGTCTCTGTCGTCTCTGGACACGTCCGGGATGGGCTCCAGCTCCGGCTCGGCCTCCGGCTCCAGCAGCGCCTCCTCCTCCTCCGTCTCCTCGTCCACCCCGCTGTCGGCGTCCCGCTCACACAAGCGCTCGGTGTCGGCCGTGTCCAACTACTCCACCCTGTCGCTGCCGCTGTACAACCAGCAGGTGGACGACTGCTGCATCATCAGGGTCAGTCTGGACGTGGAGAACGGCAACTTGTACAAGAGCATCCTGGTGAGGAAACACGTTCATGCTACTGTGTGTGTGTGTGTGTGTGTGTGTGTGTGTGTGTGTGTGTGTGTCGGTAACAAAAAGAAAATCTGTTTGAAGAGTCTTGTGTAAATTTTCCATTTTTTCTCACTGTGTTTCACGAACAAATTAAAACATTTGCTTTATTTGATGTCATTCCATCACTTATGGGGACATTTTTCTCGAAGATATCAGGAAAAGCTGCAAAAAACTGTGAACTGTGACACAGAAGATTTACTTTATGTCAGATTTTAGTTTTTTAGGAAGCGAGATTTAGAATTTGAGTGCTTTTTGTTTTTCACAGTTTTTCTAATCTAGATAAAAAATATTGAAATGTGGAGGAACAGATGTAGTGTGAACGTCTGTCAAACCCACTGATGTCGCTGTGGTGTGTGTCGTTTCGATTCAGGTCACGAGTCAAGACAAGACTCCGGCCGTCATCAGGAAGGCGATGATCAAACACAACCTGGAGCGGGAGAAGTCCGAGGACTACGAGCTGATGCAGAAAATCTCCGAGGACAAAGGTAAACACGGCGTTTCACGTCTCAACAGAGAGACGCGTCCCTCAGGGTTGGTTGTTTGTTATCATGGTCATTTCTTGACGGTTGGTTTTAATGGGCTCTGTGTTTCCTCTCTTTCTCTCTCCTCCCGTTCTGTAGAGCTGCGAATCCCGGACAACGCCAACGTTTTCTACGCCATGAACTCCACTGCCAACTACGACTTTGTGCTGAAGAAGCGCGGCTTGGCTCGGCCGGTGCGAGCCAAGAACGTGGCCAGTTCGACGCTGCCTCGCATGAAGCAGAAGGGACTGAAAATCGCGAAGGGGATCTTCTGAGGCGACGGGCGCAGCTTTCTGTCTCCCCCTTCACCCCCCTGAACCCTCTCTGGTCTCCGCTCCTCAGAGGAAACATTTGTGTTTCGCGTCTGCCGGAGGGAAACTAGCCCGAAGTATCTGAGTTTTGGTTTGGACAAAGACTTGAGATCACCGAGGAGAAAACGACCACGCCGCCTTTCTGCGGAATGAGCAGGACGCAGAGGAACGCCTTCGCTCTCTGTAAACAGCCGCCGCGTCATCGGGACGCTCCGAGGATTTGAAGGGAGCGGAGTCGCTCGCGGGACACGCCCACGCAGAAGCTGTTTCTGACGTTTGTGGGAAAACAAACAGCTGCGTTGGAGTCGCGTGCTGCCGCCCGGTGGCTCAACTCGTCGGTGCTCTGGTTTGCGTCGGCTCGTGGAAAAGCAGATTCATTTCATTCATTTCTGTTTACATTTGTTTACATTTTAACATCACCTGGTCAGCTCTTACGTTTTTTTTTTTCCTCCCTCGAGAGGATTTTTTTTGCACCTTCACTTAAACACTTTTTAATCCCTCGACAGCCTTTACCCCCGTGTTCTCCTCCGCGGTCGTCAAGCGCGCCCCCTCCTGGCATGGAGTGTACATAAATGAACTAAACGAAGCCACGGCGGGAAAATGCAGATGTGTGTTTCAGCTGGGTGTTCGAATGTGTTTCTATTTTTTCAGGGAACTTTTATCATGAGTGTACCGCCGCCTTTACTGTCCCGTCCCGTCCCCCCCCCGGTCCCTGATGTGGACAGTGATTCTGGGGCCGCAGCACTGAACGTTTGTCTTTCGGACGCTGGGACTCACGTCGGCATTTTCACACCAGCGACACCGACGAGGAGGAATCTGAGCTCTTAACTTCTGAACGCTGCCATGTCACGAAAAAAAAAAAAAGACAGGTCGAGATGGAGACAGTGTCAAAGTCCCGTCCAGTGGGCACAGCCATGAATCCCATGTTTCTTTTGTTTGTTTTTAATGAATCGTAACCACTACAGCGAGAAGGGAAGCGTCGGTCGTGTGATCGCACTCGACCGGGACCGATTCTGAGGGAAGAACAAAACGAGCTGAAAACAACAAAACGTACACAAAGTGTAAATATCCATTAACACCGACTGTGCAGTGTCTTCTTTTCAAATGGACCGTGAGATTTTGTTTGTAGACTCGTTCACACGGTATCAACACTCTTTGGATTTGGCTTTGTACATTTTGTTTTTTTTGCATCCTGCTCTGGTGCTGATCATCTTTCTGAAGAGGTCGTACGAGACGCAGGCCGCGGCTTCCTCGGCTTCCTGACCGCCGGCCGCCATGTTGGAAGAAATGTCTCTCAAACACACTAATTGATCTAAATCCATTTTTAAAATATATTTTTTTGTTTTTGTCATTTTTCAAGTAAAACTTCAAATATTCATTGGATAAGAGTTGTGAGGATTTTCTCCTTTTCTGTTTCTTTCTGTTTTATTCGACAAAAGACAAAAAAAAAATCTACATTATGAGACAAAGTCGAAATGTTAATATTTTGAGTTACAATCTCATAGTTTTAATATAACTTTTTATGTCCGAAAAAAGCAGAAGAGTCTGTTTCATTTCTTTAAAGTCTCAGTCATAATAAATATAATATTACATAAAATAAATGAAGTAATGATAATTGTGTTTTTTTGCTTGGATAAATGATCCAAACCATTTCTTAACAACCATTAAAAATACGTGTTGACACTGAATTCTATCTTTAACAAATGATTTGAGTGTTAGCGGCAGTGACGGCCGGCCGACTGTGTTCACATCTCTTACTTTATATGAGGTGAATCAAACCTGAGCTGTGACATCATCATCTGCTGCACAAGACAAACTTTGGGATACGCAAGATAGTTATTACAGCATGAATAAAAACATCAAGTCAACCAGGATCTTCTATCAGATAATATTGTTGAAGCTCTTCCAACATGGCGGCTCGTCCTTCATATTCAATCTTAACCACTTTCTAAATGTGCCGTGACAGGCCTGTGTGTTTCAGACGCCCCCAGACACGTCCTGCTGACTTATCCTGCAGGATGTTTTAATCGCGTGTCGGTTGTGGTTAACGTGCAGGTGATGACGGCGGAGTCTCTCCTCTCTGGGCTCCGACTCTCAGCCGGTGAGGAGAAGATGGATTTTTGATGATTCGCGTCTGTAAAATGAGTCAAAAATGCAGAGAAGCTCCGTAAATGGTCACGTCTTGATGGAGACTTTGCGTCCGAGGGAACGAACTCCCTCCTTTTCTCTGTGCTGCTCTCAAGCTGCGTCTCTTCAAGGAAAAATCCAACCTGAAAACATCTAAGCACTGTTTTAAAAAACCATCTGGGATGTGCTGTCCATTCAGATACGTTTCACTCTCATGGATCCTTGTTGTTGTCGGGGCTTCTTTTCTGGATTTTATCTGCTCGCACACAACAGTCACTAAAGAAAAGATCTGGTTTTGAATATGATTAACTAAACCCCAGCTCCTCTTATTTGCTGTTCAGCTCTGCACAAACACACTGAGTGAGAACTTTGTCGGTTTTATAATGATAATGTAATAATCATGTTTATTCGTTGAGCACTTTTCACGTGGCAGAGGGAAACAAAGAAATATCGAAATTATTATTAGAGGTGAAGGCGAAACGGAAAAAGAAAATATAAGTTATACAAAATTAAATTCAAACTCAAATTGAACCAGGATCGTCTCTTTGATAAAAGTTTGTTTAAAGAAAGAAGAATCTTAAAGATGTCACTCACTTCTTCTTGTATTGAAAAGTAACTGAGTTTTAATATAATAGATATGAGGAGGAACCATGTGAGTTCATGTTTGGATTCAGACTCCAACTCCATGATAATAATGTTAATTCAAATGAAATCAACAGCAACATTTTCACATCTCACAGCATTCTGGGAAATGTAGGAAATCTGTGATTAAGGGAAAGTGGGTTCACACAAGAAAAACCAAAACAAAGGTTGGATTTTTCCTCGTGACTTTTTCAAACCACAGCAACAAAGACAAAACACTAAACTTTGCCTGGATTGCCCCGTCGCCACATTCTGCCTTTTTCTTTCTTTAGTTTTTTTTTATTGTTTCGCCTTCATGAAGTTCATAATCCATCAAACGAATGAAGCACCCCCAATAAAACCCCTGCGGAAGCAATATGGTGGATGTTGTTGGTGCCACTGTGGCGTGAAATCCTTCGCTGTTGAACACTGTGACCTTCAACCCTTTCACTGTCGAGCACTGTGAGCAAAAAACACCATCTCATTCCCCCGGTAACGGTGTCGTAGTGACCGTAGTGACAGGCTTGACTCTTCATGTGCCAAAAATAACAAGGAGAGAGAGAGAAGGTTGATTTACCTGACGAGTCTTCTGCCTTTCACAGTGGAAAAAAAATAATACAAGTTTGAATGTTTACTGTTGTTGCTTTTTTTTCTCGCTGGAAAAACTAAGAAAAGGGGTTTGAACACTATGAACAATACAACCGGGTCACGTTTCCCTGTGGAGGATTAGAGAGACGTCCAGGAAACGTGAAGCAAAGGTGTTTGTCAGGAGCTGAAGGTGAAGACGTCACGTTCATGAATTCTTCATGTTGGCGGCGTTTTCATCCATGAAGCAGGTTTTTATTCCAAACAAACGCTGCAGCTGAAACGTGAACACAAGGGGTCGATGGTGTCGGGCTTCACCAGGAAGACTTACTCCAAACTGTAAACTTCTAGAACGCTGCACATTCCCTCTAACTGGTGCTCGACCTTTAACAGCAGAGACAGTTTTGCTTCTTTTTGTGGATGTTTCAGGGATAAAAAAAAAACACTACTTTTTCAAAAAGAAAAAAACCATTTATCTTCCAACACCAACGTTCATGAAGAGTGAAGAGACGAGTATTTCCCTCTGAATGTATTCAGGCATTTGCAGTCCGGTTTTTAAGAGCTCCTCCTCTGATCGTAGATTATCGGAGAGAATTCGTACTTTTTCTTACCTGATGAGTTGAAACAGTGTCTGATTTACTGATTCCTCAACAAGACGAAGTGTCTTGCAGCTCCACTCAGTCGCTCTTTTTCCAAACAACTGGACAAAATGGGAATGAGAGGAAAATATTGATTTGTCGGGGACTATTGTCAGTGGCAGATAAACCCACATTTGGTCTTTTAGTAATAACAATACTAATAAACTTGATTTATATAGCATTTACATATAGAAATAGAAGATTGTAACATAATTTTGAAAATGTAAACAGATCAAATAAAATAGGCTTCACAGGTTGGGGGGGGGGGGGTGTAGGGTGTAAGTGACGCAAAACAAGTAAAAATACACACAAAGAGACACAAAGCGACTGAAGAGGGACACAACATTTCTCTAAAGACTTTCAGCACGACAGCAAAGACAAAAGCAAATAATAAAAAAACACACAAAAGAGTCTTTCAGTTTCCTATCGTACACCGCAGAGATGGGGGTGGCATTGTCTCATAATTGGTCCGTGCCAGCGATTATTTGGGGCAACAAAACTCTGTGTGTGTGTGTGTGTGTGTGTGGTGATGAAGGACCATGTGACACAGTGTAGCTCGCTGACGTCGTTTTAATTGTCACTGGAAACAATGGAGATACACACACACACACACACATTTATCTATTTCTATATATAATATCTGTTGGTTTGACTTTGACATGAGATCTGTTGATGACAATGGGGGAAAATCGGGCCTGACCAGTTTCTCCGACATAACTTGGACCCAGCATCACTTCTTTGTTTGGAACAAAAACTTTCCCCCTGATAAACCGATGCCAACGAGAATGGTCGTGGTTTTTCCGCAGTTTCTTCGCGTCGCTGGTGTTTCTGCAGCAGCTTCTGCTTCTGTCGTGTGCTGGTTGTTCCTCTGCTGGTTGTTCCTCTGCTGGTTGTTCCTCTGCTGGTGGTTCCTCTGCTGGTCGTTCCTCTGCTGGGTTCGAGAAGGTGAAGCTTGTGCTCATGTTGTGGGAGTTGAAGTGGATTCCCAGGAGCGTGGGGGGTGGGGGTGGGGTGGTCTGTGTGTCGTCTCGTGTTGACATGACGTACCTTTTGTGATTTGACCTGATTCTGTGCGAGTTTGAACAAAAAAAAAAATTAAATCAAAAAAAAAAAGCTGCGTTTACAAGAAGATGACAAAAAAAAAAAAACCCAGCCTGCGTGGTGTGTCTGATTTTATTTCTCTTTTTGGGTTTTGTTCCCCTGAACTGTGCTCGGGTGCCATTTTCCATTTTAACAAAGGGTTTTGAACTTTTTCTAACTGCAGTCTCTTCTTTCATTTACGTTTCCTAACTTTCCCAAGAAAACTAAACCTGTGGAGAAAAAACCAACCTGTCCTTAAGTATCTCTTTGTTTATTTATTGATTTGTATATAGAGTTTTTTTTTTTTTGCATTGTACATTCTCTCCTTTCTTGGTTATAGATTAATATATTCATGTATATACGAATAAACATTAAGTTTCTGAAGGTAAAAAAGAGAGTTCTTTGTTCTTTTGTCTTTTTCCTGCTGCGTGTTAGAAACCAGAAGACGTGAATCTGTCTCTTCTGCGATTTCACACAAAGAAAAACAAAGGGAAATCATTTTTTATTGATTTAAATTCAACATTAGTTTGTTTTCTACTGTTTTATTAAAGACAGGACAAACATTCACATAAAGAAGATGAGGTGAAGGAAACTACAACATTTTTAATTTTGTATATTAATGAAGAGAACACACACATACAGCTCAGAAGAAATACAAATATTTATAATTCTGGAATGGTACTCACATAGTTCCCTAAAGTAAAAGTACAAATACCCCTAAAAATACTCAACTACAAGTAAAACTCCTGTATTTTAAATGTTATTTGAGTAAAAAATCATATCAATACAACCAGAATTAGATCATTAGATGATTATATAAAAAGGTATTTAATCATTTTATTTAAAAATAAATGCAAACTAATGACCCTTGTCGTGTCGTTGCTCTGACGTCATCTCCGCGCGACGGGACGCGCCTGCGCAGTGGCACAGATCTTTGTTGTTTGGTGTCAATATGGCGCTCAGCAAGACGTTCGGACAGAAACCGGTGAAATTCCAGCTGGAGGAGGATGGAGACTTCTACATGATCGGATCGGAGGTCGGTCGTTTATTTCACAAACCGTCATTTCACCGACTGAATCGTCCGAGCGGAGATTTGTGGGAGTTTTCTTTCCTCCCCAGTCAGTCGCTCCGCTAGCAGCTAGCCGACGATGCTAACGGAGACGCACGAACACTCATTCATTTGTTTTTATTTACTCGTGAGATCATTTGGCTTGTTTGTGAATCCACGTTAAACTAACGGATCGTTAAACCGGATCCGGGTTCAACCCGCAGGGTGCGTGTTTCCCTCTCCTCACGCGTCCGCCCCGGGGGTTTCTCCAGCCTAGCTTAGCTTAGCATCACTTAGCTCCGCAGCTAACGGCGTCTGCACAGCGCGGATCACAACACGAGCGGCTTCCTGTCCTCTGAGACCCTCACGCGCGTTTTAAATCCACGACGCGTTCGCTCCCCTCGCGCTAAATACACACGCTGGTCCCGATATGAACCACTTTGCCCAGAAAGCAGTGGAGGAAATGGCTGCTGCACTTCAACACAACTCAGGAGCTCGTCTCCAGATGTTTTCTGTTGAACCAGCGAATGATCAGTCAGCTGATTTATAATGTGTTATAAAGAAAGAAAGATCTCATAGAGAGAGAGAGATAGAGAGATAGATAGATAGATAGAGAGACAGAGAGAGAGAGAGAGAGACAGAGAGAGAGAGAGACACAGAGAGAGACAGACAGACAGACAGACAGATAGATAGAGAGAGAGAGAGAGAGACACAGAGAGAGAGATAGATAGATAGAGAGAGAAGATAGAGAGAGAGAAGAGACAGACAGATAGATAGATAGATAGATAGATAGAGAGAGAGAGACACAGAGAGAGAGAGAGACAGATAGAGAGAGAGAGACAGATGAGAGAGAGAGAGACAGACAGATAGATAGATAGATGAGAGAGAGAGAGAGACAGAGAGAGAGAGAGAGAGAGAGAGAGAGACAGAGAGAGAGAGACAGACAGATAGATAGATAGAGAGACAGACGAGAGAGATAGAGAGACAGACAGATAGATAGAGAGATAGATAGATAGAGAGACAGACAGATAGATAGATGAAGAGAGACAGACAGATAGAGAGAGAGAGAGACAGATAGAGAGAGAGAGAGACAGACAGATAGATAGATAGAGAGACAGACAGACAGACAGACAGATAGATAGATAGGTAGAACAAATGAAATTGTCTCAAAGTTTTCTAACTGCAGCCTTTTCAAATGTAGAATTTCCTGATTTTCTTTCACGTATATCATTGTAAACAGAATATTTTTTGTGTATTTGGACACTCGGTCGAATATAAAACGCTTGAAGACGTCATTTTATATACGTTTCCCGAACCGCTAACAAATTCATAGACCCATTTACTAATTGGACAACAACTGTTCCTCCGTGTTCCAATCGCGATAGTTCGTTATGACTCTGTACGTCCGGAGTTGTTGTGGTTCAGGGACCAAACACACGATTCTCCTCTCAAATCCCCTGATGAGCTTCACATGATCTGCTTCAACGAATCATCTCTGTGTCTCTGTGTTTGTCCTCAGGTGGGAAACTACCTCCGTATGTTCAGAGGCTCCCTGTATAAAAGATATCCGTCATTATGGAGGAAACTGGCATCGGTAGAAGAACGGAAGAAAATAGTGGAGTCGTCTCACGGTCAGTGGAGTGTAGTCGTTAAACATCTCCAGCTGAGTGGGGGTTGTGTCCAGCTTTGAATCTCCACCATTATAAACTTCCTCCTTTATCACAGGTTTCTTTTGTCAGAGAATATTAAAAATAATCATTCATTAATCTTAATGGAGGTAAAAGTTTGAAACAATCGTGGGACTGATTTGAAATCCTGCCGCTGAGCCCTCCCATCAGTCAGAGGCTGTTCTCTCTGACTCGTCTCTCTCTTCACTCAGATCATGGTTACACTCAGCTGGCGACCAGCGTGACTCTGCTGAAGGCCTCCGAGGTCGAGGAGATCCTCGAAGGCAACGACGAGAAGTACAAAGCGATTTCCATCAGCACTGAGCCCCCAGCCTACCTCAGGTAAAATCTCAATTTGTCTCTAAAGGAACTGTTGATCGGTTATTTAAATGAAATGTAGAGTGGTTAGATTTAGTCGACCAGAGTTAAAGGTCTACTTACTCTCTGAACCTGAAACTTTATATGAAGGTTTGTAAAGAATCAGCTGGCATCTGAAATTCAATCTGGCTTATATAAAGCAGCGTTGTTCAGTTCAACAATGTGAAGCTAAAGGAAAACTGTGGAGATCCTAGGTCTTGCATTAATATCTGTGTTATTAATCTGTGGTGTTAGAGTTTCAGGTCCTCAGTGTTTTCATTTTGTGACAGTTTGAAGTGGACAAAGTTGAGACGCATTTTCATGTGTCTGTGTCACCAGGGAACAGAAGGGGAAGAGGAACAGTCAGTGGGTTCCCACGCTGCCCAACAGTTCTCACCACCTGGACGCCGTGCCCTGCTCCACCACCATCAACCGCAGCCGACTGGGCCGCGACAAGAAGAGGACCTTCCCACTGTGGTGAGTGACAGGAACCAGCTCAGGCTGCTGGAGCCACGAAGGTCCTTACTATATTAAACCCATGTTCAATTCCTCACAGCTTGGACAATGTTGTGTAACCTCCGACACTTGGCATACGTTTTAACCTTTTGTCCTCTGTCTTTCTTGACCAGCTTTGACGACCATGATCCAGCTGTGATCCACGAGAACGCCACTCAGTCCGAAGTCCTGGTTCCGATCCGCCTGGACATGGAGATCGAGGGGCAGAAGCTCAGAGATGCTTTCACCTGGAACATGAACGGTAACGTCCCGACATCACTTTCTCTGAACTCAGAAGATTTTCGTGCCACAAAAGAGACAAACGTTTATTTCCGATGCTTTTGAACATTTCAGAGAAGCTTATGACGCCCGAGATGTTTGCTGAGATCCTTTGCGATGACCTGGACCTCAACCCGCTGGCCTTCGTCCCTGCCATCGCCTCAGCCATCCGACAGCAGATCGAGTCTTACCCGACCGACAGCATCCTGGAGGAGCAGTCGGACCAGAGGGTCATCATCAAGGTGCTGCTCCACTCTGCCAGTAGCTCACACCGAGGGATTCAATGGTCTCATGCCACACTGTCCCCAGACTAACGCTCCTAATGCAGACTGACACATTTCCTTTGCTTCACAGCTGAACATCCACGTAGGCAACATCTCTCTGGTGGACCAGTTTGAGTGGGACATGTCCGAGAGGGAGAACTCTCCGGAGAAGTTTGCCCTGAAGCTTTGCTCCGAGCTCGGCTTGGGTGGGGAGTTCGTCACCACCATCGCCTACAGCATCCGCGGTCAGCTGAGCTGGCACCAGAGGACGTACGCCTTCAGGTACCATCTCACACTGAGACACTTTCAAGTCGTGTTTAACCACCAGAAACGTCCAGCACAAAGTCCATGTGTTGTCATCCACTATCTGTCTCATTATCTTCTCTCCGCTCTTTATCTTTTATGTGTTGTACATAAAGGGAAACATGCCAAATCGAGTCCTCACTGTGTCCCGGTAAACAAATTGAAAACCTGTAGTTGTAAACTCTTCTAAGATTCAGTCGGTGCCTGTAAATCTGTTCAATAATCACATTCAATGAATCAATTATATTAGTTTGTGTCATGAATAAATACTTGTTGGTCTTATTGTTCCGTCCGTGTGTGACTGGAGTTAAGAGGTCGTTCCAGAACACTGCAGAGCTGGTGATGTGTAACGTGTGTTTCATCACAAACAACATGTTTGTCGGATCCCAGATCTGTAAACAACAAGTTTCTTTTATTCATTCACATGTTTGTGCGTAAGTTTCCCAAAACAGGACGATCACACGTGTTGTTTTTCTTTCTCATCTCGTGCTTTGTTCTCACACTTTGTTTCCACTGAGCTGAGATGTTTCTAAAAACATCAGCAAAGTCAAGGATCAGATTTTCTTTCATGACGCACACTTTTCAGATCAACACAACATATGATACATGTTCCAGTTACATGTCAAAATATTTAAGTTGTAGTTACGGAAAATATGTCCAATGTCTTTGAAGCTTCAAGTGCAATCTGTATGTTTCTGGATTCACTCAGTGTTGGAATCTTTTCTACATCGGCAGGAACTTCGAGGTCCAGCAGGAGGCAGTGTTGCAGTTCTGTACTGCTACTCAACCATGTTTGTCTGGTGTTTTGTGTTTTCAGTGAGAACCCCCTCCCCACAGTGGAGATAGCCATTAGAAACACAGGCGATGCTGACCAGTGGTGCCCCCTGCTGGAGACCCTGACAGACGCAGAGATGGAGAAGAAGATCAGAGACCAGGACAGAAACACGAGGTGAGTGTCGGGCCATTTAACATTTTAATCTATTTGAATCGAGGTTTGTTGCAAAACTTAAAACAGTTCTGCAGTTTTATCGTTTGTTTTAGTTGTTGAATATGTTCAGGTTGTTTTATTGACACTCTTCTCCCGTCTGCCTCACAGGCGAATGAGGCGACTGGCGAACACGGCACCTGCTTGGTAGACGAGGCAGCTGCCGCCCCACCCCACCCACCCCCTACAAGAACGGTGTTCTCCTGATTGAGGTATGACTCTGTCACGGTTCCCAACAGCAGCAACAAAGATGTCCCTCCATCACGAAGCTGGATGTCTTTCCTGCTCGGCCCGCCGTTCTCCATGTCGCTTTTTATTCTTGTTATTATTGATATTTTGTCGTCTTGGACGAAATCCCCGGTAGAAACAAATCTCCCTCCTTCATGTTTTCCTCCCGACCCTCGGCGTGGAGAAGCTGCTCCCTCACTTTGACCACTGACTCTCTTTTCCTGACCAGAGGGAGAAACATCACAACAACAACAACCAGTCTCAGATAATATATTGTTATGTTGTACTTGTTGTCTTTTTGTACATTTTAATAATTCTTACAAAATAAAAAAACTGAAAACTTGACTTCCTGTCCGGTTCTGTTGTAAATCGTTTATAGTTCTACAGAATGTGAGTTTACTGACACAGGAACACAACATGCCTCCAGACTGCTCGTGTGTGTGTGTGTGTGTGTGTGTGTGTGTGTGTGTGTGTGTGTGTGTGTGTGTGTGTGTGTGTGTGTGTGTGTGTGTGTGTGTGTGTGTGTGTGTGTGTGTGTGTGTGTGTTTTAACTTAATAAATGTATATATTGATTTTTAAAAATATATATTCACAAACTTTATAGAAGACAAGAAAATGGATGAATATATACATATATTTATTTATATAATTTGAATCATAATGTTGGCAGTTTTGATAGAGTTGGCTTCTCCTGATTTTCTGCGTATGCGTATCAAATTGGTGGCGCATGCGTTACACGGTTGTTCCATGATTAGCGCACCGTGGGTCTCAAGCGGTGGCTGGGGGGGGGGCGGAGACAAGGGGCTCTGCAGGTCCATGATATATCCAAGAGGGCGTTGTGCTTCTTCTTCTCTTCTTCTTCTTTGCAGCCAACATCCAGGTGCATCACCGCCATCTTCTGTGTCTGGTGCTTCTAACACAACCTCCACCTACAGACGTCTCTTGGCCTGCCCAGGTGGGTGTGGACGGTCAGGGCGTCCACGCTCACCGACACAGTCTTGGCACGAATGACGTTGAACTGCTTCCGGTCGGAGCTGTACTTCTACAGCTTGTCAATCATCTTCCTGCTGATGCTCTGGCGGCTGTCAGCTTCTTGATCTCCTCGGTGTCGGGGTGGCACGTGTAGTGCCGTCACGAAACAGGATCATCAGGTGGTTGGACTCGCACTTCTCCAACTCTAGAAGTTAGCTAGAACACAGTTATCAAGAATTTCCCTTACATTCAAATACACATAAGTGAGTCCGTACCTCCAGGATCTGGTTCCTCTGGGGCTCGTTGACTTTGCCGGCCCGGCAGCAGTGAGAGATGGCGTTGTGGATGATCTGCTTGTTGGACTTGGCGCTGGGCTCCTTGAACAGTTTGGGACCTGGAGGAGGAACATCAGCCACAACACGATTTATTATATGACACATAACAAGAGAGGAAATAGTCAGATTATTATCAGACCATCACTGATCAATGGCTAAGTGAAGAAACACTCTGCGCGTGCCCTTGGGCGGGAGTGTGCGCGGCCTCCCGTTGTGCCCCTGGGTACGTGAACGTCGCTCAGAGGACATTTAGGCTTGAACCAAGGTGTAACTCCATGTGTACGTGACCTTGGAACTAAATTAGCCCCGTGACAGGGACGTGTGAGTGATGGACAATGAACTACGTGAAGCGAGTGCTATGAATGTGTGTGTGAACTGCCAGTGGTCGTGGAGAAAAGCTCCACGTATATTTAGTCCCATTTATTATGAACATTACAGCAGGTAAACCTCAACAAGGAGAGCTACAAATCAAGACTGAGAAAAAACACTGAGCCTGGAAATAGACAAAAAATATTAACATTTTAATTTTAGAGTATTCATATGAAGGCCAGTTAGTATTGAAGTTTTTTTATGGCACTGTAAACGATCCTGGAGATGATTTTCCATCCTGACGTGATAAACCTGGTTTCTTCATATCGTCGAACAGTCCAAACTCAGCGAGCATGGAGTTTGTGTTTTTGTTGTCGGGCTCCCACAGATCCTTGTTTGCGTGTTGTTGTGCTAAGCAGTTTCCATTTTGTCCCCAGCGTTGGAGCCACAAAGGCAGCGGGGTGAAAGTGCAGAGTGTGCAGACGGGCCTGATGGGATTTCAGGCCGTCGGCAGTTTGTGTGAACCAGCAGCCGGGGGGGTCACGGTTCGGTCCTCTCAGCCCTCAAAGTACAAATTCAACACGTTCAAACATCCGGTGTCATCGAATCCCAGAATCCTAAAGAAAAGACAAAATGGTTTATGATTGAGTTTCCTCCGGCTCTGGACTCGGTGTAAATCCTCCACCCGCTCATTTAGCGGATTTCCGATGATTTGGGGATCTTAGTGTAAGTTGTGCGGCTCCTCCTGCTGCTGGTCGTGGAGGGGACGGTAGTCTGGCTCCTCCGGCTGCTGGTCGTGGAGGGGACGGTAGTCCGGCTCCTCCGGTGCGTCAAACATCGCTCGCCTGCGAGGAGAGAACAAGACCAGGTTACGTTAGCATTTATGAATTACAATAAAAAATTCATTATCTATCTAAAGTAACGAGTGACAAACATTGTAAGGTTTGTTTGTTTGCTGCAATTGAACTTATTTACTTTAAAACCAAAACCCTAATAACACTAATCCAAAGAAGTTCTGGGTTCGGACCTCATGACCATCCAAGACCTTTATGTGTCGAGCATGTCCTTCCTGTGTCTGTGTGGGTTTCATCCAGCTTCCTCTCTCAATCCAAAGACGTGCAGATTACAATAATTGACTCTGTGAGTGCCTGTGAGTGTTTGTCATAATGTGTCCGGCCTGTGATTTATTTTAAAAACGTGTGTCCGACTCCAGAGAGATGAATTCTGGTTCTCACAGAAGCTCCGGTGTCGCCAGCAGCTTCTTTCCTCCCGGCTGGTTTGGAAACACGTCCTCCAGGAAGTAGTACATGTGGCCGACGCTGATGCCTGAGGAGGGGAAGGAACGTCAGATGACATTAGGAACTGACAGGCCGTACAAAACACCTGCATCAATACAGTGTTGGCTTCATACTTGTTACCGCACCCAGGAGGTCGACCACAATGGAGTTTCCGAGCAGCAGCGAAAATCCCATGAGCACCCAGGGGAGGAACGGGGCCTGGAAGTTGAGGAGGCCGAAGAAGTTCATGCGTATGAGCGGATGTCTCCTACTCCACACGTACACCAGCATGATGATGAAGGCCTGACCCAGGAAGAAGACGTTGGCGAACAGACCGAACAGCTGCGGAGCTTCAGGTTAAATTCAGCTCATCACTTGATTTGTGTTTCATGGCGACAGTGAAATCAGCGTCTGAGTCCGTTCAGATGCTGATTTCAGTTTGACAAAAGTTTCCCAGAAGATAAAGCTGCTCTGTTTGTTATATTGACCCGAGGAACTCAACCAGTGTGAAGCGGTCAAACATATCTCTGATCTCACACGTATGGAAGCCCACTCCTGTCAGGATAAGACTAATTGAACATTAGGGATATTAAAAGAATAAATTATGATTTACTCGACTATAAAAGTCAAAATTCAACTTGTCGTATAATTTCAATTTAATCTCGACTCATGGTGACGTGTAAGGACTATTTTTTTTATTCTTTAAAGCTTGTATTTTTATTTTCCTGACAGGAATGAGCTTCCATACGTACACAAACGATAATTAACACATCCCTAACATGTGAGGTACTGTACGGATGATGCCGTTTCCTAAAAACTTGAGTATTTTCTTGACTAAAGACCTGAAACTTCCTCCCTAAATAATTAGACATTTTCTCAGACCTGACCTGTTGTTATTTACTAAACGCTGAACCCTTCACAATAAAAGCCAACCCCTTACATTCCTCTAATGCCAGCGGAGCATGTTACCGTCCTGACACACAGTCAACACTGTACTACCCGGACATTACTGTACAATTAGTCGTCATGTACCTGCATTTAAACCTGCGGCTCCGGAGAAAAACCATAAATCTGCCCACCGACAGTTTCACAACAGCCCAGAGGGACGTCGGCAGTAAACAGCGCCAGGACTGTGCCATTACCCTGGAATGTGGACAAGAGCTTCTGGCTACAAACTGCTGAGCATCATGAAAACCACACAGGCTCGTGTCCATTACATGTTTATGGACAGTGGACGTCCTAATTTAGAACCAAGGAACAAAAAGAAACCCCTCAGTAAACAGGAGCATATTAAAACTTCAGTGTTTATCATCCAGCTTGTCACGTGAAAAGTGTCGAGTTAGAAAACCACATGTTATAACCTTGGGGTATTTCATCGTGCAGATTATTAGATTCTGGATTTTTCTCTTGTCCTGTTAGATTTCTTTGGAATTTACATTTAAAAACATTCAACGGTGAAATAGAGTTCCCTTTGTTGAACTGTACTTTTGAGTCCACTACGTTTATCTGACAGGGCGACGAATAAAGATTTCACATATAAAAACACATGAGCTCATTTCGCTGTTAATAGAATAAACTGATGGTTTCCAATCAGACAGTAAATAAAGATAACGCGTCTCCACGTCCTCCCACAATCCAAAACTGAAGCCACCTAGTTCCACCGGCTTTATCTCCTGTCCGGGCAGTTTGTTACGTTTTTCTCAAACTGCATTTCGTTCCATTGGTTCCATTGGTTCTAATGACCAGAAACCTGAATCTAATCGAAACTTCCCTGTTGTGAACAAACTAAAATCGTGTGTCTTTGTTTTTTGCGTTGTTTCGCTTTAAGCCTCTCGAAGGATACAGTCATCACGGCTCCTCCAAACAGGAACATGAACACGAAATCTGCCGTCCTTCCCCGGAAACAACCTTCCTCCAGCATCCGGCAGTATCGATACCTTTCTGAAGTCAAGGTCTCTCTCTGCTGCAGGTGGTTTATGGAAGAGCGTCTTTACATAATCTGAGATATTTCTACCTGATAAAAATAAAAGATACAGAAAGATGATGTTGAACACGAAACTGAATCCAAGAGAACCAAAGAACAGGAAGCTGGTGATCAGACGCCATATCTGAGAGACGGAGACAAAAAATAAATATATAATGAAACGTTCTTTTCTCAATAAAATAATACAAATATAACATAACGTACAAAATGCACAAAGTTTCTAGTGCAGCGATATTAGACGATGAAACAAACACAAGAAAATCCAAATTGTTCTAAGTTGATTAAAATAGTGGATACATGTTACCTGGTATCTGCGGATGATGAGGTCGGGGTTAAAGTAGAGCTGAAAGGGGGTGATGACGTCAAGTTGCTAAAAGGAAAACACGGTGAGACGTGTTGAAGCCAGATGTTGAAGTACTTTCATTATTCATCGTAATCTCTCAGTTTGTGGCTCAAACTTCAGTCGAGGCTTCAGCTGCTTCCGGGTTTAATCTCCTCTATGATTCAACGTGTCAGCTCTGGAAACCTAAATCGACGCTGTCAGTGCTCTCACCCAAATGTTTCCAGTGCTTCCACTTTAACTAGTAGTTGGTTTTTTTAACACCTCAACTCCTTTCATTGCTTTGAGTGATTTAGATCCTGAACCTCGTCCCTTCAACTCACACTTCAGCTACTTTTCAATTCTTTACTTCAACTGAAAGATGCACTGTAACTACTTTCATCTTTAACTCACTAAGTGACACTTTGAAATAAATCTTCTTTTATACATTAATTTACGCTGCTTTCGTCTGTTACATATCAACTGACGAGTAAACTTGTTTAACATGTATAACTCAAATTGTCTCTTTGTACGACTTTCCCCAATTACGTGACACTTCCACTGCTTCCGTCTTTCACAAGTTAAAACATCAAGAAGAATTCACATTTTATTGCAGCTCAGCTTCTTTGGCTCAGAGACTTTTCAAGAAGATAAGAAACATTATTCACACATAATTTCTCAGTAAATAAAGAACCATCTCCTGGAAGTGATCATTGAATTATTTGAATTTGAAAAAACCTATCGGGAAAACAAATTGTATTCATCATGTTAACGTAACCAGTGTCTAGTTTAGAAATATATAGTCTTAAACATTCATATTCAGCAGTGTTATGAATTATCCTGATTGAAGTGGATGTTTTCAGGCTGATCTCAACCTGGAGGTCAGAGTTTAGGATCCCCTGAGTGGTTGTTGTTGTTGTTGTTGTTGTTGTTGTTGTTGTTGTTGTCTCTTACCACGGCAGCAGTGGTGAGGACGCAGGCCGTCGTGTACGCTCGGGTCACCACAGGGATCTGAAAATACTCCTGAGTGAAGCTGTGAGCCATCACTACTGCTGCTGCTGCTGCTTCACTGTCGAACCAGGACTCCACCATCAGTGACTCAACAGCACAGCCCCCACCCCACACACTGCCCCAGCACCGGCCAATCAGATCCACCGATCAATTAACACCATCCACCCCACACATCGTCAACACATTACTTTCAAAACAATGATAAAAACACATGCAGGAATTTAAACTGTGTATTTTTTACAATTACACAATAGACCAGATGATTGAAATATTTTTTAAATACTTTTAAAAACAAATATTTTGACCATAACTAATTTACAAAATTTGACATTTTTATGTAGAAATTACTCAAAAATTCAAAGCTTATAAATGATTTATATTTATATCTATATACATTTGTTTGATCTGCAAATTAGCGATCATGATCGATGATGATAGAAATTAAGATTTAGCTGAAAAGTCAATTTCACAGTTAAATTCACACAATCTGACATTTAGATAAAAAATGTATTTCTCTGCAAATCCAAATTCAATAATTAACTTTTTGATCAAGCAGGAATAGAATATAAATATATAGTGTGTGTGTATTTAAACTTTCTCTCACCACAGGCAGAGTTTGGTAAAAAGGTTATAATTTTATTAGAAAGAAACAATATGCGGTTCATACATTTCAATGTACAAGTTAATCCGAAAACATAATAATCAAGGACACGTATGTACAAGAAAACATTTGCTAAGTCGATTGCGTATAAATATTTTTTCAAAGCAGTAAAAGAGTTAACACTTGAGATGAGTTGAAGAAATGATTCGAACAACAACGTCTGTAATGACTGAAACTGTAACGACTCAGTGTCCTGCACTGAAAGACAAACGAGATGAAGGGACACTTCAAGTGCTGCAGGGACACAGAGGAGGAGACGTCCCCATCAGCAGGACCAGTGGGTCTCAACCCGCCGGTCTGGACGCACAGAGAGCGCGTTACGTCCAGATCCTTCCACTCGGCAGCAGAGGAGAAGTTCTCACTTCCTCCATGTGAGTAAAAATATATTCTGGTAAAAGTCCTGAATTCTGAAGTTCCTGTTGTGACTGATGTTTTATTATATTTTAAGTTATGAAGTTTTAACTACTTTACTTTGTTTAGTTCATCGGGTAAATCTGAAGAGTCGTGAGAACGAGGCAAGAAATTATATTTTTATTTTATATTCCTTTTTCTCTTAAATTCTGGATGATTCTAACCTCAATTGGTTGAAATGAAATCAAGATGTTGGAACCATTTATGACCTTTTAGTACTAAACTCAAGTTTCCTCCAAAAAGAGAAACTATACAGACTAAAAACATTAAAAATAAATTATGGACGGTGGTAAATTTCCTCTTTGTATTGATTAATACTCAGATTTTGGACATTTAACCGATCTTCTGGGGCAAAATATCAAATATACATTTTATTCTAGCTTCTCACATGTGAAGATTCGATTTTTCACCGTCAAACATGACAGTGAACTGAGCGTATTTGGAATATGAATGAAAAAACAAGACATGCAGAGATTGCAGCTCGTTAAAAGGAGTTAGTTCCAGCTTTAAAGTATTTGTCTCTTTGTGTTTTCGGATCCGGGTGGAAGCTAAAGTCTGCTGCTGAGTGACTGAGCCGGCTGAGAACCACTGAACGTCCCTGAACGTGTTCCACTCCCCGACCTGAACACAGCACCATGTGACGGAGAAGAAACGACTTCATCCAGGATGAGAGAGATTCAAAAAAAACATGAGGACACTGTCTCCGCCTGCAGGGAGACAGAGTTGCACCCTAGGTGGCGCCCTGGAGCTTGTCCTGCAGCAGAGGCCTGCAGACTGATAAGTGGTGATGACTCGCTGTGTTGGAAGAGTGACACCAGGACGTGACGCGCGCTAATATTTTCACATTTTCTTCCCATGTGGAAACTGAATTGGAAAATGTATATTTTGTTGAGGGAGGAAACGAAGGAAACATTGGATTTAATGTAGGAAAGTCGAGTCACAACAGAAAGAAGCATCTGATCCCGACGAGAAAAATAAATAGTTTTCAGGTCTTCGTCAGAGACCAGAACCGTCCAGACTCTCTCTCACTGTGGGAAAGTGCTTCTTCCATCTGTTCATCTGGGGAAACGTTGGTGTGGGAATAAAAGTAAATGCGATAAAGTGCAAATGAAAACGGACTGAAGCTGTTGTCAGACATGAACTCTGGACATTGTCAGGAGTTTGTCTCTCACGTGTGAAGAAGCAGCAGGAGATTGTCCGGATCAGACTCGTCCACAACAACAGGACAATGTTCTCTCTGCTGCAGAAAGCTCCGTGTTTTCATTTTCATCTTTATCGCCCGAAAGAAAGATCTCGAATCTCCTTGGAAAAAGTTTCTAAAATGTCCAGTTTGCGTTCTCACCTACAGCCTCTCGGGGAAACTTCAGGGAAATGTTCGGACTTCGGTGCAGGTCTGAAACCAGCGAAGGGGAATGAATTGCGATGCTCTGAGCTCAAAGCACGTGACTTTAGCGTCGCTTGTCAGTGACGGGGGGGACACATTTAAAACCTATAACCTGAAATGATACTTTAAACAGAAATATCATGTTTCCATCCCAGTTTCCACGTATTAACCTGATGTTCCGTCTTCTTCCTCTGTAAAGATTTAATGACCTCGGACTTTATCCTGACGCAACAAACGTTGATTTCAATTTTCTGGTTCAAATTAGCATAAAGCTTCAGTTTCAGTGACTCGACAACGTTACGTCTGATTCGTGTGAGTGAGGGACAGAAAATCTCCTGCGCGTGTGCTCACATCTTTAAAATCGCAGGATCTTTGATATCTGGGTTTAAAGTCACGTACACACCCGCCTGTTTAACGCCACTCTTCAAACACAAGAGAATCTCAGGCTCATCCACGATTTTACAAAGAAATAAAGGGAACAAGAGTCTGTTCTGTCTGGGAACCAGAATGTCATCGTCAGGCTCAAAGACAGGAGGTGAGAACAGTTCACATGTGGTTCATGCAGGGCCCAGATCTCAGGCTTCTGGTGACAGAATGTGAAAAAATAAATATGAGTATAGCTGCACAGGAGGCGCCAAGTCTGAGGAAACGTCGCTTGGTTTTCCTGAGAAGAAGCTGAAGTCGATCTGAGAACCAATAAATGGAGTAAAGCACAAACAGATTTAAAGGAGGTCGTCTTGCCCCCTTTTGAAATCCGAACATACAAAACGTCTTTGTTCACAAAAACTCCTCTTCATTGTCAAAAAGAAACAACAACAAAAAAAAAAAAAAGTCGCGCGATTCTCCGATGATGAAGACTCACGCGTTTCTGCAGCCGAAAAAATCCATGCCGATGTAGCGAGGGTATCCCTCCAAAGAGTTCATACCGACGGGGTCAAACTTCCAGTACTGTCGTCCTCGGATGAAGTGAGCGTAGCCTGAAAGACACCGCGGGCGATTTCATGTCAAAGAATCAGTGTCAACAATCGTGAAAAACTTTAAATATATAAACTCTGCTCCCTTGTTTTCTGGATCTTACCGTAGACGTCCCTGAAAGCCGCGTCCACGTCGTCGGGGATGCCGCTCCAGTCCTGCATGCTGCGCGGGTACACGGACTCCAGGCGGTTCTCGCGGGGGCTGAACCTCCAGTAGCTGCCGGACTTGAAGAAGTAGGTGTTGTAGTTGGAGTCGTGGCCCCAGCGCAGCGCCGCCTGGATCCCGGACACCGACAGGCCCAAGCTGCGGATGGACTCCGGCCCTCGGATCTGCATCTCGGCATCGAACACCCAGTAGTTCTCACCTGCAGGAGGACGGAGAAACACGGACGGCACTTAAGTCTGGTTGGTACATTTCTTTTTGTGTCTGTGACTAAGAGATTTTCTCGTCCGCTCAGAGCTTCATCCCCTGGAGAGAGTCTTCCTCCTGATGGAGTCACCTGACCTTTGTTTCAGTCTGTCGCAGCGTCAGAGCAAGATGACACTGAACCAAACAGTCACAGGTTCGATCCCTCATCTCAGGAAGAGGGTGAGTCCACGTCAAATCATAATAATACAATTTCCACTAAGTCTCTGTTTGCCGTGCATTGCAATAAACAAAGTCTTTTATATTTATCTATGATCATTATGTGTAATTTCATCCAATAATCCTCACGTCTGTTTCCATTTTATTCAATCATATTTATATTTATTAAATATATGTAATTTCTTTAAGATGCATGAAATATCCTAATTTCTGTTTGCCTCACATTTTTCAATTTATTCGTATTATAGCAATTTTTTTTACTTTAGAAACCTTTTATAACTACGTAGGGATCAATAGCAACAACAGCACTTTTAAAGCTTGTAGCATAAACAGGTGAAAAATAACACTCTGTTTATTCTCATATCTCAGAGACGAAAGAAGATTGAAGCCGAAAACGAGTTGTTTTATTCCCGAGACTTTATTCAATCGGGGAACGAAACAAATCCAGGAAGGTTTGTCGGGAACACTTTCTAAAATCGATTGATTTGACTTTCCCCAGGAGCAACAGCCACCGTCAGACTTCACCTCATATTTCACGTTACCTGGTTTAATGAGCTGTGAAGTTGTGACTCTAATTAAATAAACTTCATATTAAATCTTTTTTTAGATAATCTTTGGCAGATCCCTGAGAGAACAAGCCCGGCCTTGAGACCACGAGACATTTAAACTTAAATTAAATTCCCACTAATGAAAATAAACAAGTTGTTGTTTTTATTTGTTACTTTCCTGAGCGCGTGTCACACTTTCTGTTTCTTCTTCATGTCCTCCCGTGAAATCTCAAACCACACGACCCCGCTCACCTTGAAAGAACCAAATGTTCCCCGACTTGTCTTCAAAGGCGGCGTCGATGTTGTCGGGAATCCCCCTCCAGTGACGGGACGCCAGCGCCGGGTAACCACTCTCCAGATGCCCGTCCCTGATCCGCCACACGTAGCCCGACTTAAAGAAGAACAGCTCCCCTCGGATCATAGACACGGCATCAAAGTCCGTCTGGCAGGCGTCGGGCTGGAGAGAAGACACATTGTTCATTCCTTTCCAACATGAGGCCACGCACGCCAACGCAGTGTTTCTAACGACAGGGATTTTTAACTGCAGCGAGATGAAGTGATAAAGAGGCGTTTTACTGCCTGAAGGTAAATCAGAGCAGGGGTTTGTGTTTGAGCTCCAGCCGAATACGACTTGCGCCACAAAACCATCACAAAGAATTTCAGGGGATTTATTTCGGTGTAAAAACTCTCAGTTACAAGTTTTACAGGAGAAGCTGATCTGAGGAAACCCCTTTGTCACGATGCGGTTCCATTGATATTCACTGTTTAACTGGTTTATAAGCAGAGAGACGACTTCCTCTTAAAGGACAGAGGCGACGGTTTCTATATTTTACTCCTTGCCAGTGAATCCCATGAAAATGAGTTGATCTCACGTCATGTATCACGTATTTTCCCAAAATGAACTACATCCTGTCTTTAGTTTCCTTTGAACCTTCATCAGTTAAACTCACTGTAGTGGGGATCTCGTTGGTCTCCGGGTTGGAGGGAGGAGGGGTGGGTGGCGGCGGCGGCGGAGGCAGCGAGGGCAGGACTTGTGGATGAACTCCGTACAGATACTGGATGCCCTGCTTGTCGTCCTCGCTCAGCCTCAGCGGGTAGGAGAAGGTGTAGTATGCGGACATGATGGCTCCTGGCTCGCGCGAGTGCTGCAGGCCCAGGACGTGCCCGAACTCATGGGCAGCGACCTGGAGAAGGTCTGTGCCTGCAGGAGAGGAGGTTCCACAAACCTCAGATGATGCAAAACCACAGCTGCTTCACTCACTGTCTGAAGGTCCTGTGTGTTTGCTTAGAGCCGCTGGCAGAGGCCCGAGGCGATGCAGCGCCAACGCCACGGAAACATCATCATGCCTCCGAGAAATGAACCTTTATAAAATCACTTTTTAGACGAATTTGGACTTTTCTCTTTGACAAACTCTTCAGTTTAACTTGCAGCTGTTTGATGAAGGTTTTTTCTGATCTGTCTGTTCTACCAGAAGCATTAAAGTAAAGAGACAGTTGTCTGTATGTCCTCAGTGTCTCACTCACCCATGTGGTTTCCAAGCGTCCAGGACTCATCATAGTCGAAGTGAACGTCCCCCTGTCGGTGGGTTCTGGGGAAGAAAGCGTGAGCGAGGATCCCACCCGGGCCGTCGAACGGGAGGTTGTCTCCGTGCCAGTATCTACAAGTTCGTAAAACAAACGCTCGGGTTCACATAAGATGAATGAAATCAAAACCTTTGAAAACATTCTCGATGATATTTGATTATCAGTTAGTCTGACAGTTATAACAATGAGGCACGGATCAGAAAAACATGAAATCGCTGCAGGAACAAAGAAACCAGGCAACATAAAAGAGGATTAAATCATTTCAGAGACGACTCAGATGAAACTGTGCTGTTTGTTTTCTGCTCTTTGTTGCTCGACTATCTCTCGTTTGTATCTTTGTCCAAATTAGATTTGATCCGATCTGATTCTGTCCAGCACTCGCTCATAAACACAGTGGATTGAAAACACAGCGAGTGCCTCAGGTGACGGGAGAAGCTCGGGGTCGTTTGTGGCGACTGCAGACGAGAGGAAATCATAGAAATCCACGAAAAGAAAGAAGAAAGAACATCTGCTCATCGTCAGCGAGGAAACTAAACAAGAGCTGAGAGCAGAACTCTGCAGGACGGAGATGATATCAAATCATAAACATGTCGTATGTTTATGATAACAACGATGATACCGATGTCATACTTGGTGAGTAGGTATTTCATACTTTGACTTCGTCCTTTTTTAATCTTATAATTACTCTCAGTACTTTTATGAAATAGATCCTGTTTGAGCATCTTATCAATGTTTCCTTCACATCCTGTGTTCAGGCTCCTTTTCATTGTCACTTAATAAAACTTCTTTGTGTGTTTTCCGTGCTCCCACCTGGTGAAGTCGATGCGGATGTCGGCCTTCCCGCTGTGGATCTCAGTGAAGGTGAGCGGGGTGACGTCACTCCAGATTTGCAGCGCTTCCCGGAAGACGCGTCGAACCTTCTCCTCGCCCATCTGCCACGGGAACCTGACGATCCTGCACAGGAAGTTGGTGCAGGTGTCAAACACACACACACACACACATTGCACACACATTGCACACACACTGCACACAGGATGTACGGCAGCAGTGGCAAAGCGGGACCACCGGCCTCGCACACCTCCCTCTAATCTGATACCTGCAGCCGTCTCGTCAGCGGGGAGGTGAGCTGTTACTCAGGCCCTCAGGCTCGCTAACAAAACCCTGCATCGTCTCCTCCCGTTTCCTCTGAGATGAAACCACCCAGCGTGATAACCGAAGGAAGAAGAGGAGAAACCTCCTCGTCTTACCCACGGCACATAAACACGTCATTAATGATATAGAGCATCGGGTACACTTGGCATCAAATCAGTGAAATGAGAATAAACGCTCCCGTGTCAGTTTGGAATAAATCACCGTCAGCCGACATGACAGGGCGACATAATCAGCTGTTAATTAAAAATGGGAATTTGACTGACTTTGTAAAATGAGATGAAAATGTTGCAGAAAGGCCACAAGTTCAACCTGCAGTTCACAGGGAGTCAGGTGGAAGCTACAGGCTTCAGCCACCGGGCTCAAACCTTGTCCTGCGCAAAATCAAAAGTGTGAAAACAGCATTTTCCAGACGTGGATTATATTTTTTAATTGAACAATAATGCGTTAATTATAGAGCTTTACAAAAGGATATAGGTATAATTTCCCAAACTGTTCCTTTAAATAACAGTCTCCCAACATGTCTCCCTGCCAAACAGCTAAAGGGACAGTTCAGCATTCTGAGAAAAATGCTGATGAAAACTGAAACCTCTCTTGTGGGTGAAGTGTGAATCTGTCCCGACGTGTTTAATCGCGCAGCGTTCACGTCTACTGCACATGTTGCCAGCTGCTACTGGTAAGTGCAGGTTTTGGGTTTTGGCACAATGCGACCAGACCTGGCAACCTGACTGCTCAGAAATACACAACTGCAGCACGGTAACGAAACTCCCAATAAACCTGCTGCATGCAGATTAAACACAGATACGATAGAGCTTGCTAATCAGGGTGATTTCCTTGTGGGAGTATTTCTGAACTTTAGACTCAAGCTGCTCCCCCCCCCCCCTCCTGTCTCCAGACTTTACGCTGAGTTGGGTTAAACATGTCCCGACTCCAGAAATATGTGTTAACCTCTAGTTTTCTGTTAATTCAGCACACGAGCAGATTGTTGACGGAGGAGCTCGACTCATCTTCAGGTCTGAGTCTGAATGAACAAAGCAAGCGTTTGTTAATAAAGCACCTCTCACAGACACTAGTTACAAACTGCTTCACGTCAAATAGAGTCAGATGAAATAAAAAAGACATAAAAACCAAAGTGTCCCAACACCTACAGCTTATTGTGAGACTATTCCAAAGCTTAGAGGGCGAGCGAGTGGACGGACGGACCCTCGTGTTGGGAGTGACCTGGATCTAAAGTCCTGGGTGGAGACGGAGCAGAAGGTCCATGATACGCTGCGGAGTCCGGACGTGTAGGATCATGATGAAAGCGGAGCAGCAGCATGTTGATGGCTATGTAAGGATGATTTAATAAAACTAGAATGTCACTCAGAACAGCTCATACTTCCACCAAGGCCCAACAGTCTCCGTAAATCAAGTTGCACACAACTACACACACTGCATCCTTCCACCAAGTTCTGAGGAAATCCGTTCCAGTAGTTTTTGACGAGATGAGATATGTGTGAGCATGTCCTTTTCATTTCTTCACCAAGTTCCTAAGTGTCTCTGATTCTGTGGAGTTGAGACGCACATTTGCAGCTGTGTGGACGAGCAGGACAAACAGGAGACGGCTCTTCCACGCTCCGAAAGAAGGAAAAAAGAAAAACGCTGCATCATTTTATGGCACAAAGCAGAATTCAGGTCATGTCAGTCCAGAGCATGTGAGCTGTACCTGAGGCCGGGATCAGCTCTGTCTTTATGCAACGAGGGTCAAGAGGGACAACCAGCAGCAGGCGTTATGGGAAATGTGGTCTTAATTTAGAGTAACGTTCGATATCTATGAATACCACTGGAATTTATCATTCAAGAGAGGTGGAGCACAGTCATGGAAAATGTCTGAAAGATTTGAACCTTTAAGACACATGCACAAAGGAACAACACGGTATTAAAAATTGGCTGGAAATAATTTGTTTGATCAACAGCGTGTTCTTGTGCACAAAAAGATTCCTGCAACGGTGCAAATATTTGCGTTGGAGTTTGCACAAAGGGACTTTCCTCAGTGCAAAGTTCACGTAGCTTGAAATCCTCCAGCTTATCACTTATCGCACAAATACCCTCCAGATTAAAGATGAAGCACTTTGTTGAATATGACTCCTCAGAAACACATGGCTGAGCTTTGAATAACTCAACACCAGGTTTTATTTGAGGGGAAATGCAGATGTTGTATCTGCACCAGCAGCATCATCACCTGCTGCTTTGGAAACAAACCAGTTTGTCGTTTGGATTTACACAAGCACCTCAGATCCTTCTTTTATTCTTTAGTTCACATCAGTCTGTGACGTTCAGAGAACTTCAGGAGGAATGTTTATAATTTCCTTTCAGATAAACCAAATTCCTCTCAACCTCTTTCCCTCCTTCTGCTGCAGCTATCGATTTCCTACTGTCCTTACTGAAAACACATGTGTGTGCTCACTCTATTCTGGACAAGCGATGCTAATGCTCATGTACAAATTGGTCTTGGTTCCTTTCTTTTCCAGTGGAATTTAATGCTTCACTTGTCTCTGGAGCTTTTCATCAAACAAACAAGGGGAAATAGTACTTTCTACTACTATTTGTTGGGAGTTGGGAACTACTTTCAGTCGTGGATTAATTTACATTTGGTGCTCTATTGAGTAATTGGGGCTGCAGGGCGGTATGTGTCTGTGTGTGTGTGTGTGTAATGATTGAGGTAAATATGTAAAGAATGAGGTTGTAAATATGAATATGTGTGGAAACAAATGACCTTTGACACCACAACCAGCTCAGGCCTTTAACGTTTCGCGACCACCTGAGAGCCTCTTTTCAGCTTCGCTAACAGCCGTTAAATCAGTTACAACAACAGCGCTCTCAGCCGACCCGGCATGACTTCGGGGGGTCATGCCCAAACTTGCTTCCCCAAGCACAAAATCCTGGCTGATTCTGAATAAAGAAGTAAACACGGGGGAATCATTAGCGTGGCTCCACTCTGTCAACGCTCATATGTTAGCTGCTGAAAGGCCCCAGAAGCCGAAGTGGCCCCGTGAGGTCGTGCAGGAGTCTCCTCTGACTTTGTGGGTTGTTGCCATGGTCCCGTTTGACCACATCACTCTGTCAGGTGTCACCGTCGTCAGTGTTTTATTGGTCCAAAGCAGCAGAATCTTATTAGTCTGCGGCCGGTGCTGCTAATAAAAGCATTCTGCCTCCCCCTCTCTCCCTCTGCTTGTCTTAATATACTGTTAAGTTAAAGAATGGCTACAATGAAAGGGACCCCAGGAGACACAGACAGAGCGGCAGCAGCCACCAGACGACTGCCAGACACTCGGTGGTGCCAAGGCCTCACATGAAAGAAAACCTGCACCCCCCTTTTGTCAGAATCATAATTTCAAGACTTCATTTTCGACGTGCTTCATGCAGGCGATCCAATTTAACATGTAACATTTAAACATGGAGTCATGTTTGTTTCCGTCTGATGAATGTCAGGTCCATTAATCCTTCAGTTGCTGCTCTGTTTTTGGTCTCCACCAACTCCTGAGGGAAATATCTTTGCTCTATAGCTGCTAAACGTTCCACTGTGTTGAAATGTGTCTTTGAAAAGATTTTCTGATTCCCTGAAAATAAACTATTTTGTAGTTTTTGTTTACATTTGCCTCCTCAAATTGCTTCCTGCCGGACGAAGAAGCCAGCTGGAGGGAATCTTATGAAAATACCAACTTTAATTTTCTTTTCTCATTCGAATCACATGAGGACGTGCACAGTAACACAACCCTAACAGGCGGCTGTGATGTGGTTACCAGCAGGGGGTCACCAGCTTTCACTGTTAAGAACTGATTGTGTGTGTGCGGATCTGTACCTGTAGGTGAGGTCCGTTCTTTCCAAACGTCCTCCGTAGAGGACAAAGCGTCTCTGGCGGTGTCGTCCACGATGGTGCACCCCCTTTTGGGCGGGGTAGTCCGGTACACCACAGCGCGGTCGGTTCCATGTGTTGGAGGTGTTGTTTGACAAACTCGTCTCCTTCACTACGTCCTGAGCGTGAGGAGCCTTCCCTCTCTTCTTCAGGTCGGGGAACCTTTCAGAGACCTGGAACAACAGCGGCTCAGTTAGTCTTCTGTGGCTCGGTTGTGGTTCACGGCGACAAGCAGAGGGTCGGAGAGGGCGGCTACAGCGTTAATCTAAAGGTGCACTTCGTCAAGCTCACACCCTCACATGGAATTAAGCAGGTATATCATTTACAATCTTAGAAATCAAATGATAAATTTCATCCCCAAGGTTGTTACACACATCCTGTGGGGGACATGAAGGTATGTGGTCTAAATTTAATTGCTATCCATCCAATGATTGTTGACAAATGTCAACCTGCTGGTGGCGCTAGAGGAAAACTCATCAGTAGTATTAGACAAACAACAACAAAGTCCTGGACGTGAACCAGCGTCATTTAGAGTTAAATTTGAACTCTGAGGTTAATGACGGCACACACTCATAATCAGGTCCCCAAAAACAAGTAGTTTGCCCCAGTTTAGGAGACGCTCGGTCCCAGAGTGTCCCGTTAGCGTTAACACCACCCCACCCCTCAGAGGAAATGGCTCTGCTCATTTCCACGAAAGCAATTTACAGAGGAGAGCCGCCCCATCTGCATCGCCTGACTCAGACCGGCAGCCCTCATCTGCAGCGCTGCACTGAACAGACATGTTGGGTGTTCTCCTCGTATCGCAAAACGATGAGTGCACTTCCGTTTCCGCTGCCACTAACAACAACCTGTGGGAAAAGACCTTATTATATATATATATATATTGTGCAGGGACACAACTATTTACTTCTATCATCAGATCCAATGAATCTTCCTGCATCTTCTCCAGAGGGTCTGAAGACGACCATCACTCTGACCTTTGACCTCAGTTCCCTCATGCTGCCTGTTTCTGAACTGTTGGGACGGAGGCAGGTTCCCGCTGAGAGCTGCAGGTGAGAAGCTGTCGGCTTCAATCAGTTTGTCGTAAAGTGAAAGTTGCATTAAAAAAGTTAATATAACTGGGTTATGAACTATGCCGCTTATAACGTGTTGCTAACGTCGGCTAAACCTGGGTCCTGACCTCTGACTTTGCTACTTTAGCAAACATAGCTTGTTAAATACTTCTGGTTTGCTTTCGATAAACTATGTATGAATACAAAATCCTATTCATACAACTTCACTTCATGCAACTCATTTCAAATCAAACATCACATGAAACATTGAACTTAAAGTTACAGCCTCGACAAGCGGAACCAACCAAAGTGATTAGACATATAAACTGTAGTATTTTGACATCACATTTTTCACACTTCATCCATAAAATCTAAAATAACGAACTGCAGGATGTTTATCTGAGCCAAGTGGAAGTTGTGCTTGTGTTGTGTGTACAGCAGCCCCCCCGGGCTCTGCTGGACTCAAACTGGTTGTTGTTTGTAGGTTATGGGGAACAAATCGCAGCAGGAATGGAGGAATGTGCTCCAGACTGCGGAAACACTGTGACTGATGGGCCTGGATCACAGAACAAACAGTACACACCTCCTCTACCAGCCCCTCCGACCCCTGCACCTCCTGGGTTTCACTTTGTTTCAAGGAGATCTCAGTGCCTGGATTCTAACGCCCTCAGCACTTACTCACGTTAAAAAGGTTAACTGCAAATTAAGAAAACATCTTCATCGATTTGACGACACGCACGGCAGATTGCGAAAAACGACAACTGAAATGTTTCCAGGGGACCCAAAAAAGTGATGGACCTGCTGTTTTTAGGTTCCCTGGAAACATTCCCGTTGTCGTTTTCACTTTTTGCTGCGTGTTTCTCTATTTGCATGTGTCAACCTCATGATAAACAACGAAACCCTTATCAAGGTGTGAAGCAGGTTTGAAACGTATCAGAGCAAAGACTGATGACATGAAACTGATGGAAATCGTAACCAGCATGGAACTCAATCTCTATTTGTTTGCTTTTTAAAAAAACAAAACATTTATACACCCTGAGGAAAGCTAACAGCCCACACGTCGCTGCCAGCGAGGACACTGGGTTCACCTGATGAGGATTTGGGTGTTTTAAAGACCTGAGGAGCAGTAAACAATTACAGTTTTAGGCTTATTCATAAATGTGACTTTTAGGAAAATGTTCAATTAGGATTTGGTATTTATTTCATTTCATATTCATTTCATATTCGGTGGCAGGTAGCAGCCTCGCAGAGTCTCAGTCGGGGAGGACATCGTCCTGATCAACAACTTCACTGTGGCCTTTAGGGACTGGGACTTGAGCTGTCAATCACCTGGTCACAAGCAAACCTCTGTCCTCAAACGAGACAGTTTAGACCGACGCTGCCCGCTGCCTGATCCCAATCAGGTGAGGGGGGGGTGTCGGCTTACAGGGTCGTAAAAACTTGGGCTAATTCTAAGTGGTGTGTGCACAGGGGGAGGAGGGGGGAGCCGCCTCTGTCATGTCAAAGAGGGAGATGGAGAAAAGTGGTTAAAGGACTAAACCGCCCCCCCCACCCCCCCCCTCCCGCCGGCGTGTCAAATGGATTGTTTGACCCGTCTGACCCCGCAGCACGGTTACACACTAAAGGTTCCTGATTCCCAACAGACTTCACATCAAAGTTCAAGGTTAAAACCCAAACAAAAGATTTAGCTCCATCTACGATATCGGGTACGTTTCCTGCTAATGACTTTCTGAACTCTTTTCCTCTGAGAAACAACAACAAAAAACTAAATATTCTTAAATGTTATTACCTCCACCGCCCCCTGGTGGCTGGCAGCAATATTTTTTCGGTAAATTTGGTTTTAATTACCTATTTGATGGCATAACAACAGGGTGAAACGTCTTGATTTACAGCTGAGACTTCGATTTACACTCCAAAGTATGTCCTCTGTACAATATGGCAGAATTCACATCAAGGATTGTTTGGCTTCACTTCTGGGAGGTGGGAGCAAGAAGAAAAGTGTTATCTATCTTACCGAGGGGATAAGTCTTTAAACACAGCTCATAAATACTTCACAAACTAAATTTGTATTCAGTTGCAGATTAATAATCCTTTGGTGTTGGACACTAAGAGAAATCTGGAATACGATGAGGCTTATAGGCTACAGGGTCAAATGTTTGACTCAGGAACTCAGAAACTAATTCTCCGAGATTTTTAATATGGGTTGATTTGTTCCATTTCCTTAACCTGTGTAAAACAGCTCCGTGCACTTATTTTAAATCTGAGGCTCAGCTGTAAGAGGAAGCTAAAGAGTGAGATTAGAGGTTGTTTTCACTCGGAGGAGATGATACCACGTCCGTGAGTCAACCGGTGAGACACGGGTCTTGTGGCCGTGCTTGCGTGTTCACGTGTAATTTCAGAGCAGACAATGGAAATCCTGTCAGGAGACTGTGTGACGACGTCTGAGAAAGAACGGGGGGGGGTAGAGAAAAAAAATCCCCTCGGGACAATTAGTCTGTCACTTTCCGCTGAGAGTGCAGAAAGTGGGTGATGAGATTTGAAACTCCCCTAAAAGCCTGAAGGCCTCGTAGATGCTTGTTCACGGCGGGAACACGTGAAGGAGCTGGTGATGGTGGTGGAGGAGGAGGGAGTGGGTGGGGGGCGTCCATTGCATGTATGGACACATCCAGCTTCTGGTTACAGTGATGACAAGACGGGAGAGACGCGGTGCAGGGGATCTGACAGTGGTATTCAGAGGGCATGTCTGTGCACGGTGCGTCTGAGGAGCGTCTCCAGTGGAACAACAAACCCACCCACCCACCTCCGTCACCCCCGTCAGGTCACCGTGCTTTAACGTGACCGAGAACCTGAGACAGAAGGGGCGGAGCAGACGGTTTTCCACCGCTGGTCTGACTGAGAAACCTTAGAGCAGCTTCACGTCTTCACTTGGGGAGCGAGACCCTTCATTTAAAACATTAGAGACAAACGTGGAAGCAGTTAGGTGCAGTAGCTCAAGTACTGTACTTGAAGACGGCAGCAGTTAAACACAGGACAGTTTGATACTCATGGTACTTCCCTCACTCTGTCCCACGTTCTACTCGCCCTGCACCACATTGTTTGTGTGTATTTGTTGTGTCTTTTCCTTCCTGTTATTTCTCACGTCTTCAAGTTCTTTCAAACCCTGAATGCAGGACTTAACTTGCGACGGGTGCTTCCCCTAAAACTAGCGAGAGCGCCAAATGTGGATTAATCCGCTGGTGAAAATAGTCCCCAAACAAATGAACTGTTTCCTCCTGTTTGAGTGAAGTTTGATTCAACAAACAAAATTACTCTGACAAACTATTTTAGGCAATTTTGTTTAATTAAATAATTTCTCAATTTCTTTGTTTTCAAAATGACCTGAACGCTTTAATTGACGATCAGAATAGCTGCTGATAATTTATAACCAATCAAAACTACGCAGAGTAAAGACGTCAGAGAGATGTTGGACGTAGTCGATAAAAAATATATATTCTGTGGAACATCCACTGAAGAAAAGGCACAAGAGACTAATTTGTACATAAATAATTAAAACACGTAAATACATTGAATGCACGCAACATGTGTTTTCCGTGTAAGTGCGGTAGGAAATCGATAACTGCAGCAGCGGTAGAAAAAAAAGGTTGAGAGGAATTTGGTTAATCTGAAAGGAAATGATAAAAGTTGATCCAAGAATTCCTCCTGAAGTTCTATGAACGTCACAAACTCATGTAAACTAAAAAGAAAACATGAACCTGAGGTGCATGTACGCGTGTGAATCCAAAAAATACAAACTGGTTTATTGACTGTTGCAGGTGATGCTTCTCACAGGAAACTGAGAAGTGCCTCGTCAACATGGGATCTCACTGTCCAACAGAAACTAATCTGGATGAGAGGAAGTAAGTCATAAGCGAGTGTTTACTTGAGGAGACGGATAAGATTTCAATTTGAAGGGTGTGCTTCCAGTAGAGAGGATTCATTGTGCCAGACAGGGGGGGGCAAATCCCTTGTTATCGCTCTCATCCGATATATCATCAGAAAATGAGAAACACACGGCGGTGGAAGGTGATGCACAACATCTGGCCGCCCGCTGAAATCTCGAATCTTTCCTGGCACAAAGAAAAACTCTTCCGCCGGATCGTCAGACACAGATCGTCTGTTCGTCTGCACGATGACCGGCTGATGATTTCACTGATGACTGAGGTGAAATAATGAGAGAGAAGACTTTCCCAGGGGAGTGATGGTTACCAGGTGTCTTTCTCTTTTGTTCAGTTTGCTTTTAAGGTATCTTTGCTTTTTTTTCTTTTTAACAAGTCATTATTTGATTCGACAGACGGCCGCTTCAGAGACAAGTCGAGTCTAAAGGTCAGAGTTTAAGTCGGGAAATCGCAGTTTAATGGCTTGAAGGTTCAATCAAGTTCTACTTCTAAGGGAAATTGGATTGTTTCCAAACCCACGATTTTAGCTCAATCTAATTAAAGTAATTTGGACGGATTGCCATTTGGTTTCAACATCCACGTCCCCATCGAGATGAATTTGAAGTATTAGATTTGGTGGTTCCCTCAGTTGTGGTCAAGCACCACCATCGGGCCAAAGCGTCAACATGTCCAATACTTTGGTTTATTACCAAGTACCTGCAAAAGTACTGACATTAACATCCTTTAAACTAATTGAAGCTCATAAGTTTTTGTTAAATGTCCTGATTCGTGACACGGAACCACCTCGGGACGCTTCCTTTCAACAATGTAGTGAGCATTCATCGTCGTGCATCGGAGCACAACTATGAATCTTTAAGTGCCGTTGTTTGCTTTTCTTTAAATGAATGAATTCTCTCCGGTTCTGTTGTACCTGATGCTACAGCAGCATCTAGGCTAACCTCTGAGCTAGCACTGCTGTTTAAATCTGTCACTTCGTGCTGAAAAACCTAAAACACGCCTTTCAAAATTATCAAATGATGATGTAAGAGTTGTTATATCAGGAAGTTGATTTCCTTTCATTATTTGGGATTATTTTTAATATTTTAAATTCAGTGATGTGCACTTTAATGAATTCAAGAACCGACTCCATCCTGCCGATCGTACCCGGTGACAGGGTTCATGGAGTTAGCTGAATCCTAATGAGTTTACTGCCCCCCCCCCTTCACCTTGTTATGGCTGGATTCAGGACCCGGCTGATGGTCCCTCCTCATGCTCACTAACAAAAGCATCTGATCCCCTGATGGAGGGTGCATGTTGCTTTTTAACTGCACCCCCTCTTGTTGTGTGTCCTTGACCACTCACAGGCCGACGCAGCTGTGACCTAGATCTGCTCAATGGGAACCCGGACCGGCTCTGATGTCACCTTTGCTCTCACAATTCCCCCAACCAATCACTTCGCCCCAAGACACCAACATGATGGGACAAAACAAAAAAACGTAAGCCGAAGGACTCGGGTTTTCAGTGCAGAGAGAAAACAGGCACTGTGTGTCTCCCACTGCCATGAAGGCTCCAGACACTGGGGCCTGTCCAGGCCTGTGCAATCGCTCACTCTTTTGTCAACAACAAGGGAACAAATTGACAAAACTACAGATTAGACCTTGCAGTGAAATGACCAGCAGAGTGAGCAAAGCTGTCTTCCCATGTGCAGCACTGTCCTGATAATGTGTTGCCAGAAAATTGTTGAATTTCTCACGTGTGGAAACCTGGTTAAATATCAAAACATCGAGTAAAAGTCGACAAACGATGTGTCACAACACTGCAGCGGCCTGACTGTGATTACTGTGGATTAAACCGTCTGAAAGACTCAAGCCTGGAAAAACACAGCGTTAATCAATCTAATGGAAACACACGATCTAACAGCACGATTGTTTTTGCTGAAATCAAATGTGCACGATGTTTTTGCCTGTTGAGACAGGGGGCAGATTATGTTTAATGCTCTTGCAGCTCCTCATCACCATCGCACACTGAACGTCTACCAGCTTGGAGATAGGGCTGCGTGATACGGCCAATTATTTATATCAATTAAAAATGATCACGATACGTTTTTTTGCTCCTGAGTTTTTGTTACATTGCTATTGATGAAAATCATCTTTCAATAATTGTTGATATGGTCTTATTGCACTGTCCTAATCTGAGACCTGAAGAAGACAAACGTATCCGTTCATTTGAAAGTAAAAAAAGCAAAGATTGGAGGAAAGTGTGGATAAATGAGGAATAACTGCAGCTGAAATGTTTTTTTTTATTTCTTCTGTTTTTCAGTTTCTGTCAATCATCTTGTGACCCCCTCCAGTTTATCTTGTGGTGCTTCCTGACCCCCCCCCCAGGTTGGATCCTGAGCAATCACCAGCAAGTTTTCACGACTTGCAATCGTAGAAGAAGTGGCTCCAGCTGTGCATGGTGCAGTATGGGAAAAACCAGGAGGTCTAAATTGTGTGGTTCCTCCTGTATGGTGATCATATATATTTGACATCCGATTGTATTTGAATGCAACGTGTCATGTAATCACCTCCCTGTCATTTGGTCCGGATGTTGTGAGACGAGCCATCTGCTGCCTGGGATTCTTCTGCTCTGACAGAACTATGCAGGAAAATACTAGTGATTGTTGCAGCTGTCACTCATTTATGTAATGTTTAAAGTGGTGGCCTCTCAATTGTGTTTTCATTTCCTGTATGCATGCAGTCTTAGAGAATAAATAGTTTTGCTGATCGTGATACATTTGAATGATAAACGTGTTTGCTCGAGAAATGTTTGCTCTAGTTTTTATTTCACCTTAAAAGCATCTTTCTTCTGTCTCATTCCATTCCTGCAGTTTCTCAAAAACGTTGAATTCTACAAGTGTTGTTTATGCTCATTCTTTCCCCCTTGTGTTCTTAAAGTAATACAGGTTCAAATGTGAGCATGGAGGAGCCCAGGACCAAAAGAGAAGATACTGAGCATCAAGCGTCTACCAGCAGCTCAGGTACATGAGAAACTTCCACACACCCAGCAGGTCGACAGGATCAGAGTTAGGAACAGAACCCAACAACCATCAACTAGCAGGTAGATACAGTTCTGATGATTGAATGATCTTTAATCTAAAGAATATTGCACTTTTAAATATTGCTGTGCAGGGCCAGCCGCGGCCCTTATATCTCAATCTGTGCTCGTTATGTGTCTCGTGATGCTTCAGCAACACAAACGATTTAAATTCCAAACACTGGCATCCTCCTCTGAAACAGCTCTCACTGAAATCCCACAGTCTTCTCGTCCCAGCTGTCCGTCTGTTTTGATGAATGACTTATTTTCCTGTGCAAAAGCACAAATGCTGAACCAGCAACCCTCTGTGTCCTTATAGTTTTAGATGTTTGGCTTCAGGGGGTAGTACCGGAACGAGCTGCGTGAGGCTGTAAATTAAAACTGACAACACTACAATAGAAATGTTATAATAAAAAAAGTAGGAAACATAAAGTGTGTGCACACATGGTAGAGGTTTAACACCGCGGTATGAGTGAGTCTATAAAGTCATAAAAATATGTATTCGTTGCCACTGACGCCGTCATGACGGGTCCATATGGAGGACCCCTGTCTTTTATGGTGTTGTTGACAAAATGCCTGTAAGACCTGTTATTACAGCTTCCTGCCCCGCAGACAGGGCAACTCAGCAGCATTTAGTTCCTCTCTCTCTCCTCCCCAGAGATCAGGCCATGGTCAAACCCCCAAAAAAACTCTCTGCTGTCATCCTGCGCGCACGGAGAGCACAGCGCGTCAGGTTGTGTTGCCAAGTCCCGGGGAGCCTGCAGTGCTGCTGAGCACGCACAAAAAAACAGTAGTCAAAATAATTGAGTGATGATAGTCATTTCTTCAAAGTAAGAGCAGCTCCCGGGCTAATTACAGTGACAGGTCAGCTCCGTGTGCGCGCGTAAAATAGCCATTTTCTTAATTACAACATCAGTGTCATTGGTGCTGATGATTCCAAAGAAGAGGGGGCGTGCGTGTGCGCGCCCGTGAATGGGGTTGGGGGTGGGGGCTAGGGGGCTAGTAGCTGCAGACAAGTGCATATTTACTTAAACCCTGAAACTAATTCTTCATGCAGTCAAGTGGATGTTATTTATTTTGGAGCAAAGTGACTCATTCTACTGCAAAGTCTGACCAAGAAAACAAGTGTTGTGCATGAGTGTGTGCGTGCATGTGCGTGTGTGTGTGTGTGTGTGCATGTGTGTGTGCAGGGGGTAAAGAATGAATAAGTCAACACTGCAGAACATTAAAGAAAATGCAAAATCACGCGTGTTCTTTTTCATTCGTGCAATATCGACCCAAGTCGAACCGACGCGTCTCGTTCTGCGCCAAAACCTTCGCGAAAGTCTCCAAACCTGCTGCAGGGGAAAGTTTCCGCCTCCGCCCGAAGTGGAAGCGACAGAAAGCGACTCACCGGGGCCCCCTTGTACCGGCCGGACCCTCGCAGCGGGAGGCAGAGCGTGCTCGGGAGGCATTGCAGCGCGAAGACGCAGCAGCACGCGAGCAGGGAAGTCCGCATCCTCTCCGCCGTCCGGAGCCGAGGAGGTGCACGGGCGGTGTGTGCGGCGCGCAGTGCGGGACTCACGGGCTGCTCCTCTTTAAATAGACTCTGATTTCTTTGTTCTCTCCTCACTTTTTTTTTTTCTTCTTCCACATGCAGTTTTTTCCCCAACAGCCCGAGGCTGACAATACCAACCGCGACCACGTGACTCTTAACCCCTTCTCCGCCGCGTGCCCGTCAACTCGAAACAGATGATGATGATGATGATGATGATGATGATGATTTTTTTCACTTTTTGATTTCATAAAGACCAAGAAATCCAAGATGGAGTTTTGTCAGGGGAGATCCAATGATCAGAGCACAGACAGACACACTCCAGCACCTATGGACATATTATGGGATTATTCTAAGAGTATTACAGGAACACAATCACCTACAGTAACAACTAAACCGCCATTGTTGGTCTGTCTAAACCCTTTTTTATAAGGATAATAACATAGACTAGTCATTGTTGAGAACAACACTCCTGTGCAGATACGTGAATTAAAAGAAAGCGATTTTTATTTTTCACGACAGATTAACTGAGATTAACTATTGACAAAAATCACCTTATTTGTTTAATATCAAAGAAGACAATGCAGCTTCAGATAAGATTTTAAGCCTAAGACGTCAACCAATAGAATATTTAAAGGTATATGTAAGTTTTAACTATTTCCATGCCTAACAGCTGTTTACTTATCAGACTAGCACACAAATAGCAAGATTCAGCACAAAGAAGTGTATGAAGATGGACGATATAGCAAAAGTGAAGCCCAAACATCTCGATCTCCCCCTGGTGGCCCGGCTGCACTATAGGTCATAGACCCCCACGGGTTGTGTCGACCACGAAGGCGGAACCGAAATGAGACGGTCTGGCGTATTGTGACTTTCCCAGATTGATGTCACAGCTGTTGCCTAGCTACAGAGCTGAAGTACGACACAACGTAAAAATGTTTTAATGCGCCTTGTTTTTTTTAATACATGTACTGTAGCTGTTCCGTTGATCGTCTTGTCGCTTGCAGGCGCCATTACCTCGTCACTGAAGCCCAATGAACCCTGGGATAGGTTCGGTCGGGAAGGATCCACCCGTTGGAGCCTTCGTTTCTTGGGGATTGAAGGACACATTTGAAGGAGCGCTCGAAATGGGACAGTCAAGTCCGCTGTGACTTAATGGGTCTTTAAACGCAGCGTCCGATGGATGCGACCCCTGGACCGAGACGCAGCTGATAAGTTTGGGTTTTTTATTAGTTATTTGATGATGCGGCTCCGCTCTATGATCTCCACTGTGCAGATTCTGGCTCCAAATGGTGTCACGATCGCGAGACGGCAGCGCCCACATCCATCCTGGGTCTGTGGTTGAAAAGCAACATCACTGCTGACTGTTGTTGTGCTTCTCTTCTGAAGTTAGCGTGCTAACCAGCTAGCCTGTCTCGTCACTTTTGCAATTACGAGTCGTTGTAGCATCCAGAAGTAGAACTGAAGAAGTGCTGCTCGGAGGCAGTAGTATCATGATCTCTCGTGTGAACAGTGGTTGAATCTCTCAGCCAGACACCATCACCACCACCACCTATTCCTGGAGAGAATCCACATTTGGCGGCAGAGAAAACTTACATTCAAGTAACTTAAATCCTTAATTCTTCGGAAAGTTTTTAAATCACTACACTTGGAGATAGACGGCTTGAAAAACCTATAAAATATCCACCGTTGTAGAATGTAAACTTCCAAATAAGGGAGGTTTTAGGGGGAATCACAGCTGAGACACTGCACAGAAGTTCTGGCAGATAAATACATTCCTCTTTTTTTTTTAAATATACATTTCTGTATTTGCACAGTTTAAACAAACAGGATACAGCCTGATGTTTAATGGGCTTTGCAGGTGCTGGAAGGTGGATGTTTGAACTTTGAACTGAGCCAGTCTGGTTCCAGTTAGGCCGACCACCTCCTCACTTCAGCCCTGTAGTTAATGCACAGGCAGGAGATTAATCAATCCTCTCGTGTAACCCTCAGAAACAAAGTCCCCCATAAGGCAAAGTACTCAATTAAAATGTTTCAAAGAAAAGGGGGTTCAGAGTGTGTGATGCAGAAGAATGAAGCTCCCCTGCCGGACTCACCGGTGGTTTGTGACCCGCCTCGGTCCCTTTGTTCAGAAAATAACTCTTTGTGAGTCGGTTTGAGATCATTTCTATAATTACGACCACTAATAGCAGTAAAGACTTCAGCGGTGCTTTCCTGTGTAATGGCTGTCAGATTTCCGCAGGCTCTTTGGTGATGAAAAAAGGAGTTCTAATAAAATCTGAGTGTAATGAAAGAGAAAAGGGAAAAAGCTTTCCAGGAAGGTGACACTGCTCATTTCTGGAGAGGAAACTGTAATTAATGTTACTACATGCAGATGTATTACGTACGGTGGCCAATTAGATTCAAGGCGGTTACCGGATTGGTCAAATGTCAGCGCTGTTTGGCCTTTACCCTCATGTTTAAGCTGCAAGTGTGTTGGGTGATAAAACCTGTAGGTTGCATTTGTGACATTGGCCCAGAAACAAGTCACAGCTATGAACAAACAACTGTCTGAGTATTTTTAACATCGTATCCCCTCACAGAATGACTCTTGTCTTGACTCGTGTGATGCACAGTCCATCCGAGGGGCAGCGGCAAAAATGAAAGGTTCAAGATTTTTTCGGCGAGTGTGCTTGTTTGTTTTCTTGCAGAGTGAGATGAAAAGATAAGAAGGGTTTGTTTTCTTGCAGACAGAGCTGGAGTCCGGCAATTAGCTTAGCTCACCATTAGGACTGGAAGCAGTTAGCCTGGCTAGCTTTTGATTCCAGTGTGGTGGAGCTATATTTAGAAGAACAACAGACCCAGAACTTTTTTGTAGAGCATTTAGGTTGGTAGTACATTTGCACTTGTGGGGGGAGGAGAGCACTGTCATTAAAATGGCTTGTTCCTCTACAAATGCATTACCTACCAACTGTGTCATTGCACAAATTAAATATTGGTCAAAACCACTTTCAGCAAGTAGTTTGCAGCGCGGAGGAGTTTCCTGAAGTAATGAAATGGAAACGGGAACTGTAACAAGTATAACACGATGAAAGGTTTTAATACTTCCTTTACATGGCTGCAGTCAGATGGCATCAGGTGGGACAAGGTGAGAGCTTTTGTCTGCATGTGCTGCAGGAATATTCTGGTTATTTCCCGGAGGCTGGAAGTGTAAACTCGGTTTGAATTGTAATTGCAAACATACCAAATATTTCCTCATTCATTCTTTGCCGGGCGCTGGTTCCTCTCTGAACATATGAAGCGAGCCCCATTAAAAAAAGGGATCCGTTCCAAAGCTGGATTTTTGTTTTTTAGAATTTTATATCAGGTACAGAACCACAAAGTTTTGCTTTCACTTGCCAGATAACTGTTGGTCAGGGAATGAAGATATCGTGCCAAACTCATAACGATCCAGAAACAAGCGATCGAAATATCAACATCAAAACGTTGGCTGTAATTGGGCTTTCTGTGTTTGATCCTGATGTTTGGCTGTGGTGTTCTGAACTAACCTAAGTGTTTACATTGCAATAGCTCATTTGCTATATGTAATAAGTCATTATAATTATAGTGTATAGGTACAAGCACAAGTGTTTTTCCTGTTTAAGTTCCCCAGTTCGCTTCATCTCATCTCGGGCATCTGAGGAAGGTTTGTAGCTTCACCTCAGATCGTTTGGGTTTTAATCGCACTCTGTATATTTTGATTGTGTTCGAGAGAAGAGTGTTTTTGATCTGAACCTTCCACAAACTCTTTATTGTCTCTTAACCTGCTCATGTAGCTCTAAATTACCTGCACTGCACTGGCCATTGTCGTAACGTGAATTATATAAACAAGTTATCTCATGCTCCACACAGATGGTACCAATACATTTTCCTCCTCAGTGTTTTTTTACAAGAGGTGGCAGAGTTCCAGCAGATGACAGCGGCTCTCAATTACACCAGAAATACGCTTCAGAATCAGGATTCAAGTCACTGCCAAGTCCCATAAATATAGTATTCTGCGTAAGTGACACTGGTGCGGGGGAATGCTGAAAAACAACTGGAGTTTCACATGACATGGTGATTAAGGGTGTCAGGACAATGATGTCATTTAAACACAGCAACTGTAAAAGTCCTAATGAGAACATACAGTCAAGCGCAAAAAGGAAAAACAATGATGAACTGCTTTGGGATGCAGTTTCTCTCGTGACCACTAGATGCTCTTTTCCTTTCACCTGTCCGCTCATCTCAGACACACGGACTGGGACACGTGGGAAACCATGAGTTTTCAATGCACTGCCGCCTACAGTTTGAAAGATTATTGGTTTGCAAAGAGCAGGAACCAGTTTTCTTTTGACTGAAATCAATCAATACCAATTCCCCTCATGATCGGCGTGGGGTATCCCACATTCCATTGGTATCAACATTGTTGTCCAAACTTCAAACTTTTCCACACCTCAACAATCAAAAGCCTCTCTGTCAAGTCCAACCACAGTCACAGGATGTTGTGCCTTGCTCAAAGGCCCATCAGGCAATCATGGTGGAGTGATTATATTCAGATTTTATCATGCTGGACACAAGCTTTCTTCTCCAGCCTTGATTTTATTGTCATATCTTCATATCTAAGTCTTTAAGGGCGATTTTTGTAAGATTTTTATATGTAGCTAGTGGTGGAAAACAAAGCTTTTTCTGATCTGCTTCCACCAAAGTGAATATGCTAACCAGCTAGCCCCGTCACTTTCCAAAAGCGAGTCGCTGTTATGTCCAGTTAATTCTAACCGGAGCACGTATTACAACCTCTTGTCTTGTAAACCCAAAGATGGCCAAAGTTCTTGGAAAGCACACTTTGCCACCGTGTGCTCCTGGTAAAACAAAACCACTTTCTGCTCCAGAGAAAACGTATAGGTGCCTTTAAATGAACTTCATCAATAGAGTTTGAAGTCCGGGTGGCTCCCCCTCGCCCAGGTGTGTGTACGAGCAGATGCAGTGAGGGTTAACCAAGCCAAGCTCTTGGAATGAGCAACCCCCAACACACACATGCAAACACCAACTCAGCATTAGCTCACAGGAATGTCACGCTGGGCACTTTTGTTGTGGGCCTTTTATGGTTTCTGAATTTTTACCAAAAGCAAAACACAGCGCTCTATCAGGAGAGCCTGTGCATGCGATAAACACGTCCATGCTTCCATTCATGACGGAGCAACAGCTGCTGCCTCGGGACCAGATGGAAACCACAAAGGCTTTTCATCTGAAGAGATCCCTGGGTTGATTTCACCTGGGCGAGGGGGAGATGCTGAAAGGATTAGATGCAGACCTGGAACTAAGTTGCAGCTGCTAGCATCGGATAATTTTTTTAATGAAGTTATGGATATTTATTTCTGGTTAATGTGCACATGAAGGGCTTTGCTCTGAAATACTAAACAGTGTGAAGATGAAACTTCATATTTCAGTTTGACCCAAGTAGAGCACGAAGTCTGTTTGTGAAATTGACTTCAAACCACACGGACTTGAACCTGTCGTCATCACCTACGTGGGCATCCATCTACACATGACTTTGATTGTAGACGCGTTCGGATCTGATGACGTTGGACGGGGGGAAATGAATGAACTGGGTCACTGGGTTTGAACAGTGGTCCGAAGCACCTTTCACATCCGTTCGGAAGAGTCTCTGCACCAAGAGACACACGGGAGTGAAAACGACCTTAATCTTACAATTTTCTGTTTCTGTGAGAGCAGGGATCATCCTAAAATCTCTGCCTCTTCGAAACAATATTATTGGAAAACGTTTGATTCAGTTTCTGCTTAACCATTAGAAGTAACAAAGTGTGGAGCCAAACGGCAAACGACTCTTTATTTAAGCCAGATGTGATAAAGTCAGTCAACACTTATACACAATACAAGTGTCCCAGATTAAAAAGTGACCCGTATTTTCTGTTCTGGCCCAAAGATCACAAGAAGCTGGGCCATGTCTCCTCTTTCTCTTTTCTGGTGTGTTTAGGAAACATCCTGAGGATAACAGGAAGGTATAATAAGCTGATTTTATGTGTAAAACAGAGTTTTGGGAATAAGTCCCAGATTATCCCCGAATTCACTCTACTTTGTCTCTTGAGGTCTCGACGTGAGAATTTGAGGCTTGAGATTCACTTCCTACCTGCGAAAAAACAATGACGTCCCACCTTCTGAACGTGAGCTACTGTGTGTGTGTGTGTGTGCAAATCATCTGTGTTCATGCTGCGTGAAAGTCGGCGAGCTGAGGAGGCTCTTCCTGTTGGTTTCAGGTGACTGAGAACAGGCACAGTGTGACACAATGAATCACTGATGGAATTAATTCCCGTGAAAGAGGGAAATGAGCTTTGACACCTGCAACTACTTTAAGCTGACGTTTCAAACTTTCACCTCCCTCAGAAGAGAAAAACTCAGAAAGGCCTCAGCATCGTCCTTTAAACCATAACGTCTTTTTTCTATATTTTATCTATATAAACAAATCCAAAGGTTCCTGGTTCCCCTGCCTGTAGAAAACTGTTCGCTGAAGACGTGAATCATCAACCTGAAATGGTCGAGCGCTTCAGAACATCAGCTCAATTGTGAAGCAAACTGCGAAACTTTGACCTCAAGCTTTTAAAGTAACACGGAGGAGAAAGTGCTTAAAGCGACCATGTGCTGAAGAGGATCATGGGATGTGAGTGAAGGTTCCAGAAGAGCCACTGACTAGACCTTCTCTCCTCAGTATTATCCATAAGCTTCTATCTAGTTTCTACCAAACACACAGAAGGTGATAGGGTCCACACAGAGGAAAGAGATGTTTCAATCACACGATGCTTGTTAGTGGGACGTGTTCAGTGTTGGTTCTGGATCAGACTCGTCCCCTTTATCAAAGTATCCAGTGGCTGTTCGGCTTTGCAGGGTGGTCCGGTAGTTAGACAGATTGTCCGCTCGTAAAAAAAAGGTCACAGGTTTGATCCCTGCCACAGCTAACGTGTCCATCACCCGCCATGTGTCCCTGAGCTACACACTGAGCTATTGTGTGCGGAGCTGGAGGATAAATCTCAGTCGTGGACAGAAGAGTCGTCTTGTGTTTTACAGCAACTCGCAGCTGTAGCAGTCTGACATGTGATATGTAAGTTTGAGCCGAAACATCAAACGTGCGTCCTCCTGGCAGTAGATTCCCATCGTCCACAAAGTCCCCCTCAGATCAACTGCTCCATATCGCAGTGACACTCCGCCATCCTTAACGAAGGGCTTAAATCAAATCGTACACGCTTCCTGCCCATGCAGTACCTCCTGTTTAAAGTGAAACACTGACCCTGAGCAAAGTGTTGCCTGAATCCGCTGCCTTTTGTCATACGGCTGGTTATGGGTTCGTGTCAGCCGCACTTCTCAAAACGGAGACCACATGTGTCCATTTAATGCGAACCAGACGAGTGGATGGAAGCGGCCGCCGTCCAGCCGCCTGCCTCCTCCGACGCTGTGAAAAATTACCTTGGAAGGGGGTTAGGCGACCTCACCAGGGGTTATTAGTGAGTTTGAGGGCATTTACCCTCGTTCTCTGTGTTTGGCGCGACCCCGGCTGACCCCTGGCAGGCCTCGCCACAACAACGAAAAAGGCCAAAGTGGTGAAGGCGGAAAGACGGGGGATCAAAACAGAGACAAATGTGTTCTGCTGCGGCTCCTTATCTTTGTTTCCCCCATATGCGTGTCATGCATCATCATCTTCTGCGGTCAAATAATGAGTTGTTTTGAGTTCGCGTCAGCAAATCTCCACTTGCTGCAGGTTTCTGATAAAATCCGAGTCGGATGTGGTGGGAATCTTTTGCGTTTCAAAGCATTTTTACTTCACATCAAACCTCAAGTGTGGCGACGTTAAGATAAACTATCTGCAGCTGATCCAGATATTTCACATTGTTTAGTTGAATTATTTTAAATTACTTCATTTTTCTTATTTGAATAGCTTTCAGAATAGGATGCTTTGTTTTAAATGAAACGATAAAATAAGAACACAACCAGGAGATCAATCCATAATGAAAATAATTATTAGTTTCAGTCTTGTTTAAATGAGTTTAAAAATGAGCTGCACCTCAAGCAGCTACAACAGTAAAATGTTGCTTTGCACATGAATCCATGACAAATAATAATCTAATCATATTATGTATAATGGTGCAACAGTTACAGGGATTATTTTCTGCAGTGCATACTTTTACTTGTGATACTTAAAGCATGTGAAGATTGATTGTGTTTCAGGGTCATATCCGTACTCAGAAGATCCATTCACCTTTCCATTCCATGATGATAATTTATTGGATTTATTGGACTGATTAATGAGGGTGAATATTTTCATCAGGGGTTGGTTGTGTGTCTGAAATGATAAACTCAAGGTGACGTAGCACATGGGAGACAGGATAAGAAATCTAGATAAGGGATGGGTGGTTCTGTTTATGTGTCACGTGACAAGCAAAGTCGTTATGTTAAATTATATTAAAAGTCTTGAATATAGGTAATTAAAAACTACAGTGTTGTATTTCTTTGTTTTCATGCTTGATGATCTTCTGCTCTGTGATATTTGGACTCTGAGTAGTTGCATGAATATCTTAAAATGACACAAAGCCTCCTGCAGCTCTTCATCACGATGGTATTCCCGGGTGAGGTTTCAGGACACTGTGGAAAAACATTGAGTCAGCGCGTCTGATGAACTGACTCATTGACCTCTTCACATTTCATAACAGTTATTTTCTCGTCGCTCCACTTGGCTGCATTCCTGCTGCAGGTGAGAGAGTGTGTGTCTGTCAGTCTGTCTGTCTCACAAACACGTCTGTGTAAACACGACTGTTTTTCTGCAGCAGGTTTGATTTCCACTGCACAGCTGCCGATGTGAACTGATGTGACCTGAGAGGAGGGATCTGGAACCCGCGGCCTTGACTGACCTCTGTCGCTGAGGAGCTGGAGCTGCAGCGACATGGAAACTCAGCCTCAACCAGACCACATGGAAGAAGTCTCCACCAGGGGTGGGATGTCACAAAGTACATTTACTTTGTTACTGTACTTAAGTACATTTTTCATTTTCAGGTACTTTTCACTTTTACTCCACGTATCAGCAAACATCTTTTTACTCCACTACATCTTTATAATGCATTACATTACATGTTCACGTTGTTTTTATATTGTTTTAGTAATCAGTAACAAGTGGGGAATTACTTCACTGATGCATTCAGAGTGTCTTGGAGAAAAGATCACTTTTATATACATATTATATATTATTACAATTGATAAAAGAGTGGAGCGATCCCTGGTATCCAACATAGCAATGTCTTTTATGAAAATAAAATCCTATTTATATTATATTATATTATATTACATCACATTATATTACATTACATTAAATTACATTATTCATAAAGATTGGAACTTTACGAGCTGTCCTTGAAGGCAGCATTTTTTTCCTTAGTTTGTATAAGTTTATTTTTCTTCAGATTTTGTATGAAACCAGATTTTAAAAGTGAAGATAAACAACGTGAAGCCAGTAAATCTACAGGAAGGAGACAGAGACACAAACATGGCGTCTGGAAACAGAGGAAGGTGGTTTTACACAACTGCATCATATGGACGAAGAGTTGCAGAGGTGAGACTAAGTTTCTCTTTTTAATACTCAGATTATAAATTATTTAATCCCTGAATATTATAGAAATATAGATGTGTGACAGTTTGGTGGAAATAAGTCTTTATAGGTGGTAGTTAGACATTTATCATGTGTTTGTTATCCAGAATGTAGAAGACACAGACATCACATGGTCATTGGCAGCATCTCTGTGGAGAGTTGATATAAATTAGACTCAGGGGGCATCCGGAATTGAACCAGAGACCTCTTGATCTGCAGTCAAATGCTCTACCACTGAGCTATACCCCCCGTTGTACAGTTCTTAGTCAGACAGGATATATGACAGGTTAGGGTTATCACGCAGGTCTAAAACCTGCAGCAGGTGAACAAACTTCAGGAAAGAACATCTGACAAACTGATAAAAACCTCAGATGCAACAGACAGAGTTCTTCTGGCATTAATGTGTAAGAAAGAAACACATGATGACGAGAAGAAGGCGACTCTGTTCTCCTCCTGTTGGTTTTATTTATATTTCCTCAGACATTCATTGTGTGTTTTTTGTCCAGTGTGTAGAAGACAGGAATATGGTTTGTGGCACTGAGTCTAAGTTGGCATAAGTGTTGCTCAGGGGGCATCCGGACTTGAACCAGAGACCTCTTGATCTGCAGTCAAATGCTCTACCACTGAGCTATACCCCCACATGTTCACCTCATGATCTGTGTCATTGTTCTTTACTCAGACAGGAACAGCCGACGTGCAGCTCCTGGGTCACATGATGCCTGGCAGGGTCTGTTGGTTTCCCCACAATTCCCACCATGCTGCTCCTTTCCACCTGGGGGCAGCATGGTGTCGTTATTTTACCAAACGTTGTGTCAAGCGCTGCATCCCAGAGAGGAGAGAGGATTCATCAGTTGTTGGTTAAGTTTTAAAAATACGAGAGGAACACAAGTTACCAGAGCTTTGTCACGAGACTGTAAATCAACGATGTGATGATTTACTGACTGTCGTTGGAGCCATGTCACGATGTAAGAAATGAACTCATTTTGAGGTGAAAGAGGGAACTCTATCTAACACTGATATATTCTCCTGTTCACTTCTTTCATCACATGCTTCATGAGACGGACGTTGTTTTATCCTTGGCAGCGTGTGGCTGTTGTGAGTTGGCATAAGTGCTGCTCAGGGGGCATCTGGATTTGAACCAGAGACCTCTTGATCTGCAGTCAAATGCTCTACCACTGAGCTATACCCCCCCGCCCCATGTTCAGTGCATATGAGAGAAATGATACTGTAGGATATACAGACAGGACATGAGAGGTGAAGGTTATCACACAGGTCTAAAACCTGCAGCAGGTGAACAAACTTCAGGTGAGGACATGTGCCGCAGCAGGAGAACTAAAACACAGAGGCTTTAGGTTTCTTCTTTATCCCTTATCATTTTTTATTGGACCTTGGTTGCAGGACGGGTCGATAAAGATCTTACCACTTCAACTGTCACGGTCAATGCTTTTGACAAAAGAATTTCCCGTATAATGTAGATTTTTAAAGCAACAGATTAACGTTTCATTCAGTTTCCACTGGATTCTTCCTCATCTCCAGCTGATGAGTTCTGCACCTGTCCAACAAAAAGCTGGAACTGTCTTTACCGGGTTTGAATGTCGTTTCTCTCCTTCTTCAGATGCTGAAGCAACGGAGCCTGAGCAGTCAGGAGGTGATGGTGGAGCTAAAGGACCAGAGGATCAGCTTCCAAACCCTGCAGGCCAGGATCGAGGCTCTAAGGTAAAGGCGTCTCCACACGTAAGCTCAGGTTCATTGCTGTGTCAGGTATGTTTCCCCCCCCCCTACACTAGTGCTTATATTGTTATGGTTTGTTCAGAGCGGGCTGGGTCTCAGCAGCTGTGGAGTACCACAAAAAAAAGACCCTGGCGGATCAGCTGGGAATGGAGCTACTGCAGGAGATGAGCAGGCAGCTGGAGAACGACAACCAGGAAGCAGCCATCATCCTGAAGGCAAGTCTGGACCGTCGGTAATGTGTTATTAATGTTATTTAGTATTAACGTATATTAATGTGTAAGAAAGAAACACATGATGACTCTGTTCTCCCCCTGTTGGTTTTATTCATGTCACTTCAGACATGTTCATTGTCCAGTGTGTAGAAGACAGGAGTTTGTGGCATAAGTGTTGCTCAGGGGGCATCCGGACTTGAACCAGAGACCTCTTGATCTGCAGTCAAATGCTCTACCACTGAGCTATACCCCCACATGTTCACCTCATGATCTGTGTCATTGTTCTTTACTCAGACAGGAACAGCCGACGTGCAGCTCCTGGGTCACATGATGCCTGGCAGGGTCTGTTGGTTTTCCCACAATTCCCACCATGCTGCTCCTTTCCACCTGGGGGCAGCGTGGTGTCGTTATTTTACCAAACGTTGTGTCAAGCGCTGTATCCCAGAGAGGAGAGAGGATTCATCTCGTTTGTCTGGTTTTCAAATGGTCAGATTTACATTCTGCTGCTCAAACTAACATCCAGTAGTTTTCAGTTCCATTTCCAAGGATCGTCAGCAAATCAAAAATCCAATTTGCAATCTGAAATATTCCTTTATTTGAAACGTTTTGAGTTAAAAAATGTACCTGCGCATATCTGCACTGTATGAATGTGCGTGTGAATGAGTGAATGGTCAGCAGGAGTAGAAAACCACGATATAAATGCAAACCATTCACCATTTATGCATCAAAAATATAAAAAATACTCTCTTTTCCTTAACACTTCTTCAACACCCAACATTAGCGGGTGTTCACATTCAATTTTTTAAATTCAGATAAACCTGCTAGAAAAGCGATTGACTCATTTTGCCTTTTCCATTGCAAACAAAAGCCAGATGTTTGTGAGAGTCAGAGGGTTTTTTTGACCAGTGAACAAAATTGTGTTACCATGTTCATCAGGAAGTAAAAAGTGATGTGATATGAGTCTTTTGGTGCTAGGAGGTAAGGCTGTGTGTCGAAAAGGAAACATGTATCTGTATTCACTTAACATTACTGCTCCCCTGCGAGCTGCAGCGGAGCCTCGGGTCCTCCAGCGTGGCTCCGCTGGCTCGTCCTGAGGTGACCGGGTCAGAGCTCCTCAGCCCTGGAGCTTCCTGCCAGATGATCCGAGGCTGCAGAATCACTGACATCTTTAAAATCACCTCTTAAAAAATCATTTTTAATACAAGCAGGTCTTTTCTTTTCATTATATCTGCCAGGAATGTTTTCTCCCCTATCTATGATGTAAAAAAACAACAAAAAAAGCATAAAGGAAACTTAAACACATATATGTGACTCTTTATAGAGGGGTTATATATTCTGCTTGTGTTGTGTCATTTCAATAAACACATCATTCATGTGAATAAACACAATCGGTAGCGAGGGCCATCTAGTGTAAAGCCACATATTACAACAACCTCCTCCTGGTTCCTTCTGGAGCTCTGTCTCCACTCTGCCTCCCAGCAACAAGGCCCAGTCAGAGCCGCCACGCCAAGCTGCTAAGCAAGCCAGCCTCTGATCCTCAGGGACACAGCCGCCTCCGTCCACACACACTGTCCTTCACACTCAGATCCACAAAGATCACTTCCTCCCACCTGTTGAGCAGAAGAAGACATCAGTGTTTCCAGAGACTCACTTCATCAGCTGTGGAGCTGTGATGCAGGCATGACCCAGTAGAAAGAGCAGGAGGGATTTCAGTCCTGTTCAGAGGTGGAGCAGCTCTGCTTCGTCAAAGTAAGGTCGAACACGCGAAGAGCTATGTGTTTCCCTCTGTATGTCAAAGTGTGCGTGAGTGGACACCTGGAGAGGTGGATTTACTGCTGTTGCAGGTGAAGACATGTTTCACTGTGTGTTACGGAACATCTGCTTCTGACAAACTGGGACCAGATGAGACAGATGGATCCTCAGCAGAGGTTCTGGTCTGTACAAAGAGCTCCTGGTTACCATGGTGATGATGAGAGGCTTCAGTCCCACTGATCTCAGAGCTGTGACAACGATCCACCTGACTGCTCCTTCACTGATGAAGTGAGAGAACAAACTGTCTCTCAGATCAGATGAAGACGACAGCGTCTCTGTTCCTCGTGAGGCTGTCAGCTGTGGTCCAGCTTCATTTCCTGTTCACATGAAAACAATAACTGTCGTTTTCACGCCAACTCAATCAAATGATCCCAAGCAGTCAGGGCTCGTCTGATTGGCCGATCATTGTTCTCTGTGTCTCAACTAATCCTGACGCCTGTCCTCATTCTCTCCCTCACAGCTTCACTGAGGAAAACACTGAGGCCTGGAACTACGGAATATGACACTTCAACAGTCCAGGATCTTTCTGAGATCCAGCTCAACTGAAATCTGACAGACACAGTCAGGCTATGGTCACATGACGTTGGTTATCAACTCAAGTACAACTCCAGGCTTTCCTCAACGAGATCTGAGCGCACATAAAAGTGGGCCCACTGAGCATGACCAATCACACATGATAGTCGACTGACAGCAGAGCCTCATATTTACAACCAGATCAAACTGTTCTATAATAAAAATCAGAGGAGAACAAACACATGATCTGAATAAAAGAAACTCATTACAGCTGCTAATGCAGGAAGAACAGCTGTGAAACATCTGGGATCGTGTCAATGAAGGTAGCGCCCTGGTGGCATTTGGTAAAAATATATTACGTGACCATACATAATAACGTGTGTGAACGAGATAAATAACTTGAGCTACTAGATCTGAATCTGTTGTTTACTAACAAGACGAAAGTGGAAGAGAAGAAGATTCTTGATGAGAAACGCTAATCCCAGGATGTGACACAGTGCCCCATCACCCTGAGGACACACTGTCTCTATAATACACACTGTCTCACTGTCTCCTAGGACACACTGTCCTTTACTGTCCCCTGAGGACACACTGTCTCACTGACTCTGAGGACACACACTGTCTCACTGACTTCGAGGACACACAATTGCTCCTGGAGGACACACACTGTCTCACTGAATCTGAGGACACACTGTCTCACTGTCTCTGAGGACACACAATGTCTCACTGACTCTGAGGACACACACTGTCTCACTGAATCTGAGGCACACACTGTCTCACTGGCTCTGAGGACACACACTGTCTCACTGACTTTGAGGACAATGCACTGTCTCTGAGGACACACTGTCTCACTGACTGAGGACACACACTGACTCACTGTCTCTGGAGGACAAACACTGTCTCACTGACTCTGGAGGACACCTACTGTGGTGAAACCCCTGATACTCCTCAATAGAAACACATGGACCTATCTTCAGGAAGTTGACTGAGTGCATCTGGTGTTTGGTGACAGGATGAGTCTGGAGAGATTGAGATGTTCTGGTGAGTTAGGAGATCAACTGGAACCAACCAGACGTTGATTTAAACTTCTTATCCGTCCCTTTAAGGAGAGTGTGCACCACAATAACAGCAGAGTCACTGTATCAGTGGGCGGAGCTTGATACGGGTTGATCTCCAACTTAACCTGGAGCAGGTTAGCCGTTCATCAGAAGTTACCATGGCATTTTGCATCTTGTTCAGAAGTGGATTGGTTTCGCAGGACTGGAAAACTAAACCGAAGTTAACCTGATAACCACAAATCCTGCTTGGTAGCACAGACTCCCGGATCTGTACTGTGATACTGACTGTGTTTAGTAAAATACTGATGAAAGCAGCGTGACTGATCTAACCATCTAATACTGACCTCACAGTCTCCAGTCGACAGGTTGGACTCTGCTTTAGATCAAGCAGCTCCTTCACTCCTGAGTCCTGCAGGTCGCTTCTCTCAGATCCAGTTCTCTGTGATGAGAGGGGTTTGACCTCAGAGCTGAAGCCAGAGAAGAACAGTGCTGGTCTTGACAGACTGCAGCTCCACAACCTGGATAAAGAATAAAACTTAACTGTAAATTAAACTGAGTTCATGTCGTGAAAATAACAGACACATATTCATGTCACACAGACTCATAACATGGAAGATAAATATGAAATCAGACATGTTGACTAAAAACGAGTCCTGATTCAGTACAAATAGGATTATTTGACCCGGTCTCTGTCCTGCAGATCAGTTTAGGAAATCCAGAACTAAACTCAATGTTTTAACAAGTAGCTGGAATATTTAAAATGTCACAGATTAATTAATGAATGGATTCACGTTATGTATGAAGAGGAATTATAGGCTAAATTAGAATTAAATGAGATAAATTGTGTATGAATGCTGTTTTATAGATATGAGATCTACAAAAGTCAGTCAGTGAACTGACTCAGAGTCTCCAGTCGACAGGTTGACTCTGCAGAAAACCACACAGCTTCTTCACTCCTGAGTCCTGCAGGTCTTACTTAGACTCAGATCCAGTTCTCTGGGAGGAGAGCGGTTTGACCTCAGAGCTGAAGCCAGAGAAGAACAGCTGATCTCTGACAGTCTGCACCTCCAACCTGGATAAAGAATAAATTAACTGTAAATTGCAACTGAGTTCATGTGTGAAAATAATAGACACATATTCATGTCACACAGACTCATAACATGGAAGATAAATATGAAATCAGACATGTTGACTAAAAACGAGTCCTGATTCAGTAAAAACAGATTATTTGGACCCGGTCTCTGTCCTGCAGATCAGTTTAGGAAATCCAGAATCAAACTCAGTGTTTTAACAAGTAGCTGAATATTTAAACGCCATGATTAATTAATGAATGGATTCAATGCTATATGAAGAGGAATTATGTTAAATTAGAATTAAAGGAGATACATTTGTGTATAAATGCTGTTTTTATAGATACGAGATCTGCAGAAGTCAGTTAGTGAACTGACCTCAGAGTCTCCAGACGAGAAGCAGGTTGACTCTGTAGAAAACCAGCTCCTTCCCCACTTTGAGTCCCCTCTCTCCCTGCAGGTCTTTGTTTAGACTCGTGGATCCAGTTCTCTGAGATGAGAGGGGTTTGACTTCAGAGCTGAAGGCCAGAGAAGAACAGCTGATCCTGACAGACTGCAGAGACTCAACCTGGATAAAGTAGTATTAATATTAGAATGTGTCCTCCTGTTGTTGCGGATCGTCATCATGTCAACACAGACTCTCAACATGCTGCTGACCTCAGTCCAGTCTGTGACCTGGAAGATAAATATCAGATCAGACATGTTGGACCATTGTTTACTCCACGCTCTTCTCTGTTTGTTTGGTCACTGAGCAGGTTTGGTGTAATTAAACACTGTTTAAAGTAGGGATGGTCTTCCTGACAGTCACTTCCTGTTTGTTTCTATACTGAACAACTGTCCAACGTGCTTCAATAAGAATGTGTCTTATTTTGAAACCTGAGGAGGACGAGTGCTCACCATGTCCATTATGTTATTTAATGACACTTTCTTAGTGATCAGGAGCAGGTGAGTGCAGGTGAATGGAGTTGATGAGGTGGACGTGACTGACAGGCTGGGTGAGGGACAGATGACTGAGGGACAGCAGAGCAGAGCAGAACTGAGACAATTTAAATAAAATAATGACCCAATAAGAAAGAAAGTCTGAAAAGTGAAGAAGGATTTCAAGGACCTCAGAGTCTCCAGTTGACAGTTTGGACTCTCCAGTCCAGAACACAGCAGCTTCACTTCTGAATCCTGCAGTTTGTTTCCACTAGGATCCAGTTCTTCAGATGTGAGGGTCTGACTTCAGAGCTGAGCCACGATTTCAAAGTGAAACTTGAGAGTCGACAACCACGGAGTCTGTAATTAAAGAAAATATCTGTTCAAATAAAATCAGAAAACACAACATTCATACAAACGTGATCATGTGACCTCACCCTGGTAAATCCCCTTGCCTCATGAACATGTTAAAACTCCTCAAGAGAATCCTTTCAGGATTTGGTTCAAGCTGCTCATTCCAGACTAACAGAACCTATTAGATTCCAGGTGGTCAAAGGTCAAAGGTCAAGGCCATAACATGTTCATGGCCTCCCAGTCTCTGCTAAGTCTGTCTTTAGGGATTTCTTCACATTTTGACCAGTTGGACTCAAAGATAAACTGATTCGATTTCAGTGGTCAAAGGTCAAAGGTGACAGTGACCTCATATTATTGTGGAATGCAACATGTCAGGAACCTGGAGGGGACGGACACTGCACTGGTTGGTGGTGGCGCATAAACGCAGGGTGGTAATTCTAGTTTGACAAGAAAGATGAATGAACGATACTTCCTGCTTCTTCAGTTTAAAGGAACAGTCAGTGATTCTCATCCTAAACACTTATTCAGTGACACGCATGCACGCACTTTGGGCTTGTGGAGGAAGCTGAGAACTCCTAGAGAAAACCCTGCAGACACCAGGAGAACATCCTCCTACAGAAAGGTTGCACTAACAGTGCTGGGACTACTGCAACACCATGCTGCCCAAACAATGAGAATCATTTACCACTGAGTGGCATTGAAGAACGACTCATCTCCACTGGAGTGTATTTGAAGAACGACTCATCTCCACTGATTGAACATGTTATTGATCATGTCTGGACTCACCGAGCCTTCCTGCAGTTCCTCACAAAGGATCAGTCTCCCACACCCTGGCATGATGTGTTGAACTTCTTTCAGGTCCAACCCACCCAGAACCTCTGACATCTGCAGCATGTAGGCCAGAGCTGAGCAGTGGATCTCAGAGAGAGTTTCTCCTTCGATCTGTTCTCTGGACGTCAGAACTGCTGTGATCTGCTGATGAACTGAGTGGTCGTTCATTCCAATAGACAGTGAAGATGTTGATGCTTCTGTCAGAGAAATGTCATCACTCTCCATCTTCAGGTTGTAGATGACTCTCTGATGATCTCTGGACGTTCTCTGTCCGACCCAGGCCCCGGAGACTCCCTCTGGTTGGACTCCAGACTGAGGCCGTATGAAGCGAACAAACAGGTCCAGATGACCATTTGTGATTTCGCTGGTGAGGGATTTCTCCATGGTTTTCTTCAGGAGGTCATCCAAGGAGAAGTACTGTCTGTGTCCTCATGTTCCCAAGAAGTTGTTGAGTTCTTCTCTGTTCCTCTTGTGTAACAGAGTGGAACATGTAGACTGCAGCCAGAAACTCCTGAACGCTCAGACAACAAAGCAGTAGACTGATTTCCTGGAAGATCACACACTCTTTCTTCTGAAGATCTCAGTACAAACTCCTGAGTACACCGAGGTCAGACATTAAGCATTCTACACTGCCCAGTCTCTAGAACATGATGTTTCCTTCCTCCAGATGTTTAAGTGCCAGCCTCCCCAGCTTCCAGAAGAACGTCCCTGTCAGCCTCCGGTCAGCTGCTGTGGAGACGTCTCATGTCCCTCACTGCATTTGCTTGTTCTTCCTCTTTTGTCTGAACCAGCAGGAAGTGTGAGTACAGGTCAGTCAGGGTCTTGGGCAGCTCTCCCTCTCTGGTCTGTGGTCAACATGTGCTCCCAGAACTGTAGCACTGATCCAGCAGAAGACTGGGATTTGACACATGATGTGGAGGCTCCTGACGTCTTGATGTGTGAGATGATTCTGCTGCACAGCTCTTCATCACTGAATCTCCTCCTGAAGTACCTCCTTCTGGGCAAGCCAGTGAAGCCTGTACTTCTGTGACCCTGTCAACACACATGCAGAGGGATCTGATTGGCCGCCGCAGGTCTGGAGGTTATCCAGACGAGAGCCGAGGGAAGCAGATTCCCCCGGATGAGGTTTGTCAGCAGCACGTTGACTGATGACCTCTGTGTGACATCAGACACAAGCTCCCTGTGGTTGAAGTCCAGAGAAAGTCTGCTTTCATCCAGGCCGTCAAAGATGAACAGAAGGCTTACAGACAGCGAGCCGCCTCCGCTGTGAGCTTTCTGTAACGTTGGGATGGAAACACTTGAGTAGCGTGAGTGACTGTGCTGCTGGTTCACCAGGTTCAGCTCCTGAACGAAAGCACAGTCAGCAGACCCACATCTTGGTTTTCTAAAACCCTCTGCTCCAGTCCAGAGTGAACTTCACCGAGAAGGTTTTTCCAACGCCAGCGACGCCATGGTCAGACGACTTGATGCTGCTCTGCTGGTCAGTTGAGGCTTTAAAGATGTCGTGGGCACGGATGGGAGTGTCGTGAGGCTCTTCATCTTGGAAGCCGTCTCAAGCTGCCTCTACCCTCATGTTGAGTATTAACCTCTTCACTGTCCTCTGTGATGGTAGAGCTCAGTGTAGATCCTGTTGAGGAGGGTTCTACTTCCTGTTTCATCAGTTCCTTCAGTCACATGTTCACATCTCCTCCTCACACTGAGCTTATGTTCATCTAAAACCTCCTGCAGACCACGATCTGCTGAAAGACAAGAAACAATGTCAGAGACAGAATCTGAGAATCTGCTGATTGTTTTCATCAGATACAGAAAACTACAGAAAATAAAAAGCTTTTTTAACTTTGTGCTTTTATAATCTATGTTAAATGTTGATGCTGAAAAGGAACAAAATAAAACCACATGTGCTGTTGTCAGAAGTGAAGACATCAGCAGACACATGTACAGTGCTGCTCTGAATTAGCCGGTCTGAGCTCCATCTCTTCTGGATCTTTGTCCACTGGGACAGGAGGAGTCTCCTGGAAGAACCAGACTGGTCCCAGTATGAGGTGATGCACTGTCTGCAGAACCAGTGTCCACAGCTGGTGGAGACTGGATCCTTCAGGACGTCCTGACACGAAGCACAGCAGGACGAGATCGCCTTCCTCAGAAACATGCCTCCTCTTCCTCTCTCTGTGAATATACTTCCTGATAACTCACATGTCACAGTCACAGGTTGTCATTACTTGTCAAGGAGGTTTTGTTTTCACCCAGTATGTTTGTGTGTTGCTGGTTCGTTAGTGGATTATAAAACGACAGATTACCAGTGCAAACTTGGTGGAAGGTTGTGGTCTGTGACCCAGATCGGGGGTCCTCACAGACATGTTCAGAGGACTGATGTTTGGAGTGAGTGTGTGGCAGATCCAAATCAAAATGAGTCTCTAGTGAATCTCAGTGCTCTCTACAAGGAGCGGTTGGTTCTTGGTGGAGGCTCCGAGTTTGAGGATTCTGAGAGATTAGTCACCAACTTCAATGAAGCTGTCCTAATGCAGGGGCCACACTAGAGGAAACTAAATCCTCTTCAGAGCAGGTCACAGTAGAAACAGTCTCTTACTCTGTGTGTGAGGGTCCAGGTTCATTACTGAAGTGTAGAGGAGGATCCATGGACTTGTCACTCTTCAGAGACACACAGCTGAACACTGGAGACTCTGCTCTGTCCTCCTTCCTCCTCATAACCACTCATCTTCAGTCTGAGAGGAAAACACTGAGCTCAAAGGAACCAGGACAAACCAGTCTGTTCAAGAAACACACACACACACACACACACACACACACACACACACACACACACACACACACACACAATAAATATTCACAAAGAAATGCAGTTATGCAACTTCTGCAACCATCTGTCTAATGCACAATATTCACATTAATATGAATTCATTACAGCATCTGTTCAATCTTTATCTTCTCAGTTCAACAATGTTCTGCAGAGTTCTGCTTCTGCAGCTCAATGTTTTTTGGCAAAGACTTGAATATGGTCATAAATATGAATATTACCTTGTATATAAGTACATATTGAACATTAGTCTTCCAGCCTGACTGAACCTTGTCTGTAGGAGTGAGACAGGTGACTCCCAGGAGGCCTCACTAGTTTGGATGCTAATTTCAATCGTCCACTGATTATTCAGCCAGTTGCAGCCATTTAATTAAGCACGTAGAAATTAAATTAATATAATTTATGTCTCAAAGGATGCAGGAGTTGTGCCATTGTACAAGAACAATAACAGTGATCTTTCATGTAATACTGGTTTATGTCATTTGTAAATCCACCAATAAACCTGCATAGCCATAAACAAACATTGACTAAAAAGTATTTCTGCAACTTTAGCATTTCCTGATCTACACTCAGACCAATAAACTACATTAAACTGAATCAATACAAGCCGATGAAGTTCATGTGTCCTTCAACCCCTGCCACTAAGAGAAGGAAACTCAATATCTAATAGTTCGTGTTCACGTCATAAAGGCTGGAAATGAAATGACAGAACTTCTATGACAAAACACTGATAGCACATCAGTCAGCAGCTTGAAGCAGCACTCTGTATCTCCACCCAGTTCCCATGGCTTTGTGCCCAAATGAAGGTCAAACACAAGCTCTTCAACTTTATATTATCTTTAAACTCATAACTGCATATATATAGTGTTGTTATATATATATGTATATGTGTGTGTGTGTGTGTGTGTGTGTGTGTGTGTGTGTGTGTGTGTGGGTGTGTGTGTGTGTGTGTGTGTGTGTGTGTGTACCTATTCTGCAGGCTCGATGTTCTCACACCTCAGCCAGTGAGTCCAGAGCTTTACTGGGATCCACAGTGAAGACTCTCCACAGGTTGGTGACCACTGCTGTAACGTATGACTTGAAAACACGTTCTGTTATTAAACACTTGATGAACAGATGTGATGAAGATAAAAAGTGAAACTGTGAGTTATCCTTGTTACTAGTCCTTGAAGGCTCTTTAGTTCCAGACTCCAAGGTTCACATCTGTCTCTGGGGATCCGATCACAGAAACTACGTCTGTCACCAGGTGTGAAACTGGACAAACTTAGAGTCGTGTGATCAGCAGACGGATGTTAACAGCAGGTGTGAGAGTGACAGTAAAACTTTCAGAAAGTTGTGTCTACACTCACCTGTCACTTTTCTTCCTGCTCATCCAGGTGAAAATGGAGTCTGACACTTCCCTGTTCTCATGCTCCTCCACCGTGTTGAACCAGTTCACTCTTGAAAACAACCAGTTCAAAGTCCAGTTCATACCCATGAAGATGAACTGGTTCACGCTCACAGTTCATGTTTTATTGTGATAGTTATGATGTCGATGACACACTTAGGATCATGTTAATAATGGACGGGGTCGGATCCTGAATCCAGATCTTCACTTTAACACTGAGTCCTGTGAGCGAGTTCAGTAAAGTTGGAAAGATATTCACAGAGTCGCACTTCCCGGATCAATGAGTCATAAGTGAAACGCTGTTCAAACACAAACGCTGCATAACTCCCACCGTAGTAAGGTGGACAACGGGCTACAGGACAGTTTTCATCAATATGAGTCGTCCTCTGTGATGGACACAGGACATTGGTGTCTCTGTACAGCCTGCTGTGAGACGAGTGCGCAGGGACCGTCTACAAAGTGCAACACCGAAAAGAGATATTACAAAATTATTCAATAACTTCACTGTAATACTGTATATTCTCACCAAAATCATCTCACAGATCCATCCAGCAGGACTCGCTGGACCTGTGACAGGATTTTGGTGAGAATATACAGTATTAAAGTGAAGTTATTGAATAATTTTCATAAAAAATATTTCCAAAGATTATGCTAAATGAAATTTCTTTCAAACTAAGTACTGTAGCATAGCCAGCAGGAGACCCTGGATATGTGACGTGATTTTGGTGAGAATATACAGTAATTGAGAGAAGTTATTGAATATATTTCATAATAAATATTTCCAAAACTTAAGCAAAATCACTTTTCCCCAAACTTAGTACTGTAGCATAGCCAGCAGGACTCGCTGGACCTGTGACATGATTTTGGTGAGAATATACAGTATTACAGTGAAGTTATTGAATAAGTTTGTAATATCTCTTTTCGGTGTTGCACTTTGTAGACGGTCCCTGCGCACTCGTCTCACAGCAGGCTGTACAGAGACACCAATGTCCTGTGTCCCTCACAGAGGACGACTCATATTGATGAAAACTGGCCTGTAGCCCGTTGTCCACCTTGCTACGGTGGGAGTTATGCAGCGTTTGTGTTTGAACAGCGTTTCGCTTCTGACTCATTGATCCGGGAAGTCCGACTCTGTGAATATCTTTCCAACTTTACTGAACTCCTCTCCCTGCCCTCCACATGAAGCTGCCGCTGCCGCTCCATGTCGGCCTCGCGCGCAAGCTGCTCCTCTTTCATTCGCTGTTCCAGGATCTGAGGACGACAAGGACGACAACTTCAAGCATTTTATCAATTATAAAATAACTGGAAACTTATCTTTAGTTCAGCAGGGAGAGATTTAGGGAAAACTTGATGATGTTAAGCTCTTTAAAACATAATCTTAACAAAAATGGAGCCAGTTTTACCAGAACAAACGGTTTTCTACCACAAGGTGCTTGATAAATACAGGATTTGGACACTGGATCTTTAAAAGGCAAACATCTTATTTGCGTTTCATTTGATGAACAAGCCTGACAACTGTTTCTATGATTTCCCATCAGCGTCTTCTGTAGCTCCATGATCTCTTCGTTTCTACGGAGCAGAGAGAATAACAACCTGACCGTTTTGATCACAACGTTTCAGAAATGAAATGAGTGAAACACAATGAGACTCGTCACGTCCTTGCTGTTGGCTCTTACTCTCTGCCCATCTGGTCGCTCATGCTCTGTGCCTCCTCGCTCCGATTCGACACAGCTAACTCTTGGAAATGTTTCAGCTCCTCCAACCCCCGTTCTAAACTGCTCCTGCATCTCCTGTCGCTGTCTGAGCGTCACCTGAGAGACAGATTAAGATAACAATCACTTGCATATCAGGGTTATTACGTCTTTCCGACACACAGTTTGGTCCGTGGGGATCAGCGAAAGCTAAATGAGGGGCTTTTCCGTAGGTGGCGCTGTTGAGCCATTTTGCCACGCCCATTTGAAATTACTCCAGAATACAATTACTTTTTTGGGCTTTGTACTTCCTGCAAACCTTGGTGAGGATTTGAGCACGTCTAGGCCCTGAAAAAGCCCAAAAGGGAAATAATAATACGAAAAATCCTTACGAAAAATTTCAATAGGGCCTCCCACCGTTCGGTGCTCGGGCCCTAATTAAAATAGCTTAAACTTTATATATTTGATAAATTACATCAAACTAAACTCAAATAGCTGCATTTTATAAACTTGTATCTATTATGTCACTATGAACATTCACAGTATACATCTCTCTAGGACGTATAAGTATTACAGACTAACGCAACTTAATTATGATGATAATTCCAGATTCAGATATCTACATTTAATTCTGGATACTCACAATTCAAGTTCATGATACCTACAACATTCTCAGAAGTTCAAACTTAATGTATCTTAAAGGTAAGATAAAAGGAATCTTAAATTGAGCCAAATTAAAGATATCTTGAACTGGAATTACAGATAATTCTATATTTCTACTGAATTGTAGATTTCTATAATGAGTAACAAAAGTAGTTTGAATCTTACTATGTAATTACAGATGTTGAAAAGTAGTAGTTGAAACTGAATTGATTGTTTTTGACAAGTCGTAATGAGTTTGCCTGACTGCACAAGTTTCTTGACTTAATTTAACTCGCTTGTTTAGATTATTTGAAAAAGAGAATACAAACCAAGTTGCAAAAACCTTCAACACGTTCACAATCATCTCCCATTTCTCTGGACTTGTTCCTTGTCAGTGTAAGAAGGAACAATGATCTGAACCTGAACTTAAACTGACCTCTGCCGTCTTTCTCACCACCTCCGCCAAATATTGATTCAGGAGATGGTTCACGGGTTTGACGTGCGATTCGAAATATAAGGGGCAGCGAAACGCAAGGGATCCCCCCTCACATGTTGTGGACCTGGGACTTTATTCCGCGTTTGTTTGCAATCTATTCGAGCTTCTTTTTTTGCGATGGAACCAGCAAGAAAGAGGAGATTTTCCCCTGTCTGGGATTTTGAGCTGATCTCTCCTCATAAGGTATGCACATAGTAATAATAACTAGCGTAATATACTGTAAATAAATGTGACAACACAGCGTATCCCTTGTTCTAATGTCTTTCTTCTAATTTCTGGTATTTTAAAAGGTGAAGTGTCTGTTGTGTTCAAAAGAACTTGGATACAACAACAACACCTCATCTATGCCGAGGCATTATAGAGCCTCATCTCAAAAAAAAAGAAAGCGCCTGAAACCCAGCACTGTGGAAAAGTTGTTATTTTTAAATAGTAATGAATAAAATGTTGTCCCCAAAAATGAGCTGGTGTGTGTCTAGACAAGCAGCACATGTGCCAGAATGATAATAGCTAGCAAGCTAAGCTAATGCTAGCAAAGTAGTCTGACTTTAGCAGATGAGCTAACATGAATGTACAAAGTAAATTAAGCATAAAACCTACCCCAGTGGTTTCACATCCACGAACTGTCTCATCAAATGAGGTATAAAATCATCCAGGTGCTGTCTGTCCTCCTGGGTCAGTGCTGTCTGTCCTCCTGGGTCAGTGCTGCTGCTCTGGTCAGTATCTAACCTATCGTGTGAAAGGAGCGCTAACTGTCCTCTGACGTCACTGGCTGAGCAGGAAGAGGGTTTCGAATTTCACTCAGTTACCCAAGTAAACTTTACTTAATTGTGTCGGGTCGTGCAGTCAATACAGAAGGGTAGTAAATATTACTTGGCATGAATGATAAAAACTACTTATCAAAATGATGATTCATAATTACTAACAAACTTCAAGTAGCAGATTAAATAACACACAGCATTTTGAAGTAAAAGCCCTTCAATAATATTTTATTGTAGAATTTAAACAAAAAAGCCACGTAAACATTACACGGCCAAAAAATCATTTTTCTCAGTGTGTAACACGGCAATACTCGTGTGGAAAAAGAACATAACTGAGCGATATATCATTTGAAATAAAATGTAAATAAACTTAGTATAATCCGTCATCACACACACACTAAATCAAAAACTTAACACTGGTGACATTAGAAGAAAAAGAAGCTTAATGCAGGAAAATAAAAGCTTTTCTAAAATGCCATCAAAAACCAACACAGTTAACATGTGAATACTCAGTAAATTATATTCTACTGCATCTAGTATTTATGAAATAATCAAAAGGCAAAAGACTCTCCGGCTAAAATGACGTCTCCTGGCTGACGGAGGTTTTAGTCAGTAAAAGACTGGGATGCAAATCCACACAGCAAGACAACAGAGCCAGAAAACACTTGGATGTACTGGACACATACAAGTACAAGAGTCAAATATTTCTGTGCAAAACGTAGATGGGAGCCGTGTATCAAAATACTCTGCGACGTACGGAAACCTCGAGGCTGGACGTCCTCACAGTCTGTTCACACTCCAGAAACTGTCACTGTCTGGAGGCGACAACGACCTGAAAACTTTGATTCATCGTTAAAAACACAAAAGTATTTGATCTGAGAAACAAAAAGACACAGCGTGTTAGTTCCTGTATTTCAACCGAAGCTGCGTCGTGTGAACTTTTATATCAGAGGTCAACAACTAAACTACACTCACCTGAACATGAATAAAACTCAGGATGAATCATTGATTCAACGTGAGACATCTTTAAACTGTTATTATCTCTAATTCCTCCTTGCACCCCCACTCTCCAACTCGTCTCTTGAAGACAGAAATCAGACGGAGACACTTTCCCGTCCTCATTTCCACACTAAGTCTTGTGATATCCTGTAGTTTTCTCTTTGTCAATCATCAGATAAAAACTCTTTTCTCTTCTCACTCCTCTGCTGCTGAAGCCTCGAAACTCTTTTAGAACAAATAACATAAATAAATATTCTCATTTCAGAAATGGTCGTAAGTTAGACAGATGTCTCACTCTGCTCCAGTTTACCGCAAACATGCGTTGAGAGAGAGAGAGGTTAAACGTAACCTGAACCTGAGCTAAACACAAACTTAAACTAACCTAAACTTAAACTTAACTAAACTTAAACTCACCTAAACTAAACCTGAAACTACTTAGTTAATGAACGTCTTGTGAAACAGCGCCAGATAAGATCAGATTCTTCTTCTGCTCATTGTGTGTTTGAATTTAGTTTTGATCTTTTGTGTCAAAGACAAAAGTCTGATTTTAAACTCAAAGTGATTTGATTGTGTTTAACTTTGTGTTGAACTAAATCAATTTGTGACGTGAATCCAGGAACTTTCAGCTCATAAACAAACAGAATGTGGTTCTACACACATGGAGACATACTGAGGGACAAAGGTGGAACAGAATAAAGGAAACTTAAACACATATATGTTACTCTTTATAGAGGGTTTATATATTCTGCTTGTGTTGTGTCATTTCAATAAACACATCATTCATGTGAATAAACACAATCGGTAGCGAGGGCCATCTAGTGGTGAAGTTACATATTACAACAACCTTCTCTGATTCCTCTGGAGCTCTGTCTCCACTCTGCCTCCCAGCAACAAGGCCCAGTCAGAGCCGCTCTACACACAAGCTGCTGCTGCTTCAGCCTCTGGATCCTCAGGACACAGCTCAGCCTCCGTCCACACACACTGTCCTCTTCACACTCAGATCCACAAAGATCACTTCCCCTCCCACCTGTTGAGAGAAGAAGACATCAGTGTTTCCAGAGACTCACTTCATCAGCTGTGAGTCAGTGATGCAGCACATCCAGTAGAAAGAGCAGCAGGGACTTCAGTCCTGTTCAGAGGTGGAGCAGCTTCCTCTCTGCTTCATGTTCACGTGTTGGAATGAACACGCTAAGAGCTAAGTGTGTTTCCTCTGCATGTCAAAGTGCAGAGTGGACACCTGAGAGGTGGATTTACTGCTGTTACAGGTGAAGACATGTTTCACTGTGTGTTGATGAACATCTGCTTCTGACAAACTGTGACCAGATGAGACAGATGGACCTCAGCAGAGGTTCTGGTCTGTATAAAGAGCTCCTGGTTACCATGGTGATGATGAGAGGCTTCAGTCCCACTGATCTCAGAGCTGTGACAAAGATCCACCTGATCAGTTCTTCACTGATGAAGTGAGAGAACAAACTGTCTCAGATCAGATGAAGACGACACCGTCTCTGTTCCTCGTGTGAGGCTGTCAGCTGTGGTCCAGCTTCATTTCCTGTTCACATGAAAACAACAACAACTGTCGTCTTCACGTCAACTCAATCAAATGATCCCAAGCAGCTTGTGGCTCGTCTGATTGGCCGACTGTTGTCTCTCTGTGTCTCTGTCCAATCCTGACGTCTGTCCTCATTCTCCTCTCACAGCTTCACTGAGGAAACACTGAGGCCTGAACTACGAAGACACTTCAACATGTCCAGGAGATCTTTCTGAGATCCAGCTCAACTGAACCTGACAAACACAGTCAGGCTAAGTGGTCACATGACGCTGGTTATCAACTCGTTAAGTTAACTCAGGTTTTCCTCAACAAGATCTGAGCGTGCACATAAAAGGGGCGGGGTCTACTGAGTATGACCAATCACAGACATGGACAGTTTGACTGACAGCAGAGCCTCATATTTCACAACCAGGATCAAACTGTTCTATAATAAAAATCAGAGGAGAACAAACACATGATCCAGAATAAAAGAAACTCAGTCACAGCTGCTAAATGCAGGAAGAACAGCTGGTAAAACATCTGGGATCGTGTCAATGTGTAAGTTACAGCGCCCCCTGGTGGCATTTGGTAAAAATATATTACGTGACCACGACATAATAACGTGTGTGAACGAGATAAATAACTCGAGGCCACGAGATCTGAATCTGTTGTTTACTAACAAGACGAGTGGAAGAGAAGAAGATTCTTGATGAGAAATGTTTGAATCCCAGGATATGGGACACACTGTCTCACTGTCCCTGAGGACACACTGTCTCACTGACTCTGAGGACACACACTGTCTCACTGACTCTGAGGACACACACTGTCTCCACAACTGTCTCACTGTCTCTGAGGACACACTGTCTCACTGTCTCTGAGGACACACACTGTCTCACTGTCTCTGAGGACACACACTGTCTGCTCTGAGGACACACACTGTCTCACTGAATCTGAGGACACACTGTCTCACTGTCTCTGAGGACACACAATGTCTCACTGACTCTGAGGACACACACTGTCTCACTGAATCTGAGGACACACTGTCTCACTGGCTCTGAGGACACACACTGTCTCACTGACTTTGAGGACACACACTGTCTCTGAGGACACACACTGTCTCACTGACTGAGGACACACACTGACTCACTGTCTCTGAGGACAAACACTGTCTCACTGTCTCTGAGGACACTCACTGTGGTGAAACCTCTGACATCACTCCTCAATAGAAACACATGGACCTATCTTCAGGAAGCTGACTGAGTGCATCTGGTGTTTTGGTGACAGGATGAGTCTGGAGAGATTGAGATGTTCTGGGTGAGTTAGAGATCAACTGAACCAACCAGACGTTGATTTAAACTTCCCTTATCCGTCCCTTTAAGGAGAGTGTGCACCACACAACAGTGTAGAGTCACTGTGGTCAGTGGGCGGAGCTTTTATACGGGTTGATCTCCAACTTAACCTGGAGCAGGTTAGCCGTTCATCAGACGTTACCATGGTGATTTACCTTGTTAAGAAGTGGACGAGCTTCGTAGGACTGAAAAAACTAAACCTGAAGTTAACCTGATAACCACAAATCCTGCTTGGTAGCACAGACCCTGGATCTGTACTGTGATACTGACTGTGTTTAGTAAAATACTGATGAAAGCAGCGTGGACTGACTCCAACCATCTACTGACCTCACAGTCTCCAGTCGACAGGTTGGACTCTGCTTTAGATCAAGCAGCTCCTTCACTCCTGAGTCCTGCAGGTCGTTTCCTCTCAGATCCAGTTCTCTCAGATGAGAGGGGTTTGACCTCAGAGCTGAAGCCAGAGAAGAACAGCTGGTCTTTGACAGACTGCAGCTCCACAACCTGGATAAAGAATAAAACTTAACTGTAAATTAAACTGAGTTCATGTGTGAAAATAACAGACACATATTCATGTCACACAGACTCATAACATGGAAGATAAATATGAAATCAGACATGTTGGACTAAAAACGAGTCCTGATTCAGTACAAATAGATTATTTGGACCCGGTCTCTGTCCTGCAGATCAGTTTAGGAAATCCAGAACTAAACTCAATGTTTTAACAAGTAGCTGAATATTTAAAATGTCACAGATTAATTAATGAATGGATTCACGTTATGTATGAAGAGGAATTATATTAAATTAGAATTAAATGAGATAAATTGTGTATAAATGCTGTTTTATAGATATGAGATCTACAAAAGTCAGTCAGTGAACTGACCTCAGAGTCTCCAGTCGACAGGTTGGACTCTGTAGAAAACCACACAGCTTCTTCACTCCTGAGTCCTGCAGGTCTTTGTTTAGACTCAGATCCAGTTCTCTCAGATGAGAGCGGTTTGACCTCAGAGCTGAAGCCAGAGAAGAACAGCTGATCTTTGACAGTCTGCAGTCCTCCAACCTGGATAAAGAATAAAACTTAACTGTAAATTAAACTGAGTTCATGTGTGAAAATAACAGACACATATTCATGTCACACAGACTCATAACATGGAAGATAAATATGAAATCAGACATGTTGGACTAAAAACGAGTCCTGATTCAGTAAAAACAGATTATTTGGACCCGGTCTCTGTCCTGCAGATCAGTTTAGGAAATCCAGAACTAAACTCAGTGTTTTAACAAGTAGCTGAATATTTAAAACGTCATAGATTAATTAATGAATGGATTCACGTTATGTATGAAGAGGAATTATGTTAAATTAGAATTAAAGGAGATACATTGTGTATATGCTGTTTTATAGATACGAGATCTGCAGAAGTCAGTTAGTGAACTGACCTCAGAGTCTCCAGACGACAGGTTGGACTCTGTAGAAAACCACACAGCTCCTTCACTCCTGAGTCCTGCAGGTCTTTGTTTAGACTCAGATCCAGTTCTCTGAGATGAGAGGGGTTTGACTTCAGAGCTGAAGCCAGAGAAGAACAGCTGATCTCTGACAGACTGCAGAGACTCAACCTGGATAAAGAAATATTAATATTAGAATGTGTCCTCCTGTTGTTGTGGATCGTCATCATGTCAACACAGACTCTCAACATGCTGCTGACCTCAGTCCAGTCTGTGACCTGAAGATAAATATCAGATCAGACATGTTGGACCATTGTTTCATTCATCAGCTTCTTCTCTGTTTGTTTGGTCACTGAGCAGGTTTGTGTAATTAAACACTGTTTAAAGTAGGGATGGCTCCTGACAGTCACTTCCTGTTTGTTTCTATACTGAACAACTGTCCAACGTGTTTCAATAAGAATGTGTCTTATTTTGAAAACCTGAGGAGGACGAGTGTTCGGCCTCAGTCCACATGTTATTTACTGACACTTTCTTAGTGATCAGGAGCAGGTGAGTGCAGGTGAATGGAGTTGATGAGGTGGACGTGACTGACAGGCTGGGTGAGGGACAGATGACTGAGGGACAGTGAGCAGAGCAGAACTGAGACAATTTAAATAAATAATGACCCAATAAGAAAGAAAGTCTGAAAAGTGAAGAAGGATTTAAGGACCTCAGAGTCTCCAGTTGACAGTTTGGACTCTCCAGTCCAGAACACAGCAGCTTCACTTCTGAATCCTGCAGCTTGTTTCCACTCAGATCCAGTTCTCTCAGATGTGAGGGGTCTGACTTCAGAGCTGAGGCCACGACTTCAAAGTGAGTCTCTGAGAGTCGACAACCACGGAGTCTGTAATTAAAGAAAATATCTGTTCGAATAAAATCAGAAAACACAACATTCATACAAAACGTGATCATGTGACCCTCACCCTGGTAAATCCCCTCTTTGCCTCATGAACATGTTAAAAACTCCTCAAGAGAATCCTTTCAGATTTGGTTCAAGCGTTCATTCAGACTAACAGAGGAACTCATTAGATTCAGGTGGTCAAAGGTCAAAGGTCAAGGTCACACAACATGTTCATGGCCTCCTGAAGTCTCAAGTCTGTCTTTAGGGGATTTCTTCACATTTTGACCAGTTGGACTCAAAGATAAACTGATTCGATTTCAGTGGTCAAAGGTCAAAGGTGACAGTGACCTCATATTATTGTGAATGCAACATGTCAGGAACCTGGAGGGACGGACACTGCACTGGTTGGTGGTGGCGTACAAACGCAGGGTGGTAATTCTAGTTTGACAAGAAAGATGAATGAACGATACTTCCTGCTTCTTCAGTTTAAAGGAACAGTCAGTGATTCTCATCCTAAACACTTATTCAGTGACACACACGCATGCACGCACTTTGGGTTTGTGGAGGAAGCTGGAGAACCTAGAGAAAACCCTGCAGACACCAGGAGAACATCCTCCTCACAGAAAGGCTGCACTAACAGTGTTGACCACTGCAACACCATGCTGCCCCAAACAATGAGAATCATTTAACACTGAGTGTATTTGAAGAACGACTCATCTCCACTGATTGAACATGTTATTGATCATGTCTGGACTCACCGAGCCTTCCTGCAGTTCCTCACAGCTGGGATCAGTCTCCGTCGACCCTGGTATGATGTGTTGAACTTCTTCAGGTCCAACTCATCCAGAACCTCCTCTGACATCTGCAGCATGTAGGCCAGAGCTGAGCAGTGGATCTCAGAGAGTTTCTCCTTCGATCTGTTCTCTGACGTCAGGAACTGTTGCATCTGCTGATGAACTGAGTGGTCGTTCATCTCAGTCAGACAGTGGAAGATGTTGATGCTTCTGTCAGGAGAAATGTCATCACTCTCCATCTTCTTCAGGTTGTAGATGACTCTCTGGATGATCTCTGGATTGTTCTCTGTCCGACCCAGCAGGCCTCCTAAGACTCTCTGGTTGGACTCCAGACTGAGGCCGTGAAGGAAGCGAACAAACAGGTCCAGATGACCATTTGTACTGGTGAGGGATTTCTCCATGGTTTTCTTCAGGAGGTCATCCAAGGAGAAGTTACTGTCTGTGTCCTCATATGTTCCCAAGAAGTTGTTGAGTTCTTCTCTGTTCCTCTTGGTGTAACAGTGGAACATGTAGACTGCAGCCAGAAACTCCTGAACGCTCAGATGAACAAAGCAGTAGACTGATTTCTGGAAGATCACACACTCTCTTCTGAAGATCTCAGTACAAACTCCTGAGTACACCGAGGCCTCTGTGACATTAAGACCACACCGCTCCAGGTCTTCTTGGTAGAACATGATGTTTCCTTCCTCCAGATGTTTAAGTGCCAGCCTCCCCAGCTTCAGAAGAACGTCCCTGTCAGCCTCCGTCAGCTGCTGTGGAGTCGTCTCATGTCCCTCACCGTACTTGTTGTTCTTCCTCTTTGTCTGAACCAGCAGGAAGTGTGAGTACAGGTCAGTCAGGGTCTTGGGCAGCTCTCCTCTCTGGTCTGTGGTCAACATGTGCTCCAGAACTGTAGCACTGATCCAGCAGAAGACTGGGATTTGACACATGATGTGGAGGCTCCTGGACGTCTTGATGTGTGAGATGATTCTGCTGCACAGCTCTTCATCACTGAATCTCCTCCTGAAGTACTCCTCCTTCTGGGCGTCAGTGAAGCCTCGTACTTCTGTGACCCTGTCAACACATGCAGGAGGGATCTGATTGGCCGCCGCAGGTCTGGAGGTTATCCAGACGAGAGCCGAGGGAAGCAGATTCCCCCGGATGAGGTTTGTCAGCAGCACGTTGACTGATGACCTCTGTGTGACATCAGACACAAGCTCCCTGTGGTTGAAGTCCAGAGAAAGTCTGCTTTCATCCAGGCCGTCAAAGATGAACAAAGGTTTACAGACAGCGAGCGTCTCTGCCGTGAGCTTCTGTAACGTTGGATGGAAAACACGGAGCAGCGTGAGAAGACTGTGCTGCTGGTCTTTCACCAGGTTCAGCTCCCTGAACGAAAGCACAGTCAGCAGACCCACATCTTGGTTTTCTAAACCCTCTGCCCAGTCCAGAGTGAACTTCTGCACCGAGAAGGTTTTTCCAACGCCAGCGACGCCGTTGGTCAGGACGACTCTGATGCTGCTCTGCTGGTCAGTTGAGGCTTTAAAGATGTCGTGGCACTTGATGGGAGTGTCGTGGAGGCTCTTCATCTTGGAAGCCGTCTCAAGCTGCCTCACCTCATGTTGAGTATTAACCTCTTCACTCTGTCCCTCTGTGATGTAGAGCTCAGTGTAGATCCTGTTGAGGAGGGTTCTACTTCCTGTTTCATCAGTTCCTTCAGTCACATGTTCACATCTCCTCCTCAGACTGAGCTTATGTTCATCTAAAACCTCCTGCAGACCACGATCTGCTGAAAGACAAGAAACAATGTCAGAGACAGAGAATCTGAGAATCTGCTGATTGTTTTCATCAGATACAGAAAAACTACAGAAAATAAAAGCTTTTTAACTTTGTGCTTTTATAACGATGTTAAATGTTGATGCTGTGTGAAGGAACAAAATAAAACCACATGTGCTGTTGTCAGAAATGAAGACATCAGCAGACACATGTACAGTGCTGCTCTGACCGGCTGTCTGAGCTCCAGCTCCTCTTCTGGATCTTTGTCCACACTGGGGACAGGAGGAGTCTCCTGAAGAACCAGACTGGTCCCAGTATGAGGTGATGCACTGTCTGCAGAACCAGTGTCCACAGCTGGTGGAGACTGGATCCTTCAGGACGTCCTGACACGAAGCACAGCAGGACGACTGCTCCTCCTCAGAAACATGACTCCTCTTCCTCTCTCTGTGAAGACATTTCCTGATAACTCACATGTCACAGTCACAGGTTGTCATTACTTCTGTCAAGGAGGTTTTGTTTTCACCCAGTATGTTTGTGTGTTGGTTGGTTCGTTAGTGGGATTATAAAAAACGACAGATTACCAGTAAACTTGGTGGAAGGTTGTGGTCTGTGAACCAGATCGGGGGTCCTCTTTCACAGACATGTTCAGAGGACTGATGTTTACCAAATCAAAATGAGTCTCTAGTGAATCTCAAAGTGGTTTCATAAGGAGCGTGTTGGTTCTTGGTGGAGGTCTGAGCTCTTTGAGTGATTCTGAGAGATTAGTCACCAACTTCAATGAAGCTGTGTCCTAATGCAGGGGCCACACTAGAGGAAACTAAATCCTCTTCAGAGCAGGTCACAGTAGAAACAGTCTCTTACTCTGTGTGTGAGGGTCCAGGTTCATTACTGAAGTTTGGAGGACGATCCTTGGACCGGTCACTCTTCAGAGACACACAGCTGAACACTGGAGACTCTGCTCTGTCCTCCTCTTCCTCCTCATAACCACTCATCTTCAGTCTGAGAGGAAAAACACTGTGAGCTCACAGGAATCAGGACAAACCAGTCTGTTCAAGAAACAACACACACACACACACACACACACACACACACACACACACACACACACACACACACAATAAATATTCACAAAGAAATGCAGTTATGCAACTTTATCTGTTCAATGCACAATATTCACATTAATATTAATTCATATTTACAGCATCTGTTCAATCTTTATCTTCTCAGTTCAACAATGTTCTGCAGAGTTCTGCTTCTGCAGCACAATGTTTTTTACAAAGGCTTTGACTTGAATATGGTCATAAATATGAATATTACCTTGTATATAAGTACATATTGAACATTAGTTCTCCACTGACTGAACTCTTTGTCTGTAGGAGTGAGACAGGTGACCTCAGGAGGCCTCAATTAGTTTGGATGCTAATTTCAATCAACCACTCGATTATTCAGCCAGTTGCAGCCATTTTAATTAAGCACGTAGAAATTAAATTAATATAATTTATGTCTCAAAGGATGCAGGAGTTGTGCTATTGTACAAGAACAATAATAAAGTGACCTTTCATGTAATACTGGTTTATGTCATTTGTAAATCCACCAATAAACCTGCATAGCCATAAACAAACATTGACTAAAAAAGTACTTCTGCAACTCGAGCATTTCCTGATCTACACTCAGACCAATAAACTACATTAAACTGAATCAATACAAGCTGATGAAGTTCATGTGTCCTTCAACCCCCTGCCACTAAGAGAAGGAAACTCAACATCTATTGTTCGTGTTCACGTCATAAAGGCTGGAAATGAATTACAGAACTTTATAGACAGTAACACTGATAGCACATCAGTCAGCAGCTTGAAGCAGCACTCTGTATCTCCACCCAGTTCTATGGCTTTGTGCCCAAATGAAGGTCAAACACAAGCTCTTCAACTTTATATTCACTTTAAAACTCATAACTGCATATATAGTGTTGTTATATATATATGTATATGTGTGTGTGTGTGTGTGTGTGTGTGTGTGTGTGTGTGTGTGTGGGTGTGTGTGTGTGTGGGTGTGTGTGTACCTGGCTCTGCAGGTCGATGTTCCTCACACCTCAGCCAGTGAGTCCAGAGCTTTACTGGGATCCACAGTGAAGACTCTCCACAGGTTGGTGACCACTGCTGTAACGTATGATCGTGAAAACACGTTCTGTTATTAAACACTTGATGAACAGATGTGATGAAGATAAAAAGTGAAACTGTGAGTTAACTCTGTTAATTAGTCCTTTGAAGGCTCTTTGTTCCAGACCTGCTGTTCACATCTGTCTCTGGGGATCCGATCACATGAAACTACGTCTGTCACCAGGTGTGAACTGACAAACTTAGAGTCGTGTGATCAGCAGACGGATGTTAACAGCAGGTGTGAGAGTGTGACAGTAAAACTTTCAGAAAGTTGTGTTCACACTCACCTGCTCACTTTTCTTCCTTCTGCTCATCCAGGTGAAAATGGAGTCTGACACCTCCCTGTTCTCATGCTCCTCCACCGTGTTGAACCAGTTCACTCTTGAAAACAAACAATTCAAAGTCCAGTTCATACACATGAAGATGAACTGGTTCACGTTCACAGTTCATTTTTTATTGTGATTATGATATAGATAACAAACTTACGATCATGTATTTAGTTAATAATTGACGGTGCTTTCAGACATACACTAAAGTCAGGGCATTCATTTATAATGTGTTCAGATGTGACTGACTTGCCTGCTCACGCTCGACCTGTAGCGCCTGAGCGTTGATTTCAAAGATTGATTCTCTGGACACAATGGAGTCTGGGGTCTGCTCAGACAGGCCGGGGCTGGAGTGTCCAGAGCTGGAGTCCAGGAAGGAGGACGTCTGCAGGGGTGAGGAGCCCAGACGGTCCAATACGAGGCCGGCTTGTGGAGACAAGCTGATGGTCTCTTTATAGCCGCCCAGAATATTCTGCAAGAACAAAGACACGTTATAACACAAGTGAGGTTCATTCATGAAGGTTTTTTAACAGTATTAATGTATCAAATGACTTATTTCTATTGGGAGAGCATGACCACATCCACTCATCTCACATGGTTTCATTAGATCAGACCTTCCACACTGGCCTGATGGAACATCTGCAGGCACGAGCGCTGCTTTTGAATCTTCACATGGGAATGATCCTAAATAACTTTCTCCAGCTGTAAATGTTTAAATCTTTGAACACAAATCAGATCTCTTTAAACTGGATTTGGGTTTATAGACATTATTTTATTGTATCTGTATTTAAAAATTGTATTAAGTATTATCTGTTAATATTAGAAGGCTGTTTAACATCTAATTCAACTGACATTTATCTCTTTTATTTACTGTACGATTGTATCTATTAATTGCTATTACCCATTTTAAATTGTAAAGACAGAGACACTTAAACTCTGTATCCAGCAGTAAATACACTTGAATGTTTTCCACCAAGCTGCCTTTAGCGTGTCTTTTAAAAGATCAACTGCGTCCTTGAACGGTAAATAAAGATTAAGAATAGTGGTTCATTGGATGGTTAAGACAATTTTCACCACACTTTCACAATACCACTCAAAGCTTCTAAACACTTAAGGGATATCTATAACTACTCAACAAGGCATCACACCAATTATATCTTGCTATGCATCAAGCCGTCAGCATCGCAGACATTATATTACATACAGAGCTCCCAGTCCCCACGTCCCCTTGTATGTGTTTTTTCTGCGTTATCAAAAAAGAAAATAGATTTGGTCATTAAGTAATGTAACAGAATGATAAACATGTATCCTGAAAAGCCTTGTATCCACTACTGACAATATCATTTCAAATACTTATTTATACATACCTCAGTGAAATCCCCTTGCGCCTTTGTTTTACAATGTACAAAGCATACTGTAAATTAAAAAATAGTAGGTTGTCGTGATGTAATTATGATTATTGAAAATTAATAATCCCCCAGGAATATACCTTTTGATGTATGTTTTTATGTTTTTTCAGTTGCAAGTAGGTGTCCAGAGTTCCACTCTCTTGGACGTTTGATGCATTTCAGTTCGACAACCCGTGTTCCGGGACAAGAAGAGAAATTGCCGTGGAGCAGATGTTCTGGACCCGAGAGTCGTGATCTCATCTGCGTTCAAGACAAAAACTACATTCCTCCTTTTCCTGATCGGCTTCTCGACGGGATTCATTTCATACACAAGACAGGCTGAGAGTATCCCACTGCTCTCAGTCCAAATACGGAGCTAAATGAAGTGTGAAACTGGTGAAGTGACTCCATTTCTCTGTAATTCAGTGAAACTTAGCAACTGGTCACGAACATGTTCACCATATCAGCTTTATTAGGTACTGTCAAATAAAGGTTTCACTCGCTGATCCGTTTTTTTGATGATTTGAAGCCTTTTTCTAACTATTATAATGATTCTGTTGATTAATTGGTATGAATCAATAGTTAAAAAGCCCAAACTGACGTCCTCAGATGTTTCTTTCTGACCAACTGTCAAAACCCAAAGATTTTTAAATTGCACTGATTCAAACAAATGAAAGCAGCACATCTGAGAATCTTTTCATTTTGTTATTTATTTTATAAGTTTTTCAGAATAAATTACTAATCTAGACTTAGATAAGATGCAGCATCTTGCAAGATAAATGACAGAAATTATTAACTGAACATCAAAATCATTGTCAACTTATTATATTAAATGTTTTAAATGAACAGTTTCAGCCCTGCTAATCAATATTGACTAGGATTATGATTTGACTAATGTGATGAATGGTGGAACGTCCTTGAGACAAATTTAGAGAGAATTTGTTCTTCACAGGAAGATAAAAAGCAAAGAATGCAGCTTCATAATGATCAGACTCAAGTGTGATAATCTCCACAGTGTTTACAAAATGTTTGGCCAACCTGAGGCCAAAGGTCAGCCTGCTCAGCCATGACAGCCTGCTTGCTTTGAACTGTCGCCACTGTTTAAACATCAATGAGCCTTACAGCGAGGAGAGGCGGAGTTCTGGGCAGAGAGAGGATAACAGGCGCGGCAGGAGAGGACTGAAAGCACAAAGGGAAAACGCAGAGGACACGAAACATCTGCAGCCGTGAGACTCTGGCGTAATGGAGCTCTACCTCGACCTCGTCTCACAGCCCTGCCGCTCCGTCTTTCTGTTCGCCAGAGCGGTCGGGATTCCCTTCCAGTTTAAGCGCGTGGAGCTCGCTGCAGGTAATTACACAACGTCAGACAGACACAGGGACAGAGAGGAAAGTTCAGGAATTCATGCATAGTTGATTTTTGCATGTTTATTCAAGGGATTTAGGCCTTTGGGTCCCATTCGGCTTTAAAATCGTGTGTTTGAGCTTTGGGAAATGTACAGGAGGCTCCCAGATGTTTGGAGAGTTTGCAGAGGTGAGTGACCCAACGACTCAAAGTCTTGTTGCATAAGCTCCAGCTCCAGTTACATTTCCTGCCATTTTGTTCAAATGTGTGAGCGCAGTTTGCAGAAGCTGGGAGTTGAACGTCCTGCAGACTTTGAACTTGTTCTGATCAGCTGTCTATCGGTTTTTCATTTAGTCTCAGTCAGTGAGATTGAGAAGCAGAGTTACGCAAAGTCCTAGATAACAGACTATACAAGCAACCAGTGGGTGGGATGTTGGGGGTCAGAGGTCAGAGCCTCCAGACAAAACATTACAGCAGCCCTGAGGTGATTGAGGATAAAAGAGACGTGCTGGGAAAAGAAAACACAGGACACAGAAGCGATTCAAAGCAAATAACAAGGACAAGAAGACGAACAGAGATATTTATTCATCTCTTTTTCTCCAAATGATGGAACAATCCTTTCCACTCAGTTATGTGCTGTGTGTTTTCAAACTTCTTCTGATCTTCTTCCTGATTTGTGTGTCGGCCTCAGGTCAGCAGTACAGCGAGGACTTCGGCAAAGTCAGCGTGATCAGGAAGGTTCCTGTCATGAAGGATGGAAGCTTCGTTCTGACAGAAAGGTACAACGAGGGAATTGGGTTTGATTTCCTCACATGTACAAATAATTTAAAAGACCCCTCCAATGGAAATGCAGTGTCTGAGTCCAGAAAACAACGGATTCAAACTGAGTTTCATTTGTCACAGACTCAAGGAAGCAATCCCATCACCTCGTTTCTCCATAGCAAACGTGTGAGACCCCTGTTTGGTCGTAGCAGTACGAGGAGGGTCAGCAGATTTAACAGCATCTTGTTAAGTTAGCGAAGTGAGCAAAGTCAGAGCTGGTGATCAGGACCGAGGTTTATCAAACTCAATGACGCAAAAGTGTAGAGTTACGTCCATTTCAAAACCATGATGGGAATACATGAGTGATTTTGAGGAACAGAGATGAGTTCTATACTTTTATCCGGTGGCATTAGCGGAGCAGACGTCAGGAACCGAACGAGCGAGTTACAATCCTGTGACATCTTAACCTCGATCAGTCCGTTTACATCCAGCAAGACAAACACGTGTGTGGTGAATTACTGTCTCGTTTGTCAGAACATGAACTTGTCCTTCTTCACACTGTCTGTGTTGCAGCGTCGCCATTCTACAGTACTTGGTGCAGAAATATTCGTCGTCAGTGGCAGATCACTGGTACCCGGCGGACCTGCAGCAGCGAGCGCGTGTGAATGAATACCTGTCCTGGCAGCACATGAACCTGAGAGCTCACGGGTCAAAGGTCTTCCTGCTCAGGGTACGAGTCCCGGATTGCCCCAGTGCAGTAACTTCCCATGACCTACTTGAGCACACGTGTAATAGTTTGTGTAATAATACGAGACTACAACTAAACACAACAACAAACACATCAAGACTCTATAGATTCAATCCTGCACAAAGAAGCGATAATCAATACTTTTAATATCACGTGAAAACAAATTTGAAGGGTTGTGGGACCATGTAACGTTTATCAGTAAAATTTTTAATTTTTAATTGAATTAAATTTGATTTCTATTTGTCATATTGAAAGATTAACTGATAAGCACTAATCTTTTAAGGGGTCATCAGTTATTTATTATCCTGACATTGTTATATAGCATGTAAAGCCGATTACGTAAACAATATCCTCAGACATGTCATGAAAGAATGAATAAAAACTTTCTGTGATTTCCCACAAAGTGAAACCATGAATGTATTTCCAGCCACCAGGGGGTGATCAAAGGTTTTGGCTTTGATTTTATTCCCAGTCACTGTCAGAGACATTTAGTTTAGAGAGTTTCCCGCACAGGACACAGGTCAACTTCAACATTCATCACTCTCAAATTTAAGAGAAACAAACATGATAAATCAGGTCAGCGGCTGATTACATGTCCTCTGTGAACAGGCCATGTTTCCTCTCATCATGGGCTCTGAGGTGCCAAAAGACAAGATGGACGCTGCTGTCGAGGATCTGACGCAGTCGCTCGACCTTCTGGAGGAGAAATTCCTGCAGAACAAACCGTTCATCATCGGAGACAAACTCTCTCTGGCAGATCTGGTGGCTGTGGTCGAGGTCATGCAGGTAAAACAACTTTTTAAACCCTTATTTATTTGTCTTGGTCACCTGGTGCTACAACTGCTGCTGCTTTCACGGCTGCAGCTACAGGATTTTCTACTGTGACTGATTCCAGTTTCTCAACATGGGAACTGTTGCACAATTTCTTCATGCGGCTCTGCGGGGAAGTTTTCAAAAGTTTGAGTTGAAGGAGTTCACATATTTGGAGTTTGACTCACTGATGTGCGAGAACAAGTGATTAGACAGAGATAATGTGTCGTCTCTGCACATTGTTGAAGTTGTGGGCTGAAGATACACGGGTCCCTACACAGGGAACCTACACAGCTTCTCACAGAAACCTCAGCTTTCACAATCACATCAAATCTGTGGTTCACTCCTGTTGTTTTCTGCTGGAAAACCAAAAATAATTCAAATAAAACGTTGAAAACTGAGACAAAGTGAAGCTGAAGCGGCACTGTTTGATATTTATATGAAAAATATCCATTAATTAGTCTCAGAACTCTTTGCGTGTGCTTGTGTTTGTAAAGTGAATTCATGCAAGTGTTGTGTTTTTAAGAACACGTGTGTGTCGTGCATTTTGCAGCCTGTGGGATCCGGCCTGGACGCGTTCGAGGGCCGAGCGAAGCTGATCGCCTGGAGAGAGCGGGTGAAGAAGGAGCTCGGTGAGAAGCTGTTTGACGAAGCCCACGAGTCGATCATGGCCGTGAGCAGTCTGCCGCAGGCGATGCAGAGCAACACAGAGCTGGCGATGCTCATACCGAAGTTTCAGAAGATTTTCAAATGAAGACGAGTCTCAACAGCATCAGATTTGCCAATTTCCACGTTTGTGTAGATTTTTTTTCCATCAGCAGAATTTTTTTTATAAGTACTGAGAAACCATTTTTGCCAACTTTCAGGTACTTAAAGATTTTCATGCAATAAAATCTACAGTTTTTATAAAACGGAAACTATGGAACTTTGCAACTGGAACAAATCACTGTGTCATTTTTCCTGTTGAACTGTTCACTCCTATGATCCCGTCCCACAAATATTAAAGTGACGCATCAACATTATATCCAACAAAAAAAAAACGCGTCCAGGGTAAAAAATGTTGTGTCAATTTATAAACTGCTTCCTGGAATTTAAGTTTTAGATTAAAACGTATATATGTTTAACAATGAAGGTTCATCTGATCTCAAGTTTCCTGTGAAGACGTAAACTGACCTGCTGCAAGTGATGATGTCACCGATCACCTGTCCCTCGCCATAATCACCTCGGGGGGTCACATGAGGACAAAACAGATATATGATGACATCGCGTGCTTTTATTTTGTATATAACTTGTAACAGTTGTGGGTAAAAGTGGTAATCTCCAATTTTCCAAAATTTCTTTGAGTTATAAAATCGTCCCGTGATGCATCCAGGGGTCGTGACCCTTAGTTTGGGAACCTCTGCTGTATTTAAAACGCTTCCCGCTTCTGATACTTTCCTAGGAACCAAGATTTAAATCACAGAAAAGGTCGATGTAAATTCCAGATGGAAATAGTTTTGAGTGAACGTTCTCAGTGACTCACAGACTGTCGCTGTTTTCTCCAGTTTCTGTGCTTCTCCCCCACCCCCACACATCAGTCCCCACTCAAACAAAAAGCTCTTTATCTGGAGGACGAGCAGGAAAAAAAAAAAACTGAAAACATGTTTGATTCATGTGTTATTTGCGAATAAGATCATGCAGTGTAGCCCTGAACGATTTTTTTCTATAACACAGGGAGAGTTGGCTGCTCTCAGTTTGTTTTGTGCAGAGTAAAGAAGCTGATTGTGTCTCTTTCAGCCCGTGAGCTGATTTCACTCCAACACAATCAGAGCCTCAGTGACCACGAACAAGACAACGCTGCCATCTGCAGCACAGGGTGTCGACAGGTCTTTTAATGTTAGGTTTTAAAATGTCTTATGATTTATAAACATCCTAAATATCTCTGCTGTTGGCATTAATGTGGGTTATAATATTCTGTATATAACCAATTATATGACCTTCAGTTAATAAGTGATTTGTAATTGGTTCAACAGTTTATCCTTTCATCCATTTCTGCTTCTAATCTAAGTCCAGGTTGTGTTTGATAAATGATTTTATCAGGAATTATTTAATTATTATTTAATCATAAATAAACAACAGATTAAAATACTTGTCACAGTTTCCCAAAACACCTGTTCCAGAACAAACAGATTCCCGACCTATTAAACTTAAAAATGATTTTAAAAAGAGTATTAGGATTTCTTGATGTAGATATGGTTTGAGTTAGTGAGGCCTCTGTCATAGTTTGAATTTGGTTCTGTAAGTTCACACTCGTTTATTACTGAATTAATAGTTTTGTCATAATAACTCAAGTTGAAATCCAGCTCCAACTGTAAAATGCTCAGTATCAATGACATTTATAATAAAATAAAACCACAAGGGACATGTTTCTGCAGAACAAAGACTTTGACTTTTAATACTTTCAGTGCATTTGGTTGATAGTAGTAGTATATTTATATTTCAGTATAGTTCTGGGTACTTGCACTGCAGCTGTTTTGGTCACACTGCTTTGTGGAGTCTGAGGCTGCAGCAGCTGCAGGAGTCAGAGTCTGGACATGTGACCGTTTACACAGGAAGAGGAGGCAAGGAATGAGTCACAGATTCCTGCTCCAGGAAATATACTGATCCACTAAGCTGCAGCTGCAGGGGCTTCATCACCTGCTGCAGGAAATACCCTGAGTCACACAGCTGCTTCACCTCCTCCCGCAGGATATACCCCGATCCCGACAGCTTCACCTCCTCCTCCTCCTCTGCACCATGCTGTGGGGCCGTGTTCTCGGTCTGTGTCAGTATGAAACCAGCAAGCTGGTCCGGATCCAGAGCGTCCGGCTCGGGTCTCTGAAGTGGAGCCTGAACGGAGCCATTCTGCTGGTGATCTGGTGAGTGGGTTTACAATAAGCGATTGTTTGTGCTGCTGCTGCGCTCTTCATCTTCATCTTCATCTTTATCGTCATCTTCATTCACTGAATTTCCCCGGTGTGTGGGGAATAAAGTTTTCCATAAAGTTTTATCTTATCTCCATCTTCCTCTTCTTCCTCCTCAGCTGTTCCTCTGTCTCAGGTCCTGTTAACATTTGACAGTTTCTCCACATCTAACTGAATCCGCACTGAAATCCATGTGCACTGTAGTCTGTGAACACATCTAAGATACTTTATATTATTTCATGGTCCTGACAATGAACTTCAAAGTGTGTGCAAACAAATAAAACATTTTAATTAAAGCATTAAAATAGAATAAAAGACTGAAAAGATGAGACAAACCCTGCAGAGATGAGACTAAAACTGTGCATGTCTGTTTTTGTCACGTTTGCAATAAAGGGGACATAGCATGCCCATTTTACCACAAGTTGATATGGTTCCTTGGGGTCTTAATGAAATGTCTGTAACATACTTTGGTCAAAATACCACAAGGATCATTTAAAACAGCTCCTTTTTACCCTGTATAAAACAGCCCTCCACAGAGCGACCTGTTTTGACTGCCTGTTCCTTTAAATGCTAGTGAGCCAGCTCCCCCCTCCCCCCTCTCCCCCCATGATTTTAAACGATATAAATTACATATTTTATATGATATAATTTATCAAATATGCATCCCATACTTTGTATTCCCCTTCTGTTGTCCTGGAGTTTTAATTTTCCCAATCACATAATTAAATGTCCCCCTCTGCCCATCCACTACAAGCACACAAGCAGACAGACAGAGAGAGAAAGAGAGGTGGGGGGCTATGAAGACCATCATTTACCCCCGAACCCCGACATTCAACGGGTACAACAACAAGCGGAGAAAGCAGAAACGCGAGAAATGCGCGTCCCGTGTGAACAGCCAGGCGGCTGCGCGCTTGAGAATGGCGCGGCGCAGCGCTCGCGCCCGGTGTAAACCCGGCGTAACGAGTGGGGGCGGGGGTGGGCCAAGGCCATCATAGGAGAACTTCCTGTGTATTGTGACGACACAATACACAGGAAGCTCATTCGAGTCACTCAAGCATGACGTTTCTGACTTAGAGGAACCATAACAAAACGCGCGAGTGTCTTTTTTCCAGAGTTTTGGGGTTGGTAGACATGAGCCAGATACCCACATTAACGTGTAGAAGCACTAACAAAGTGGAATTTTCATGATATGTCCCCTTTAACGTTTTGTATTGTCAGCCTCATGATGCTGTGGAACAGGCAGTACCAGGTGTTTGACCCGGTCGTGAGCTCGGTCACCACCAAGGTGAAGGGTGTGGCCCAGGTGCTCCTGCCCGGGGTCGGGGACGTGGTCTGGGACGTGGTGGACTACAGCGGAACCTCTCAGGTCAGAGCCGGGTCCTCGGGGCTGTGAAGGTTCTTCTTAAAGGAAACGACTTCAATATCTCTTTTGTTCCTTTTTAGGACAAAAACTCTTTCTTCGTGGTGACAAATGTTATCGTGACAAAGAATCAGAAGCAGGGGAAATGCCCAGAGGTGCTTTGTTTTTATTATTCATGATAATATTCTCATCATTTACTATTCATTTTATCTTAAACAGTCTAAACAGCCTTTAGCGGCTCAGATGAGAAGTTGTCAAACGTTTGTTATCTTGCAGCAGTGATTATGTTCCAGGTTCCCAGAAACGGCCGGAAGTGTAAGACTGATAGAGACTGTGAGAGAGGAGCCTGGGACCAACAGAGCCACGGTAACGCCACTTGTCTTCTAACCTCCACAACCACGTCTTCACCTCCGTCTGTCTGTCTGTTGGTCTGTCTGTCTGTCTGTCTGTCTGTCTGTCTGTTGGTCGGTCTGTCTGTCTGTCTGTCTGTCTGTTGGTCTGTCTGTCTGTCTGTTGGTCTGTTTGGTGGATCTTGATTCAAACGTGTTTAGAGGACTGATCTCTCTCTCTGTGTGTGTGTGTGTGTGTGTGTGTGTGTGTGTGTGTGTGTGTGTGTGTGTGTGTGTGTGTGTGTGTGTGTGTGTGTGTGTGTGTGTGTGTGTGTGTGTGTGTGTGTGTGTGTGTGTGTGTGTGTGTGTGTGTGTGTGTGTGATGTGGTGCAGCTTGATTTGATTTAAATGAATTTAATGATTCAGTGACATGGATTTAAATGCATGTTGAGTATGTTCGATGACATTAAGATATGTTTACTCAAAGCCCATGAAAAGACCAAAACCAACAATGAGCAAACTACTTACGTGTGTGTGTGTGTGTGTGTCTGTGTCTGTGTGTCCAGAACCTGATGTTTGAAAGTAGTCCCCAACAGATGCACTATTTCCTCCTGTTTGTTGCAGTTCCTTTATGAATTGAGGAAATTACATTTGTTTGTTTTCAGTCAGAAGCTCTGGGCTTGAAGCCAGAGGCCGAGTAGAGAAGGTGTAATGCATCTATGAACCACAGGAGCTTTTTTTTTCCAAAGTCAGAAAGTTATTATCCTATTTAAACCTGTTGTTGTCATGAATATTTAATGTAACAGAGAAAGATAAGATTTGAAACCAAGTTCTCAGGGACTTTTTAAGAACTTCATTACCCAGAAATCCTGTCAATCCTAATTAGTTTTTCGTGTCTGGTGGCGTTTCAGCATCTGACCCTTCTCCTCTAAGTTAAGTATTAAAAACTCTACCATAAGAGCAAAATATCTGTCAGCAGTGACGACACAGGCAAAGTGAAGAAACGGATTATTTCTCTGCCTGCTTGTTACCAGTTGACTGTTTCCACAAGAAGCAGGGGAATTTGTCACTGAGGTGCTGCAGCTTTAGCTTCAGTTTTAGCATCAGCGGTAACGTCCGCTCTCTCCTGATGAACCTCGGACTTCACCCTGAGCTTCGTGTGTCTCCTCGTCTGCAGGGATTCTCACGGGATCGTGTGTGAAGTTTGACGTGTTGACGAAAACCTGTGAGGTGTCCGCCTGGTGCCCGATAGAAACCAAGACCGCTCCTCCGAGGTAAATTACAGTGAAGGTGTTTTCAGATCTGGATGTTGTCCTGACCGTTGGGCCTGGGCTGTCCATTCTAATTCTAATTTCTGTATTATTATTATTATGCATCTGTGCTGCAGACCTGCTCTTCTGGCAGCAGCTGAGAACTTCACCGTCCTCGTCAAGAACAACATCAGATTCCCTGCGTTCAGCTTCATCCGGTGAGACTGTCCAGTGATCAAGACAATAACTGACAGATTCATTGACTCTTTCACGTCTTATCATCTTATCCTTTTCATTGTCTTTTCTCTTTTTGAGATCACTTTATTTTTTGAACATTGATTTAATAGAATAAGCTGCGATAAACAGAAGATAAATGATGGGTTTTCTTTCTGTGGTATTTAACTGTTGTGTCTCCATATTTTTACATTTTTTTTATTGTAGTAATCACAAGCCAAATATTTGTCATGTACAGTCGCACTACCTAACAGAATTTACTTCTATAACAGTAATTGAGTGTGAGAGAACCTCTGACTGATTCAATTCCTCAGGAGGAACATCCTCCCGCAGATGAACGGCGCCTACCTGAAGAGCTGCCAGAGGGAAAACGACTCGCTGTGTCCCATCTTCAGGTTGGGAGACATGGTTCGAGAGGCGGGGGAGAAGTTCTCTGACATGGCCGTAGAGGTGAGGACCACTCGTGAGTTCATGTGTTTTATAGCTCTATCAAATGGCCTTCGCTGAAATTGTAGTTTTCTGCAGTCGGAAATGAAACGACTTCAAGAAACTGTGACGGCACCAAATGATCTGCTCCTTTTTAAGTCTTGTTGACTCCGGGGGTTCGATTTCTCCTTATGACTCTTGTTTTGAGTTGTCGTCCCCAGCAACAGATCGAGTAAAGTGGAAGTGAAACATGCGTGGAAACCAAAAGTAGGAAGTTTCTCCACAACAAACCTTCTTCAGTTTGTGTGGAGGAAAGTGAAGACGCAGATCAAAGATAAGATCAGAGCTAAGATGAAGAATAAAGACGACACTCGGGAGCAAAACATTTAATGTGGAACTGAGTGTTTTTATAACCTCGCTCCAGTCATGTTGATGCATCTCCTCTGTTGACCACAGGGTGGCGTCATCGGCATGCTGATCAAGTGGGACTGTAACCTGGACTGGCTGATGCGGCGCTGCCTGCCCAGATACTCCTTCCAACGCCTGGACGAGAAGGAGAGCAACAAGACGCTGTACCCCGGCCTCAACCTCAGGTCAGCAGGGCCCACGGAGGTCAAGGGTCAAATGTTCCGAATGATCACCTTCTTATTTCCCACACTTTTATTATTCGATGAATTGTTGAACCCACATTTACCTTACATTGTTTATTTGAATCATTTCAAATACAAGTAGCACTTCCCCCCGGTTTTTCTGACTTTTTATGGTGAATTGTTTCTTTTCTAACTTGCCTTGTGTCCGTCTGTTTTACATTTAATCTCTTTTTAAATTTGGTCTCAATGAACCTGGAGTCATGTTAAAAGTCCAATCGAGCTTCTGGGTTTATTTCTCATATCTGTCGTCTGATCAGATTCGCTAAGTACAACACAGTGAACGGAGCGGAGGAGCGGACGCTCTACAAGGCTTTCGGCATCAGGTTTGACGTCATGGTGTTCGGACAGGTGGGAACTGGGGTTTTCTTTATTTCACGTTTGGGCTTTGAGAAATCGTGTGGTTTGTGTGTTTTGTGTTGTTGTGGGTTGAACAAAATGACTGACTGACCTTTTGACTGCATTCCTCAAACTTTCGCCCGTTTTCTAAACAAACGAGCGACAGTTTGATGTGAACTTTTCCAGGCGGGAAGGTTCAGCTTCATTCAGCTCATCATCTACATCGGATCAACGCTGTCGTACTACGCTCTGGTGAGTGACCCCCAGTGTCCATTCATGGCTCTCGTCCTCCAGTCAGGGTTTCATCTGGAGAAAATTAAGGAATTTCAGCATCGTAACCTCAGTCAGAGAGAGCAAAGCTGTTTATAGATGATGATGCTATTGGATGAAATATACTCACAGTGAATATTTGTCCGTGTATAATATGTGAACAATCCTAATTTAAGAGGAAAAACATGGATGACACTTTAATGACGTTCTCCAGACCACCATGTTTCTCGACTGGCTGATTGGAACCAGCTGTTACTCTGCAGAGGTCGGACAAAACTACTCCCAGAGGAAAGTGGAGTCGGTCCAAGACCAACAGAAGGTGATGGAGGGTTCGATGCGAGCGATGATGTGATTGTCGTTCATGTCCTGTAGTTGTGAACTGTGTGTGTGTGTGTTGTCTGTTGCAGTGTGTCCTCTGTGTGTCACATGTGGACGAGAACAACATTCGACTGGTGAAGAAATCACTGAAGAAAAGTTTACAAGACGTCAAACCGGTGTCTGTTCTGCCACGTCAGGTAAAACTGCTGCAGAGAGGAAAGATCCACAGAGTTAGATCCACACAGGATGTACAGAGTTAGATCCATTAGATCCACACAGGATGTACAGAGTTAGATCCATAAGATCCACACAGGATGTACAGAGTTAGATCCATTAGATCCACACAGGATGTACAGAGTTAGATCCATAAGATCCACAGAGGATGTACAGAGTTAGATCCATAAGATCCACACAGGATGTACAGAGTTAGATCCATAAGATCCACACAGGATGTACAGAGTTAGATCCATAAGATCCACACAGGATGTACAGAGTTAGATCCATAAGATCCACACAGGATGTACAGAGTTAGATCCATAAGATCCACAGAGGATGTACAGAGTTAGATCCATGAGATCCACACAGGATGTACAGAGTTAGATCCATAAGATCCACAGAGGATGTACAGAGTTAGATCAACAGACATAAGGAGAAATTAATTGCAATGAAAGGCTTTAGCTTCAAATTAATCTAAACTTTCTACTTTGAAGCATCGTCACTTGGTCCGAAACCAAATAGAAATATCTTTTCATTTCAAGTGCATCTTCACAGCTTGAGTGACTTCCTCTTGTCCCAGCAGGAGGACACAGGACACCTGAGAGCCGTCCTCTGTCTGTTACAGCCGGATGTCCACATGAATCACGACGCTCGTCCTCCCCCCGACCAGGAAGCCGACCCCAAGCCTAAAGCCCCCCGTCCGGCCTGGTGTCGGTGTAACTGCTGCGCTCCCTCCCCTCTCCCGCAGGAGGAGCTGTGCTGCAGGCGGAGCGAAGGCGCCTGCATCACCTCCTCCCCTCTGTTCAAGCAGCTGGTGCTCCATCGCCCCCTGTTGGAGGCTGTCCTACTATACAGGGAACCCTTGTCTCCACCTGCGGATGGAGGCCTCACCTCGGCCCTGCGTCACTGCGCGTACGGACAGTACATCAGCTGGAGATTTGGGCTCCCACCCCCCGACGCCCACCCTGCCATCCCCTCCTGCTGCGTGCGGAGGGTCCGGGAGTCGTACCCGAGCCCGGACGGACGGTACAGCGGCTTCACACCTGCCCGGACGGTGTCCATGCAGGGCTGCGCTGACGGACACGTGTGAGGGGAGTGTTCCCTTCTACCAGGGCTGTCATGTTGGATCTGCTTGTCAATGTCAAGGGAAATGCATTAACTTCACTAACCTGAGTGGAAGACGAGGAGAAACCTCAGAGGCGATAAATCTCTGCATTTTCTAAAATCATCTGTCATTTGGCTGCTCAGTAAAAACATGTATGAAGGATTTTCTTTTTCCCCATTTCACTGTTTAAGCAGCGTTTTGCCTTTAAAAGGACAGAAACATCTTCTTTATCATCACAGACCTGCTCAGACGACGTCTCCTGACAGGAATGTTCACATCCGTCACACGGAAACAAGAGTTTTGCTTCAGTGTGACAATTTTGCTTTTGTACAAATTAAACAACTGACATATTAACTTTAAAGGCACTGACAGGTTGGTGTCTTACCTACTCACAGCCGCAGGCTAGCACTTTCCCCCCGTTTCCAGTCTTTATGCTCAGTACCACGTTAACATGGACACAAACAATCTGACCTTTGACCTTACTCTCAAGGTTTCATTTATTAAAATTTGATTTGCAGGAAAGAACAACATGCTTGAAAGTTTTCAGCTGTGAATCCTGAACTGCATCAAAACTAACAGAGCTACTTATAATAAAGAAAAATACATTTAATCAAAAACTAAACTAATAAACTAATAATAATATCAATAATGAAGAACATATAGTGTAAAGGAATTCATATATTTTGGGATCAGAAGCAAGGGCAGAGATCATAAATCCAAACTAATCTATTAACTTATAAAACATCTTCTGAATGAGATTTTTTAAATTGTGATGTTTACATGAGTTGCTAATAGAATATTCCACTCGTGATCCTGTTTACATGTGTCTGATTATTAACATTATGTCCACCACGTCATACGTCGCACACTCGGGTCATGTGCCGTCAAGCAGTTGGTAACTGTCTCAAAATGCTGTGAAAACGTCCGTATATAGTGAAATTCGAACAAAACATGATGTGCAGCTTCGAGAAAAACCCGTCAGCCGCTGACAAAGTCCAACACTTCCTCTGTCAGATCCAGCACAATAACAGCTGGAGTAATATTAGCCTCCAGCGCCCCAGGCCATTCTTCAGGTGGACGATTTGACATTTACGAGCACTTTCAACCTTTCACTTTCCCAAACTCTGGCTCCAGACCTCCACCATTGTTTTCTTTTATAAATGGACCATGTGACAAAAATAAGGGCTCTTTGTTAAACAACCACGGGTCTGAAATAGCTGCTGACGACCTGTTTCAGCAGCAGACATCCCAGTTTCCCTCCATTACTCACCCGCTGAGCCCTCACTGGTTTCTGTCGTTCGAACAGGACCCACCGGTGGCTAATTGATGGTTTGCCGGTTAGTTTAAATTAGATCAGCCTGTGTTCTCCATGCAGAAATGTATTTTAAGAACGGTGAGTGTTGATGTTTCCATCCCCGCTGTGTTTTCTAACTCTACCTGCAGACCGTGCATGTGAGGTGTGAGTGGACGAAGGCCTTCGTGGATGGATTATCCGATGGAGGTGGAGATGGATGGATGATGTGATGCACGCTGGCGGATGGGTTAATGGTTGCATGGATGGATTTGCAGATGTATGGAGGACGGACACGGAGATTAAGCGGATGGGTGGATAGATAAGTCAGTGCACCTACAGCACAATGCCAGTGTACGAGCGTCCTCGCTGGACTGAACTTGTTTATCAAAAATAACCCTGGCGCCTCCGGAGTCGCACACTGCTCACATGGTGCAGTTGTGTGGTTGTTCTGCACTGACGGAGGTTTCTAGTCACACGAACGTATTCCTGAGGCTGAAGAAAATCTCGTATGTTGAGTTTGAGCGTCAGAGGAGCCACAGATCTCAGCTCCTTCCTCCACAATGTGCCCACAGAGCTGATTTTACATCACAACAGGGAAGGTCGGGTATCACAGTTTTCTCAGGTGATTCGCCAAAAAAGGTCCGGTGATCCAGATACTCCCAACCATGTAGAGAATAGAATAAAACTTTGATTTCCCTATTGTACAAATACAACAAAATGAAGTTATTATGAGTATTACTCCTGGTTGGTGGATAAAAGTTTCATAAAAGAAGCTCACACATCCCCCAGTGACCCTGAGGGAGTTTTACCTTCTAGTTTCAGGGTTAATTTATCTTCCATCTTCCACACTTTACTAAGGACTAAATGTATCATGAGATAAAACTTGACTTTCTTAGCCGTGATGAATAGACGCTACTTGCTCGTCAACACCATGGAAAGAGGTTGCATCCTTCTTTCTTTACAAACAAGTCTGTCGCAGGTCAACAACAATACTCACATCTCAGTATTTCCAGTCACGTTGGCATCATGCTGAGTATATTTATAAACCTGAGCCTCAGTGAATAGACTCCATATTAATTGGAGGCTGTGAAAACTGTGAAACTGTTAATCCTGTTGGAAAGTGACATGAAAAGCTTTGAAATCAAAGGAAATAAGCAGCTTCAAGACTTGTAATTTTGGCCCCTTGCAGAGATTTGGATGCACACACACAGTTGAGGCTCGAACACTCATTCATGCAGACATAGCATACATTCATGCATACAGTATGAACACATGCTGACACACGTGATTACTGCACGCTCGCTAAAAAAAGTCACAAAACCACTCTCGCGTTACGCACACAGGACTGCTGTCAATCGCTCACACCTCCCCCTCGCTGCACTTCATCCACACTGATTGAGAAGATCATTATGGGGGTGGGAGGCTTGGAGGGGGTAGTCGAGGTGTGAAGCGACGTTGAATAATATCCTGAAGTCATTTTTTTCCTGGCCTCGCTCCCATTAGGACAACGCAGCATCGTCCTCAATCACAACCCTGAGATGGTTTCGAGAGGTGGTCAATGTAATTAAAAACTAAAACTAGCACCTGCCCAGCATCTGGGTGAGCTGTGTGCCGCACGTTCGTCTGATTGTAAACGTGGGAATCTTTCCAGGGAGCCATTAACTGAAACGCCTGTTGGTTAACCTACAGGGAGCCGTCGAATCCACAGCCCTCCGTGTAAACAATGGAATGTAATTATGATTATTAAGTAGTTATGACGCTTGGTTGAGCAGCTTACAGCAGCACACTGGGCCTCCTGTGTTGGAGCAGAAACTCCAATTCGACTGCGGATTCTTTCGTGTGAGCGGGCTGCTGTAAGCAATGATTATTATTGGGGGATTTCTTTTTAAATCAAATAATGTGCAAAAATATATATATATATTTTTTTTTTTGTGGGGAAATCTGCCTAAATATTTTTCTGGAATCCTAAAGTCGAATTTCACCATTTATAATTATTACATTGACACAATTGGTCGAGCGTTCACGATCACTGCTGCACAGACTCTGGCTCCAAATGATGACATCGGCACAAGATGGCAGCATTTGTGTTCGAGATAATCTGGCTTCATTTATGGAAAGTGGGATTAAGTTGAGCTGCACTGTTTGCATTGTGAATATTGTAATATTTCCATATCAAAATCACCTTTGACATTTTTTGACTTCCTTCTGAATGTGTCAGTATTCTGGTCCAATCGTGATCAAGTGATTAAACCGGCCGTAAACGTTACAGTTTAATTCTTAATCTCTTGAGCAGATCTGAACGTGCATTTTGAAGATCATTACTCTCTGAATTGATATCTGGTGATCTCCCGTTTGAAAGTCCCCTACGGGCAGTTACTCTAACAAGGTCCGTGCAGTCGGTCATTAGCTCTGTTATTACACCAGCTTCCCATCTGAAGTAAAGCTAACGCACAGGAGGGTGGGGACAACTTCATTTGTCAGCACTACTCCTGGCATTCTATTGGTTGGGGGATTTTGATGAGATGCTTCATGCTCTCGGTGTGAGGACAAGAGCTGAATCTGGAGCGCAGGGAAATCTGTCACACTTTGAGCACGAGCAGAGACGATTCCGGTGCAAGTGCAGGCGTTTGAGCGAGAGCGTCACAAAATCCAAACGTGAAATCAGTAAGTCCTGCTCTCTAACCGAGGGGCCACACTCTGGGATAAAGACGTCAGCGATTTGTTTTGATTCAGTTGCTGTAACTGGTGAAGCAGTTTTTGTGAATTCTGTGTGATTTCAGAGATCTCACAACTCTCATGGATGTCATTTCAAATCCAGTCGACACAATCCAACAATACAAATCGTTTCTCGGCCGAGTGACTTTACCTGTCTGGCCTTTAATTGACTTTTATTTATTCATTTGTTCTTTTAGTGTGTTTTACCATTTGCTATTTCTTTTTTTACAGTCTCTAGATTAGATTAGATATAGAAAGTTGTGCAGGTAGGGTTAGGGGGGGTCCCTTATATGCCAGGGACCCCCCCGCTGGTGGGTTGCGGCTGGGCAGGCCTCTTGGATGGGAGAGACATTTTCCTCCAAGTACCTGTGGTTCTTTTTTAAGAATGGACTCAGTTTAAACTTATGATAGTGTGGTGCTAATGTGAGTACTTTGTTATTTGTGAAACTTATACCAGAGTATAATTTGACATGCTCCAAATTTCCTCATTACAACTCAGGCAACAGGCTGATCCCCTAAAATCATGACTTTATGCTTGTGATATTTAAATATTACGACTATATTCTCGAAATCTTTCTTCAACGTGGCCTCCGATACTCTGTTGCCCTTTTGGACAGAAAAGAAGTTGCTTGGGCTGAATTTCCCAACATCCACCGTTATTCTCACACAAGCTCCTGAAACCATTCTCCAGTTTGCACATATCTATTTCAGGTCGTTAAGACGAGTGCTCTGAGGGAACAGCAGAGCTTCAGGGTAGAGCTGGAACAAGCGGATGCAGATATACTGTAAATTTATTTCAAGTCTTAGTATCAACAGAGCAGGAGTTTCGTCACCTAAAGCAACTCAAAGGAACATGAGAGGAAACTGGAGAGATACAAAAGCTTGATTACCGTCTGGAACAGAAAGACACTGTGTTCATGTTCGTGTTTTCATAAGTGTTGGCTCTGTGGTCATTTCTAACAGAACCAGGAGAGACTGTCTCTCTCCTGTCTGGGTCATTTTCAAGCGTCAGACACTGGGATCTGTGAGTTGAGGTTAGTAAATCGACTAAAACCTCTGCGTTCCTAATCCCAACAGAAAGCTGTGATCGGCTCGGCTGCTTCTTCCAACGCGCATCAATGAGACCTTTTGTAAACATAAAAAAAAGGTCAGTTTTTCAGATATCTGACACCAGGTTTTTTTTTTTTTTTTTTAATCCTCTTGAACCACTGTTGTTCCAGCAGTGATTCATGTGGTTAATTTCCAGTTTAGATGAACACACAGTCAGACATACACACCACGCTCGCCACTGACCTTAAACACAACACGAGGTAACATCAAACTAATCATCTCCAGCGCTCCTCGAGTTTCATAATACTTTTTTTTCTTGCTGTTAAAATGGAAAATCCTCAATTTCACCCTTGTGAAAAGCTCAAAACCCCAAAACGAATCCATTCACCCACTGACCCGCTGACAGGGTCGTGTAACTGAGGTGAGATGAAAGTATGAAATTACGGCCGTGTGGAACAAACATCAGATTATTCCACACGAGTGATGAGAAAATGTTCTGCTTTGAAATCAACATGAATTCAAGCTGATACAAAACCTGAGTGTCACGATAAATAAAACACACATCTATGGTTTATTCTGTTGTGCCACAATTCAAACTCATTACAGCGATTTTACCGTCATTTGGACTTTGCTTTCTTTTTTGAGTTAACGGTGTGTTATAACATCTATAATGTAAAATTCGATGTTATATGAGTTGATGGGATAAATGTGAAGGTGAACACAGTACAAATTTAAATTCATACCTGACAGGCAGAGCGCGAGGGCTTAAAGAAACGGAGCGACACAGAACAAGATTTTTTAAAAAGACGAATGCGATGAAGTCGACTTTGTGACACCCCCTCGGCCCCCTGCCGCAGCGTCATCGGTCAACATGACACTGCTCCGACAGTAATCGGCTGCATCCTCCTTTAATAGCGTGTGTTGTGCGTCCGAGGCCTGTGTTTGTGCGTCTGTTGACAGCGAGGACACAGGATTGGCCGTGCAGACTCGCGCTGTAAACGTTAATTGCCCGTGGCGACAGGCAGGCCTTCCCCCTAATGAACCATGTGCCGGAGGTTAATTCGATTTGGGCGAGGGCCCTCATGGGTCACATCGCTTCTGTGCAGGAGAAGAGGAGCTGCCGGAAAAATGGGGCATTGATACCTGAGAGTGAATTTATGAAACATTGATGTACATGAATTATCTACGAAGCTGTTGGGTCGTGAACAGTGTAGACCAGCATTTTTCAATATGTTTTGCCAGAACTGCTCTGCGCAGCCCCTCCCTGATTTCACACTATTAAACACAACTGACAAAAAGTGATCTGATTGTAAAGAAAGGAGAAACAACTGGTTTTGATTAGAGTCCGAATGTATGAAATGGGTCCAGCTGTTTTAAGACATATTATTGAAGAATTGTAAATTCAGTTCTTTGTCAGTCACAGTAATATGTACAGGGTAATTTTGACTTGTCAGCTTTTGTGTAAAACCTCAATGAACCTGCAGCTTCCAGTCACTGACGGATTTACCATCAAAGGAGAGGACTATCAGTTTGGTAGAAGACTTCTTCTGTTATTGTTTATCCTCATTAATTGAGCCCTGGAGCTGAAATAGGATCAAAACAACTTTCATCATGGCGGACCACTGTGTTTTCTGTGTGAAGCAAGAAAGCGAGGAGGAACAATCAGATTAGTGAGTTGGCATTCATTCCTTATTCCTTATTTATTTGTTTAATTTTACAGACCAGAAACCACATCCAGAGCCTTGTCGCTTATTTGCAAATGAGCTGTGAACTTTGGATTCCTCTTCAGGACACGGTGTCATGATCAAAGTGACCTGTTAGAAGTTCTGTTTCGTAACATGACAGCAACTGTGCCACCTGACCATCCGAGATTATATAACGATTACTGGTGTTGGTGAAAAACCCCTTGAAGGCTGAACAAACAAACAGAGTGGCCTTCATGAGAGCAGGAACTTCCTTTATTACATAAAACCCCTTGAATTTCCCACATTAACAGAAGATAAAGATGGATGGGAAGATCTCCACTTCCTCCCACTTTCTGGAAATGAAGCCAAAATATCTTGGACACAATCTTATCAGGGGAACATGCATCAGTGTGAGAAGAACTACTTAAAGTGACAGAAACCATCCGTCCATTGATTCACTGTCTTCTGTTTCTCTGAGCTCGGGATATTCCAGGCATCCTTCTTTCAGGACATTCCTGTCATGCTTTCCTGCTCTTCCTGGAGAAACCAGAGGAGTTCCCAGAACAGACCACATGTGAAGACCCTCCTGCGAGTTCTGGCTCTTCCCAGTTGGATGCTTCTGGGAAGTATCCAATGAACGACGTCTAGACGGCATCCTGATTCGATGCCCGAACCACCTCAACTGTCCACCTTCGACCTAAAAGGAGCAGCGGTTCTACTCCGAGCTCCCTTCTTGATGTCTGGACAGCCACTTGTATCCGTGACCTTGTTGTTTCGGACACTGCCCAGAGCTCGTAACCATCGGTGATCTGGTTGGAACGCAGATTGACCGGTGAATCTGAATCTTGCTCAGCTCCCTCAGCGGTCCAGTACAACGTCTGCATTACTGCTGATGCTGCACCAACCATGTTGTTCTTCTTCATATACAGCCTACGCTCTCAATCTTTCAACCTCTTTCCTGTAGACTGTTTAATACAGGTACAAGTTTGATCTTTATTGTGCAACGACAAAATCATTAATGTGAAATTCCACAATGAAAGCCGCCGGAGTTTTGTTGTTGAAGACACTCTGTTACAAGCTCTTCTTTCCAGACACTTAGTCACAAGGTGGTCTCCCCGCCGGTCTGCCTGCAGCCTGCGGCCTGCTGCCTGCTGCCTGCTGCTGTTGAGCAACGGTGTGTTGACTTGGTAACGTGGTGTTACAAAGACTTCAGATGTCAGACAACTGCCTGCTTGTTCAGCCGCCTCAACCTTTGACCTCATAACTCGGCCAGATGTGACACCTCTGACCCTCGGCCTGGAAAATAAAAGCAAAACCAGACGCAAATGGGCTTTGGTAACCATGTCAGTGCTCACCATATGGTTACAAAAGCAGTATTTGTTCGCCACCAACAAACGGCCTCGAAGGGAAAGACGTTCTCGCCGTCGACAAAAAAAAGTTCATGAGATGCTCTGGGCTTTGGTTTAATGTGGTGAATCAGCAGACAGCAGAGTTTGGTCGTGACGCATTAGGCTACGGGACTTGAGGTGCTTTACTTGTTTTTTTGCATTCATATAAATTGTATTAGGAAAAAAACGAGACCTAGGTTTGGCATTTCCAGGGAGGACATGAAAGAGCAGCCGCAGTCACTAATCACAGATTGAATCGTATTCAAATATGAAGGTTTTTGACAGGATATGCAGGTCGTCTTCCGTGTTGTAACCTCCTAGTGGGTCAGGGCAGTTTCACGTCTTCCTTTGTTTTCCTCGGAGCATGTTTTTTTTTGTCTGACCAAAAGAGACGATCCGTGGTTTAGTCCGTTTGCAGAGTGAAAACACTTTAATGGATATTTAGGACTTTCAGACCAGTTTTGAAGATTTTTGATTCCCTTATTTCTATTATAATGGAGGAATTTTCCATCGTAAATGAATCTGCTCAAATGCAAAGTAAGCAGATGATCTCCGTGGGGAACAAGGGGCGCATGTGCATGTTGTGTATCCACCCCATAGGAGCATTATACTATTTTATTTTTACGGTAAAATGACAACTGCTTCAGCCTTAAGCTAGCAAAGACAAGAGCGTCTCGCTTTTTAAGATGGAGCCCGAAGAACCAAAGCTATGTGCGCGGTGAGACGCCACCAGGGCCGGGTGGGAAAATATGTATTTCTGCAATGTGTGTGAACTGACTCTTTAAATCTTTTATCTACCACTGCCTCGCTGTGGAGGGATTTTTGCGCATGCATGCACACACGCACATGTCTGTGTGTGTGTGTGTGTGTGTGTGTGTGTGTGTGTGTGTGTGTGTGTGTGCATGTGTGTGTTGCAGATCAAGATGACAGTCTTCCCTTTTTCTTTCTCGCCTTAACTGGCTCGATCTCTCTCTTCTGACCTTTATCTTCCTTCCATCTTTTCACCCGTCACTCCGTCAATTACACGCCGGTAACTGTGGGAATTCTCCTTGAAATCAAAAGAATCCCTTCACATGTGCCTCTGAACATGTGTGTGTGTGTGTGTGTGTGTGTGTGTGTGTGTGTGTGTGTGTGTGTGTGTGTGTGTGTGTGTGTGTGTGTGTGTGTGTTGCAATGTCGCTGCACTTGCACGGATTGAGTCCATACATGAGGGAAGCCTGCAGGAGAGGGTGTATATTTGCACGTGAGTGGGTGTGAATGGCCTCCGTAGAGAGGGAAACCTGCTCGCTGCTCACTGGCCACGAGATGTGGAAGGGGAGGTGCTTCCCTGCGCTGAGCGGAGCGAAGGGGGTTCGTGGAGATGAAGAATACAGGGATGCAAGGACATGGGGGAGGCACAGTTACAGTAACAGTCAAGACGAATCTCATGAAGACGGAACGAGAAAGTCACGGCAGCAATAAGTCTCATTTAACTTTGATAGATGAATTAACCTCCATCACTGTTTCTGGTACACAAACATACCAACACTGGTTAATGTAGGATGACACTTTCAATTACATTCAACATTAATTGATCGTTTGTTAAGTCTGGTCCTGCAGATATTAGTTTCCTCTGACTGAGAAAAACTCACCTCTGAAGCCAGAAAATGCAGAAATACATCAAACTGATTCTTTGACAGATTTTTTTTTCCAAAAACAAGACTTCATCCTCGCATCTCCACGACTTCCCAGTAAAATATCTCGGACGAGCAGAAAAGCCAGTGGGTGATATTGGGTTTTTTGACAAATTGAAAAGGGGATGATTGGACGGCTTTAAAGATGTATGGACGGGAAGTGGGATCACATTGATGTTGTTGCATTAGGGCAACAGGAGAGAGGGAATAATTAAGAAACAGGGAGAAAAAGCATTAAAAACACCCAAAATGTATAATTTACCAGAGCAGCAGTAGAAGTATGTTGCCTGATTGAATTGATTACATTTAATTTAGTTTGTGAAAAACAATGAAAAACATCTCCAACACAATTTGACAGAATCTGAGATCTGAAATCTTCTCATCTTGTCAGATACCGGCCCATGCTGTTCAGTGGTAGTACAGCAAGTGTCAGATAGAGGGAGGAAGAGGAGGGCAGTCCGACTTAGTGGTATGTGTGAGAGAGAAAGAGAGAAGAGGGGGAAAGGAGAACAGGGAAAGGCAGAAAAATGTGTGTGTGTGTGTGTGTGTGTGTGTGTGTGTGTGTGTGTGTGTGTGTGTGTGTGTGTGTGTGTGTGTGTGTGTGTGTGTGTGTGTGTGTGTGTGTGCGAGCGAGTGAGAGCGAGCAGGGGGAGGAGAGGGAAGCAGCAGTGCTGCATCATCACTATGCCACTACAGCAGAGAGGACAGGCAGTTTACTGCCCGACTGTCTGACTCTCTCTCCCTCTCTCCCTCTCTCCCTCTCTCTCACACTGGAAGTCTGCCGGCTGCCTCTCGGCCTGAAAGAAGCTCCACAGAGCAGAGACCTCCGTGACGTTCTCCATCACCTCTGGATGTTTGCCTCGTCTGTTTCTTGGACTTTTGCTGCTGGAGACGCTGTGTGTATATATATGTGTGAAAGTGTAAGTGTGTGTGGTCATTCTTGTCACTGGACTGTGGATACTGCTGCTTCCTCCAGATGTGACGCTGTTTGTTTGGACTGCCTTGATTTGTTTGCTCGGACAGCCGTCACTGTCGGCACGAAGGAGTTTTAACATCGGGGCTGCCAGGAAATTCCAGCTTTGTGTTTCCCTCCCTTTCTCCTTGCTGCAACCAGAAGTCAACGAGTGGAGGTGGATGCTTGTGTTTTCTTCTGGTGCCTGCGTACCGGAGCAGAGTGCTTACCTCAGGGCTTGTAGTGCAGGGGGTTATGATAAACAGCTGCAAAGTGAGAACGACCGGCACTGCAGCATCACACTGGCATCTCTTGTTCTACATTGGGGACTTCTTTCGCCTCTCAAGGTTGCACACATGCACATATTTCACCCCCAGCAGCAGCAGCAGCAGAGCCTGACTGCGTTTTGCACACATGGATGGACTCCTGCTTCTTCAGGGACGGGCTCCCTCCCCGCTGAGGAAGAGAAGGTGCTGATTTAAGAACAGGAGGCACGCTTTGTTTCCGGAGCAGAGGACGGGACAAGCAACTTCAGAATTAACAGAGACTTGAGAAAACAGGATGAGGGTTGAGTTGAGCTGAAACTGTCCCCCCCCTCCTGCTCCTTCCCTCCTCTAGTTCAAACATGAACGCTTCCTCTAATGCGAACCAAAGCAGCTCTCCCCCGTTCTGCCTGCTGGGCGCTGTGGGTTACTCCCATAGCCTGGATACATGCGTACTGGAGGTGGTTGTCATCCTCTTCCTCACTGTGCTGATCATCGCCGGCAACCTGGTGGTGATCTTCGTCTTCCACTGCGCCCCTCTGCTGCACCACCACACCACCAGCCACTTCATCCAGACCATGGCGTACGCTGACCTGCTGGTGGGCGTAAGCTGCCTGGTGCCCTCGCTGTCCCTGCTCCACTACCTCCGAGGCCTGAACGAGGAGTTCACCTGCAAGGCGTTCGGCTACATGGTTTCGGTGCTGAAGAGTGTTTCCATGACATCCCTGGCGTGCATTAGCGTAGACCGCTACATCGCAATCACCCGCCCATTGTCCTACGCCACGCTGGTGACACCCTGCCGGCTGAGGGTGTGCATTGTCCTCGTCTGGGTTTACTCCGCTCTGATCTTCCTCCCATCCTTCTTCGGCTGGGGGAAGCCTGGCTACCATGGTGACATATTTCAATGGTGCGCAGACTCCTGGAAGACAAACCCAGGGTTCAGCACCTTCATCTTGGCGCTGCTCTACGCGCCAGCGGCGCTCATCGTTTGCTTCACCTACGGGAGTATATTCAGGATCTGCCGGCAGCACACAAAGGAGATCACCCAGCGCCACGCACGCTTCTGCTCGCAGACGGAGGGTGACAAGGGCGAGCGAGGGGAGCGGGTCGAGGGCTGCCCGGACAAACGCTACGCCATGGTGTTGTTCCGCATCACCAGCGTCTTCTACGTGCTGTGGATGCCGTACATCCTCTACTTCCTTTTGGAGAGTGCTGGACTGTATCACCATAACGTGGCGTCCTTTCTAACGACGTGGTTGGCGATTAGCAACAGCTTCTGTAACTGTCTCATCTACAGCCTCTCTAACAGTGTCTTCCGGAAAGGTCTCGGCCGCCTCTTCAGCCCCTTGTTCCCGTCCTGCCTTGGCTGCGCCGCCAAGAAGGCTCCAGCTCCCGTCTGCCCGCGACCAGACCCTCGATGCAAAGTATGATTCCTGGCAACAACGAATTTTTGGTCTGGTCACTTTGGAGGCACGGCCCTCTGTGTGTGCTCAGCTGCAGAGCATGACAAAGGTGTTTGTGGTCCCGGCATTGAAATGTGTTGAGGACCTCCTGCACGGGGCACGGAGAGGTGCCCGTGCAGACGCCTGTTGGTCGTGTCAGAAGCTGATTGTGCGGAAAAAAAACTGAGGCTGTAAAGTTTCCTCTTGGATGCTCATCAGCGTGATGCTGCAGCAATGACAAACTGATGACACAGAGTAAAGAAGTTTGCTGTTGATAGCAAATTAGATTTGTGTATTTTAATTAAATTGATTTAATGAACACTCCTGCACTGACTTAGGAACTCCCAGATGCAAAAAAAAAAAAAAAAAAAGGACTTCACAGTGCGACTTGTGTTGTGCAATATACTGAAATGCAAAAAAAAGTTTGAATCTTGATCTTTTCACGCCTGACTGAAAAAAAAAATCTGTACATTGTTTTGGTTCTTCCAGGGTAGAAAATGTTTAACACTTGAAACTGACTACTGATCTGTTTCCCCCGAGATACTGACGAGCGAACGAGTGACTGAAATCATGTGTTAATCAGCCATTCAGTGTGTGTGTGAGATAAAAATGTGTGTCCGATGGACTGTAAGCTCATTTCCCAGAGAGAAGATTGAGGTTTATTCTGGAGCTTGTGTGTTTTATTCAAAGGATTCCTCTCCTTTGAAGCTGGGTGTCGGTGGGAAGCTCCGAGTATGTTTACACAGTCTCGGGTTTTGCATGGAAATATTGACTTAAGAATTAGCTCTACTTTCTACGACGGCTGCTGACCCGGGAAGTCTCCCTGTCGGCACACGGCGGTGCAGCCTCGTCAATGAGACAACAAAGTGTAATTATCTGGGAGAGTTTTAATCTCTCTGCATCTCCTCCTCAGGTTTATCAGCTGTTCTCCGTTCGGCCCCCCGGGGCTGTTGCTCTTTTATCTCAGCTGGATCGCGATGTGACTTAAATCACAAGTCACATCGCAAGATAATCACCTCCTGACCTGTTACGCAGTCGTCGTCGGGGGGTTGATAATCAAGCTGCTGTCTGCCCGGGACCCACACGGGCTCCGATTTAAAGACTAACTCCATTGTGATCTTTGACGTTGCTGCTGTTCCGACCGGTGAGGAGCGGCGGAGAGGATCCGGCGCTGTGCTCCACGACCCCGACCGCAAGGGTGCAAGAGGGTCGGAGCACTTTTCTGAGAGCTTGTGGCTTTTTGGCTTCATGTAAATACACTTCAGAGTGTAAATATTTAAACAGCGGCTAAATGGGCCTTTCGGGGGAATTTCTCGACCTCCAGGATTAGAAACGATTTTGTGGAGAGTGCAATGTTTTTTTTAAGATGATTTATTTGTCACAGCTAAGAGGCTTGACACTGAAGCTGTTTATTTAAGTGTTCACAAGGAGAAGTGTTTCTTTATGCGCTGCAGGAAGATTTAAGACCTTGAACTTACAATTTAAGACGTAGAGTTTGCTTTTGAAGTCCCGGTGAAATATTTCTGACGGTGTCTCGCTCCTTGATTTTTTACATATTTGTAGAAATGGGAAGAGATAGAAACTGAATGGGAGGATTGTTCCGAGAGTCATGATGTTGCACAGCCAAAAATATGTCTGACTGATATGGATTTTTAGGGGCTGATACTGAAAGTAGAGACTAAAGAAATTTAGATCAGGATATATTTTTATGTACAACGATTTGGTAGTGATTCCTAATCAAACCCTTATAACATAAAACAAAGAAATATAACCAAGGCTCAATATTTAAGAGTTTAACCATAAACTTGATTATAAGAAAACACAAATACTATCAAATACATAGAACTCAGATGGCAAATATTGGAAAAAAAATCTGTTTTGATAAACAATCATAAATTTATCACATTTTTTTAACAGAATATCTTCGGGTTTGAAAAAATAAAGCTACTTTGAGACTTAAGCTTTGGCTTTGGTCAAAGTTTTACTCTTTAAATCAGTTTAAACATCTAAAAATATTTTGCTGCAAAACTGTAGAATTTCCCCCAAAAGTTTCGCAGCACTCAAACAAAGTGCACTTGTGTTTGGTGATCAAGTTGATGTGGTTATTGATTTATTTAACAGGGAAAGTTCACATGATGAGATTAATTATTACTGTAAATGTACCAGAGGAACCTTGCTGTCGCAATTCTTATACTCACTTCACAGAGAAACTGAGAATTACACAGCTACAGTATATCAGCTTCGAGCTAACTGACACTAAATCTTCAACTGTCATATGGAAACTCACGATAATATGATAAATAGATAAGAAAGTTGCTAAATCCAACCACGATGGAGACGAACTGAAACCTGCTGAACCTGCGAGCTCAATCTTGTTAAAAGATGGCGAGTGATTTGTTGTGGTTCAGCACCTGTGCTTTGGATTCACATATTTTTATTAAAGAGTCGGTGAAGTTATTTGAATTTAAATCTAGCAACAAATGGTAAATGACAGAAAGCTACAGAAAAGTAAGACTATTAAAAGGCAGGTTGTAGACTCAACGTTTGAAGTTTGGTGTATTACAAAGATTATCCAGCTATTCTCTAGAGCGTCCATTTGATCATACTGTGCATTAATTCACTGAATAATGTTTACATTGTGTATTAAATATGTATTAATATAATTTAAAAATATATTCCAGGTAAAACTTTGATGTAAAAATATGAAAGAAAATGACAAATCCACATTTATTGTCACAGGTGTGTGAAAATCTCCTAAAAGCTGTGATTGACAGTTCCTTCTTGACACAGGAAACAGCACGAGGTCCATTTGGTGACTTTCAGTTGGATCACATGATCTTCCTCGGCAGTCGGGCTCATTGCGCTGTCCTGAAATTGTAAATGTTCACATGAAATGAATTTGAATTAAATATTCATTTAAAATAGCCTCGTTTTATTGCATGGTGACAGTAAGATTAGCTGTTGCAATGATGATGATGATGATGATGATGATGATGATGATGAAGGGGGTCAGACTAAGGTCAGGGTTCAGCTGTAGGTCGTTTCCAGAGACACACCAGCTGCTGGCAGCAGGGATGGAACCTCCTCCATCCCTGCTGCCCTCAATATGTTTAGTTCTAACACTTTTCCATGTGACCATATGTTTCTGTACGTTCGCTGTGAAGGTTTCAACTTGTCCTGTTCCTGCTTGTGTGGCTGCGAACACTTCACCTGCTTCAGTCCGGCCCTGGCGTCGGTCTCGTGATGCTGCCGAGAGCAGTTTACCGACCGCACGCCTTGTCCTCGCATCATAACTGCTGCTGTGTAACACACACGATATCGAAGCGTTCCTGTTTGTCACGGTTCATGTGAGAGAACGAGAATGACCCTGGAGAAAAGCCTCTGGCCTGTCGCTGCTGACGGGTAAATAAACGAGCTAAAGCACCAAAGGTCTCAGTAAATATAGTTGTCTCCACTTTTGTGTTGATTTCCCCCCCCCCGACAGCAGCGTGAGGCCGCTCTGCTTTTAACCCTCAAACCACAACAAGTCAGTAAAAAGGAGTAAAATCCCAATGAAAGGGCTGAATTAACTGTGGATAAGTCATTTATGGAGCTACTTCGATCTGCTGCAGATTCTTGTGTAATAGTGGCTGTAATTATCTGATTAAAATGAGATGTGAAAACTGTCTTTTGTGTTGATTTGTGTCTGGAAAGCTCAGTTACCTGACGCTGCTTCCAGACCTGCACTGAACTTTAGACATGTCCCTGAAATTATCTGGAGGATCTGTGCGTGAGAACACAATAAAATGCATCATAAAGAAATAAACACATAACTTTGCAACATTGCATTTCACAATAAAACATCACAAACACTGGGTAAACGTTGGTCTTCGGGGCTAAGTGGTAATGAATGGAATAAACCAAATCTGTGTTTGCCTTGATGAGTTAAATGAATCACAATTAATCCACAATAATGATGAACACTCAGGTTATTACATCTTGCTGGAGCAGTGTTTGTTCTCCAGCAGACAAAGATCACAAAAAAGTTGATGGAAGATAAACTTGTGTCACCGAACTTGAACTCATGAACAATTGTGGGCAAACCTGCAGAGCCGGTGGTTTCTGCTGATAAACATCAGGTGTTGTGAGAGCGAGTGTCCGGGTGATGACACCGACTTGTTGACACAAGGAGACTGAGCTTGTGGAACAGTTTGACGAGTCGATGTCCGGCCAATTTCTTGGATCAAATCATTTCAGATTCACTGTTAGCGTAGGGAGCCGAGGTGTGATTACAGCGTCTCTTTAATTCCTCCTGCTGATGATCGGACTGCGATCCCCTCCTCTGTCTCGAGAGCGTTCCCCCCCGCAGCAGGGTCCTGCTTCATCTGGCTCACATGACCGTTACCCTTCTGTGCCAAGTGGCCGTTCCCACCGCGCTCACATGACACGACTGTTTGTGTTTGATGCCACTGATTGGGCTCACATGAAACGTTAATGATCAGGGGAGAGCACGTTAAGAGTCCCGTGTACAATGCGTGATTACAGTGAGGTCCCAACCGGTGAGGTGCGGAGCGCAGAGCGTCCAGAACACACATGTTGTGATGGGTGCGGACCTCGTTGGAAAAAAGACAAATGTGATTTTCAGCCCAAAGAAACGCCTTTAAACTAACAGTGAAACTCTCCAGCACATTCAGTTCAGTTCAGACACTGATGCATGTTTGTGTTTTCAAAGATAGAACTCAAACATGAAGGGGATCAACCTGGTCAGTGACCCTGAGTTTTAAGAATGTACAAAAACCAACAAATAGAAATCAGAAATAATAATTTAATAAAAAAAAAAACCTCAATGCCTTCATTTACTCTCTGATTCAAAGGAGTATTTTCCCAAATATTAAATATATATATATAAATTATAATTGTCCCTGAATCACCCAACCAATATATTGATTGTGTTCATCTGATTTTGAGCAGCAGCCCACAGCGTGAAGACTCTAAGGATCATTGACTGCCTCATATTTCTCTGACTTCTCATCCTGAGTGTGTGATCGTGTCTCTGACTTCTGTCAGGATTTCCTACAGAAGCAGTTTCAGGATCCCACGAAGCCTCGTCGCTCACAACTTTGATCCTGTTTCAAAAACATGTCATGTCAAAGATTATGTTGTTATTTTCCTGTGGGAAAATCCACGATGTTGTCAGACGCAGTCAAGAGTTACACAGAGCCCCTCGGGGGAAATGTCCTTTTTTTTCACAGAGAGGCCGACAGTGCCAAATTTGGACCAGGACTGAGAGCAGAGCACGAGTGGGGGGTTAGAAGTGGGTCTGACTTGACGAGTTTAGCTTGGAACGGTCTGGCTCTCTTCCGCCCACACATGATCATTTTCAACGGGATCTGGCACGAAGCAAAACAACTTGAATGTTCCTCTCGAACGTTTTGCACTGTGGGAGGACTTAGCAACGAACATGTCGAAATCGTAGACTGTAAAAACAAAGATGGACGACGTGTCTCCACTTCCTCCCACTATCGAGAAGTGAAGCTAAAACACGAACACATGCGCCATCAACGTTATGTGAAGCCAGAGGATTTGAATGTTTACATTTGAACATCGTTCTCCGTCTATTGGTCGGACTAACATTTGGTCCGTTGGTCCGAGGCACCTTTCATCCCTGTTTCTTTTAGTGTGGATGTATGAATCGGTGCGTCGCTATGGAAACTTAAAACCTGAAGTGGTGTCGTAAAAGGGCTGTGTGTCATTAAAGAGGGGAAAAGCTTGTGATGTGACTTTACGTCCTTAATGTTTTTCAATTTAAGCTTCCAAAAAGACAGCTTCTCCAAAATCTGATCCTTGAACCGTCACAGCAGCAGCTTTGGTAGTTTTCACTTATCTGTTGACGCCGTTGAACACAGCAGATGGTCTGATGTGGGGGGGGTTTTTAGCGGCTGTACAGTAGATTCAACAGCTTTCGGCTGGTAATGAGATTACTGTAACCTTGTTATCGGCAACCGTTTTTTTCTTTTGAGTCTTGTGCCCTGTGTCAAAGCATCTGTGTCCACTCTACGTTGTCTCTAGAAAGACACTGTCCACTGTCAAAACACGTATACACATACATCAATGTCTGTGTCCCATCCGCCAACATGGAGGAGGAGGGGTTTATGACCCTACACTGCAGCCAGCCACCAGGGGCCAATCAATATGCTTTGGCTTCACTTTTGAAGCTGCACACATATCCATATATGTCTCTGAGAGTTTAACTACAACATTTTAAACCTTAAAATGATGTGACAGGTTCTCTGTGAAGTTGATAACCCGTCTCACCTCAGCTCCCCTGATGTTGACAGGGTGTGTGTGTGTGTGTGTGTCTGTGTGTGTGTGTGTGCGTGTGTGTGTGTGCGTGTGTATCACGAGGAGAGAGAAGTGATGTGTGCAGAGTGTGAATCAGACTGGTCAGGGTCCAGGCCTGGGGGTGTAAAGTGGTAACACTGCAGCTCAGTCACCCACGTAGCTCGTTAACGTTTGATCGTGTGCTCGCTTATTGATTATTCATGTCTGAACAGTGTTTGCATCACCTCTGAAACTTAATGTCTACACCTCTGCTGACAAGTGGCATTGTTTGCAGCGTGGTCCTCTGATTGGCTGTATTGTTGATGCTGTGTAGTGTGTGTGTGTAGTGTGTAGTGTGTGTGTGTACGGGGTGGTTGTGTGTTGTGTGCTTAGGATCCTGAGCGATAAGAAGGTGGGGGTCCTATCTGTAATCAGAGAGACGGAGGCGGGTGAAAACAGCCTGTTCATGCTGCTGGTAATTCTAATGGCTGAGGAGACGAGGCTGGAGCCAGGACGACTCACCTGACTGCTATCACACACACAGACACACACACACGACACAGACACACACAGGCACACACACACACACACAGACACACACACACAGACACACACACACACAGACACACGGACACACACAGACACACACACACAGACACACACACACAGACACACACACACACACACACACACACACACACACACAGACACAGACACACACACACACAGACACACACACAGACACACACACACACACACACACACACACAGACACACACACAGACACAGATAAGCATTCTCCACAGACATACATACTGCAGTTATGTGAACAGTTCTGAGAAACAGAAATGATGAGTTGAGTTTAAGTTCAGTCGGCAGTTCCAGGGAAACACCGTGAAACTCTGTCTGTAAATCCCTCGTGCTCTGTTCTCTTTTGAGAAAAGGACAAATATGAATAACATACAGTAATATAATATATTTTGGGCCGCTCCGTCCATCGATCACTCTTCTGCACAGTCTCCGAATTATGTCCTTAATGCAGGAGTGTGTGTAGGCGAGGAATATTTTGGTTTAATTTCTGTAACCGTGGGAGGAAGTGGAGACTGAACCTCACACATTTAACTTAAAGATTAAAATTTCAAAAAGGTCTTTAAATAAAGTTGGGACCAGAAAAGAAATGTCCCCACTTTCAGGTCTTGGTCCTCACAAAGACAGAAGAACAGAGACCACACACACTTCTTTCTCTCATACCTTTCACAGTCGCAGAATTAATTATAGCAGCGTGATGTAATCTGGGTCCCTGTGTGTGTGTGTGTGTGTGTGTGTGTGTGTGTGTGTGTGTGTGTGTGTGTGTGTGTGTGTGTGTGTGTGTGTGTGTGTGTGTGTGTGTGTGTGTGTGTGTGTGTGTGTGTGTGTGTTAGACCCTGATAACCAGATGATGTAAACACTGATCTCTATCGTTGCCCTAGAACTCTGCACTGCTAAAGAAATATCTGCTGCTCCTTCACATCAATAACTCATAAATCATTACCCCTCTCAGTCTGAGGCAGTGTTACGATCACTGTGAACTCAGAGGAACAGGGAGCAAGCACACTTTGTTCTCTGGAAATATGTCCCTGCCACGTCCCTGATCTTTGACTGGTGCTTTAATGATGTTTTGCTGCTTAGAGCAGTGCATTTAAATACAGTTTATACAGGATGTCTCGTTGAGTCGGTCGTTCTCAGGCGATAAAAGTCCGTCTCGATGTGATTTACGTCTCCTGTGCGACCTCCCGGTGAACGGACGTGACCGGTGGCTTGTTTGACTTGTGTTCACCAGATCCCGACTGATGGGAACGTTGGGAGGCTGAGGTAGATTCCAGTACAATGTTCCACTCCAACACATCAGCTGGTTTATATTTAAAAGACAGTCAATGATTCCTATGATGTTGTTATCGAACCCTCATGAGGTCAACTGCAAAATGAACTCGGCTTCCGTCTCTGTTCATTATCCCGACTTCCTGTCATTCTTCACCTCTCATTCACTCACTTTCTCTCTCTCTCTCCGTCAGTCGTGTCATTATCCTGTTCGTGTTCTTCCATTAGCTTCTGGAACACTAGTGAAAATAAGAGCACGGTTCTTCTTCTTCTGTTGAATTCTTGCTGCTTCTTCAGTACACAACCGCGAGACACCCCCTCCGCCCTGTTTGTCCACACTGGGCGTCTGCAGCAAACACGGCGATCCAACAGAGATACTTGTGAATTTAAAATTCCCATTCTATCAAAAATATAAATGTTTTTTATGACACAGTTAGTATAACTTAGATATGAGGGCCTTAGAAATCGTACACACTGCCCCTTCAAGAAGATCCTGTTATATTTGATTGCTTATTTTCTATTGGCTGACCAATTGGTTAGTTGACCAATTATTTCCAGGTCTAATTTGAGGTTTGCGGTGTTTGTAGGAGGTGGAATCCGCGTCTGACATTTTTCTTCACGCCTTCATTTGACGCGTTTCATTCAAGTGGCCACAAACGAAACCACTCGGAGTAAACGTCCTCCGACAGACGTGTCCTCCGACAGACGTGTCCTCCGACAGACGTGTCCTCCGACAGACGTGTCCTCCGACAGACGTGTCCTCCGACAGACGTGTCCGACTGGACGTCAGGAGGAAGGTGACTGAGTTGATCCCTTTTCAGTTTCGGGACTTTTTGAGGGAGATTACATTACTGAACAATTTACTCTGAATGAAAGGAATCCATGTTAACACGCACGCACACACACACACACACACACACACACACACACACACACACACACACACACACACACACACACACACACACACACACACATGTTTGTACTGTACTTGTATCATCATGTGGATCTGCAGCAGTGAAAACAAGTCTTAAAGGTACAGCATTGATCATTTATAAAATGTTACTCACATTTTCTCAGAAGTGATATCTCCAGTTTTCTGTGACCGATCAGTCCAACAACAAAATATTTTTTACTGTCACGCATGACAAAAAAAACCCGGAAGAAGCTCAAACCAGAAAATATTTTTAATTTAATCTGAAAAATGAGCGAGAACTTCAGTTACTCATCACAATATTTGTAGATGAAATTGTCTTCTGGCTTAAAATGGCAGAATATGAACTATTATGTTACAAAACTATAAAACACTGTCGTCCAAGATGTTTGGACTTTCAATTCTTTCAGGTTCATGTTCATTTGACAAACGGTTGCACGTTCAGTCGGTGAAGGAAAAGGACGCGGCCCCTGATTTGAGACACACTTAGGATCTAATCCACCATTAATATCACCAGTGCTGATACAAAGGACTTCGAGGCTTTGAGACGAGAGAGACAAAGTGTTTTCTCTCCGTCACTTTTTTTCTTTAGCAGCTTTTCAGTCTCACGCCTGCAAAAAGATCTCATATCTCCAACGTGTCGGCTCTCCAGGAACCAACAAGCAATTCTTTGTTAAAACCTGAGGGCAAAGTTTTTTCTAATCGTACTGACTTGTTGTGCAAACTTGAGCGTTCCAAGAATTTTATCAGTTATTGGACTGAAAGAAAAACATGAAAATACCACAAGTGGAATCATCAGGGTTTCAGCTGAGGATGTTTTTCCCAGTAATGTTTCTGTGCTTGTTTCCTTTAATGATGTGAAGATAAGATGAAATACAGGTAATTTTTTTTGTCTACACATTTTTTGTCTGATTTATTATTGTGTTCACTATTAATCCCCTAATGTTAGTCAACTCCAGTCAAGTCAGATTTTTACATATTAGGTTTATTTTGTTAAAAACAACGACGATAGAACCAAAACACAATGCAAAGGAAAAATGCAGAAACAAAACGTCCCAGAAGATGAAATAATGATCGACATGAACCGAATCAGGATGAATTCAAATCCAGATAAACTACAATCATCTGTTCTGTGGTTGTTTCCCTAAGTTTTGGGCCTAAATACATTTTATTTTCACATTCTTCTGAGGTCACTGTGACCTTTTGACCTTTGACCACTGAAATCTAATCAATTCATCTTTGACTCCAAGGGACAACTGGTCCAATACTTAAACCACTTAATAAACCTATAATATACTTATACCATTTAAATACTAAAAAACGTTTCCACATGAGGAAAATCATGTGAAAGTATTGTCAACATAGTAAATATAGTGAGACAAAACTCTCACGTTTCAGCTTTCCAGGAACAAACGATTTTTTCTTACAGCTTGAGGGCAAAGCAATTTTCATATTTCATCTTATCCGTCTTGTTGTGCAAACTCAATTAATGGACGAGTGTGGAACTGAAAGAAAAACATTTTGACATGTGAGAATTTAAACTAACCCCAATTAAAATACTTCACAGTATTGCTGTCGCCCTCGGGATCTCAGAGATGAAACGCGAGGAAGCCAATAGACTTCTCTGTATTTTCTATATTCTGCACCAATAGGGAATTTACTATAAATCACTTATTGTTTGCATGATGACATTTCAAAACTGAGAATGTGTTCAACGCATTTGGGAAATTTGGGAAATTTGCAAAATTTTCCAATTTGCAAACAGTTGGAAAACAACTAGGAGCAGATAGAAAACATCCAAATCCAATCCTTCAACTATATTTATATACGTGACGATCACACTGCAAATTAACGACCATGGTAAAAGCACGAGGCTGAAAATAGTCGGGACAGCTGCACTTTAATCGTTAATAACGAGTCTTTTCATCACTGTTTAACTCACATTTCTTCAGCCGAGCTTGACGAATGACTTCTGTGCGGCTCTGGCAGAATCGCACAGCAGCAGCTGTCGCATCAACAAAGCTGAATGGATTTTAATAAATGTTTCTAACACACGTCTCAACAAACACAACAACTCTAACACCTGCTTCCCTTTCTCCTGCTCTTGTGTCCCCTGCATCACTTTTCTCCTGGCGACTGGGAGGAGTGAGCCGTAGTGTTGTTTCACACGATTAAACTGGTGTCTTAACTTTTCTCTGTGTCACTTCGCACCGTATCTTACTCACCGATGCGGCTCGGGATGGATTCGATTGGCTGAGTGACATCACGTGAGATGATTGACAAGCCATGCGATTGGTCTGTGGGTTTCCTGGGCCACTGGTCGAGTGCGTAAACGCTGCGTCGGCTGAAATATAAACGCTCTTTGATTCTCAGGGATTTAGCGGGTTTTAGCCAATCGTCCCGATATGATGGCGTCTGTGTCCGTACCTGGACTGAGGCCCGCCTACTAGTGAGCCTTTAAAATGACAGAAATAGAAATGAACCCAATCCACCACAGAGGAGGTTTGTGTACTTTGGACTTTTAACAGCATCACAACTGTGCAAGTCGAGGAACTTAACTGTGTGAAGATGGGTGTGATCCCATTCATTAGAGACACATGAACTCTCCTTCCTCTGTTGCTTCTTCCTTCCTCTTGTGCTTCCTTCCTTCCATGCTCCCCCCCCGCCCTCCCTCCCTCCTTCACCTCCCCAAAAGCAGCAGCAGCAGCAGAGTCGGGGTCCAATCTATTATTCAGCTGCTCTGCTGCACATAAACAGAGCATCAATAATGGAACCAGCAGCTAATTAATCATTGAATACAGCAGGAGCGTAATCTGTGGACGGCTACAGAGAATATGCAGTGTGTGTGTGTGTGTGTGTGTGTGTGTGTGTGTGTGTGTGTGTGTGTGTGTGTGTGTGTGTGTGTGTGTGTGTGTGTGTGTGAGTGAGGGTCGGCGGTGACAGTGATTAGTTTGCGTGGGAAGCGTTCACTTCCTGCTGCAGTTACAGTCACATCAGCATCTTCTCTCCTCCGTCTGCTGATGGACGGAGGAGAGAAGATGTTACAATAGATCTGTGACGACGCTCAAATACATGATAACACACACACACACACACACACACACACACACACACACACACACACACACACACACACACACACACTAATACAAGTTTTATTTAAAAGAATAATAAGTGATTTATACATAATAATCCTGTTCTTATTCCAGATGTGTGAATAGAATTGTAATTTTGAAAATTTGAAGAATTAAAAAAAACAAAACAAATGTCTCTCCCAAAGCGAAGCCAAAATGTCTCGATCGCCCCCTGGTGGCTGGCTGCAGTATAGGTTGTAAACTCTTCTCCATGTCAGCATACGGGACACGGACCAAACTATGGGTTCTGTAATTTGAGCTAGTTTTTATCACACAAAGATTCAGCCGAAGAAACATCACTGAGCGAGTTGAGCTCACAGGGTTTAAAAATCTTATTTTCTAAGTTTCAGAGAAGATCAGCGTTGAGCTCAGATCATTTTTTCCATCGTGCCTGAGGACGAGCCCCCAGTCTGAGAACTGGTTGCCGTCCTCATGACGTCCAGGCTGCGTTCGTGCTCGTATTATAACAACTCATATTTGCTCTTCATATTCGACGGCTCTCTTCTTCCTCGTCTTATCACTGACAAGTCTTGTTCCACTGTTTTTTGTGGATGTTTTGACGTCGACCCAGACAATATAATGATGATTTTTTTTTCCATTTGGTCCGTGACCGTCTCGCTTCCTCTCAGGATTGTCGGGGCTGAAGTCAGGATGGTTTTTTAGGCTCCGGCTGGATCGATTGGCCTCCGGCTGCGTCTCCACAATACAGCCCAGTGTTGAGCGGAGAGACAGCAGCTCTGTTATCAGTCGGTCTCATGATCTGCAGGTGCAGCAGCTAAACCTCGGCTGGATCAGGCTGCGTTCACAGCATCACATGGGATTCAGATTTCATCTTTCATGTCTTCACTCACTATTTATTACTTTAGAACATTTGAGAAAAGACTGGATATTGTATAACCCATTCATACGTGTTTAAAAACAGTTTATTGTATAAAGACAAAGCACAAGGTCTGTCCTGATCATTTTCAGATTTGTTTGCTTGATAAAGAACTAAAGTAATTATGAATTACTAACTAGTTCACTGTAAAGTCAAAGGGATTTTACTCTGATCGATTGGTTTGAAGTTAGTTCGAGTCATATCTCATATATATATATATATACAGTGTATTATATATTATATATATATTCTCAGGAAGTGACATCAGTAGGCTTCCAGGTTTAATCCTTTATTTTCAGTGGCTGGAGTTAGGGAGTGTTTTCAAATTACTTTGGACGACAAAAGCACAAGATGGTGGCGCCGGGATCCAGGATGTTCTGAGCTTGATTCTTCTACAACAGGAGGAAGTGAAGACAGCATTCGTTATTCATCCCTGACGAATCTGCAGAGAAATAGTTCTTCTATAGTCAAGTTTCCATTTCTTCTTCTGTTCAAATCTTCTGTATCTCAGCTGAAACTCCTGAAAAGCAGGACGTCTCAGGAAGGGACAAGAATACAAGGACTGTGATAGAACAAGTCTTTATGGGGCCGAGGACTTCTGAGCTTCCTCGTGATGAACACGCAGGGCCTGTTTACTGCCGCCGCTTCCAACGCTCACCATCTTTTAGGAAACACTGTGGTCTGAGCGCTGAGGCTGTGATCAAAATAAAAATACCCTGTGAGAACAACTGTATGAAATCAAATATTTGGCAGAGACAACAGCCGGTCTGTGATTCAGTGACGTTCATCCTCAGTGTCAGTAGGAGACAAAGCAGCCAGTGTTGGTGCCGCTGCAGCTGATCTCAGGTCAGTGTCTCACAGAGGTCTGCTGCCATCTCCTGGTTCAATTCAACGTCTCAATGTACACGAACCAGTGGTGGGGACGAGCTTGAGGTCGTCCCAGCTGCTTTCTGAAGGTCGGGTTCAGGTTTGGTTCTGGGGCAGTTCGGGCATTTAGTTGTAATCTAGTCATGAAAAGATAAATGAAGGTTGTGTCTGCTCCTCGGAGGAAACTCCACTCCAGCAGAGGGCGCTGTGACCTCACTGCAGAAACCCCTGAGCACAGCTCCACTCTCAGGCTGCAGGAAAGTTTTATGTTGTCCTAAAATCTTTCATCCGTATATATTTCAAATTTAGAGACTTGTGTGTCTGGACATGAGAATAAACAACGATGTAGATGTTTCACTTATGAAATTTCAGCTCCATAAACAAACAGGAACCGACAGAACGACTCATATTGGAACCAAATCAGTGATCAGCGATCATCCAACAAGAGATTTCACACATGCGTCATCCACACGTTAATGTGATCACAGTAGAGGTGACAGCAGGTGAAGGTGTTGTCGTTGTGCTTCTCAGAAGATTGTGTAACCACACAAACATCACCAGGTAGAAACAGTCAGAAAGTTAAGTTAATGGTCGACGTTTTATCTCGTGACCTCATCGTTGTCCTCTGAGCTCATTGGTCTGAAACCTGCAGCCGAAGTCTGCGCTGCAATGCATCATGGTCCTTGAGCGCTGATATAAGATGGGACACACTGTGAAGGCAGCATGTGCCCATGTTGCGTAATCCAACACCTTCTGGCTTCTGTCTCAGCGCTAAAAATACCAGCAGGATCTGGACCTCCATCTGATACGTCCCCTAGTCTGCAACCGCACAATCCTGACGCACAAAAAGAAACGCACAACATCCTCCCCACTGATTTTATATCACACACAACATCCTCACCTGATTTTATATCACACACAACAAACACACAACATCCTCCCCACTGATTTTATATCACACACAACAAACACACAACATCCTCACCACTGATTTTATATCACACACAACATTCTCCCCACTGATTTTATATCAAACACAACAAACACACAACATCCTCACCGCTGATTTTATATCACACACAACAAACACACAACATCCTCCCCACTGATTTTATATCACACACAACAAACACACAACATCCTCCCCACTGATTTTATATCACACACAACAAACACACAACATCCTCCCCACTGATTTTATATCAAACACAACAAACACACAACATCCTCACCGCTGATTTTATATCAAACACAACAAACGCACAACATCCTCACCACTGATTTTATATCACACACAACAAACACACAACATCCTCACCACAGATTCTTTATCACACACAACAAACACACAACATCCTCACCACAGATTCTTTATCACACACAGAACTGTCTCAGATTTTCAACAACAAAGAAAGTCAAACTGTGAGAGAAGTTCTAACTTTACTTCTGACTTTTTGACGCCGTTGAGATAAAAGCCAGGAAGTTGTTGCTCGACTGAATAACTTCTTTGATTTCAGATTTGTTTTCGGACCCACACTTGTTGTGTAGGATGTTGTCGACTCAGGCGTCGTGTCACCGAGCAGCCGGGCGGCAGCGCAGGTCGGCGGCAGGAGGGAAGCTGCCGGTTCGAGGACGCGGCGCTCGGCCTGCGAACAGCAGCAGATAAGTACAACGTGTTGTGTGTCCACTGTTCTGATCAACCAGGGAAACGCTGATTGGACTCAGTCTCAGAACAAGAGGAGATTTCCTCTGTGACATTTACAGATTTAAGGTTTCGCTCAAAGCTTTAAACCAATCAGGGTCAAGAAGAGGTGATGACGACGGGACGCACGTGTCTCCTCTCCCTGATTTACAGTGTGGAAACTGACCAGATGAGATGTGAACAATGTGAGAAAACATCCTTGAATGTATTATTGCTTAAGAGGAGGAAGTGGAGACACGACGTCCGTCTTTATTTCCTGTCTGTGGCTTTAATACGATTATGTTAATGTCTTCATTGTCCCGAACAAACTCAGTCGAGCTTCAGTTTTGATCATTTTGTCGAGCTGGAGCTTAATTTCATGCCAACATGCGTCTTGTCACTCAGTTAGACCTTTGACCTCTGACCTCTGACCTCTGTGGTACAGATGGGACCTGTGGGACAAGTCTCGTGTTATGTTACTGTTGAAGGATGAAAACCTTGAGAAATTTAACCTGGAATAAAAGCTTTTTTTTGTTTTTAAATTAAATGTTTTGGGGGAAAATTTGTCATTATTTCATCTCTAAAAATAAAACCCCTCAGAGCTGGAGCTGTGATTAAAGGTGAAAAATGAATCTCTGCCTCGGGGGAAGTGAAGGTTTATATAATGGACACAAATAATAAATATTCCAGTCATAAACCAACAGGTAATAACATCAACACTGTTTATATCCCTCTGCTGTGTGATGCTGCTGGCAGGAAAGAGAAAAGGTGATGGTGTGGCGTCGAGGTGACGACTCCAGCAGAGTCACCAGCCGACGTCCTTCCTCTTCCTCTTCCTCTTCCTCCTCACAGCTGCTCGGTAACAGCTGCTTTAAAAGGTTCGTCTGGTGCCGGTATTTGATTCTCACGGTTTGTAATCACACGTTTCCTTCACTCGCTCAGATTGAATTCGCTCCTGCAGCAGCCGAGCGTGACCGGACCAACACCAGCCCGGATGAAGAAGGTGAGGAAACAAAAGGGAAAGTCCCAAATCAACAAACTGCTCGAGCTGCAGCACAGACTGGAAATGAAAGATCTGTTATTTGAGGTTATGAAACGGGCTGAGAGGTAATGATTGACAGCTGAGACTGACTCCTCATTGGTGCACAGACGTTTGAATCTGTTAATATTTGGCTTCATTTCTTTATTTCCAGTTTATGATCTGAACTGTCACTGGAACTTATTTTACGGTGGTTCAGAAACAACAAAACTATGAAGTGAGAAGAAAATATAACTGGTCTGTGAGCAGGTCGAGATTAAAGAGGTTTTTGCAGAAATGAGGCGTTTGGTGTATTTAGAAATAAATCAGTTAAGATTCTGTAGTTCTGTAAATCTAAATCAATTGTTTAAAATTTACTAACAAGCAAAAATTAACATTTTCTTGTGTCTCAAATATAATTTACTATAAATGCATAATACATGTAGTTATACATTATTTGTGTAGTACTTATTAAATCTTAAAAACAGATGATGACAAACTTCCTTTTGAAGATGATTTAAAACTGTTTTTGTAAACTTGTATGAATTATTGTGTTGTTGCTCTGGATAATCAAAGTAGTACTTCACGTAATATATGCAATAATGTTTAATTTGAGATTAAATACCATAAACATACCAATACAGTGTTATAGACAATCTGTAAAATGTAATTAACTAGGAGTATTTATCATATATCATATCTGACAGTGCTTTCAATACAAAGCTACTTCAGTCACTACTGTATTTACATTCAGAGATATGTTATAAATACGTTTCTTTACCCGTCAGTGGGTTTTACATATTCAAACATATTAACATGTTTACATATATTGAAAACTCACAAACATCCATATGTACAGAGTAGTAAATATTGTATTTACATACAGCAGATCACATTGTTTGTTTCAGCTCGGAGTCGAGTTGCTTTGGAACACGGTGAGATTCCCGAAGGCAGGAGAAGTATTGCTTTGTGTTTTATTGATGTTTTTCCAAACCAAGCCCCGGCTGCAGCCTCTTCCTCGCTCAAACCAAACCTGGAGCCGGCACAGCGTCGCCCGCGGCGCGCTCTCCTCCATATTGCTTTCAGTATTGCTGCTGTGTCTCACGTGGAAGCAGAAACCCGGGGGAGCGGTGCTGCAGTAATTGAGAGGCGCTGACAGAGTTTAATAAGGGCCGGGGATTAAACAGGAGGTCGAGTCTGTGGCCGAGCGAGTTCTCGGAACATCGGCGGGGTCAGAAAAGATCCTGAGGGCCCAGGTGGATGATTATAGGGGTGTGGATGGTCTGCGGCTGGTAATAGGCACTGTCGATGTACAGGCCGCCTGCAGGAGACACGAGCAGTGGGGGTTAACAGCAGCACAAATCATCACCTGCTAGTTTAGAACCTCCTAACATCTAGTGGAGTCTCCCCGGATCCTGAAAGGTCGAGGGAAATAAGTAGATTCAGTGCAGCCGTCACGTTTATCGATCAAACTGCGGCTCTGCTACGTTATTTCTCTCCGGGATCGTCAATAAGTTCCCATCCAGAAACAAAGGATCCGCAGGTTACACACAAAAAACAGACCACGAGTTTACAGCTGATCAATAATCTGATTTTCTCCAAACTTCATTTCGGACTCGTGGTTTTATTCTCTTCACCTCCGTCACTGATATGTTTCTGCAGAAGATCAATAATAAAAGTTTGGCGCAGGTTTATCTTTAAAGACGTTTTAGCTTTGACAGTGATTGTTACCTGTTCTCACTCCCGTCTGTTTGAGATCACACAAAAACTACCGAGCATGTTGATAAGAAACTTGGTGGAAGGATGAGACGTGGACTGAAAGAGAACTTGTTGAATTTGACTTAACTTAAGATAAAATAACTTAAGATGAATAATCTACAAAAGTGTCTTTGAAAATAAGCTTTTTTTATGCAGCAAAGAGTCTTAACCCACAAAAAAAACCCATAAATCATGACGACTCACCCCGTTGACAAAAATATTCATTTATTTTAAAAGAATATTATCTACAAACAGGTCAAAGTAAAAATCTCCCTGAAAAGAGAGTTTTATAATAACTCAACACAAAATGGCTCAAACAGAAGAGAAAGTGTAAACATCAAATATCCAAACTGAAAGAAAACGTGTGTCAGTGAATCAGAGGGACGTGAACCTGCTTCTTCAAGAAAAGACAAGGTTCACATCCACGAGTTAAAGTTCTCTGATCCATCCCATGTTTACTGATCTGTGGCTGTTTCTTACATTTGATATTTAGGAGGCTACAGTGAATTAAATATATCTACATTAGATATTTATTTATTTCTCTATTTAACCACAAACAGTGACTGGTTTTATCGGGGAATCTTTTTAGTTATAATTGCAAATTTACGGTGTAAAGTTCTGGGATGTTTAGTTAGTTATATATATATATATATATATATATATATATATATATATATGTGTGTTTTCCACACAATGAATTCAATCTATTGGAAGAGGGAGGCTCACAGTCTGGCAGCTGAAACTATGAGGTCTGACTGTCTGCGAGGACGGCAACGACTTTATGGAAGATAACGCAAACAAGCAGAAAATTGTGCCACAAATATTTCTGCACAAAGTTATACAAAGCAGCGATGGAGCAAAACACCAAGGTAGAGAATATAATATCTTGTGATATTATGAGAAGTGTAAAAAACATTTTCTGGTTCATTATGAAACTGTGGACGAATTAGAAGATGATTAATGGGAAACACTGCGTTTGTTTGTTTGTTTGTTCGCAGGATTACACAAAATCTGCTGAATTGAACATTCAGATATTAAACCATTGGTCAGTCAATAGAATTTGTTTGATTTTAATTTGGTAAAAATCGTCTGTTACATGTTATTGTAGATAAATGATTATTTTCTGCTGCGTTCACGTCATGTAGCAGAAGTTGTGTTTAAGACTCAAAGTGTTTATGAAGTAAACTGGTTTACCGGATGGTTTTAACGGTTTGATGACTTCAGAGCTGATTTGTCAGAGCCCAACGTTCTAATGAGCAGATTGAATGTAATGAAGGTGCAGCAGGAACTTGGTGCTGATGGAGAAACGGGTCAGAAAAAGGAGTGATTTCCTGTGAGATGAGTCTTAATAAGGGTAGAGGTGGGTGACGGGGTACGTTGGGGGGACTCTGATGACTGGGAGAACTACTGAGGACATTCTGGAGGGAAAACCTGAGGAAGAGCAAGGAAAAAGAAAAGAAATAATAATATTGGGATGATGTGATGAAGATTTAATGGATTGATCAGTTATTGATGAAGAGGATCTCACCGTAGGCAGGGAGGGCCCCTGCAGGGCTGTAACCGTAGGGAGCGCCGAAACCTGTGAGGACAGAAAATACACAACTTCACTGATATATAGACACAGTTAATAATTAGACTATTAATTGATTAATTGTTAATCAACTGAGAACAGGAATCTGCGATATAAAATTTGCTGTTTCCTCCAGGGTCAGTTTATTAGGTACACGTAGCTAAACCACTGCAGCCGAACAGAACAGTAAATCATTAAGTTTATGATGATCAGGTTTTGTTTTCTTCTTTATTTCTAGTTCAACATCTTCTTCGACATTGTGAGAATTTACTGAGTAAATCATGGATCTTGATGAGGAAAAAATCTGTCGTATTTCCGAACCTAAATCCGCTCGATGGTTTGGCCTCGTTCTGGACGAGACGTCTCTGAGGTGCTCGGGTGTGTGTCGCTCACCTGGGGGGATGTATCCGTGTGTGGGGGGGGTGCTGATGTAGGGAGCTCTGGGGATGACGGGGACCCGTGGAGGTCTGGCAGCGAGGGCCGGGAGGGTCAGCATCGACGCCATCGGTCGCTTTGGCTGCAAACACACACACACACACACACACACACACACACACACACACACACACACACACACACACACACACACACACACACACACACACACACACACACACACACACACACACACACACACACACACACACACAGAGTTGACGATGTGTTATTTCAGGCTGCAGGAGAACCGCTGCTGTCGGCGTCGTCCCGGCCGACCACTCACCGGAGGATTGGGCCGTTTCTTCTTGCTGCTCGTGGATTTGCAGCCGGAGAACAGGCTGTTCAGGGCGGCTAACGCTGCGCTCGCTTTGGCTACTTTCTTATTGGGACCCGTTCCCCGAAAAACCTGCTTGTCCACTTCCACCTGTCACACGACACAAAGACATACGAGCTCAAGCATTTTAATGTGGCTTCAGTTGTTGTTCGTTATTTAGCAGGAATACGCAAAAACTCTTTTCTTGAACGATGGGACTTGAGGAAGAATTGAGGTCTTTTTTTTTTTTACATTTTGCTTCATTCCTCAGAGAATAATTCCTGAATCTCGATGAAAGAACTCGGACATGTTTAGAGAACTGATATCTGAGTGTACGTTGGTTCAGCTTGATTGAATTGAAAGAGACTGACCTTTGGTTTGTCAACAGAAATGTTGTATGAATAATTGATTCAATAAAACTACTGAACGTTTGCTTGTTTAAGCTTTTTACAGCTCAGTTTATTGTAGATAAATTACTTTGACTTTTGTTTAACATATGTTGCAGATGAGAAAGAGACGTGTTTTCGTACCTCTATGATGAAGCGCTTGTCGTAGCTGCTGCCGCTCTCTGAGATCAGCTCATACTTGAGGCCGCGGCGTTTCTCGTTCAGCTCCATCACCGGGTTCTTACCTCCCGCCGTCAGAATCGGACCTGGAGCTCTGGACTGGAGACGGACAGAGAATCAGGCCTGACGTCCTGCTCCACTGAGTTAACCACATTATATTATATATGATGAAACTGTAACTGAAGAACCAGATGTGTAAACGTGACTCTTACCATAAAAGTCATTAAAACTTTGAACTCTGCAGTAGAAATGTTCTTTGATCTTACTGTGATGTCATTTCCTGGAGAATCTCCAAATGCTTCATATCTTCTAAATCTACGACCTCTGCTAAAAGGTTACGTCGGGTCATAAATCTTAATAAACAATAAAAGTACTGATATTATTCATCTAGTATTGATACAAAAATAAATAAAACAAATAATTCTAAATAGAGAAACATGAAGAAAATATATCTGTAACACTTCCTGAACATGTTTTGGTTCCCCCCCCCCACCACTCTCTAGCGCCACCATGTGTCATCAACACAGGTTTCACAGCAGGTAACTAAACATAATGACGTCATCACGAGCGTTAGAGAGGTTTTGACTTTCTGCTGCAAAAAGAGTTCATGTTTTAACTATTATGTTTTTTATTTAAGATCGATTTAAACAGGAAGATGTTGACAACACTTCCAGTGAGGATCTTTTATCAGAGAGTTAAATATTTAATAATATTTATAACACTGACTATAACAGGACGACACTTGAAATAAAGAAAAATTCATTATTTATAATTTGTTATCGAGCTCATTGATGTTACTGTGATTAGTGAAGGATCTCATCACTGTTCGTCTGAGCGTCAATCAAAGAGTGAGAGTTAACAATCCCAGTGTTTTCTTGTGTGTGTGTGTGTGTGTGTGTGTGTGTGTGTGTGTGTGTGTGTGTGTGTGTGTTTCCCACCTCCTGTGTGTCTGTGGAGGAGGTGATGGAGGTGGAGCTGGAGCTGCTGGACATCCTGTCGTTCTTGCCTTCGCCATCTGACTTCTCGTCGGCGCTCAGCGAGTCCACGTCTCCGTCGCCGGCGAGAACGAAGCCCAGAGCCTGCAGCGCCTGAAGAGGGACGACACGTCCGAGTGAGTCACACTTTCACATCCATCATCTCTGACTGTCCATGAGCAAGGCATTAAAACCAGCGAGCTGCTGTGAAGTGGACATCAACAACACCACACAGACTGGCTGTGCCGGACGTGTGAAGAAACGTGTGTGAAAAACAAAACACTCATACATCATTGCTCAAACCCTTATTTTCATTATTGATTAATCTTCAGATTTTTTGTTTTGTTTATTATTAGTTATGAATTGTTTGGTCCGAGTTCGCTGGAGTCCAATAGTGACAACTTCAAACATCTGAGCTTTGGAACACCGGATATTCAGTTTACTGTGAATCCTAAAAACTGGGGAAAGTGTTCTTTTTAATTTAATTTAATAAAATCATGACTCATAAAATCCACTCAAACAAGAGTTTCCAGCCTCTTTTCTGCAGCCGCTCTGTGAAACTGTAAATGTTCGTGCATCATCTTCGTTTGCTGCGATGCCAACGTTGGTTTTTCCGCAGTGAAACACTTCAAACTGTAAATACCTTGAGGGCGACTTGGAGCTTGGCGGTTCTCTTGGAGTTCCCCGTGGCCTGGTAGGTGGTTCCCTGGATCTCCACGGACATGGTGAAGACCGGAGCGTGGACCGGGCCGGACTGGGACAGCAGGCGGTACTGGAGACCCGGGTGGATCTGGTTCAGACGCATCAGGGCGTTCATGGGGTGGTTCGGATCAGTCATCCTCCAGTCCAGGACTAAAGGAGGAGAGACACCAGTGTGAATACTGAACCTCTAATAAGAGACATTATGGTTTTCAGGTCGTCCCTCCAGTCAACCAGATAACTGAAGAACACCTTGAGGGAGCTTCTTTGAATTTGGTACAAACACTGACTTTGACTGAACAATAAACTATTAGTATTTGATGGTTGAAGGTCAAAGGTCAACGCTACTGTGAACTTATCTTATCTTAAGAAAACCTCGAGAGAATCATTTCAAATTTGGCAAAGGAGTTTCATTTGAGCCGTTTTCAGACGTGAACCCAGAAGCATGTCAACAGAATTGTGTCTTTTCACACATGAACGACACAGTCGAGTTCAAACATCAGGCTCTCAAGCAGCTAAATGGAAAACGTGTGTGTTTTAAACCTGACACATGTTCCCTGAGCTCCGTGCACAGACTTCACTCATGAGTCCAGGAGCAGAAAGTGTCAGCAGCCGTTTGATTGGCTCTGTCACTGTTAATAAGGAGCTGAGGGGACGGAGCCGACAGCGACCTCACACTCGGCGTCTGAGACACTTCACACCTACACGCTGAGGAGCTGAGGAGCTGAGGAGCTCTCCGCTGCCCCGGAGCCTCTGAGCATTATTATCTCACAGATGAGTTGGAAATGACACCGTGACACTCGGTGACATCGATTATAACAGAAGCTCGGACCGTCTCCATAACGACTGATTCTCGTTCTTTACAGCTGCAGCTTTGTCAACTGAGCTTTGAAGCTGCAGAAGATTTGTTCATGTTCCTGAGTCTGAAAAACACTTTGGAATAACAAACAGACTAAATGAATTCAGACCAGAGACCTCGTTTCTCCTCCAAGGCCAAACAATCCTTAATGTGTCGGAGATTTTACTTCTCTGTCTGAGAATCTGTTTGTAATGTGAAAGAAGTGATGTAAAAAATCCTGGTTCAGGTTTCGCGAGAGCTCAAGAGTATTTAGTTTCAGAAACAGGATGAAAAGATATTTGAACTCTTTCACATCCTTTTAAAAACCTGATGAAACGCTGAAATAATTATTAACGTATTCAAAACAGCCACAGATTTCCTGCTCGCAGCGCAGGTGTCACTTTCACATCGAGAAACACGAAGCAGCTGAGGAGACGCTGAGGGAGACGAATGTGACGGTGCTGATGGACAGGTGCTGGGAGGAGGAGAGGGGGAGGAGGTGTCAACACGCCGGGGATGCATATGTGTGTACGTGGTGTGTGTACATGTGAGCGTTTGTGCGGCGGGAGGCAGTGAGATAATTGCGTGGCAGCAGCCTGAAGTATTAATCCCTCTCCATCTCGGCCTCCCGTCACCTCCTTTGAACGAGAGGCAGATGAGATCGTCCCGGTGAGAGTCGATTTAATTACTGCGACACCGACAGACACCAGGGCGCGCTGCAGCCATCAGTGGAGGGACAGTTGGGTTCAAACCTGTGTCCACTCAAATCAGACTCTGGTTCATTTGGGACCAAAGCGATGCAGACCAATGAGAAGCTGTAGAGGAAGTGGTCTGGGTCTGATGCGACCTCGACCCAGTCTGCAGCTGCTGGGACTGCTTTGATTCAAAGGTTCGCGGAATGAACCTTTTCTGAGCTGAACACAGGAGCAGACTGATTCCTGATGAACCTCCTCTGCTGCTCCTCTTCCCTTCAATCTGACAACTTCACTCAATTTTCTGCCTCGAGGAAACATTTCACTTTAAAAAGGCTCCTGAAAGCATTTTAACTTTGAAACCCGTTTCATGCAGTTGGTTTCCCAGTGATCGACGGAGCCGGTGACACAGGACACTTCACTGGTTTCTTGATGGGATCTCATGAAGACGTCCGACCACGAGCGGGTCGTCTCTTCTTTAACCTGACGGGTCGTTTTGATTCTGCTCCAATCAGCGCGTCAAAGAAACGCTCTGCCTCACTGCTCTCGTCTTTCAGCTCCACCGACTCCGCCTCTAACACAAACCCTGACAGAGAGCGCCACGGCCAGAGTCGACTGTCCAGCGCGCAGAAATATCCAGAAAAACTGTGATGAGCGTTTACCGGAGACACACACGCCACTCTGCGTACTCTGAGGACCAAAATGTCAACTTGAAAGCTCATTTCTGAATGTTGATGTAAAAAAGCATAACAATTACACTCGTAGATATCAATCCTCAATATCACTATTCCAGAAATCTGTCTGTAGAGTGAATTTGGACACAGAGACACTACAAACTTTAATGGTTTTCTCTTGGCCCATGTTCCAACCCCCGACCAAGTTTTATGGAAATCTGTTCAGTAGTTTTTGTGTAATCCTGCTGACAAACAGACAAACAAACCAATTGATGGGGGCACTTCCTCCTCTCGCCCAAAACACAACAGATGACATTATCTGTTTTCTGAAGGTTTCTAAGGTGACGGCAGGAGGATTGAGATCGACGAGTGAAATCACCTTTCATCCTTTTGATGAGGTCTCTGTCATCCGACCCGACGTCCTCCCGGAGCCTCTTCTGACAACCGCCTGCGGAGCCCAAACACACGGAGCGATCAGAGGTGACATCAGACATCACACAACACGCACAGACCGCGAGAGAGGACACACAACGACACACGTCCTCATTACCACCGTTACTGCAGGTCACACAACACGGGAGTGAAGAGGAGAAGAACGGAGGGATACAAACAAACGAAAGGCACATAGTGGACACACAAACACGCAAAATGATGAAAACACAAACACACACCTTCAAACAGTCTTGGCGAGGGTTTGCTCGCAGGGAGAGGATCCATATTCAAGACCTTGTAAAGCTGTCCGAAGGCGAGGAGGCGTAACGCATGCTGTAACACACACACACACACACACACACACACACACACACACACACAGACAGAATAAGGGCACATCACTGGATTGGTAAAGCAACAGAACCCTGAGAGCAGAGAAATAAACGGGCTGCTTCGATACCATTTATTCTCCGATCAATACGCCTTAATTATCCTGGAGGCTCGTGTGAGTGGCCCCATGTTTGTGTAAACCTTCGTATTCTGTCGGGACAAACTTTGTGCATTATAGAGGGGGGTGGGGGAGGGTGGGGGAGTAAACACTGGGCACAGATGAAGGAGGGAGAGGAAAAAGAAAGAAAAATATTCCCAGCTTTCCATTTCAGGCACGTTTCCTCCGACTCCAGAGACCGAAGCAGGAGGCAGAGACAGAGAGGGAGGAAGAGATGGATTTGAGGATGTCTTCATATTTCTCAGCGCTGAGCCCACATCTTCCGCCCGGGGGGACTTTGTTGTGCAGCAGCAGCAGCTGCGGTGGTGGTGGCGTTGTTGTGGGTGTGAGCGAGGGAAAGTGTTCCCACGCTTATTATGTGGCTAATTAGGCTGCTAGTTCATCAAGGCTCTGCAGCACCGAGGGGCTGCTTATCCACGGTCAGCGTCCGGCCGCTCAGCTATTTATAGAGCAGCCGTGAGCTTTGAATACCCCCCCCTTCAATCAGTGTAAAGGAAACGTTACTCGTCAGAATTCCAGGAAGAAATGCTGACTTTGGTGCCGTGGGGGGTGTGGAAGTGCCCCCTGGTGAGATGTTTCAAGCTCTCCCATGTCGCACGGCGGAGTTTCTCTTTCTGGGCCTGACTAATGATCAGGGATCAGTGAGCTCCTGGTGTTTTAAGGCGGGAGAACAGGAAGGGGACTTTTTATGATGCTCTGGGGTGGAGATGTGAAGACGACGTCCAGAAGGCAGCTGTTGAAATGAAAGACTTCCCGTCGTGTAAGTAAAAAAGGTAAAAACAGTCAGAACACATCTGTGGTTTTATGGCATCAATTCACCTCCAGGAAGAGAATCTGCTTCTGAACTAAAAACATCTCAGAGAAAATACTGAGAAACTAAAAACTTGAATTTTCACAAATTGTTGTTAAAACTCGGGGGGGGGGGTGGCCCACAGGTGACAGACAGGGGCCAGTTGATGCAAAGCTCCAGGAAGTTCAGACCCTCGGAGTCGTCGGGATAACGTGGACATGAAAACACCATCTCCCTAAACAGCTACTGTCAAAGTGCCTTTGAGCAAAGCATTAAACCTGCAGCTGCCCCACTGAGAAAATAATAGGGTTACAAATAATAATCACTCGATGCAGATCTGTTCTGATGTAGAATCACGGTACAATGTCAGAGCCCCTGCTGATAGAAGCGCTCACAGAATAATAAACCGTTCAAAGCGAAAGAAGTCTGTGATGTTCTCCGCAGCAGAGGTGCCTGATGGGTAAAGTGAGCTGCTCTGCGGACGGACTGACCTGTGCGCTGTCTGTGATGGCGTCCGCCTGCTGGGCGCTGAGGTCAGACAGGACGTCAGTAGGTCCCCGTTCACAGGGGTCATGAACTCCTGGACCTCCTGTGGAGAAAAACCACATCAGTGTTTCCACAGCGAGGTTCTGACCCCCGAACAGCAACATACACCTTCTTTCAACACAGTTCTCCCGATTCAGCAACCTGCCGTTTCTCCGCTGAGGGGAAACCCCTAAAGTCGATTTTAAAAATCCAGTCACATCATCTGAACGACTCGCTGCTCTGCACTGATGCACAACGGCGGAGGCGGCTTAACGTTTTCCCACATCAGGGATTAGACAACGACAGAGGAAACATGAATCTGAGGACGTCTTTCTATTTATTAGATAAATACGAATTCTTCTACATGGACGCCTGTCGGATCAAATCTGTCTGCGGCATCTCAGGAGATAAATGTTTTTACATTACACAGAATCGTCTGTGTTCCGTCACTGCAACGACTGTTTTATGAATAAAAGTAAAGATCAACGGGAACATCGCTCGTGTTCCTGAGGCCTGAGGACCAATCGCACGGCATCACTGGTCACACACTTTGCCGTGCAGGTGAATAACACACGGTGTGAAACCAGGTTATAACCACACACCAGCGTAACTTTACACTTCTTAATTATCTTCATAATCTTTATCAGCTTACTTGTTTCAGTTTTCTTTCATTGTTTCGGTGGTGAAGTTGGAACATGGAGCAGAGTTGTCTGATGAAGTTGCTGCTTTCCTAGTTTTTTTCACCAGCATCTTACAGTGAACACCTAATCCAGGTTTGGAACCATCTCATTCACTGTTTCCAAAAATTAACTCGATGGAAATCCACACAAGGTTCACGTTGTGTTCACGCTGAATCCCTTTTGAAACCTGTTTTAAACTGTTGATCCACTGATCGATCAAAACCATCAGATAAAGATTCCAAATATGTAATGAAATCAAAAGACGACACTCTGATCCAATAACACTTCTTTCTTTGATCAAAAGAGAAGAGGTGACGTTCTTCCAACGTCCTTGATGATTTTAATTTCACTTTCAAACCTTTTTAATTTCCTTTTGTCGCTGCCTGATATGAAAGTCATTCTCTAAGGCCGACTCCTGCCACTGATGATGACACACACATATATTAATTTCTGGCAGAATTACTTTCATCCTCTACAAGATTAAAAGTGTATTGAGCAGAGGGCGGAGCATCAGCTGCGTCCGTGAAAAACCTCGATTCACAATCACATAAAAACTGCTGGAATCATAAGTCTTGTTTCTACATCTCCTGCCAAGATAAAAACAATCTTTATATTCGTCTTTTATTGCTTGTTGAGCCTTTTTTACCTCTTGAGAGCTCGTTAATACATTTCTCTGGCGGCTTTTATCAAACCTTTAACACCGCCCGACAGTCGAGGTCAGAGTTCAGCTCCCCCGCTGGAAGTGGCCCCGAGTGAAACTGTGCCTTGTTTCCCTGAGTCGTCTGAAACATTGTCAGAATTTCTGTGAGTCGTCTGAAGGAGAACTGCTCCCGTGTCTTTGTCTCGTCGACTCAGACAGAGACAGTGGACTCTGTCCCCTCAGACTCATTCATAAAATCACCACTAACCATGTTTCTCCTCCTTCTGTCTTTCTTCAAAGAGCAATCAAAAATGTGCTCAACTTAAAAATGGTCTTCCTTTAAAACTCGTATTCACCTCAAGTCTTCCTATAGGTTCAGCTACTAATTCACCATTTACACCAGTTTCCACCCTTTGATGGGAAGTAAAGGTTCAGGACCTCTAACCCCAGGGCTGGACACTTTGAGCAGAGACGTGTGGAGGCTGACGTGAAGGATCACAGACCTGGCAGGAGGATCCCTGAGGCGACGCACTCCATGACGCGACGCAGGGCCTCACCGGGACCCAGCGGCCGGTTGCAGGTGGCTATGGCCTTTTCACAGATCAGCTCCAGAGGCTGCGGAGGACACACAGCGAGAAGATGCAGGACACAGCGCAAACTAAAATCAGCTGCAGTCAGGACCGTCGACTGAAGGAAGAGGGAGGACAGGACAGTGTGAAACTATTGTGATTCTATGGACGTCACTTACCCATCCTTTGAGGGGCTGCCACGCTGGCAGTGTGTTGCACATGTCTCTGAGGATCCTCAAGATGATGACGCAGGACTTGAGGTCTGTGACACGGGCCTGGGGGTACACACACACAAACACACACACACACACACACACACAAGTTACTGAGCAGCATTTTCACATGACAGCAGTCTGGTGTTTCCAGATCTCCAGCACCTGACGATGCATTTTCCCAATCCCCGAACTGTCAATATGATTGAAAAACTGGACTCGGCGGTGGAACGCCTCGGCCAATCGGTGAAGTTGTAGAAAATCAAGCCACAATCTCCTGTCTCCAGTTTGTCTCTTCGTTAACAGCATAACACAAAAAAAAAATGGATTGATTATGGAGCAGAACCAGGAATTCTTTACCCTAGAATGGTCCTTTTATATTTAAATACTTCATATCTACATCGGGAGCAGGTTCTCTCACGGAGTTTGGTCACGTACAAGTAAAAGGTTCAGTCAGAAAACCAATTAGTATTAATATTTGTTTTTCTCAGCTTTTGTTCACAAATTTATTCAACATCACTTCTGTCAATGTTCAAAAAGAGAGAAGAGCATTAAATTGGAAATTAGAAGAAGCAGTGATTGAAAGACCAAAAAAAAGAGGAAACAGGAGACGACGATGATGATGATGGTGACATTGACGAAGATCACAGACACTTCTCTTAACTCAGGACTGATTATGAGATGAAATGAAGTATGGGGCTGAACTCAGGAGCTAATTGTTTCTTCAGTTATTATTCCCATCCTTGGTGCAGGTCGGATTAGTCTGAATATAAAGTGAATCCTCACCTTCACTCTGCAGTGCAGCTCTTCACTCTGACACTACATTTAGCATTTGTCTCTCCTGCCCTGAGGGGAGCTGCTCACTGCCTCACCTGACCTTCACCCCCCCCCACCACGTCCTCCCTCAGCAGCTGAACAACCCACTTCATGCAGGACGGCAGTTTGACACCCGATGTGGTGAAGTGTCCGTCAGAGTTAAATCGCTGTGTCAGCTTCTTCCTCTACAGTTTCCACGCTGTTCCAGAAACACTCATGTTAAACACTGTCTTGTCTCTGTAACAGGATTCCTAAGGATCTGCAGATTATGTCCGTGGGATTGATGCCAGACGATATGATTCAAACGAAGGGCAACACTCGTTCTAACATCTTCATACTTTGCACGTCAAAAGATGGAGATGGTTGAAATGTGACTTCAGAGCAGAGTGGAGGACATACACTCATCTATACAGAAGGTGAAGGAATAAAGCACGAGAAACATTGAGCTGCTGTGATCTAACTTCCTTCTACACTAACTGGGGGCGGCATGTGGCTCAGGGGGTAGAGCGGGTCCACCTCCAACCAGAAGGTCTGTGGCTCCATCCCAGTCTGCTTAGCTCACCTGGAACCATTTGGCATGTCGGAGCAAAGCCAGCGCTGCCCGGCACTTGTGCCTGTCCAGGACATCGTCTTCGTCCTCTTCCTCCTCGTCCTTGTGGACGTCTCGATCGCCCTTCTCTGGAGAGAGGGGACAGGGTGAGACAGGACAGAGTGAGCGTGACCTCGCTGACCTCACACGCACGCACGCACACACACACACACACACACAGGCAGCAGGGTTGAACAACTAATTATTAGGCAAATCCACTGATCTGACCGAATGAGCTACGAGGGAGGGAGATTTGAGAAACCGGAGTAGACGTGAGCACATGCGTCTCGCCGCCTCGCTGGAGTCTCACTCGTGATGCAGATCAGTGGCTGGAGATTAGTCTGTTATCAATCACAGCACAGGAGGAAAAATGAGAGCATGGCGAGGACTCGGGTCAAAGGTCAGATTTATAACACGTCCATTGATTCATCAGCTCAGGAATGTCTGAGTGCAGCGATTCAAAGATTTAAAGTTTGCTCTGCAGGTTTTGTTAGGGGGGGGGGGCCATGCTAGTATTTTCCCTCTTGCGGGGCCGATCAGATGTTTATGTTTGACTGAAACAGTCGCTCCACAACCGGGTTCCTGTGGGGCAGCACGCCTGCCATGACTGGAGGCGGAGCCATGGGAGAATGACAGCAGAAGAAGAGTGACAGCAGATGACAACAACAACAACAACAACATAAACATCTGAGAGTGAGAACGCCACCCTGGAAAGAAAGTGAAGGCTGTTTGTTCTCGGGAGCAGCTAAGGGTGGGTGGGTGTGGGGGGCCACTGTGGGACAGTCAAGCAGACGAACAGAGGGGGGGACAGACTGCAGACCACACTGCAGAGCTCAGCACGAACCGCTCGCAGGTTATCAATGATCTCCTCCAGGGAACAGAACACACAGACTCCTGTGCAACTCGAAACCTTATCTCTAGTCTTCAGCTTCTTGCCAAGCTGCAAATATTAGATCCTGACAAATGTCCCATCGTAGTGGAATCGCTGCCATTATGGTTCAAAGATCGCCTCCGATGAGCGATGGCCAGCAGAGATTTAAACCCTGGCTCTTTTTCTACTGCGCTGACAGAAATGCTGACACAGAGCTTTAAAAAAAGGATTCCAAAACCCAATTCGTTGGTGTGCGTGCGACACGTCAGCAGCCGTGTGAGCGATGCGTGTGGCTCGGCAGTCTGTTGCCGTGGAGACCCGGGTGAAAGCCGAACAGGATGAAGAGGTGGAAGACGACGAAGAAGCTGATGAGAGACCTCCAGGGAACGAGGGCCTTCGTGCTCTGCCCCTGGGACTTCTGGGTAATGAACTGTAGCGCTATGAGTGTGTGTGGGAACTTCTTCGTATTTGGGGCGGGGGTTAAGGTTTGCTTGCTCGCTGCACCTGGAGACCGAAATAACAAATCAAATTGGGAATTGAAGTGAAACTTGACAAAAAAAGAGCCATTTAACAACGTTTCTGTCCTAAAAATAGTTTGTGGGGAGAAACTGAAACATGTAGAAGTGGTCCTGTTTATATAAAGATGGACGACATGACTGAAGCCAACGCGTCTCCATCGCCCCCTGCTGGCTGGCTGCAGTATAGGTCATCGATGCAAGATGGCAGCGTTCATATGGTTTGGCTTCACTTCTGGGGAGCGGGAGGAAGTGGAGACATGTCGTCCGTTTATATTTAGAAATTAAATTCAGAATTCAGAATTTCTAAATGTCTCGTTAACTTACTTTCACTTCACTATATTGTGTATTTAACCGACATTATACTTGATTGTGTCAGATATAATTACAAAAGCTCATTTTATTCTGTAATCATTGGGTGGAGGCTGTAATGTGTAAAGAGACTTAACAATAACATTTACATCATCACACTTCATATTACTGCTTTTATTCTAAAACTGACAAATAGAAAATTTGAGAAATTATAACAACTAGAGTTTGACTGATGTATCCGTAACTTTTACTTTACAAAATGAACAATAAAGAAATTATGTTTGTTTCATGAATAAATTGTTAAATTACTTCTTTATATATGAATGATATATTGGCTTTGGCCACTAAAATCCACTTCAGTCTGGTTTAAAACATAAAAGGTCTAATGATGCTGCCGGTCAAAACTACACTGTCTTTGTATTAATGTAAATGTCAATTTCTCTGTTACATTAATTAACAGATTAATTATTTTAGCACTGATTAACTTGACATTTTCTTTCTGCCAATCACATCCCATCTCGTAACTGATTCGTCCCCACGCTTTGACATTTGGTTTCCATTTCCTCATTAGCTTCCACTTAGTGCTGATTTTCCTTAATTTAAAACACGTGCTAAATAAATCAGATCTAATTTATCGGAGGCTGTGATTGGACAGCTGCTCCGCCGTTAAACACTGGGGCCCAAAGTCAAGACTCCACAGAAATAAAAGTCTTAAAGAGCGGAGTTAAAAAAAAGGATATGAATAATAAATAACCCTCCAGGTGTTTAGATCTCTTCCCCTCTCGTGTCTCCAGAGGCAGAACACGAAGGAGACTCAGCTCACGACCACAAACAGGACGATGCATTCTCCTCCACATCGTCAGCTTCGGGGGAATTTGGATTAGTGACCAGTACATCGGGTAAATTCAATTAACACCACTTTTATAACATGAAATTATGGGATGTCATTTCTGAGCCAATAAAAATTGATGGGCCGAGAGGGGCCCGCCCCAGTGATTACAGCAGAGAGGCACAGATCTGGACCGGGGCTGCTGGGTAATGTAGTCATTTTGTCCTTTCGGTCTGTGTGCTTGGTAATAGACATGGACCAGAATTTCATGGCGACCCAGAGAGAAGTCCAGTCGACAGAGGGGGGGGGAGCATGTCTGAGGCAGGGAGTGAGTGGGTTGGTTTGATTTGCTTGTCGGGGAAGCCCCTTGTACCCAGGGTTTCCTGCCGCTGGGTGGGGAGGGGGGGCGCCTCGTCGGCAGCGGGGTCGCAGAGAGGCGTCCATCCACAGGGAGTCGAACCTGCGGAGCTACGGCAACAAAACCAACAGTCAGTGAGCAGAGGCGAGAGACACGGCGACGACCAGCGGTCATCTGCGAGCCGCACAGGGCCAGTTAGACCAGTTCATCCTCAACAGGTTCCTTAAAGAGCCACAGCAAACTGGGTTATTAATCCAGTGCCCCAATAACTTCATGAATCATCTAGATTGCCCCCTGGTGGCTGGCTGCAGTACGTGCCATAAACCCCACCTCCTCCATGTTAGTGGATGGCACATGAACAGTGGAATGATTTCCCACCGGGGAGCAGCGTGAAGCCAACGAGCGCCGAGTCTGCAGCTAAATGAAAACTAAGGCTCCACTGAGAGAATCTCTGACTCATAATTAAAATCTTCGACTTTCAGGGCGAGTTCCTGCTAACTGAATATTTACACTTTTCTTTTCTAGTGATAAAGAGCGAGAAGAAATGAAAGATCGAATACGAGATTCATTAAATTGGATCTAGGCTGTTTTTACCAATTTGAAAACAGGTTTAAAATGTCCCCTTGACCTTCTAGCTTTTAGTCTAAAGCTTCATCCTGAAACTCACCTTTTTAATATTCAAACGTAAGAACCTCATCAGGACGTCAGCTCTGCTCGTGTGTGTGTGTGTGAACAGCAGAGGTTGATTCTCGTCGATGTGATTTCACAGTAAAACAAACCTGGAGTGTGACTCTGTGCTTGTTCGTGCTGACAGGATGTTGAACCAGAGGGGAAATGCTTGTCAGCCTCTCTGCTGCCTGAGAGAAGAATCCATTTTTCTACCTATTGTGCTTGACTCAATCTTTCCTGCTGGGAGCGGGAAGCACAACGAGACTCGCCGTTTCATAATGGCAGCTTCACTTCTGACTCGCCTTCCGTTCTTTTTCCATTTCATTCCCATTTGTGGGAGGAAACCTGACGCGGCACTGATGCCAAACATCAGCTCTTGACCTGCAGACGCCCGACAGAGCCCAGAGTTAAGTTTCTCATCAATTTGTGGCCGTTTTTCACAGGAACTGTTCACAAGAGATGAACTGTCTTGTTGGTGTGAAGCATTATTTAACTCGAACAACCTCCTCCTCCTCCTCCTCCTCCTCCTCCTCCAGGGATTAGTTTCCTTCACCAAATCTACTTCTGGCCCAAAACGATGTCGACTTTCAAAAACGAAGTTTTTTAAAAACAAACAACTTCTCTAATCTGATTCTAAATCACAATCGATGAATCTCATGATACAAGAGACCAATCCCACCCCAACACATCCCCTATAGAAATCCCTGCAGATCCATATCATCCCTCCTCCTTTTTCCCCTCGTTCTCCTCTCAGCTTTCAACCTCTCCATGTATCATCATCCCCCAATTTCCCCCAGTGTGTCTCCTGTTTCTAGCTCAGGTTTCACAGCACCTTTATACCTCTATATATTCATGTAAGTCCCTCCCCCTCTTTCTCCCTCTTTTCCAATCTCTCAGCCCTCGGATGTCCTATAAAGGTCAAAACAAGAGCTTCCTCTCCCACCGAGCGATGGGGGGGTAAAGGGGTGAGAGGAGGAGTCAGTACCTTCGTCAGTGCTGCTGTGCCGCTCGTCCCTCATGGCTAACGAGGAGAGGGTGATCTTCAGCGTGAGTTGAGGGTTTTTGGAGCTGCAGACCCGGATAGCTGCCTCGGGGACACACGACCGCACCTCGTATTTGTCCTCCGTCATCGTCTGAAAGGCAGAGCTGCACCATTAATTAAAAATCGAACACTGACTCTTGTTGCTTGTTTGGAAAACTGTTCAGGACAAAATGCAGAACAAGAAGTCTAATTAAATTGTTTATTAACACTAAGCAAATCATTTCTCTGAGCACAGGTTCACCTTCAGCAAATGTATTTCAATAACCTGTAACCATGTATTTCACTCTGAGCTGAGTAAAGTAAAACATGGAGAGAGGGAAATTAAATGCACAATTACTTCCTGATCAAGATCAGTGTTATATATTAATCATTTAATTCATATATTCCTCATCTCTTATTGTCAAAGAAAATAAATGAGCAAACTATTAAACACTTATTGAGCCCTGCAGGTAAAATGGCTTAAAGAAAAAACTCTTGTGCAACCACAGATGACTTGACCATAAATGAATATCCTGCAAAATGCTTTAGATACAAGTACGTAGGAATTAAACCAGGGTCACAACTTGGTAAAACTCTTCGTAGCAGTGATAACAATATAAGGGAAAAAGAAAGACGAGTAGATGACGTGTTGTTGACTCTTATTTGAGAACTCACAGTATAAAATAATGATATTTTGGTGCTTAAGGAGAAAAACAAGGAGAAACATCCCGGTTGTTCCTCCTCATTCCATCCCCCCCGGTCGTCATCCAGCCAATTCCCAGCACGTCAAACCATCTGGTTTTTCCTGGAGAACCGAGTTACCGTCACTGGCGTGTTTTCAAGAGCCTTCTCTCTATCTCGTCTCTGCGAGAAGTGACCCCATCCATCCCCCGCCTGTCAATCTCTGCCGGTTTGGTCCAGGAAATGAGAGGCTTCGTCAAATGGCTTCTTCCCCTTGATGATGCAGCACGCACGGCCTCGATGGCAGGTAATTAACTGAGGTGTGTGTGTGTGTGTGTGTGTGTGTGTGTGTGTGTGTGTGTGTGTGTGTGTGTGTGTGTGTGTGTGTGTGTGTGTGTGTGTGTGTGTGTGGGGAGGGGGCAGCTTGTTAGCTGGCAGATGCTAGAAGGGGTGGGAAGGGCGGAGATATTATATTGTTTGTGCAGCTCCACGGCTGAGATGTTAAAGGAGACAAATCCTGCTCATATTCAGGTTGATAATTTTCTCAAGTGTTATTATATGCTGAGTTGCATCATATCCAATTGGAATAACAGGTCCGGTCTATATAGAAGCGACCCCGGGTCCATGTGGTCAGCGGTTGGGGTCTGAAGATTATATTCTGCAGTCTGTGCTTTTAACATCCCACTAAAACAGAGTGACGGAGATAAATCAGGAGGTTTCTCTGTAACACACGACATTTACTTTCCATATAATCTCCTCCTCTCTTCTCTGCTCCCCAAAATAATCCTTCCATCAGGTTTGAGAATGAAAAACATTTTCCCCCAAATGAATAATTTATTTCGCCCCCAAAACGTCTCTGGAATATTCTGAGGACAGAGAGAGTTTCTCCACATTCAAGCACAAACATTTTCACTGAAGTGTTATTTTAAGATTTGGTTAAAATGTCAACAACACAAAAGTATCTGCGATTGTTTTGTCGGGGAGAAAATCGGAGGCATCCCTGGTGTTTTTTGTTTTCATTTGATCAATAAAGCAACTTTTTGAAGATGTGAACTTTGGGTCTTCAGCCAGTGTTGAGGAGTAAACGCTGGTTCTCATTAACGGCTGCCGACCGACCGAGGAAAGACACATTTAATCCCTAAAGTTCACACCTTGTGATCCGGGGGTGGCTCATTATTTAAATTTGACTTGGTTAGCGAGTATTTTTGTGCCTAATGTTTTGTGCCTAGTATTTCTTTCTGCGTCGTCCCGCTCTGCCTCGGCTCACTTTATGCAAACAGAGCTTAGTTAGGAAAACCCTTCCATGCTGTGAGATTTTTAATAAGACACAGTTCCTGATTTAAACGACGAAGTGACTGCAGAGATGTTGGTTTAGTGGCACAAGACTCCTGATCCAAGGGATTTTATATTTCCACAGTGTGAAGCCGCTGGAATGAACATTTTGTCCTGTAAGATTCTTCATCGTGAAATATAAAAGAAAAACCTCCTGGAAAAACCTACAGGAGCGTTGATCAGAAAAACTATCCATACAAATATTGAGGATGAAATGAGACTGTATTGTGCTGATGTGCAACATTTCTTAATTTCTTTATTTTAAATTGATTGACAGTTTTTATAATTTGGCTGTGCATCATCTTAAGTGGTTCAGGAAGCCGGGGATCATGGGTAACATCCAGCGTTCAGTTCAGCGAGTGACGCTACACGCTCAGAGCACCACTCAACACATCGATAAGACTTTGTTTTTTCTCGAAGGAACTATTGAGAATCGGTGCTGGAGGTGTGTGGAGATCAGTACCTGGATCTGCAGGGGGAGGTTGGCGCTGACGGTGTACAGCAGCAGCTTCGTGGGTTTCTCTCGGCACATCAGCACCAGTTCCAGGTCCAGGTCTCCTTTGATCAGCAGGCCCTTCGCCACCAGGCCGACACGCGTCACCCCGCACAGCACTGACGTGGCCTTCAGCCTGAGGACAGACGGAGGACAGACAGAGGACAGACGGATGACAGCCGGCGTCACATTCTCGCACAGTCATGAAGATGTTTTACAGGCGATTAGACAAAAAATAGACTCTGCAGCCAGAGAAGAGTTGCTCCTCCACTACTAACCAGTTAATAACTTTAACAATAGATTGTCAACCATCTGACCTAGAGAGAGAGAGAGAGAGAGAGAGAGAATGTAGTTTCCCCATAAAGAGCTGATTCACCTAGAAAACGACCAACTGACAACAAGCCCTTAAATCTGGTTGTTTAACAGAACTACACTTTGAGGAACTTTGTAACGGAGACGCTGGTCCTAGATGAAGTCAAACATTTCCACCTGAACAGTTTCCCCTCAGCCCGACACAAGACGCCATGAAAAACTAATATCATCTGATGGAAGCAGCCGGACTCCAGGATCTATCCGTGCGCTTAGTTTTTGTTTGAGTAGGTTTTGAGATTATCTGTCTTCAGGCCACTTCAATGGAAGTGAGCGTTAGTTCATTTGTGGGTCACGCTTCCACTGGATGGACACGTGGCTGCGGATTCTATTCTTCTCAATGCTTTAAACATCACAAGCTAAATTTCAATTTGGACGGAGGCAGAAATATCAGAAACGCATTAAAAATGGTTTCATAAAACTATCTGCATGGATAAATACATCCAGAGGTGAATGGAGGTCCTGATAAACTGTCAAACGGTCGCAGTCTGTTATTTACACCAGGGTTTTCCAAGAGTCACAAGACCTCCATCTTACCTGGAGGTGGTTGAAGCGCACAAAGGATATTAATTTCAATCATAAAAAATCACCTCTGTCCACATGTTTGAGCTCAGGGGTCATGTGAGGACAAAAACAATTATATATTTGTATTAACAGGGTTCCTGCGATTTTCAACCAGCAATATATGAATTTAGTTTCAGACCAATGTCAAGGATATGAAGGAATATCTGAGTCCCAGTGGCTGAGAAGAGAATAACCTTGGAAAAACCAGGTTATCTCTCAACCAACAGATAATAGGTTTTTAAAGTCTCTATCACAGACAAGCTGAGAAGCCGAGATAAATTCTGACCGAGGTGTTTGCAGACGATCAGTTATCGGTTCCACGTGGGTCTGGTTTGTAGTTTAAATATAATAATAAATAATAATAGTTCCATGGACCATTGTTGTAATTGGGTTCGAACCATCCCTGCAGCATCACCTCCTGTTATTCACAGTTTGGTCAGATTAAGAACTATTTACACCGCATTATTACATGATGACATTTTATTTAGATGGTTTCGATTTTTTCCCAATTACTTTTGAAATTACATTTCATTTTACAACCCGACGGATTCTCCTCCAACAAGAGGGAAAACGTTTTATGAAGGTGCCGAGGAAGAAGCTGAAGAACAGAAACAAACATGAACGAGTCGATAATTCACTTTGTCGGACTGAAACACGCCCACAGCGGCCCGACGTAAAACTGAACGGTTATAAAAGACGGTCTGGGGACGTTCTGAGGGCAGTTTGACCAGGGTCAGTGCGTTTAATCACACACACAGACACACACACACACACACACACACACACACACACACACACACACACACAGACATACTTCGACTCAGCAGCATCATCCTCCACTCCGTCGTCCGCTGCCTCGTTTTCAGTGGACGTCTTCCCTGAGGATTTGCTGAGGCCGTCCATCCAATCTGACACTTTCTTGAGGGCTCCCTCCACGGTGGACACCAGCGTCTGCACGGCCTCCAGTTCCTCGGGCGCCGGATAGATGCTGGCGTGCTTGGCCATGACATGGCGGTCGTCATGTGCGAACGATCGGAACGACCTCTGGGTTCAGAAGAGGGGGACAGAGAGAGAGAGAGAGGCATTATGGTTTTTAATTTCAGGCACGTTGTCATTCCAGATGATGCTCATGTGTCCAGCATGAATCACACAGAGAGCAGGTGGAGACTGGAGCTCAAGGACGTTCAGAGAGGGAACACTAGCGTGGACTTCAATCGGCCTCAGCTGAAATCATAACTGTGGCCTTTGCAACTCGTGACCTTTGAGAAGCTGCGTGTGTCTCCTCATTACCACTAATCAGCCCGAATGTCACCAGTGGGAACGTTGATGATTGATAAACAGCCGGTGAGCACGGACTGGTTTAATAAGAGAACACATCCGGATGTTTCTCACATTTCTCTAACAGTCACAGACCTGTTTGAACTCTTGGTTATAAGGAAATTAAGATTAAAACGGGCTCCTGCGTTCAGGAGACAAAACGACCCAGTCCCTGTCACCCCCGCTGCTCCGGAGCCGCTCACAGCTGGTGCAGAATCGGGGTTTCCTCAAATACAACAAGGAGAGTTAAAACATCGGAGGGTTTAGTGACGACAGTGATGCAGTCGGCTCGTCAACAAACAAGGGAAACCAAAGTCTCTAATGAAATCCTCCCGCAGAGGTCGACTGATGTGGTGTTGTTCCACGACGGCTGATTTTATGTTGCTGTTCTCGTCTTTACATCTGATTCGGTCTGTGCTCTACTGACCAAGGTTATGTTTTCATCACAATTGTCTGTTGTCAGCAGGATTTCTCAAAGATGACAGAGCTGTTAGGTTTTGTGGAGGAGCCCGGGCGGAGGTGTGATGGAGGACGAGGCATCTCCAAGTGCTGCTCTACATATTTAAACATTTTAAAAAGATCGAGCTCCGATGGCTCCCGTTTGACATCCATTTACACAACTCTTCGAAAACTTCTGAGGTTTTCAGTGACCCCGAAAATGAGCGTGCAATGACGTGCAACCATTTTGCTGCCGCTTCCGTGTTGAACATCATGTTTGCTCCTCAGCGGCGTCAACAGCTGAACGGTACGTTGGGTGTGTCAGGGGTGATGTCCAATCAGTAGCGTCATACTTATATAAACCTGCCGTATTGAAAAAGGCAGTGATACAGTGGATTCTTTAGATCTTGACAGATGCGGCAGCTGCTGCCTGATGTTCACATCAACTGAAAATGTTAGAAGCAGATATTCCAGACAGCCAAAAGCACACGTCATCTACCTCAGAGATTTCTTCTACAAGAACGCCTCGAATGACCTTCTCAGCTGCCATAGTTGCAGCGCTTGTGTAAGACAACAAGGTGTTTAACAAATGTTTTGCTGTATGATTTGTCTGAGCTGAACGCGACCCTGGTGTTGTCTTCCTCAACGAGAGACTGTCTGCATGATGGCAGCGACACCTGAAGCCGCCCCGTGCTGCTGCCGGTGTGTGTGCGTGGCCTAAATACTGCCGCCGTTACTTAATATAAACATTGATGACATGCACTTAAAGATAGAGCCCAACTCACTGACAGGAGAGGGGGACAAAAATTGACTGATGTGCAAAATTAGCTCTTTGCTCTGTTTTACAAGCCTGAGTGCATCAGTCGGCCGGTCGAGCATCACGCCGCTCTACCAGTCCAAGGTCAAGCTGCCATCTCTCTCAATCATCCCTTCCTCTTCAACTCTCCTTTCCCCCTTTTCCTCTCCGCTCCTCCCTCTCTCCCGCCTGCAGCGTGTGAGCACCCCTCATTACGGTGAGTTATTTATGACGGTGCTTTAATAATTCATGGCCACGAGTCTCTGGGGCTTGTTGCTGGAGTTGCGAGGGTCATCCATCACGACCTAGCTAATCTCTCGCCGAACTGCCGGGGGCATTCGAGGCCGTGTAGTGGCAAGTGTGGGCAGCGTCAATAACAGCCATAGCACACGAACGCCGGCTACACACGAACATTAACGAGATCTAAATGAAAGATTAAGACTTTCATGGCATCGACACCGATTCTGGATCCCGGCCCAGCTCCGCATCAGGCTCCTTCCTTTAATTTGCCCACCACAAGACAGCTGGGAGCTCCGAGTAGCACCGCAATTAGACCATAATGACATCCACTGCTTTAATGAATTGCATTGCAGGGTTTGTCAGAAGATGCCATCGACTTCCATCTGACACACACACATCAGAAATAAGAACCAGCGTGGTTTACTGTATATGAGGGGAACTAAGCTTCTGAGCCGTCGCCAGAGAAACGGCCCAGAAAGAGACTCTGAAATGAGATTCTAAAAAAAAACATTACTTTCTTCACAAATTCTTCCCCCCAAAAAAATATTGATCCGTCCAGAATCCTGTGAATAACACAAATCATTATATATACATGGAGGGTGGAGTGTGATCACTGATCTTCACTGGGAGTTTACGAGGAGAGATGACAAGTTTACATGCTCTCGTGGGTTTTCTCCCGATTCCTACAACTGTCAGACAAACGTGAAGATCGGTGTTAAAGTGGATCGGAGCCTCTATGAGGGGTCGATGTTTCGATGCTTGGGTCAGACGTCAGCAAGTACACGAATCCATGTCCCAATCTTTAAAGAGCATTCGTTTCACCCACATAAAACTGCAATTTTTTAATCACTTCTTCTTTCCCGCTACAGAACGGCAGTTGCGCTGTGCTGCCACTGGGAAGTGCTGTTTTTTTTTTTTTAGAAAGGTGAAGACAAAGGGGGTTTCTGGTCATGTTGTCGGCTGAGATGTCAGTAATCTGGTAAATATTTCACACTGGAAAGTCAAACTGGGTCTTGTACCATACATTCTAATTACAACACCCGCAGCATCTGAAGAACCATCACACAGACAAAGACTTACAAACTAGTCAGGCTCATTGTTGTGTGTTCCTTGATAAACAGGAGGCGCTGACGACTGAACACAATTAAAACTCCACTTTCTCTTGAGGTTGGATCCACGTATATCAAGACTCGTTTGGTTAAGTTCACTCCACTTTCCACCAGATTTCCTGAAATCAAACTCTTCCTGACTGTGAACATGGCAAACGTCACCTGATCAGTCACCAAATACGTCTCAGTGTATTTAGTAAAAGGCTAAAGACGCACGACATGCAGACAGGAACAGGAGGCTCACCATGTCCAGGCAGTGGGGGGGGGGGGCGGAGGTCTAGGTGAGGACCAGGGTCCCGGCGCTCGGCCTCTTCATGCAGTCAGACGTCTCCTGACGAGGCCTCTTGGTCGGTCTCACTGGAAGAGGAAGTACAAAAAAACGACAAGATACAAAATTGAACGTGAGGGAATTTGTTTTAAACTTCGACTATTCACTCTACTGCTGCTGGTACAGATCTGACCTTTGTATTTGTACCATTTGTTGCTCATAATGTGGGCGATCCAGGATTTAAAGCTTATTCTAAGCCGCTCTGAACACACATCGACTAAATGCTGAAAATTTGGGGCTGCACCACCCAGACTGAGATGATCGTACAAATGTCAGAACTTGTAAACCGCCCCCCCCGTGCTTCATGAATCACAAACATTAATCACAGGACATTTTAACGTCTTTGCTCGGCGACGAGACAAGACGTTAAAATACAAAGTAAAACATTCCAGACTTCATGAGGTTGTGGCTGCAGAAGAGTTTGTCTCAATCTTTTAACAACGTCGTGGAGGTTGTGTTTTCACCCGCTGTCCGTCCATTGTTCGATTTGGGGCGTGGATGTCTTTCTTTAACATCGTGAAACGTCTTTCAAAATGTCCTAGAGAATAATTCATGGATCCTGATAAAAAAATAAAACATCGGACATATTTAGAGGACTGATATCTATGAGTGTGTGTGATTTAGTGCAGCTGGGCTGGGTAAGTCACTCGGCCACCTGAAGACCAGAGGTCGTGTTCTTCTGTTTTGAGATGATGGTTTTCACTGTACAGATGCTGGGAAATTCCCAAACATTTATTATGATTAAAATAAATAACCACTTTGGGTCAATGCCTGCTGTAAAATGGTTTTCATGTCGTCTGGGCTCACACCAACACATTCGTGTAATTACTCGGAATCTATTCTCACCGTTAAACGCATCCCATGAAGCTGCAGTTCTGCACCACACAGTCAGATGCTAATGAGACGTGAGCCCGCGGTGTAGCCGTGTGGCTGAAGGAGCGAGTGCGAGCAGTGCAGCTGTAAAACATCCCAGGGGACTCGGCGGGGTCGAGCCGAGCGTCAATTAGACTCCCCGTCACCTTGACCTGGTTTTCAATGACGGAGCCGAGCGGGCCGACGGCGCTCGCTGCCACGGCTCCGTCTTTACTCCCCGTTACGTCCTATCCGCTCTGTTTGCAGAATCCTTTCAACCGTGCAGCTAAATAAACAGCGTGAGTGAAACTGTTTGAAGAGAAATATCAGCAGAGAGGATGTTGATCAATGTGACACAACAATTACTGGGCCAGCTGCTGAGATGTCTGCCTTTCAGAGCCGCACGCTCCCGCTTCGACGCGGTTTTGGAACAAACCCCCCCCCGAACAGCAGAACTTCAAAGCGTTTACAAGTGCTCAATAATGGAGGATGTTGCTACGTGTTGGGAGACGAGGACTGCAGCAGGAGAATGCTAACGAGCCTCCATCTCACACCCGGAGAGAGAGACGGCTTCTGCCGCCGGATTCAGTTTGAGGATACGTCGTCTCCACACAGTTCTGCTGCATCTCCGCTCTAATGTGAGAAGAGGAAGAGGGATGAAACGCCACAAAGATTTGACCTTTATCACCAACATACAATCTAACAGTGTCTGGACATGAACTCGAGTGCAAAGAGCAATCGATACACAATGAAACCAGGGGAAAAGAGCTGAAAAAGAAAGGTATTCATAACACTTAAGAGCAGAGAGCAGACTGAAGGAATTCACCGACCATTTCAGCAAAGAAAAGCACAAAAAGCACTTAATTAACTGGAGCACATGGTACAAGGACAACAGCACCTACAGTGCCATCCTCCTCTCTGTGCACCGCTGCACAATATTCCACTGCAGTTTTAATAAATCCCCCATGTGGGCTCGTTTTATAATAACCTTCCATCTCCCTGAAGAGGGGAGGTGATTAAACGAAGATAATTAAGAATACAGCAATGACTTTCTGAGGACGTTGACGGTGCTGCAGCAGTGGCAGATGGTGAGCTCAGCATGTGACAAAGAGACGATCCCGATACAAAAACTGAAAGAAAGTGAGAACACAGAAACAAGAAGCCTTTATGTTCCCTCCAAAATAAAAACAGACCTACACACGCTTTGCAGAAACGACGTGAAGGATACAAACACTGGGTGCATTTACTCGCTAGGAGTTAAGTTTATTTGCATAGGCTCTAATCACAGTTGGTCTCAAAGGGCTTAACAACGCCCACATTATGAGACGATTACTGAAAAGGAAACAATCCAACCTCAGATCTTCAGCGAGAAGGAAAAACAACAATTAGCTTCACTAAACTCCAGCCCAAAGACGTGAGACGAGGTTCATCAGAGCTCGTTGTGCTCGAACACGACGTGAGAACAACAGTGGGCTGGTTATTTATAACTGAAGTGGACCGAGACAGGAACAAACTCCCTGTGAAGCGGAGCGAGGTGGGATGAGCGTCAACCCCCGGGGACGGATCTCAAATGAGATGAGGAGATATTTAATTCAACTGAATCTTTTCGACACCGATGCCAACACGACCGTGACATCCTAACCTGAGTGTTTCAATATTTAGCATCGTAGGTGTCGATTTCGTCTGTCTTTACAGTCTATGGACAATATTCAGTCATAATCATTGCGCCACCTTGAGGACACATAATAAATTATATGTTTTATAATTGAATCTGCTCCGACACAGCTGCACTGTGCAAACTCAGGTTCCATTCAATCTACATTGTAATGAATATTTAATAAAGTACATTTACTCGATGTATTTTATATGATAATACGTGAAATGGGTGTTCTTAACATTTTCTTTTGCATTTATAGATTTTTTGTAACTTTATCCCATTGCTGTTGGAGATCGTGTTCTGCAGAATGAATCCTTGAAAGGAAGCAAACCTCTGCAGGAGCAGTGAGGAGCGCAGCGGGCTGGAGGCCGACGCATGGAGGAGTCTGTGTTGAAACAGAGAGTGATGCTTTCAGGTAAACAAAGCAAAACTCAGATGTACAAAAATTTACTCCGACAAACTCGATTGTTGTTTGCATCAAGGTACAAAATGTCCATTTGTTCCATTTCCAGTGGGACTGTAACACGAGCAGAAGCAAAGGTCAGACTGAATCTGCAGCCACTCCAGCTGCTGTGATGCAGCCCGAACAGTAATCATCTCACAAATGGCTGCGGCATTCTGCTCCAAACCACCTCCTCTTCAGGTGCTCTCTCCCTAATGCCACCTCCAGCCGCTGCCGTGCCCATCCTCCATTTTGACGAAGGTTAGATGAACCCAGGGAGGGTTTTTTTATTTTAGGGCCGTGTTTATTTTTGCTCGTTTTCACTGTGGGGAACTTTTTACGACCGAGCTTTTATGTGCACACAAGACTTCAAATAATGTTCTCTGCAGTCCTGTGGGCTTGTACAGGGCATGGAGGGGAAGTGGAACAACATACAAAGGTTTGTCTGACAAACATTTGATCTGACAACAACACTCTGATAATAATCCAACTGCAGGGATCTAACATTTTCTAACTTTTTGTGTTTTGAAATGAAACTCTGGACGTTTTTCACACCTGAGAGTCTGAACAAAGGTCATAAAAGGTCACAAAAGGTCACACTGTTCACATTTGACCTGGTTAGCTTTGATTTCACATTGTCATTTAGGGAGTGCACTAAAGAATTCTGTACGACATGTACGTCGTGTCGTCCTCACCTACAAGGGGCTGCATCTACCTGGTCTGCAGACATGAATGTGTCTGAGCAGAGGAATTAGGTGTGAAAAGCGCAAATACTCAATAACTCAATCTAAAAAAAACATTGAAAAGGAATGAGTCAGATCAACACTTTCAAATCGGGTAGCATGTGAGTTGATATTCTTCCAGGTAGTGACATCTTCTTTACATTAGCAGATGAAACTAACTGCTCCAGCAGCGTTTCCCAAAAATTGTGGAGCTCAAACTCACAACTCTTGGGGGGGGACACTGCAGGTTTGTCGTCTCGGATCATCTGATCTACATCTTTCAATAGTTCCAGGACCATTGTTTGTCCTGAGCCTCAATGGCCTCAATGGCCTGTTCTCTCTCTCTCGCTTTTCACCGGCCGCCTGTGTGCTCGTTCACACCGGCACTGCAGAGCCAGGTTGTGATGCATTTCTGTCGCAGGGACTGTAACCCTGAACATTACGACTCCTCACAGCTGAGAACATATTTCATCGGCTGCACAAATTCTCTGCGATCTCCTGCTACAGAGCCGGGAGATGTCCGACTCTGCTGCAGAGCCAATAAAACCGACTGCAAACGTGATACAAGCGAGTCACAGCTGGCAGGAAGGCAGCTGCTTAAAGAGACGTTGTTTACCTTATAAATACCAAAGTAATCTCCCGATATGCTCAGATTTGAAAGCCCCATCGTGAGCAGGAGACGAGGAGGAAACGATGATCAACCTGAGCCAGGACTGAGCTCATCTGTCTGAAGCTAGAAAGCCAAATAATAGTGAATTCTACTGTACATTTAATTCTATATATTCCAGCGACTATCTAAAGATGAAAACCGAAGCTTAAGTTCTTACATCATTTGCAAGTCAAGCAGCATTAGAAAAAAAAAAAAAAAAGGTCAAGGGGTCAGTGCTGTGTCAACCGGATAAAAGAAAGAGCAGACGAAGAGGTGTCGAATTAAATTACAACCACAGAGGAGAGTCACAACGTGTGACAGGAAGATGTGAATTTTCTTGAGGGAGAAAAGCCCACATGGTCGATGTAAGTGAAAATAACGTGTGAAATATAATCAAAAATACGTCAGAATTCTAATTAACACTCTGGTCTCGCTGGTTCCTGCTGAGGAGAGCTGACAGTCTTCAGTAAGAAGCGGTTACCCCGAGTCTCAGGCAGCTGCGGATTTTCTCCATGTTCGGCTTTAGATGAGAAACCAGATCAGAGGTCGCAGGTGAATCGCAGGTGAAGCAGCCAGAGCCGGGAAATAAGGGCAACGAATCCGGTTTTGCAATTTCACGAGAAGAGCTGAAGAGTGGACACCTCCGCCAAGGCCCAACAGTCCCTCAATGAAACCACAGTTAGATTCGATAGATCCAGAGGGGATAGGGTTTATGGTTAAGACCTCACTATTTGAATGAATTAAAGTGAATGAAAGTTTAGACCCCGGGATAATCCAACATGCAGCACCCAACAAGATCCGACGTCATGACAAGCATCTTTTATGATTTGTGGATTTAAAAGGAGTGAGAGTGAGTTGTGTAACGTGTGTTCTGACTCGACAGAGGCAGCAAATTAAGATTCAAGCGGCGCCCACTGAGGCACAGAGGGTTTAAAGCAGGAAATAGAAAAAGTGTATAATTGAATTATTTTAATCTTTTTGGTTTTCGTAAACAAACACTTCTGTGGGAGAGGAGGACGAGAGACAAACTGCCAAATCTCAACATAAAGCTTTTGGCTGGCGCCGCGTGGCACGATTCCACCCGGTGATGGTTCTGTGCCAGGGCTCCTCCGCCGCCGCCGCCTGGTGAACCATCAGACCGAGCCGCCGATCTGCATTCACCTGCAGTCGGGGGGGCCTCCGGCTGCGGCGGAGGTAAAGGTTTGGGCGGGCCCCGAGGCGAGTTTATAAAACCAAGCTGAGCGACGCCCACGCAGAGGGCCGAGACAACGCAGCTGCTTTGTTATGAAACAGCAGCTTTTTTTATTTTTTCAGTGGAGGATTAGTTCTTTTATTAATGCATTAATGGATCAGTGCTGTGCTGCGGCCCCGAAAACATTCAAGTAAGCACAACACTCTCGTCCCTGTCTGGTGCTAAAAGCAGCAGCAGAGTGTGTGTGTGTTTGTGCGTGTGTGTGTGTGCGCATTTGTGTGTGTGTGTGGGAGAGCCTGTGGAATACCATGTAATGCTTTGTTGTGAGATCTAAAATTAGGAAATCAGTTTAAAGCTAAAACCCCGGTGGCTTCAGTTTGAGTTAGTTTTCTGGAGATAAAAGGAAGTTGGAAACCATTCACTGCATTGTCTATCGGCCGGTCACTGAAGTGGTGCATGGTTTCATGTTCTCCACAGATGTTTCAGTCTTTTCAAAAACGTTGTTGTGCTAAATTACAGCTTTTTCCCCCGTTGGAAAAAAAGCAAACAGCTGAGTCAATTTACAGCTTTGTCGGCGGGATTAAAAAATGAGGATGTGGTCGTTCGTGCGGAGCCAGAAAAATGGTGACAGAAATATTTGGCACAGGAACGACATCAAGTGTGAATAGAAAGGATTTACAGGCTCTTATGACACAATGCGAACTATTTGTTTGGTTATAAAGTCGTTAGGTACCAGGACACGTTCATGTTCACACTCACTGATGAATAAATGATGGCCCATTTTGAGTCAAATAGATGATATAGCACAGTGTGCATTGGGGGCGTGGATACAGTGTGATTGACAGCTAGTACTGTTCAATGAGTGCAGGTGGCAGGTGTAGGTGGGCGTGTAGTTTCCACGAGCTCTCCCAGGCTCCACCCCCTACTCTTCCAAACACGGTTACTTAAGGATTCAAAGGAAACAAGATGGCGCTGGACAAAATGCAAAACTCGAGGCTTCAAAAACGCAGCTCACAAACCGATGAGTGACATCACCGCGGGACGACACTTTCATGTTTATACAGGAACAAGACAAGTGATCCGCTGGTGTCACATTTCGAACCGCACCCTGCTGTGAGGCTTAAAGGTAAACTAATCAAATATAAATGTAAAACCCCAACTCTCCCAGTCAGCCGGTGAATTAAAGGCAAAGACTTGAACAGAAATAAATTAAAATGGAGTCCATCTGTGAGTTGTGACCCGCGGCCGCTGCGTCTCTCCCGTGAACCCGCCCGAGTCTCCACTCACAGGAGGATCTCTGCCCGGAAAACTAAGAGCGAGAGCAGAGAGCTGAGTGCGCTGCTGCTTCCTTCACACCTGCTAAATTATTCCAGTCCCACACAAACACAAACCAGCTTGCCTTGCATTTTTATTGCTTGCCGTACTATCCTCTTTATTGTCCTTATATTGTTAGTGAAGCACTTTCAGCTCTGCCCTGGAAAGTTTGATATACGCAGCAGATTAAGTTTAAACTTCCACGCGAGTGGGCGTGTTTCTGTTTACAAGCGTGTGTCGGTGTTGTATAAAGTGCGGATGTTGGCCGACGGTGAGAAAGTCCCAGTCCATCAAGTCCTCTCCTGTTTAACTTTATCTCAACTACAACCTCCTCCCGTCCGCATGCCTGAAGGGAACCGAATGGTTGTTGCGTCAGTGTGTGAATAATGTGTGATAGAGGAAGTGTATAGAAGCACTAAATGAATGTGTGTGTGTGAATGTGTGAATGTAACTTGTAGTGTAGAGCACATTGATAGGACTAGAGAAGCTCTTATAAATACGGTAAATTTACATTCAACATTTGAACCGTTGCCCGTCCAGCCAACAAATACGTTTTTTTTTTAGGGTTTGTGTTCTAAATTGATCCAGTTACTTATTTGTTGGTTTCACGTTGTCCCTGTAAAAACAAACAGAACATGAAACAGACGTCTGTTCACTTCACTTCACCAGCTGCAGAAGGTTCACCTGTATTATCAATGTGCCGTCGGCTGTTTCAGGCTAATGCGGCTGATAATAAATACAATAATAAAACCTCCAATGGGGACGATCAGGAAATCTCACTCACGGACTTAACAACCAAGGAGGCAGCGAGGAGGCTTTAATATCTGTGCAGCTGCAGATCACCTCCTGGAAGCAATTTCAGCTTCTTGCACTTGCCACAGCCAATCAGCACGGAGCGACACGTGAGGCGAGTCGCCCGCGGTGTGTACAAGCAGCAGGTGGTGTACGTGTGTGACATGAGGACAGTGTCAGTCTCTCAGCCAGGTAATGGAGGCATCATGTGGTCGAGCACGACGGACCACTCAGGGCTCAGCAGACAGGGAGCTCAGAGTCGACCGAACCGGGCCCAACACGTTTCCATTTTCAGACGACGGCTCTGCGACAGGTGGAGGGTTTTAGATTTGGGGTAAATCCCTGAGTGGGTGAAGACCTGCTGCTTGTTACAGCGTCGGAGGTTTTCATTTCTACGAGACATTTGAGGAGGAGAACGGCAGAAAGTGAACAATAATCACAATAAATCGTAATGTCGATTAAAATAGCAATGCTGGAAAAATTGCAATACATATAGGTGTGATAGTAGAGAAGTGGCCCTATTGAGAAGGAGGACACAGTATTTGTTATTTTAAAATATGATTTTACCTTATTCCTATTCAGTTTATCTTTTTTTTTACTATCTCACATTGGACTTTTTGGACAGTTTCATGCATTTTTCAAGACGGGGAGAGAATGAAATTCCTTTCCCAGACTTGCCTGGTAGCCCTGTGTGAACCCTGAAGAAGTCCCACTGTAGGAAGCTAATTATTATATCCAGGGGCGTAGTATCGGGCATTAGTCCAAGCAGCTTTCATGGGCCGAGGCCAATTCAACACACGCATTCACCTCAATACAATCTGCAGCCAGGGAGAGAGCTATCCCAGCACCAGACGTTTCACCTCGCAGTTCTCCGGCAAACCTGCTGCCGCCTCACCTGAGCTATCAACCGACGCTGGGAGCTGCTCCTCTAAACCCACGTTCAAAGTTCGGAGCAGCAAGACCCACAGAGGCGGCAGCCTGCACTCGCTGTGGTTTCACAGGCAGCTTCTGTCTTTAACTTCTGAAATATGGATGATTGGAAGCTGACTCGCTATAAAATATTCATTCTCCCAACTCTGGGTCCCGTCTACTCTAAAATAAATGTTGATGCCAACCTGGCGTTTTAAACTTTGCAAAGGATTTGGCATCAAAACGTGGAAATAATGATAAAGCTCCCCTGGGTGAGAAGAACTTTTAACTTGCAGTTCTGTTCTTTGACAGGATGAGGAAGATTCAACACAATCATATGTGGGTTAATGGTCTCAGTTGTCCATGATGATGTTTCACCCCATTTTCTAAAATCATCAAACACCTAATTCAACCCAGCCTATCAAAAACATAAGAGATGAGAACTACCTAAAATTATACAAACCAACTTTGATAAAAATGTGTACTTTTACCTTTTATTTTCGTGCCTTGCCCCATCCACTTACATGGAGGAGGCGGGGTTCATGACTTATACTGCAGCCAGCCACCAGGGGGCACTCCAGAAGCCTCAACCTGCTGTGCCTATATATCCAGTTCAAAGCCCTGTTTGTTGCTTTCACATTTCGTTTATGATGTTTTCGACTATAAGAGAAAATTCAGCGGAAGAATCCAAATGCGGCGTCGAAAACCACGAAAAACACATCAGCTAAGATGATGTGTTTATTGGAAGTAAAGCTACGAATGGCTCAACGAGCTTTCTGAGCTCCTTTCACTTCACTAACACAATGGACTCATCTTAAAAAGCGTTGATGTCGTCAGTGGACACACACAAACCCCCCGAAGTTCAACGTTCACGAGTCGACACGACGTCTCTCGATTGAACTGCCCTGAAGAAAATAACTTGTCACAAAGCAGATGATGTTTGACACCAAATCCTCCTCTGATGAACTGAACATGACCACTGATACGCAAAAAAATGAACCAAATGAGTTTTATAAAAGGGCCGATGGGAACATCAAGTAATCCGCTTGTGCTTGAACACAGCGAATCACCGATTAGACAAACTACCGTGGCAACCCTACTTTCAACACTATCAATTTTCCCACACATTGATTAAGTTGTCGCCGCCAAAAACAAGATCAACAACGGCCAAAACATACTGATTTTCTTTTTTGCTGTTTCCAATGGGCACAGTCTTATTTCATTGTGGAGCTTTGCGCCGCACATTGATCGTTCAGCGTTTCCTTGTCCTGCTCTCACTCCCTCACGTTGACGAGCGAACCTGTTGAGGAGTGCACAGTGTTTTCAGACGCAGCTGCGTGCGGATGGAAGATGCTGCGACTGAGCCACCGGAACAAAGACGGTCACGCTTTTATCTCGTCAGCTCCGACCCCGGGCAGCTTTTGTGTTGTCATGACGCAATTCACCGACTCCACTGAGCTCAGGTGAAGCCGCAGGATTATTTTTTGCCCAGTCTGCTAATGGATTTCATTAGTGCAGCTCTTCCTGAACTCCACCTCATCACACTCACAGCTCACATGCAGCTTCCCAGTAATCCTGCTGGTGCTTAAAGCAACCGTCCCCCCTCGCCCCTCACTGTTGACTTTCTACATTGTTTATATCCCACCGCTCACCGACAACAAGTCATTTTGATGACGTGACTCAACAAGGCAGAAGATGGAAGACAGAAGCCAGAGGACGAGGCAAATCTTCTTCACAGCAGCCGACGGGAGATACGACGCAGAATTTATGACCGTGTGATGCGTAGTAAAGAGCTGGAATTAAATCCATTCGGGACCAAGAGCGGAAAACAATCAATTCTCACACGAGGGTTGAGATATGTGAACAATATTCACCATGAGAAAATGAAAATGTGTCAAATCTCACCTTTTCTTTTGGCCATTTATATGAAACATCCACCTTCCTTATGACCTCTGCTTTGGAGGTTATGTTTTCACCCCGGTGGACTCGTTCGTCAGCAGGATTACGCTAAAACTACTCAACAGGATGAAACTTGGTGGAAGGACGAAGTGATACTGATGAAAAAAGATCAAACCTATTCAGAGGACTGATTTCTATGACCTGTCCCTAATTATCAGTTTCAGAGCTGATTCAAGTATCGGGGGAAAAAAGAAAGCAGACCATAAGTGGCCTCAGTGTTTCTTGTAATTCCAGCAGCTCACAGAGTGATTCATCTTCCCTCCAGCTGATTGTGTCACTTCAATTTCACGTGTCGTATTCTCTAATTAAACTTTCATTCATGTCCCATCAATAATTTAAGCTTATAATGATTATAGTTTCGAAGGCTTCCAGCGTTTGGATCCGGGAGCTGGTGAAAAATAAGCTGTCAAATGAAGTAGTTTACAGCTGTTGTTGCAGCGTGTTGATATTAAAATCAACAATTATCAAACGCAAATATCAGATCAGAGTTGGGGTTGGTGTGGATGTCGGGTGTAACCGTAGCAACAGTTTTAAAACTAAAACGTGTCAGTGTGGAGGTCGAGGGGGGCAATCCATAGCAATAATTACAAAATAAAATTGTGTCTAAATCACCCCATGCTGGTATAAAACTTTAAAAAAGTGTATTGTCTTGTGTTTTATCTGAAATAGTGCGAAGCTAAAACTCACCACTGACATCAGGGCAGTCAGATTCTCCTCAGGAGCGCTGCTCTTTAAGTTAGAGTCCCGACAATCTGCTCATCAGTGAGAAACAACCCTGACACATTGACATGTGCATGTTGCTGAGCAGGGAGATGATAAAAGTGAAACGCGTGTCGAGGAGAGTTCAGAGCAAGTTTCATCATGTTGTGTTTCAGGAAGAAATTGACAGCGCACAACATTTGACTCGAAATATCCGTCGAACCCTGAAACCCGTCACCTGGGGGAGGCGGCTGAATGTGTCTGCTCAGGGGAGGATGTGACGACGTCCTTTCATGCCGCCACAGCTGAAACGCCACATGTGAACATTTCAGTTTCTGTGAAAGTGCTGGCAAAGTGTTCTGCTTCTCCGTGGCCTCGAACATGCTGCGCTCGTCGTCCACGAGCCGAGCAGTACTTGAAAGACGTGTCTGGAGATCTCAAGGGAAGCGACGGCGCCCGGTGCAGAAATTCGTTTTTCTGCACCGACAACAATCGCGCGGACCCGATCGTCCCCCGCGGGGAATGACGAGGGAAAACAGCCTGTGGGAGAAACTAAAGAGTTTCTGAGATGCACCGACTCTAGGTTTAAACAGAAATGTTAAAAGAGAAATATGATGCTCATCCTCCTGTGTGTTAACGCAGTAATAACACAAATTCAAATGATCAATCTGAACACGAACACGTCTCGATCATCTTCCTGTTGATCTATTATTTCCTGTCTTCCTCTCGATAAAATTGCATTCAAATGGTTTTCTCTCTTCAGTCACTGCTGCAGGAGCCTCGGCCCGACAATCTCATCTGCTTTGAATCTTCCAGTAAATGTTTTTTTATGTTATGTTTTTACACGTTTTCACTGAACAATAAAAGCATCATAAACAGACCTTGATCCATAACTCGCTGCACTGATCAGGCAGCAGCACGTGAAGCTGTAAAAGCTCAAACTTAATAGACTGCACGGTGTGTCCGTGTGCTTAGTGTATGCAGGATCAGCACAAACCGAGTTCAAAACAAATGACCTGAGCTGCAACACGTCTTCATTTATTATTGAAAGGGAACATTAAGGCGGTAGAAACTCTTGCCCCTGTGTGCCTGTAGCTGCCGACTCTTAAAGCTGCAACAATCAATGTTTCTAGATTACAAATGGACCCATGTGAAATGTGTAATGTGAGCGAGGTCACTCGGAGAATTATCACCGGCTCCGCAGCTCCTTTATGACTGAGCGTTTCCACCTCGTTCATCTCAGCGTGTTGGTTGTAACGCCTCGTTCAGTTCGTTCTTGGACGTGGGCGATCTGACGTGATCTCATATCAAGATCAATCTTCAAGACGCCCAAGACCTACTTATTAAGTGGATAACGCAAGTTAAAGAATTAATCAGTTCACGACTGGAGGTTGGTTAAGTACAATCGCTCTCACTTGGCTGTTTGGTGGCAATAAAACAAACTATTGATTCACTTTCAAAAGATCAATCAGACCCTCCTGTGCCGCCGCCGCCGCCGTCTCAAAGGTCTGACGAGGACGATCCAGGTGAGAGAGCAGCAGGGGATCTCTTGATGAAAGAGGTAAAGACTTGTTCTTGGAGAGATACTTTGTGAGATACTTGAAAGAAAGGATCTTGTTGTGTGCACTGACTCAACCACAAACTTAAAAAATGAAACACACGTGAAGCAGGACAACGGGGATGAGACAGGTTCTCTACTCTCTACTTGCGTGACCTGTCCAGATACATCAGGTAGGTCCAGGTAGATTAAGACCTGATCGGGTAGATTAAGACTCTCCCAAGTAGTTTAAACCCCGTCCAGGTAGATTAAGATCTGACTAGGTAGATTAAAACTGAGCCAAGTAGATTAAGACCCTGTAATTCCTTTGAAACATGACATCACCGTTTAGAGGATCCCATGGATTGTTAGTGAGTCTCTGAGGAGGACAAGGGTCTTCAGAGACTGACAAAATCCTGTTACCTACTCTGATTGGATCTTGGTGAAAGATACAGATGCTCCTCAGGAGGGATCGATAAACCTCTGTCAGCAGCTGGAGCCGAACCGAACCAAACTGACACGAAGGAGCAACGCGCTGAATTTTTCCTTTAAAATAAACCAGCATATACTTATTTATTTGCGTTTATTGCCAAAGCATTTATCGCTCCTACAGTTGAGATATAAAAGATGTTTTATGTGGACTGAAGTGATGCTCCTGAATTTTGTGCTGATGCTTCCAGAATTTTTAGAGGATAAGTAGAAGTAGTATTGGAAAAAGTTTGGAGTCCGGAGCCCTAAATAATAAGTGCGGGACATCCTCCCTCAATATTAACACTATCCTTTTACTTTTTACTGCTTTTTAAATGAGATCAACATTTGAAACAAGTTGGAACCTCCATCTCTGGGGATTTATTCTTATAATTAACTCGGTTTAACACCATTAAGGAGTATTTTGTTTTAATTAAATGAAAAGTTAGTCAAACAGTTCAGGGAGGAACACGCGTACAAGAATTCAAATGTGCTCTGTGTTAATTCATGTTCCCCGAACGCGTCTGAAACAGTCAATGTAACATTTGAGCTCATGGTTTTGTCTGTGTTTGCTAAATGAGTCCTGGTTCTGGCAGAAGCAGTCGACTGGCAGCGACCGCAATTCAACCATCCAGAGTGCTGCAGGCTTTTCTGTTTTCAGAGCACATCAAACGGCTCAGGAGAAGAGACGTCCTCTGGGACTCTCATGTCCCCGGATGATGAGGTTTTTATTTCAGCCTGGCAAAGTCAGAGAGAGATGGACGCTTCAGATCACAATCCCTCTCTTCTGTCTTCATCAGGGAAGCTTTCTGAGGTTTATATGGAGCAGAGTGAGTTGAGCTCTTTAGGCTCTTTGGGACGAGCTGAAACGAGAGAAGATGGAGCTGATGGCAGCGGGAACCTTCTGCTCAGGTTTCACTGTGTTACCTCAACACACCCGTTCAGTTGCACTGGAGAGGAGCAGCAGGAGCAGGAGCTCGATGGTCAGTTGGCAGCAGGATGAGTAAACAATATGCTGATGTAGTCATCCATAAATAATACCAATCCATAAATAATGTGAGTACAATATCATATGGGTTAATATTGTGCAGTGATGTGGCCGACTGCTGCTGCTGGTAGAAATTCATCCATCCGTTTATCCAATATCGGCCGATATTAAAATATAAATATGTCTGTAAAAGGCCGATTTTATCAGCCTACCGATAAATCTGTCGGTGTCTATAAACAATCACCAGTCATTGTCCCCAGAGGATGAACATCATCACCTCTGGCCTTGCAGCCAGTGACGAATCAACAGTGGTCGTCTTAAATAATAATGGTCTGGTTTTGTGCGTCTGCTTCTTGTGTCGTTGTGTTGTCGTAGCGTTTCAGTGGAGCCTGTCTGCTGTGACGAGCGGCTCCGGAGCATCATCACAGTGTTTTGTTTCTAAATGAAGATCCAGCTGCCGTGGATGATTCGTGGCTCTGCAGTCTGTGCAGTGACGGCTGCGGTGCCGTGCTTTTGATTGGACTCTCAGCAGCATCACGGCACAGCCATCTCCACAAAGTGAGTGCGTCTCAGGGTGTTGGATATTCCCTGTCGTTATTCTTCAATTTTCATGACGGCGAAATGTGTTTTCAGAGCTTCTCCATATATTTTCTGTCTTTTCAGCACAGAGAGTCTCTGAAAACACATTCAGGATGATGGGGAACTAAAACCCCGGTTATTGTATCGTTAAATATGACAAATTCCTGCAGCGGAAGCAGAATTCATATCACTATATATTCTGAAACTCTCCACAGGAATCAGGTGGATTAAGAAGTTTACATTTTACACAACCAGCAACAGAGGCACCAGCCGATCAAATCGCTTTTTAACAAATACTCAAGCAAAAATGCTGTAATATCTGGTAATATCTGGTAATATCTGGTAATATCTGGTAATATTCCTGGTTGTTTGGATGAATCTTTGTGTTCTACAACACAACGCGAATGCAGGCAGGGAATGTGCACGACAGCAACACAAACAAACATGGAGGAGAGCGCACAGGAAACAGGACAATGTCTTTCTGAGCAGGAGGACGGACGTGGAGGTAGAAGAGAGTCTCCTTCCGTCACATTGACACGTTTAGTTATGAAAATTCAGACAGAGACCAGAAAACTTTGGCTCTAATTGTTGAATCTACAGTTACAACAATGAAGCTGACGCAACTCTTCACTAAACAATGACCTTAGAGCTTCTAATCGCCGGATCAATACTACAAATCAATACTGGGCCTCGTTCAGATACAGGTGATTATAATGTGGTGATGAAATTAAGTTTTCATTGTCCACCTGTCTTTGTTTCCACCTCTCACAGCTGGAAAACATCTGTCACCCCCCCAACACAAACAAGAACAAATCTAAATCAGCAGCAACAACGACTTTCTCTGCGTCTTGAGTCAAAATCATAAATGGACAACATGACAGCTCCCAAATAGTAAAGCTAATTAATCTTGATCGCCCCCTAGTGGCTGGCTACAGTATAGGTCATACACCTGCCCTCCGTGGGATGCGACAGTACACCTCAAATATTGCTTTCTCAAAAGATGGCTTGTGTCATTTAGGCAGTTCTAAATGTGGATGTTTCTGATCTGAAGTAACTTGATGATTTAAAGAAACGGGATAAATCGTCGTGATTGGCAGCTGAGACTGACTCGCAGTCGGTCAAGCGGGTGGATCAGCAGAACCTCGATACCACGATCACAAGCCTCTGGCTCTAAATAACATCATCGGCGTTATTTTGGCTTCATTTCTGCATAGTGGTGGGAAGTGGAGATGTGTCGTCCATCTTTATTTACAGTCTAGGGTTGAACTTATATCCCCATTTTATCCGGACAAACTTCAAATAGAGTTGTCAGTGGTTCTCTGCGATGTACACTTAGTCGCCTTTGCCTTTACTCACGTGTACACATGTATATACCTGCATGTTTGAAGAGGAGGTATCACAGCCTGACGACCACACTTGACATGTTCTTGGCCCGGCAGCAGCTGTGAGTTGAGTTGTGGTCGGACTCTTGTCAGGTTTTTAAACTCAGCAGAGCCACACTGAGCTTGTGCTGAGCCGACGTTACCCTGCCCACACGGGTCCCACCCCCACCCCGCCAGTGTCCGCACTGAGGATTTACTGCTAAGAAAACATGAGTGTATTCCTTACACACAGGGCCGGACGACTCTAATTGAAAAACAAAATGTCACGTACGCACTTGAGGCTCATTTGCAGGAGCTGCCACTGCATCCCCGTCAACACTTAGCTGCAGCCGAGGCCCGAGGCGACCGGGGCATGAACGTCGGGCTCCGGTTACCGTTTCTATTTACATTCCTCCGGCTCTGAGGAGCCACCTGCTCCAGGGCCGGTGCTCGCTCTGCTTACCGAGCACACCGGGCCCCCGGCTGAAAGCCGACCTGGGGACGTACAGGGTCAGGAAAACGTGGCACAATGCAAATGAAGGAGCAGGTTGATCAGCGCCGAGCCAAACACAAAGACCTTCCCTCGTTTAGCTGCCCGTCATCCACAGAGCAGTTTGGTTTGGGGGGGGTGGGGGGGAGTCTGTGACACCATCCATTATCTATACTGCTCATCCTTTCAGGCTCACAGGGGGGGGTGCAGCCAATCCCAGAAGATAGTAGGCCAGAGAGACCCTGGACAGGCCACCAGCGTCTCACAGGCCCCGACATATTGGACAGACAAGCATTAATATGTCAATATAAGTGAAGCATAGGTAAGACACAGCTCACGAAGGGGAGGACAACCGGACGTAAGGTACGTCCCCACAACGTGAAACCAAAACTGACCAGATCGGATGTGAACAACCAAACAAAGACTTGAAGCTCGGTTCAGACTTTCACGTGTGGAAAGGACCAAAGTGTCGGATCAGAACCAACTGAAGCTGAACCTAAGTTCGTCTTTATTCAAAAAAGTTAGCGAAAAACAACCGTCGCACGAACAACACGTCTGTCGACTAACCAACAAATGTCGGGTAGACGCAGCTCAGGAAGGTGATGACGACAGGACGCAAGTAAGTCGTACAAATTATTTAGTGGACTTCCTAAATTATAACGTGAAACCAAAGTGTCAACGATGTAAGTATTGTATATCCGAGTATTGTTTATCCGAGTATTGTTTATCCGAGTATTGTTTATAACACGTGGTCCTACCTGTACCTGTGACCACCGGAAACAGAAGACAGGTGCTCTGCTGCCATTGGTCAGAAAACGATGTAAAGTTAATTCGGATAACGGTCACCTGGGCTTCCCGAGTCTCACGAGGAGAAACAGGAAAAAAACTTTCACCGGTAATTCTGCTCGTTCTCCGGCGGGAGGTGAGTTCACGTCAGGTGTTCTAACGCGGAGCTGAAGTGAGCCGAGCCGAGCCGGGACAGCGGCGCGTCCCCCGCCTCTTCCCCGCTTACCTTCACCGACGGCGGGTCGAGCAGCGGGAGGCTCCGCGGCTCCTCCTCCTCCCGGTGGAGCTGGTTCTCCGGGCGCTCGTGTCCTCGCGCAGAAAGTTACTTCCGTCCCGGGCTCGGTGGTTCTCCGGTCGGCGGCTCGCGGGGCGGACTGAGGCGGCGGCGGCGGCGGCGGCTCCGGTGTCCGGTCACTCTGAGCCGCTCACTGCGCTCCGTGCACCGGAGCTCTGAGCCGCGCATGCGCACCACCGCGGCTGCTGCTGCGAAACAAAGATCGTCTGATGACAGGATGATCGGCTCCGGAAAATCTTCCGTCTACTTTTACTGTAGTTTTTTTTTAACTATGTGAAGTGTCTCTGAATTGCTATATAAATAAAAGTGTTATTATTATTATTATTATTATTATTATTATTATTAGCTTTCTCTGATTCTTTTGTTGTTGTTATTGTTGTTATATGATTAGCTTCTATTTGCATTCTGTTATTTAAATGCGATGAAACCTATGTAAAGTGTCTTTGAGCATTGTTAAAGTTAGATGAATATTTTGGATTGGTCTTTAGGAGTGTTAGTAGGAGTGTTTTGTACTTTATCAACATAAGTATAACCTCCATTAAGGAGGATACTATGTATGCTGTTTATCTGCTTGTCAGCAGTATCACACAAAAACGTATGCGTATATCTAGATCTATAATAATAATCATCATGATAACGATAAGACATTTTATTTATATATAACTTTTAACCCATATCTCTGTGTGGTGAAAACATAAAACAGGAATCATGCTTTCACTTCTCAATATATTTTTAGTCAGTGACTGTTTTGCTTTTCCTCTTGTAAATTGATGTATAATAGTATTTTCGGGGCACAGGATTAATGCTAAGATAATCATTTCTAGTAGTTTAATATGCAGGCTAGCACATATGTTTGTACTTAATGTAATTTGTCTAAATCTATCAAACCTGATATATGACCTTGGACCCCCCCTCCCCCCTTTCACTGACCTCAACAATCTTATAAATAGGCACTAATGGCTATCCTGTTTCTCAGGAGAGCCTCCTGAGAAATGTGCATGTATCATATTCACGTTTTAAGCATTAAATTAAAAAGCAAACAATGTATTTTATATTTATAAAAATATCTAACCCGTTAACATTTATAGCAACAGTGAGACCAAGCCTTTTACTGCAAACAGCCGTCCAGTGTGTGACTGTATGTTGGAGCTCAGCAGTAATACTCTGAGAGTACTGCAGTACTCTACGCTGCAGTACTCTGAACGCTGCTCTCCTGTCGTCTTCGTGCTGTAACGTGGAGCTGATTTGAATATGAGAAGAGAACAGCGGGATCTGCGTGAAAATTCACAGCCGAAGGTGTGAAGATTATGGAAGTTTTATTTTCACAGGAATGCAACTATTGCGTACACGCCTTTGTTGAGTAGATGCTGCTGAAAAAAGTGTTTTGTTCTGGACACAGTGTCATGGAAGAATATTAAGAATATCAAGTAAAGTTTAACAAAAACTTCCCCTGTTTCATAACTGCATCTCAGGGGGTTTGGATGGTTGATTGATTGATTGATTGATTGATTGATTGATTGATTGATTGATTCATTGATTGATTGGTGATTGATCTGGAGTCAAACTATATGAAAAATGCAAATAAAAAGTATTTGAAATCTCCAAAAGCAAAAAGTTTTGAGATCAAGAATGAACCTCAATTTACAGGCTGTAAATAAAGACGGACGACGCATCGCCACTATCTGAAATATCTCAGATATTAGTGCCACCATCTAGTGCGTTTGAAGCCATTTGGAGACAGGGTAGAACCTGGACAGGTCACCAGCACATTACAGGCTAGGCCAAAAACTGTCAAATAAAAATACAGTTATTTTAAACAATTGCAACTGGACGTTGGACGGTGTAAGAACAAATTTCTAAAATGACCAAAGGGTAGAAGTTTGCTTAACTTAAGGATGAGCTGTGTTTTGTTCCACTTGAGGAAAAGGCCGATTTTCCAAGTTCAGCACAAAGGTCGAGGGAACATGAAGAACAGTCAGTAATGGATATTGTCAGTTTAACATATTTGTAGAAGGAGAAAGATGCATAGATGTTGGTGACTGGTTCGAGTGATGTCTTTGGTTTTCCAGAATCAGCAGCAGAGTGACACCTCTCCCCTCTCTAACTCCTCTGAGGTGCACAGACCCAGGAGCAGTGGTCCAGGTGAGATTCTGCTGGTGAGTCACAGAGGAGTCAAATGAGCAGAGCACAGGTTTACTCACGTGACTTCAGTCCAAACACAACTTCACAGCAACTGCAGCAACTTCCAAGCTTTTTTTTATTAATGTTAATTAAACCCAGAGGTGGAGTCACACACAGCCTCAGAGGAAAGAGGGTCAGGCCTGTGATGATGAAGATGACACATGACAACATCATCATCTCTCTCACACACACACACACACACAAACACTGCTGACATCTGGTATGTGCTTACGCCCCCCACACACACACACACACACACACACACACACACACACACACACACACACACACATCTATCTATAACGGCATCACCAGCAGTCTCAGCCCTTCAGGACGATGCAAGTAACCCTGTTGTTGTACTGCATCAGCAAAGTGCTGGGTTACAGGGGTGTGTGTATGTGTGTGCGCGTGTGCGTGTGCGTGTGTGTGTGTGTGTGTGTGTGTGTGTGTGCGTGTGCGTGTGTGTGTGTGAGCAGCAGGTGGACTTGAGAGTGAGCCTCCCTCTCTGCAGCAGCTCTTCGGCCTTTTTTGGGGGTTTCACACTTATTCCAGTCATGTGGAGCTGAGGAAGTTAAATATCATTTTGTTTTTTATTACATTAGGCTATGGACATGATATGAGCAATTCCTCTTAATTCATTAAACATTTATGAACATGCAGATAATGCCACAACAGTTATCAAATGTTTGGGAATTTCGTCGTTGTGGGTTCAATAAAGTTTTATCTTATCTTAAATGTAATGCATCACAGCTTTTAGAGCTACTGCTAATTTCCTGTTCCATGGAAACATGAATCCATACATCTGTTTAACGTGAACTAACATGACAGAAACCATCTAATGTAATGTGTACTTTGTCTCTGTAGTTAGGTCCGTGTCCCCTCTGCTAACATGGAGGAGGCTGTTTGTGACCTATATGGTCTATACTGCAGCCAGCCACCAGGGGGCAATCAAGACGCTTTAGCCTTCCCTTTTGGGAGCTGTCACGTAGCTGTTATATCTGTATTTTCCTTCAGAGTCTGAATGTAATTACTCTCCTGAGATAAACGGGGGAGGATGAGGGCGACGTCCCTGCTAATGATCTGATGTGATAGATGACTCACACACACACACACACACAGACACACACACAGACACACACACACAGATACAGGTAAACAGTGCTGATGTCTCCAGGAGTCTACCTCTGCTTTGACACGTGAGGCGATCAGAGACGAATCAGACGCTGTGGACTTTGTTCGAAGTCACGTGTTCGGGTCCGAGTGCTTCACCTGCAGAATCACCAAAACACATTTTCAGCAAATTAATTAGTTTTAAATTTCAGGGTCATTTTTTTGTTTAACTCATTGTCAATCGTGTGCTGCAGCAGGTCTGTTTCACCTTCAGTCCTGTTGCTGAATGCCGATCACACTCTCTCTTCAGTTGATCCACATAAACCCGTCTAATAAAAGTCTGTGTCTGTGCATTAAAATTCATCCTGTTTCAGGTTGTAAATCAAAATTACTCCAAATGTTTTCCTGACGGTGTTTTCGGCAAAGGTCTCTTTTGTTTACAGCGAGAGTTGTTTCGTGATTTATTGATGTTAAAATGCTGCACGTAGCCGTCGGGCATGTTAACTCAATTAGGTCCTTCCTGCTCTCTGTATCTTCACTGGAAGCTCGTGGTGGCTTCAAGCTGAGATACACACAAGCTCACAGGAGGCGTGAAGCTTCATAGAAGAAACAGTTTGTGACCCTCGGTGACTTCACCCATTGGTTGGTGAGCTGCCGTCTTACAGCCTCTAGTTTGGCATCTAGTTTTTAGTTTTAAACCAGAAGTGACCGTATTTGGAGGAGCAGGGGGTGGAGCCTGGCTGTTACTGACACTGCACACCCACCTGCACCTCTACCTGTGCACCCATTGGATTAACAAACAAATTGAAACCACAAACTCCTTATAAATCAAGTGAAGAAGAGTAATTTTCTCATAGACTTCTAAAGAAATTGATTTCTGTTAAAACCAGTGGGGTCGCCCTCTGCTGGTTGTTTGAGGGAACACAGGGACGTCTGCATTGGCTTCACTTTCTAGAGTCTACGTCCATTTTTAAATCGAGTCAATGCCGGATGACCCTGATCTCATGTTCTTATCACACTGATGCTTGTTCACGTGTTCATGTTTCTAATAAGTTTGATTTTCTGTAGTTATTTGATGTGACTCCAGCTTCATATCTTTCAGTGCTGGAGGAAGCGGAGATGTGATATTTATTTACAGTCTTTGGTCAAAAACCCGTCAGTCTAATGCAGTTCCTGCTGGTTGTTACTGGTGTTTGAACCTCTTCAGACTTGAGTAGGTGAAGCTGTTGCAGAAACCTCTGCTCTGCTTCTCAGTAAACAAGTGAATCAAACTATAACTCTTCTTAGTGACGCAACTAATCAGTAAGAACCTTGTGACGTTTGTGGCGAAGCCTCATTATCCATAAATAACACAGCAGTTATATGGACGACTTTAAAAGCTCAGCGTGTTTGTTCTGAGTCGCAGCTCGACGGCCGACGGCACACAAATACAACATGAATCAATAAAACACAGCTGAGTCCTGCTTCAACACAGCGTCAGTTAAATACAATGGTTTTATGTGATGTTTGTGAGGCTGATCAAGTGAAACCAGCGGCTCTGAGGAGCTTTAACAGTCTCTCATTTGCATTTCTTGTTTTCCCACCGAGCAGAGAGGATACAGGTAAACAGCACAGGTGTAATTCCTCTGCTGTCTCTGTATGTGCAGTGGGTCATCGTTAAAGTCAGTGGAGCTGCAGTGGAAGAGAAACAACAACACCTCCGTCAGCTCCACTGAGACGGTGATAATCTCCTGATTGAGACGTGCAGGCACCGTTCTGTTCGCTCTCTGCTCGACGTTGTGACAAACTCACGTAAGGTGGTTCAACCGTTGACTGTGTACACAGAATGGCGAGGGTATGACAAGTGTAAGTCCCTGTGAACAGCTGGTTAGTCCACGTCTTCCGTTTGTAAGATAAAACAAAAACTCCTGGATGGATTTTCCACAAAACTAACCTGTCTTATACGTTGAATTTTCCTCGAATATATCGTTTACAGGAACAGCTGTTTGCAAAAATTTTACTAGAATCAACTCTTATCAGGGAGTTTGATATAAATAAATGTCTTTTCGAATGTGTTACAGCAGCAGCACATTGTTGCCTAAGCAGGTGTCGAGACAGCAGATCTAACACATTTGATCAGAGAAGCTCTAAAGTGAACAGAATAAACTGTCTGGTGCTGATCTGGGAACGATCACATCTTCTTCATGTCCTCGTCCTGCTCAGAAACAGAAACATGATTTTAACAGCTGCGAGCGTCTCATCGACACGTCGCCTACATCCTCTGCCTTTCTGCTTTTCACACTTTTCTCTTCCAGTGACGCACAGAGTTTGACGCCCTCCCAGTTCGTTGGAGTCACCTTTATCCTCGATGTTAATCACTGCTCTCACATGAAGGAACCTCTTCCTCTGTTTCCCGTCAGCACAGATGTGTTCATCGCCCCCGTCTGCCCTTCACCTCCACAGCTGCATCACAATCAGTGGATCAGGACGGGAGAGAGAAGAAACAGCCGAGCACGGCAGAGAAATTCATCAACGAGGTGTTGGTTGCCCTGTGTGTGTCTGTGTGTGTGTGTGTGTGTGTGTGTGTGTGTGTGTGTGTGTGTGTGTGTGTGTGTGTGTGTGTGTGTGTGTGTGTGTGTGTGTGTGTGTGTGTGTGTGTGTGTGTGTGTGTATGTGTTTAGGTGTTGAAGGGATTTTGCAGTGTGAAAACTGAAGGACACAAGCTGCTGTTCAAGCCTCTGACTGTGCTCTTAATTCTTCATATCTATAATTATAACCAACGCTGAGATCAACTGGGAGATGAAATAAACCTGCAGCGACGTTGCACTGGACACGGTGTGTTGGCGGCGGCCATACACCACAGACCGTAAACAAAGATGGACGACTCGTCTCCACTTCCTCCCACTGTTCAGAAATGGAGCTTAAATTACCTCCGATTCGAGTGTTGCCATCTTGTGCATTTGGAGCCAGAGTCTGTAACGACAGCTGTCAATCATGACGCAGATTGTTGACTCTGCAGTCGGTTGCTTAGTTACAGAAAATACTGCAAACGAGCAACAGCGGTGGTCGAAAAGCGAGAGCGGTGGTTTGTTTTCTTGGAGTAACGACATTGTAATAACGTTTTATGCCGCTCTTACACTGCCCCTACTGGTCATGTGCATATTGCAGAGCCATAGCATCGGTTTCTAAGGAATGTGCACGACCGACGCTGCAAACACAAGCCACCATGTGCACATGAACACAGATTCAGATGTTCGTGTATCTCCAACCTCAGGGTGAAATCTCCACTCATCAGTGAAGCATCTTCTCCAGTTTTAAGCAGCTTTCATCTCCACGTCACCGTCACCTACACTCAGGTTTATTGTGAAACCTGCCACAACCAGAGCGGAGGACAACACCTGCACATCTGGATGGAGACAGTGTGACAGGAAATGTTCACACTCAGGTGTGTGGAGCAGAGCCGAATGTTCTGGAGGTCTGTCGAAGAAATAACACACCTCATGGACCCACATGTTGTTTTCACACCTTAATCGTCCAGTGAAGCACCAACGCTGCTCCACACACACACACACACACACACACACACACACACACACACACACACACACACACACACACACACACACACACACACCCTCTCACATCCTGTTGCAGCTGCAGTGCATATTAAACAACATATTATAAAAGAAACGCCAACATAACTCCTGTAACACTTAAACCAACATATTCCTTTAGTCTGTGGTTTGTTTTAGTCTCATGATTTCCTTTTTCTCCTTCAGGACTCTGTGTTTGTTTTCCTCTGTTTTTGAATCATAATATAAATGCAAAGTAAGGATTTGGCCTTGCTAAATATAAATATATATATAAAATAAATAACCCTGAATAATAAATGATGCCCTGAACTCTGCATTTAACCAAAACAAACTGTCTGGAGCAAAATGTAATTAATTACAAGAGGTTTAAGTGAAATGTTGAATCTGAGCACAGAGAACGTTTCTATAATAATAATATCACTATTTTAATTGATTAAATAAATAACTCATTGACTACGATTGTTATTTTGTGGATTGTCTCTTTTCCACGAGAGGAATCTGTCCCCTGCGACTCTCCCTGAGGTTTCTGTGGGTTAAGCACAGGAGGTGTCGCACTTTGTATAGATTGTTAAACCCTATTTGTAATTTGTACACATGAGCAATACAAATTAAATCTGATTTGATTAGTTGCATTACTAAAAAAGTAGGAAATCTAATAAATTCAGTCTGTGGAACACGACTGGACCCACGTTCTCAGTATTAATCCCGTGAAGCTGCTCGTTAGTGTGAGCGGTGAATTTGACTCTTTCAGCCGGGACTCGACACATTCACACGTTTCCCTCTCCTCCTCCGGCGGCCTGCAGCCGGCAGCCCGAGGCCAGAGGAGGAAAGACCACATGAACTCCTGGATTAGATGGAGCTCTAAATATTTGATGAGCTGCTGTGTGTTTCCAGCAGCTTCACGGGCGTCCAAGGTTATAAGACTCTGCAGCTTCACACACACACGGTGACAAGGTGACACACACACACACACAGATAAACACACAAACACAGACAAACACACAAACACACTGTCAAGTATGTACACATGCAGACATATGCTCACAGTGCATACATAAATAGAGATCAGTCAACACAAGCATGCACAAATTCAGACTCAGTCACGCGTGGATGTGTGTGTGTGTGTGTGTGTGTGTGTGTGTGCGCGCAGACATATTTGTGCGTCTATACTTGTGTAGAACCCTACAGAGACAATCCTCATGCTCCTTCATCTCGACCAACGTCCACCTGTAAAACGTAAAACCAAGGTGTTACCCGACAAATCGTCTGAAGAAGTCGGTCATCTCTACCGTCGAGGGTCAGTTTGACAAGTGTCGACCCGTCGTGACGTCATCCATTGGTTTGTGAGCTGCTGTTTTAAAGTGTCTGGTTTGGCCTTTTGTCGGGAGCCATCTTGGTTTTTTGAAACCAGGAGTATACATATCTGGAGGAGCTGGGGGTGGAGTCTGCACCCATTGGACAAAACTAGCCGTCAATCATTCATTCTCGTTTCTCTGGTCTCAACTGAAACATTTTCTTACCGACTTTCTCAAAAATGTCCACTTCTCTGTCGTTTTTTACGGCCTCAGTCTGTGAGTATAAATAAACTTTAGCTACAGAATCATATTCACCTCAAGAAAAAAAAAAGACAAAACCTTAAGTGGACCCAGGACGTTGAATTCACCGAACAGACGATTTCCTTCTTTCATATCCACTGAATGAGATTATGTGCTGCGGAAAAATCACTTTAATCAAACACTGAGTCCTGAACCCTCGTCCGTCTTGAAACGACAAACCTACGGACGATGTGTGGAAGGAGGAACAAACTGCCGACGAGAGGAGACATTCTCTGTAGCCTACTCCTGGCTGATACCTTTTCTATTTCGGGCTGTTGTTAAGAGAGGGAGCATCACCTGGGAATCAGCGGAAAGCCACAGAGCCGTGATGAATCACAGCCGTAGTGATGTGTTCAGCAAACGAAGCACAGAGGGACTGAAATTAGGCTCCACAAGGTAAAAACAAAGACGGCGTGTAAAGCAACTCTGGAGCAGAAACAGGGAAATGAAAACAGTGACAAACTGTTCAGGCTGCAGGACGGTTCACCAGCCTCGGGCTTTTTAAAGGAACATGGCGTGGTTGTGATTGTTTGGCAGGAAAGACACGACATGCGTTCATCAGTCGGAGGCAGATATCACAGACGAGGGGCTCATCCATTTTTTAAAGAAAGTGTGAGGACGACAGTGGCTTTGTCTTGATATTCACAAGGAGATCTCTCCTGCTTCAACAGACAGTGTTTGGCTCCATTTTGGCTACAGGGGGCGCCATTACATATCCTCCAATTAAATTCAAACAAGAGGCCCCAAATTATACACACTCATAGATCAGTCCTCTACATTTTCCTTGGAAATCAGTTAAATTTGTCAGATGACATCCGATCTCACAACGTTAAAGAAGGAGAAAAATAATTTATGGATCTGCCCCAAAATTTGACCCGTATCACATCCCTCCACCAGGGAGTTATCTTGCACACAAACAAGCCCGAGGATATAAAATATTTTTAAAGAGCTCGACTGGATTAAAAAGAAAAAGAAGAGGCAAAGTATTGATCCGCCCATGCAACTGAAAACCGACCTCCTGCAGGCGTCGTGACTCCATGCTGGTGTGAACGGTTCCTTTATATTCAATCCAGCTGCACCAGATTACACACACTCATACATATCAGTCCTCTAAATATAACTTGTTTTTATTTATTATTCTCTGAGAACAATGTTCAAAGGTCTCATAATATTAAAGAAAGGGGCAAAAAAAATTCCTGGATCAAAAACCCAAGTTTAACGAGTTCCTTCCTGACTCAAACCACATCCGCCACCCAGTTTCATGGTTGTGTGGTTTTTGTGTTATCTTGCTAAATAACAAACAAACAGATGAAAAGCTGCTCGGAGGAGGAAATCATCGTCTGCAGGAAGTGGTTACACTACTGACTGTAACGGATCCAGTCGTCTGTGATCGATCGGGATCTGATCGTTCATTCATTCAGAATCACAGGAACAGCGACGCCGTGTGTTTAATGAATGTGCAGTGATTTAGCATCTACTCACTGGAGCGGAGTGGGAAATCATAAATGAGAGTTTACGGCTCAGTGGGCCAGATGGTGCCGTGAGTTGAGGGACACGTTTTAATTTGATTAACCAGATGCCCTCCTGTTCTTCATGTTTATTTGTGATAAAGAGACCTTGACAACATCGTGTCAGACGACATGTTTCTTTAACCGGCAGATGGTGGAGACAGAAGAGTCCTCCGGCAAGAAACACTTCCAGGGACCTGTCCAAGTTTTTTAGGAGGCTCTCCTGCTAAGCTGCTCTTAGATCAGATCAGATCAGATCAGATCAGATCAGAACAGATCAGATCAGATCAGATCAGATCAGAACAGATCAGATCAGATGAATTCTGTTTTCTTTCTGTTATGATACCAACTTGGTCAATAAAGGTTCTGTGAAGATAAAGTGACTGATCTTTATTGCTGTATCGTCCAGCTTCAACATCATGGTCCTGCTGCAACACGAGATCTGTAACGAAATGTTCTTCAGCTTACTTCAACACTGTGAGAGGACGTCTGCTGCCACCCTGTGGACAAAACCAGAGCTGCAGCCAGGGTCAGAGTTAAACACAATAATTACAATTATAAAATATATCACTGAAAATAACTAATGATTATCTTAAAGATAAAAAAATATAAGTCAATTTTATTTTATTTGTAAAGGGCCAAATAATAATTGAAGCACAATGTGTTTACATAGGCTTTTCCTTGAATATGGCCATAAATATGACTATTTCCCTGTATAAAAGTAGTCGTGTGTACTCAAATAAATACCAGTACTTTACAGTATGAAGCTGTGCATCTTCTGCTACTGCAAATATTTCACAATAAAGCCCCATTTTTAAACAAAAGAATGGATTCGGGCAACAGAAACGCTGGAGAGCTTTTATTTGAAGCGTGTACAGAAAGTGTTGCAACCATTTATGTTTGTGACATGAATTCATCAGATAAACATTAAAACTCAGGTGAAAGATAATTTTTCTCTGTTTATTCTGCAGGGAAACACAATGTGTATCTGTCTATGACACTTACGTATTTACAACACTTCCCGAACCCGTTTCAAAGTAAAAGCACTCCAGCGTTTCACTTTCTAAATACATTCATTTGTTCGAAACAGGGCTTTTTTGATTGTTACAGACCGGAAGTCCTGACATTTAGTTTGGTACATAATCCGACTTGTACTGAAGGAAATGCATTAAACAATTTTTTTCAGATGAAAACCAATATATCTAGATATTTTGGAGGGAAAATGAAGAAAATGAACGGACCGCATCTACAACTAAACGAAGGTCGACAACTTAAAGCATTTTATCAATTTATAAGATAACTTGAAACTTATCTCAAAGTTTAAGAGAGTCAGGAAGATGTCATTCAGATGATCCACAAGAGGGAAATATTTTAGCAACACTTGATGAGGTAAAGCTTTTTAAAACATAATCTGAACAAAAGAGGAGGATTTGAACCCCAGACTTCACGGAGTTTCCAGATCTTTAAAAGGCAAACATCTGATTTGCGTTTCATTTGATGATCAAACCTTCATTCTCTGTGGTCGATCTAAAAAAAAAATTCAGTGCTAGAAATTCAACAGCTTTAAAATGTCAAAATCTGATGAAACTGACTTACTTCCATGCAGCTGCCTCAAATCGCGGCAGCTGCCTTTACATATCAGTGGCAGTTTTCTGTTGCCACCGGAAGTGCCTCTCCGAGCTGCCACTGCCACGAGTTGAGCTTGCTAAAATAACAGTGTTATTTAATAGTGTTGCGATGTTTCTACCTTTACATTTATTTATTTAACAAATAAAATAATATTGTATTTATTGACAGGATAAGATAATCAGGTGTCAGCCCCACAATGGGGGACATTTGTGATGTTACAGCGATAAAGCATCAAACAGGGTCTTTTTGTTATAGTTTTTTTATGTATTTATTTTTTATATTTTTAAATGAGGATGTTGCCTCAGTCTATTTTCTCCGGTGCAGTAGGGGGCGGTAATGAGCTGGAGGCCAACCGCCGTCGGACAGGTAAAAGAAGGAGAACGTCCCATGACCAAACCGGAAACCAAGAGGTACAACTCCCGCCTTCCTCACAAAGGGGGGGTGGTGTCAGCAAACAAACTACACGGCCACAGCGGTGTAGTTTGTTTTTAAACATCTGGATAGAAATATGAATATTGGCTGAAAATGACCAGAAGGTTCCAGCTCCAGCGGAGAAGGGACCCGGGCGGTGGTCGCTGCTGTGTGCCTCAGTGCACCGCACCGGGGGGGTTCGACTCCCACCGGAGCTTCCATCGCTTCCCACAGGACGAGACGCAGAGGAAGACGTGGATGCGCAACGTGAGACGTCCGTACTTAGTGGTCACGAGGTCCATGGCGGTCTGCAGCCGACACTTCGTCCCCGCGGATGTTACCAAGCGATGCCTGAGGGAGGGAGCGGTGCCCCGGCTGTTCGCCTGGAACCGGTTCTCCCGACCGGCGTCCTCACCCAGCGGCTGCGGGACCAGTCCACCTCCAGAGGACGAGTCGAGGGGAGAAGCGATGGACGTGGGGATGTCCCTTCGGTGTCACGAGAAGCTGCTGGAGAAGGTGGAGAAGAAGCTGCAGAAGAAGCTGCTGGAGAAGAAGGTGGAGAAGAAGCTGCTGGAGAAGAAGCTGCTGCAGAAGAAGGTGGAGAAGAAGCTGCTGCAGAAGAAGGTGGAGAAGAAGCTGCTGGAGAAGAAGGTGGAGAAGAAGCTGCTGGAGAAGAAGGTGGAGAAGAAGCTGCTGGAGAAGAAGGTGGAGAAGAAGCTGGTGGAGAAGAAGCTGCTGGAGAAGAAGGTGGAGAATAAGCTGGTGGAGAAGAAGCTGCTGGAGAAGAAGGTGGAGAATAAGCTGCTGGAGAATAAGCTGGTGGAGAAGAAGCTGGTGGAGAAGAAGCTGCTGGAGAAGAAGCTGCTGGAGGCGACACTGAAGCAGAAGTTTGGTCTGGAGAGGTTTTCAACATCAGATGATGACATCAGGTTCTACACCAGGTATATGTGAGCCAGGCTGTGTTCATATTCACGTTTTATCAGAATATTACCATGTTATTCATATTCAATATATATATATATATCATTCATTCTATAGTGGGTGACTAAATGAGGGCATCCTGTAAACACAGGACCACACTAAAGCAAATTATTATAGTCAAGATAAGGACAATAACACAAAGCTACAAATGAACAATTAAAGGCAGTCATACAAAGTTATTTTAAAGTTTTTATATTTAAAAATACTCGTATAAGTGCAGTTTATAGTAAACTCGAGTTTAAAACCTGGTGATTGCAAACAGACAAACACATTTAGGATTATGCTGCAATTTTCAAAGTTTTTTCTTCCACAAAATTAAATGTTATAAATCATGTGCATTTAGCTTCAATGTATTCAAGGTTTTATTCATGAGACTTGAAATCCCCATTCCCCCACCCACCCACCAACCCATGGGGTCACAGGTCACAGAGTACATTTAAATGATGTAGGAAGAGGTTTGATAAAAGGGGCGAAAGGAATAAAGAATAAATACAAATAAATGGTAACATTATTGTTTAATGAGTTTACACCCTGTTGCAGGTTTTCCAGCTACAGCCACCTCCAGGCGTTTTGGAAACAGATCGAACCTGCAACGGGGGAAATGGTGCGTGTCCTTCCACGGCCGTCCGCTCCCAGCACAACAGCAGATCCACCTCTTCAACTGGTAATCATGGTTCATACCTCATCTTGTTTTTGAGAGCATCTTTCTGATTCATCTGCAAACACAAGAACATTAATTATCTTATAGAATCTAAATAAACACATTCGTACATGTATGATTAGCAATTAGACAATTATTATTGTTGCTTCTGCTAAACGTTGTCTCCCCAGAGCCCACGCCTCCTGCTTATCGATGAGCTGTTCCTGTTCTTGATGTACCTGTCCCTGGGTCTGAAGGAGGAAGATCTGGCCGATCGCTTCAACATTCATCCGACCGCTGTCGGAGAGATAATCGAAACATGGGCCCATTTCTTGTACGCCTTACTGGGCGCCGTTGGAATCTGGATGTCTCCTGAGAACATTAGAGCCACGATGCCCGGTGTGTTTGGTCAGTTCTCTGACACGCAGGTCCTCGTGGACAGTGTAGAGATGAGATGCGAGATGCCTTCGTCTTTCCTCTCACAGCGTGAGACGTTTTCACTGTATAAATCCCACACTACTTTAAAGGGAATGATCGGCGTTTCACCACATGGCGCTGTCACCTTTGTCTCCTCCCTGTTTTCTGGCTCTGTCAGTGACACAGAATTGTTCCGGCAGTCCGGCATTTTTCCCCTTCTGGATAAAGACATGGCTGTTATGGTGGACACGGGATTCAGAATCGACGAGCTGGTGCCCTGCAAAGTCTACAGACCGCCTTTTCTAAGTAAACCCTCTGAGCTGTCTCATGACGAAGTGCTGGTCCCTGAAGATGTCGCACGGTTGATGATGCATGTGGAGAAATCCACTAGGCGCATCAAAGAGAACAAACTATTCGACACCGTCATCCCTCCGACCGTTGCTGGCTGCATCAACCAGCTTTTCGTCGTCGCCTGCCTCCTGACAAACTTTCAAAACAGGCCACGAGTCGAGGCTCGAGCCGAAGAAGTGACTGTGTGTTAACCAGACTGAGCCTGGAAATATTGTGTATAAGGAAACTGGTTGTTACTGGGAAGTTGGTGGGTAACATTCCACATGATGTCCAATAGCTAACTGCTGTTGACATAAGGTTGTTCTAATCTACGTGGATTCAAATGTTTTACTATCCCATAGTTTTATTATCTCTCATGCTAGAAAGATGATGTTTGAATGATAATTCGCAAAAATATTATATTTTATACAAAGTGCTATTTAAGTCGTCGACGTAACGAAACATGTATTTTACTCAGTCCCCATGAGAAAGTGAGTAAAATGTTTTATTTTTGTCACTGACAAATAAATGAATATTGTTTTTCTAATAACTTTATCACCCTTTGATGGACACATGGCTTCTTTTACCATCTGAATCAGAGAAAATCTAAACATGAAACATTCAAATACATTTTATATTTCGCTCTTGCTTTAGTGAGCTCTCTGCTGTCAGGCCAGGAAAATAACAAAAAGATCCCGATCACGTTATAATGTGATACAGAACTAAATCATTTGGTACATGAACGACAGAAACCTCTTAACTGGAAGCTGCCCCTGATTGGCTGGGGAATGAATCACAGAATGCATCCTTCATTTGATTAGTTTACAGGCAATTCATAATTTGGAGAATAATTTTGGCAACAGACGCAAAGTTATGAAATCTTTATTCAATCCTCAAAATTATGCTTAGAGCACTGTTTTCAAAAAATAATGAGAAGACCATTTATGTGTGAAATGATTTTGTGTATTTCCATGTCCTCTCTTCTGCCTCACTCTGGAGCTGCAGACAGAAGAGGCTCCTCTGATTGGCCGACTGCACTTTGAGTGACACGCGACCAGGCCTATCACCGGTCTCATTCTGGCGCATTGACCATTTCTCTGGTGAACACAGCTGAAAGTCACGTTGTTATTAGGCCTGTCAAAATTAACGCGTTAACGCCGGATGATTAATTTGTGGAATTAACGCGTTGATTTTTGTTACGCATGCGCAGAATGACCCGCTCCATGTACCCATACCCGCCCCCTCTCTCAAACAAAACATTCTTTTCATTAAAATAAATCTTGTTTAATTTCATCAACAGTATAAAACTCACATGTAAAAAGCAGATACTCATTAAATGTAATTTGGATCTGCTATGTTGTGGGACAAACGTTGGTGAAGTTTGAAGTCAGTCTGTGAGCAAACAGTCACCGAACACGTTTCCGTACGAGGTTTTCAGGAATTGGACGTAGTTCTGCAGACTGCAGTTTGTCGAGTCCGACTGCTCCAGCCTGTCCTTCATGTTCTGCAGCTGACTCTGGAACTGACGCTCCATCTGGACAAACAGAAAGGTCACAGAAATACAACTCATCAACATCGGAATCATTTCCTCTTTTAAATCCTGTTGAAGTGTTCGGGGGAGGGGCAGTGACGTTGTGTACCTGCTCCTTGCTTCGCTGTTGCTGACTCAGCTCTGTCTTAGCTCGACTCAGCTGGTTCTGCAGGTCCAGGGCTTTAGACTGGGACGCTGTCTCTTTGGCCAGAACCTTCTGCATGCTGTTGTTAACCTGCAGACAATGTTTTCCTGACTGGAATATTACTTTATATACATTAAATCACTCAAAACAGGAAAATGACCTTTTTATGATCACATTACCAGAACAGAATCCCAACCAGAGTCAGTAAATTACTGATTATATTTAAACTATGATTATATTCATTGTTATTGAAGGCCACTGTGCACATGTAGACAACCTATTGGAGTCAAGCACAAAGACAAACATAATAATTCCTGAAGGTAAATTTGTGAAAGCAACACGGAGACACCAAGACTTTTTGACACTTGTGGCTATATTTTTGTATGAAATGCACTTTATGAATGTGTGAATAACAAAAGTGTCGTGTAAAGAGCCGCTCGTGGTCATCAAGACTGGAAAAGTGCCATATCAGCCCATTTACATCCTGGTCTCACACCTGTCTCTCTGCAGCGCCCAGAGTTTGTTGCAGCTGTCTGGACAGAACGCTGCACTCGTGCGTCTTCTCCTCCAGCTGCTGCTGAACGCTGTGGACTCCAGCTTGTTTCGAGGTGAGAGCCTCAAACATCGCTTTGTGTTCTTCCTTCGTGTCCTCCAGGCTCCTACAACACACACAAATCAACAGTCGCTGTTTTCTGCAACATATGGAGGGATAATATATCTCTTAGAAACATGTGTGCACGTGTTTCAGAGATAGTTTTATAAGTGTTGGCACCTTTCTAAGTCGTGGATTGTTGCTTTGAGAACGTCGTTTTCCTCCTGCAGCAGCAGCTTCCTCTGCTGAAACATCTCCAGCTGAGCGTCTTGTTGCTCCACCTGTGGAGGAAAACCAACCACACAGGGTGAGCCATGACAGAAATCCACCTCGGGCAGAAGCTCACCAGGTAGAGCTTCTCCACAGCCGCCTGGGTTAGATTTAAGACCCAAGCATTTAGTCCCCCCTTTCCAGTATCTCTAATATCACTACCAAAAACGTTTTACTTAAAAAGGAATCCACTTCTCCATGTTGTCCTGGTGGCCTGTAATATGTGAATATGTATCCAGTGTCCTGCTGTGTACCTGGTGTCTGACTTCGGACAGGGCCGAGCTGTTCTCCATCTTCCTCCGCTGGTGGGCGTCGACCTCCTGCTGGGCGTCTCGGAGCTGCTGCTCGGTCCTGCTCAGTCTGTCGGGCAGCGCCTCGAGCTCGTGGAGTCGGCCCAGCAGCTCCCTCCTCACCTGTTCCTTCTCCCTCTCCAGGCTCACCTTTACCTCCCGCATTTCCTTCTGCATCATCTCCAGCTTCAGGCAGTACCCCTCCGACTCCAGACGAGCCTGCTGGACCTGAACACAACACACCGGTATCTAAACATCGGATCTGTCCGTGCAGAAAGCTGGATCTGGATCAGCACCACGAGAGCTGGACGAGATCCTTTTTAATTTGTGATTTCAGTGAACTAACCCTCATTTTGCATTTAATTTGCTGTGTGTAAAGTTTGTAAAGTGAAGCAGCTTCACCTCGAGTCAGTCCGTACCTTCTTCTTGTATTTCTCCACCAGGTCTTCATACTTTTCGATCGACGTCTTCAGCTGATGAGCTTCAGACTGAAGTCCCCGGAGTTTCTCCTCCAATGACGTTGACTCAGCCTGAACATGACATACATACCAGTTAAACACACTTCCTCTAGTCGACAGAAATGATGAAACAGTGGAAGAAAAAGCCGTCAAAGCTGAGATGAGAAATCGAGATTTCTCTGGAGGAACCTGGAGTCTCTGGTTGTCCAGCTTGATGGAGGTGTTGTCAGCGATGAGGTAACGAAGCTGTTCACGGGACTTCTCTCTCTCCTGCCGGCTCCTCTCCTCCGCGGCGTGGAGCTGATAATCCAGCTCGTTCACGTGGCTGCGATGGAGGAAAGTACGGTTGTGAAAGAGTAAAACAAACTTCTTAACAGTTTTGGACGACAGTGGATGTGGTGGAGGCTACAAACTGGAACAGCTGATGATTTGGAGCAGTTCAGGGCCACTGTGGAAATCATTGGGTTTTCCTCTATAAGGCTTCAGTGTGTTTGAGACTCATGCTGCTTGTTGTCAGTTCTATTTTCTCTCAGTTGTATTTTTTTGTTGTGTAATTTGTCTCATGACAAAAATAAAACAGTATTATGACTGTAACTCTAACACATTATGAGAAATTCAAGTGTGTAAAGGTCAAATAAATAATTCATATTGTCTGTGCACATCCTGATGTTTTACACACACAAACCAACAAGAGTTCACTCACAGTTTGAGAGCAGACACTTCCTCCTCCAGATGCTTTCTAGCAGCCGCCTCTTTAGAATGTCTCAGGCACCAGTCGCTGGATGTGGACAGAGCTTGAGCCAACTGGGTTTCCTTTCAAACAGAAAGAATATTATATTTATTAGTGTTTCTATACTTCTCTATCATACAGTAGCATCAGGGAGGCACCTGATTGGTCCAGAAGTCATTCTTCTATAGGGCAAATAAACGTAACACACAGGTAGAGTCATAAAGAACTGTCTCCAGAGACAAGAAGAACAAGGAGTCCAGCATCAGATGGTCTGAACTCCACAGACCTGATCTCAACATCACAGAGTTGGACTGGGATCATGTAGAGAAAAGGAAACTGGTGTTTTTCATCCTCTGTGTAATGTTCCATGTTGATAATTGATTTTAAACCTCACACATGTTCCTGACTGTGTAGATCCAGTCATTAGCTGCTGAGGGACGTGGAAATCATCCATTAAACTCCAGGATTTTGTGGAGGCGGCTCTGAATACTGACCTTCTCCTGAAGTTTTCCTTCCAGCTCTCTGGTGGCCTGCTGGGCCGGAGCTCTCTGGTCTGGCCTCCACTGCGTCGCCTCCTGGTCGTCGTCCCTACGCTGCCTCTGAGTCTGTAGCACCTCCTGCTTCTGCTCCTGTTTCTCCTGCATCCTCTGTCCCGCACAGGAAAAGGGGGGTGGCATACTCCATGAAAACTGTTCCCAATGTGGTCCCTGAATTACTCTGAATAATTAGGACATTGCTTCTGGACAAAGATGTTGCTGTTCAATGTTTTTAAATTTGGTACGGACCATATAAACAGTTATAAAGCTGTACTTTTTTTGTTATTTAGTTTTTTATATACATATACTGCTGAGCTGTTGTACTTTACGCTCACAGACCTGAATCTGAGCAGACATTCGAGCCTTTTCAGCCTCCGCTGTGTTCAGCTGAGACTCCATATCGTTGCGTGTTGACTCCAGGACTCTCCACTGCTCTTCCGTCGTCTTCCCGTTGTCCTGCCGTGACGGAGGGAAGCAGAGGGTGAGGGCGAGTTTCTTTTTGTGGACGGCCTGAGGATTAACCTGCATCCGATGGTGTGAGAGACATCAGAAACAAAAGCACTGCTCCACTTTTAACTCGTCACCTTTTCAAAGTCCAAATGCTGAGCGAGCTTGGACGCCTCTTTCTCCTTGTTGCTGAGTTGGGCCAAAAGTCGCTGTAAGAGAAAAACAGAAACATGGAGGACGTCCTCAGATGACCTGGTGGGGGGTGAACATATGAACGAAGAGGTGATTAACAAGTCGCTCACAATGTTCTCAGCTTCACTGTCGGACAATCTCTTCTTCAAGTCGTCTTTCTGTTCGGACCAAACCAGTGAATCTCTCTGTGGATAAAAGCAACAGCAAGAACTATTGAATAGCAGTGTTTATGGGGAAATGTATAATTCTTAATTAATAGTTTCTCTATAAACAGAAATCATATAAACTCGTCATTTTCTTCTTTGGTTTCCTTTCAGTTTAAATGGATTTATTTTTGGCAGATAAGTCAACAGAATAAAAGCAGTAAACTTTCATTAAGTGAACTTACCCTGTCAATAATAAGATTTTAATTTATAATGAAATAAAACAGAACAATTCTCATATTTCAGATGGAAGCAGCAGATGTTTGGAATTCATTGCTTCGTAAATTACTTAAACAATTAATTGACTATCAGAAATATTGCTGTTACTTATTATCTGATTTCTTGTTTTGCAGTTTCGTGAGAATTAGTGCTGGATCTTTGAGACGTTGAGACAGAACTCTGGAGAGGTTGAGAGTAAATAAACTTGCTGTACCTCGTTCTGGCTCCACTCTCTGAGGAGCTCTCGGAGGCTCTGACTCGTGTAGTCAAACATCTGTATCTTCTCCAACAACAGCTCCTGCTGTCGCCCCACTGAGGCTGCGTTCCGCTTCGACAGCTGCTTGTCCTGAACAGCAAACAGATAAGTGAAATCGTGAGCACGTACAGAAACAGAAGTTCTCCTCTGTGCATCCATCATCCGTTCTGATCAGCCGTGTACACACAACAATCATTTTGGTGCCAGATTACAACCTTAAAGAGGCTGTCGACAGTCTCCTTCAGGGCAGTGAGCTGATTGGCTACTGTTACTCCGTCGATCTCTGCTTCTACCAAGGCCCTCAGGAGCACGTCCGTCTCTCCGTGTTGACTCTTTGAATCCAGTCTGTCAGCAGGAAAAAGAAGAAAATCAGAAGTACGAGTGTGTTACACAGCTGTCATCGTAGGTACACGTGTCATCGGTATCCGGCAGTTCTTCTGCTGCAACCTCAAACTTTTCAAGAAACTAAGTACATTTGCTTAAGTACAAATTCAAGGTCCTTATACTTTACTTGATCATTCACATCTTATTAAAACTTTCCCTCAAAACTAAAATGACCTCAACCTGCATTAGAATTAAAAGAAATACTTTAAAATCCATGACTAGGGACAATTTACTGTATTTTTAGGATCTTGAATGCTGGAATTATACTTGTGTTGGAGTATTTTTAAACTGTGGTAATAGAAGTTAAGTAAACTTAACGTTAGTAAAGGATCTGAGTACTTCTGCCACTCAACATGACTGACAATGATTCTGAAACAGCATAAATACGACAGCTTTTCAGCAAAGACAAGACTAAAGAAGCCCCCTATGTCCTATAACTTTGTATAAATCGATCCTATTTTACTAGTACAACTGTCTAATGAAAATCTGGCAGCGTTCTCCCTGTAGGATGAAAAACCCAAGTGAAAAGGAGCTGTTTTTACTAGTGTTTAATCATCTAAACTGTATGTATTGTTATATTCTTTACCCTAGAACGGGCCTTTTATATTTAAATACTTTATATTTAAAAACTTTATATTTACATCAGGAGCGGGGTCCCTCTTTACGGAGGCCGCCATGTTTTTTTACAGTAGCCCAGACTGGACAAACTAAACACCCTTTGAGTTTTTATAACTGAAGGCTTCCACAGGTTCTCTGTCATGTTTGGAAGGAAAGGGTGAGGTGAGGGGTGTTCAGCTGCAACATGCAACTTCACCACTAGATGTCACTAAAGTCTACAAACTGAACCTTTAAGTTGTGTTTGATTTGAATATGGGACATTCATTTGAAGCTTTGATAGTTGTTGCGGCTCTGACCTCTTTAAATGACGGACGTCTTCTTCCTCTCGGAGCAGGACGCTGAGGTTTTCCTCCTGCTCCTCTCCACCACGCCGATGTCCTGACTGATGCTGCACTCGGCTTCTCTGAAGGAGAGACACAAACAAACACAACTCAGTGAACACACATAAATAAGGATGAAGGGTTTGTCTATGGTGCTGAAAGGGGGCCGGGCACAATCAAGTTAGCATTTAGTCAAAACATACACCACAAATTTTCAATGTTTTTATTTATTTTCAAGTCCACTTCTGGTTTTGAACGCCTCCTTGTTTTATAACAAAGGGAAACATTTCACCCACTCCCAGCTTTCTCACGGGTCAGATTTCTGCTTTGTGTGTTGGCAGCTTAGCATGAATAGCTACTATCTTTAATTCCTCAACCACAAAATGAGATTATCACCTGTTTTGTGCAAACCTGTTTGTCCTGTTAGGGGAACAAACCCTAGCCCCCCCCCGCTGGATTCACGTGTCAGTATATTCATGGTCTCTGGTAGAAAAACATGGAAGTGAGAGATAAATAAAGAGACCTGGCAGGTGTGTGAGCCCACGTCTTTTCCGGAGGACGATGGTCCTGGAGGAATCCACGGAGACCGGACCTTTGGCCTCGCTCCATCTCCCTTCCCCTGATAATATTTTGTCCTGTTCTGCAGAAGATGGAGACAAATTCCTCATAAGCCATATTACAGCGTCAGCATCCTCTTCTTACAATATTCAAAAATATTTCATTGTAAACACAGGTAGAGACACAAAAATACAACATGTGCTTGCGTCCCTTTGTGGATGTTGTGTGTCTCTCATGATTTTGCCTCTCTGTCATCGTTCTGAGCGTCTTTGTTTCATCTCTTTATTCTGTTAGTGGTTATTTTGAGTCTCTTTGTGGACGTTCTGTTTCTCTTAAAGGACATTTTGTGTCTCTTGGTGGTTGTAGTGGCTATTTGTCCTGTTTCTGTCAAAATAAACTTAACAAAAAAAACACTGAAGCTCCGGTCTAGTTGGGTTGTACTCAGGCAATTGAAGAAGTCCATTGTCCACGCTGAATTAACGGTGGGGTGCATTTATTTTCATGTTCAAAAACAAAGATATAAATGTGCTTCTCCTCATTTCCCTTCCTGGTTCTTCCCCCTCATTAACACACCTGCTACCTTTCAGGTGAATCCTACCTGGTCTATGACTTTGTTCTTTGTTACTTTTTGAATAACAATCTAACGCACAACATGGGTCAAAAATGACCTGTATTCATTTCCTGTGTTATTTCATGCATGTACATATAGTTATTTGCTATATCTTTGAAATAAATGTATTTTATCATTAAATATTCTAAGTATTCATTAAATATCTTGTTTTTGATTACCACAAATCATTATTTTACTTTTTAATTTCTTACTTTATAAACAAATGTAAATGGTCACTTTTACACACATGGGTCCAAAATGACCCACACACAGTTTGTATTCACTACAGAACACCTGCCATACGTTTCACACATCTGCTTCTGCACATCTGATGCATGTAAGTCTTATTTTATTAGTGAGAAAAATTAAATATGTACAATACTAACTAGCTGTTAGCTAGCTGGCGTCTTTTCTGGCTAGCTAACCATAGCTAGATGATCAACAAAATAAAACTCGAAATATAACAGTATATACTTAATAGGCTGATTGATGTGCATTTGAAAATATGCTTTCTTTATTCGGAGTGTTTATGGCTGGTCACAATCATTTCAGACTTACGGTTGACACGTTCATAAAGATGCTGAATGAAGAACAGTATGAGGAAGACGAGGAGGAGGAAACTCTTGGTCTTGGTTCTGAGTCTGTAATCGCTGACGCTGAGGACCTAGACTATGTTCTACAGGATCAAGCTGGAGTTGTAGTTCTGTCCTGGAGTCCAGCTCTCCTACATGAAGAAGGCCCCTTTGATGACATAGGAGACTCATCTTCTATGTCATCAAAGGAGCCTTCTCGTAAACGAAGAGGGAAGAATAATCTATATAAAAATATAGCAAAGAAACACTCAGCAATGCATGAACTTAATGTGCCCAGGACTGTGTGTGCATTCATTTAGTTATTAATCGATGATGTCGGATCATGACTCCGGCTCATTCCGCTCACTTTAACACTGAAGTCCTCACTGAATTTAAAGTTGATCTGATGAAAGCTCTAGGAGGAGTTAGTCAAAATACAACATGTGTAAATGGTCAAAAATGGCCACTTAATTCAAAATGGCTGACTTCCTGTTTGGTCTAGCATATCGGTGCAAGAGGGTTTTTTGTTCGTAGTGAAATGACATAACTCACAGTTTCCATATGACTTAATCCTCAATGTCTTGAGGCCTTTCTGACAAAGTTTGACATGGTTGTGGTCAATGGCCGAGGAGGAGTACATCCGAGTGTAAGACGTGCAAAAAAACAAGACATTTCCTGTTGCCACCAGGGGGCGCTGTTATTTTAAGTCATGATTTCTGTGAGTTAGTTTTAATTTCCAAGGAGTCAAGATGACAACCACCCAATTTTAAGTTGATCTGATGAAAGCTCTGGGAGGAGTTTGTTAAAATAAACAACGTGTAAAACGGACACAAAATCCAAAAAGGCCGACTTCCGTTAATCAATTTTTTTTCTTTTCGTGTTTGGAGAATTTTCGAGTATGTTCAAGCCGTCAAATATATTTTCCTAGAACCAACAGAAAAACAACTGTCGGTGCTCGGGCCCTAATAACAAATAACACTAATCACAATATATCAAACTAATGAAATAGCTCCTACAGTGGTAGGTTTGTGAGTCTGCGGACATTTTGTGAATATAATTTGACATTGTGTATCTTTGTGACTTTTCTTTTGACATTTTATCTCTTTGTGGTAGTTTTGTGTCTCTGTTGACATGTTGTGTCTCTTTGTGGTTGATTGAGTCTTTGTGGTAGTTGTGTGCATCTCTGTTGACATGTTGTGTCTCTTTGTGGTAGATTTGAGTCTTTGTGGTAGTTTTGTGTCTCTGTTGACATTTTGTGTCTCTTTGTGGTTGATTGAGTCTTTGTGGTAGTTTTGTGTCTCTGTTGACATGTTGTGTCTTGTTTTTGTGTCTCTTCTGTTGACATGTTGTGTCTTGTTTTTGTGTCTCTTCTGTTGACAGGTGAATCACCTACAGATACTATAAAGAAACTAACAAATCAGAGCAAAACAAATCAGAATAACTGAGCTTATGAATTTCAAATATTATCTTCACTGTGTATTGTAGATATTTAAACACCAGATCATCGCACGTACTTTACATGAGCAGTACAAACGTCGGCCTGTGTTCCCAGTGGAACGAACCAGTGTAACAACCTGCGGGGGTTTGCTGCTCCTCACGTGCACGTGCACAGGCGTGGTCCCCGGTACGTGGACATGACCCGGAGGCGGTGACGGTGACTCCCGGGTTCTCATTCGGTCCGGACCCGTTCACACGTCACATCAACATCCGGAGTTCAGGTTTGTGATCAACTAAACCCAAAGTGAACACGTGATCCACCAGACAGCTCGTCATTGGCCCGCTAACTCACGCGACCCGAGATGAATCTCCGCGTCTGACTCCGGAAGCGACTGTTCGGTCCGGTCCACTAACGAGCCCGCTGATTGGCTCGTTCGCAGGACCTCGTTCTGTGATTGGTGGAGGAGAGTTTCGATTTGCGTCGCCCCTGGTAACCGTTCAGAGGCGATGCTGCGTTCACGGACTGTGGATGCATTGTTTACACTTTGAGTTTGAACATGATGTGTTGGTGGTGGTTGGCGAGCACGCGTGTGTCACGCAAAGATTGTAAAGAAAACTGTGTCTCGTGAAAAGACAATTTACTGTTTGAGATAAGGAATAAGAAGGAAATGAATTCGGATTTCAAATACAAAAGCAAAACTTGTTTCAAACAGGTTTCATGAACACAACAGTGAGTTCAGTGAACTCCAGTTTCTTACATTAATAATCATCTTTATTTACAAGTGTTTTATACAACTGATTTGTTGTTTTCTCACTCCAGGTTGGGCCATTTATGACAAGCACATTATAGTAATATACTACTTACGACTATTATATTATAGTTATGTACAAACCCTTATAGCTCTGTTCTGTTTACATGCTTTTGTTTCTTTATGTTTTATGCTACACCTTCTGCCCATTGGACTGTGAGAAACACCAGTTTGTCCAGCTGTAAATTCTATGAGAAGACTACTCAGGACCATTGGCCTTAAGATGAGTCAAAGGAGAACATAACATGGCACCGACAGGTGAAGAGGCTTCAGAATGGAAAATGAAGCACACACAATAAAAAAGGAAAAAAACTAAATTAAAAAAAAACTTTGCTCCCGAACATGAGTGGAAAAAGCAAACAGGGAATCAAAGGTTGAGGGTCTGGGTTGGTGATGTTATTTCATTAGTCATCTTCTCCCTCGTCATCCTGCAAGAGCAAGTAAATACCAGATTGTCAGTGAATGTTCAAAAATTACTGCAGACATGTGTTTTCTTTACTTTTATCACTTTACCTCTCCATCTTCTCCATCATCCTCTTCATCCTCCTCTCCATCTTCATCTCCCTCCTCGTCGATGTCCTCCAGACCCTCTTCATCCTCTTCCTAGTCTTCACCTTCACCCTCTTCGTCATCCATGTCAGGAACCTGGGGGAAATAATCACTGTCAGCACTTCTGTGTTTCAATAGTAGAGGATGTAATGTAATTACAGTTTCCTGTTGTGAACAGCTCAAACATTTCTGCTCATTGTGGGAAATGGCATCCAGGGAAATTAATATACCACTAGACTATGAGCAGTTAGGGCTGGCGATACGGAAACAAATCTTATCACAACATTTTTTGATATCGATATATTTCGCAATATAAATCAAATAACCAAAAAACAACATTTCTGTTTATGGACAGTGTCTTCTTATGTACAAACGTTTTTTTTAATGCACGAAACAGAATCTAAACAATGTTTTGGGGCGGCACGGTGGAGCAGTGGTTAGCACTGTTGCCTCTCAGCAAGGGGGTCCCCGATTTGAATCCATGTCCTCCCTGTGTCTTTGTGTCCATAGACAGTCAGATTACAGATCGGGGTTAACTGGAGACTCTAAATTGACCCTAGGTGTGAATGTTAGTGGTTTGTATGTTGTCAAGCTGTCCAGGGGAATAAAGATGATGGATGAATAACCTTTTGGTGTAATTTATGTTTACTTTTATACATTTTATTATAAGACAAAAATAAACAAACTAAAACATCATGCTTTGTTGCCCTCTGGTGGTTCCATCAGGAAGGACACAATGGTACAGACTAAAAGCAGCTCCCAGTTCCTTCACCCTCTCCAGGCTCACCTCCCTCATCCCTCATCCCTGCTGGAGCTGAACACAACACACCGGTATCTAAAGATCTGATCTGTCCATGCAGAAACCTGGATCTGGATCTGGATCAGCACCACAAGATCTGAATGAGATCCTTTTTAATTTGTGATTTCAGTGAACTATCCCTCAATTGCTGTTTCTTGACTGATGGCACTACTTGATATATTTCTCCACCAGGTCTTCGTACTTTCAAATCAACTTCCTCAGCTAAGTCCCCTGAGTTTCTCCTCCTCCGTCGACTCAGCCTGAACATGATGCACATTTTAAATAAAACGCCAGTTAAATACATTTCCTTTAGTCGACAGAAATGATGAAACAGTGGAAGAAAAAGCCGTCAAAGCTGAGATGATTCACGGACACTGAGTATTTTAACATGAAGTGTATCTGTCTTCCACAGATACTAAATACTCAACATCACAATGTGATGAATTCTGGTTGTCCAGCTTGATGGAGGCGTTGTCAGTGATGAGGTAACAAAGCTGTTCCCAGAACCTTTCTCTCTCCACCCGGCTCCTCTCCTCAGCGATGTGAAGCCGATTCTCCAGCTCGTTCACGTGGCTGCGATGGAGGAAAGTACGGTTGTGAAAGAGTAAAACAAACAGAAAAAAATAAGTAAACCAAAGTAAACAGTATCATGACTGTAACCCTACAGTAACCCTAACTCTAGCACATGAGAATTGTGAGAAAAAGGCAAATAAACTACAACAGTATATTCACGATTCATATTGTTGTAATACTAAATCATAATATAATCATAAAACTGTCCTACAGACAATCAGAGATGATTCTGTGGTACAATCTGATAAATACATATTTTTTCCTGATGTGAAAATGTCACACACGATTGTCTGTGCACATCCTGAAGTTTTACACACACAAACCAACAAGAGTTCACACAGTTTGAGAGCAGACACTTCCTCCTCCAGCTGCTTTGAGCAACAGTCGTCAAATTGGGTTTCCTTTAACACAGAAAGAATATTATATTTATTAATGTTTCTATACTTCTCCATCACACAGTAGCATCAGGGAGGCACCTGATTGGTCCAGAAATCATTCTTCTCTAGGGCAAATAACCGGAACACACAGGTAGAGTCATAAAGAACTGTCTCCAGAGACAAGAAGAACAAGTCCAGCACCAGATGGTCTGAACTCCACAGACCTGATCTCAACCTCACAGAGTTGGACTGGGATCATGTAGAGAAAAATAAACTGGTGTTTTTTAACTGTGCGGCTGTGAAGGGGTAAAAACCAACACTTTAAAGTTACGGTGCTTTTTGAATCTTTAGTTTCGGGAGGAAACACATAAAGTACGAAAAGGGCGGTAAAAAACACAATGCTCCATGAGCCGGAACCGGAAAGATGTCTTCTTCTTCTGTCCGGCAGACTAGGCACTATTTGGTGCGTTGCTGCCTCCCACCGGTAGGGACGCATCACTACAGTTTATGCCCTCAGTTTATACCTTGCGCTAAGAATGTGAAGTTTTAAGGAAGTGCCAGACTTCCCCTGCTCTCTTCTTCTCATACATCCCATCACCAAGCAGGGTTGTCACAGGAAAGGGTTCACTACCCAGTTTGCCTATTGCTTTAAATAGCTCCCTCCTGTCTTTATCATAGAGTGGACAATCCATCACAATATGTTGGACAGACTCCAGGACTCCACAGTTGCTCTCTATCTTTCCCCACAAGCACCATCCCACTCGTCCACAGGGCCAGAGCCTCAGCCTTGTCAAGCCTGGATGTTCTGTAGCTTTCTCCCTCTGCTGTCTCCATCCCACTCTTCTGGAGGATTTCAGGATCAGGTTTTATTGCCAAGCAGAATTACACATACAAGGAATCTGCTGTGGTGTATCTGTGCAAGTATGAATATAAAAAATAGAAGACAAAAATGTAATGTAAGAAATAGATAAATGTAAAATACCATGAGCAACCGGTGCTCAGATTTAGTTGAACAACAGTAACGTTACTACGGTTTAAAAATCACTCAATTACAGGTAAAAGTGCTGCTTTTGAAATTATATTAAATTACAGGAATACTTTCAGTAAATTGTGCTTTTATTTTTGCTTCAAAGGGACAAAAATAATATATTTAAATAAAATAGATTTAAATTTAAATCGAATACAAACAAACAGGAATGTGAGGATGCAAAGTGTAACAGCAAAGTGACAAGTCATCCGAGGTAAAGTAATTAAACAGTTCAAACAAGCAAAGGAAAACTGTCGAGTGAATTAAGAAGCTTGGAGGTGAAATCTGTTGTGGAGCGTGCAGCCCTGCTCCGGGGACATCTGCCAGAGACAAACAGAGAAAACTGTCTTCTGATGACAACAAGGTAATTCTCCATGTCACAAAGTGTGGGGGCGACTTCTTCAGTCCAGCTCCAGCAGATGAACTCACAACACATCAGACGCAAAAAAGAAATGAGCCAAGTAAAGGAAAAGGAACAACATGAACAAACTGTTTCACCATGAAGCAGAACGACTGTTTCAAACCTTCATAAAACATCTTTATTTATAAGCGTTTTATTCAACGGATTATTTGTTTTCTCCCTCCAGGTTTGGCCTCAGACACCATCACAAAACCCAGATGTGAGGAGTCAGAGCAGACCTCGTTGGGATTAATCACCCATCCACTGTGAAGAGAAGAGTTCAAACCCTGCTAATGACCCAGTTAACCCAGGTGCCGTCTCTGCAACCTATTTCTTGAGATTCATTTCTATGCACCCACTTGGTTTAAATCACACATACATATAACAGACAATGGTAATAGTCAATCAGGTGGCAACTATATTATAGTAACATACTATATATAACAACCATATTATAGTAATGTGCTATTTATGACAATCACATTACAGTAATATATAATAGTTGCTATGAAAGTTAGCTGCTATGCTTGATAGTTTTAAGAAACTCAAGACCTATTTCTACGATCTTGCTTTTAATTAATTTAGTCTGTTTAATTAATTTTCTCCTGAGTCTTTGTTTTATTACTAACGTGCTCTTATTGATCTCTTATTCCATGTTGTTGATTTGATCGTAAAACACTTTGAGCAGCATTTTATGTACGACAGGTGCTGTATGAATAACATGTATCATTATTATTATTATATTATAATATACTATTTATGACAATCACATTATAGTAATATACTATCTTTTTAACCATGACACATACTATATCTACACCTTAAAATAACCTTATACAGTCTCTAACCTGTGTTTACATGTGTGTTCTTCTTTTGCTCGTCGGCCTGAGAAACACAGATTTCTGTGCCTGTGGGTCGAACGACAATAAAGTTGACTTTACTTTTCGTGTGATTTAATGTAAATTGTGTTTATTTTAAATCCACGAAGAAGTGGGGCCCAGACTTTAGTCCTTTATTAAAACAGTTGTAATGAAAGATCAGTAGAATCCATGGTGCACGGAGGGGAAGCTGCGGAGTTCCCCCGCATCATGGAGGGTTTCACTGGGGGCTGAGGTTCGTCTAACTCTCATCCAGCTGCTGCACATCTGCTTCTCCTCTGGTGCTCGCGGAGAGAAGGAAACGGTTGAGATGACTGTGTTTCCTGTTTGTTCACATGGCACTTCCGAACATTAGCTTAGCCCGACGGAGCAAGCTAAGCTATCGGCCTGTTTGTTAGCGATTTAGCTTCCGTTCATTAATCACTATATATATATCGTATTGTTATGTCTGTGCTGTCAGTTGTCAAACACCCATGAGATGAACCGTCCGTTGACAACAGGCCGCGCACCGACGACCCGCCTCGGCTCACAACAAAGCTGCTAGCACGCGTGACCGCTAGCTTTAGCTTCAGCCGTCCATGTGCGTGCGGAGCAGCGATGAGGTGCGTGCGGGGGCTGCGGGGTTTCACAGCGACACTGATCCACGTCTCCGCGGTGCTCCTGGTGTGGACCGGGGCTCCGCGGGCCGGGGAGGCGTGTGCGGCCGCGGGGGAGCAGCGGAGCACCAGCGCCGACGCCCTCCTGCTGTGCCGGGCGTGCGGACACGAGCTGGCGACCGGGGCGGACATTCGCTCGGTCCCCAGCCGACTGGCGCTGTCCAGCCGCAACCACACGCTGCCCGGGGGCCGGCGGGTGGACGTGCAGCTCTTCGAGAACCCCCACGGGCACCGCTTCGAGGTGTTCACGTTCGGGAGGGCGGATGTTGCTCAGCACTGGCCGGCGGACAGACACTTCTCCTGGTTCCCCGGGTTCTCGTGGACCGCGGCCACCTGTCCCCGGTGTCAGACCCATCTAGGTGGGTACCGACCTGCAGTCTGTGGTACCGAGCAGGAACAGTGCACACACCACGAATCCACTTTTCATTTAAAATGGTCTTCATCCTGCCGAGAAACACGTGATTTATCACCATCAACAAACTTGAACGTGGTTCAATCAAACACATTTTATTTATTTAGCCCATATTCACAAATCATTATGTGTCTCATGGGGCTTAAGTTCATTTAACTTTCCATTGTTCAAGTTAAGTAAATCTCGAGACATATATTCAAACCAGAACTTTACTGTTTGTATTGGCCACAATCTATTAATCAGAATTAATTGAAAACATTCAATTCTTGTTGAAAACCGAATTGAATAAAAATATTGAAGCCTCTCAATATAAGTAGGGTTGAACAAGTAATGTCATTATTAAATCAAACTCAATATCCCCAAACTGACCTCATTTAATTCTTGTGTCGGTTTGATAAGAAATTGAAACAATTCTCCCTTACTGTCTCGATTATGGAGCAAATATCGTTGAGTAAGTCAAGATATAAAAAAATGATATTAAATAGTGACAATACAGAACCGGGATTAATGCAACACATTGTCAATCTTGTTCATCAAAAATCCACTTTAATTTAAAATGCTCATCATCAAACAGCTGTTCCTGAGGCTGAAGTCATTCCTGGTGAGAAACACATGATTGTTCACTATCAAGAAACATTTGAATGTAAAGAAAATATAGACTTTAACGTGGTCAATCAATCATATTTTGTTTGAATAGCCCATATTCACAAGTTTTCTCACAGGGCTTTTAGTTAATTTAACGTTTTCACAGATAAAGTTAAGTAAATCTAGAGGGAAATATATTCCAAACAGAACTTTACTGTTTGTATTGGCCACAAACTATTAATCAGAATAAATTGAAAACATGAAATTCCTTGTTGAAAACTGAATTGAATTAAACATTTATCCCTCTCAATACAAGTAGGTTTGAACAAGTGAATATCATTATTAAAGCAAACTCAAGACCCCCAGACTGACCTCATTTAATTATTGTGTTGGTTCATTGAAATCACAATTCTCCGTTACTGTCTCAATTATGAAGCAAATAACTTTGAGTGAGTCGAGACAATACTCAGCTGGGATTAGTGCAACTCATTCAGGATGTAGTATTGTCAATCCTATTCATATTAGTGACAGCTTTATATTTATAATGAATTAAATTACACAGTACAATGCAACTTGCACTAAATACTTGCATTTATATTCTAATGTGTTTCAGTGAAGACTTAAAAGATCATTAATTATGGTGTAAATCACTTTGAGCAGTGGAGCTGCAATAATTAATAACAGAAAACAAACTACTTTGATAGTTGAATAAATGTATGAGTAATTATTTTAAGGCAAAAATGCTGAACATTTGACTTGTTCTCCAGTCGTGAGGATTTGATGCTTTTACTTCACTAATTATTGTCAATTGAAAGTCTTCTTACTTTTGGACAGTTGTGTTGTAATGGATATTTTTCAGTCCAATTGATATTAAAAAAAAAAACTGGTCAACTGGTGACGGAAGTAAGCCTTATTGAAAAGTTTTAACACAAAAAATAAAGCATTTAAATTGGACCTACTCAAGTAATTTTGGAGATATTAAATTTAGAGCTAAAATATTCATTGCTAATGTCTGCGTTTAATATATGTACATAAACTTTGGAGAAAATAAAAACTAGTTGCGCCAAATCTATATAAATACACCTTCGAATAATTTTTTTTTGCCATAATTTACAATCAACAGTTGGTAACTCATTTGGGAGCAACTTATAATTTTTTATTTGTTCACCTCTAACAGAAAAAACTCATGTTTACTTCAGCCTACACTGCCCAACGTCTTTGTGTTGTATGATCCACGATATACTGTGGTGCTCATTTATTAACATCTTCCTCCCCGTGTGTTTTATACAAGTGATTTGTTGCCCTCTCCCTCCAGGATGGGCCTTCCAGCCGAGCGTCTGGCCCGACACCATCACACAATCTAAATTTGAGGAGTCCGATCAAACCTTCGTGGCTTTAATCACCCACCGACTGCTAAGTGAAGACTTTGCTTCCAGCCTGCTAATGACTCCCAAATCCTTCACCAGCTGATGGACTCTGACTGTTCAGTTAACCCAGGTGCCTTTTCTGTGACCTTTCCCTCAAATAAATGTCTATACGCCTCCTTGGTTTGAAGACTCCCACACGTGTGTACACAGTAAGTTTTATTATTGTAACAAAGCAAGTTGTACACCTCAAATTTAAAACAGTTTCTTTTCCCCCCAGCGGAAAAGGAAAGGGTGATTATATGTAAATTCTTTGAGATAACAGGTGGTTTTTTTTAAACCCATGAAGCAGTGGGGGCCAAAATTTACAAGCTTGTTTTTTTCCATTTTGTTCTTTATTAAAAATGTCATTTCAAATCTCATGGATATCTGTAAAACAATACAATGAAAAGAAAAAAAAAAAAGTCCCATAGAAATGATAAAATAACCACTCTCCCCATAACCAACATACTCCTGCCCCTCCCCAGCTTACCCCACCCCCCGCCCCCTAAACATTACAAGTCAAAAGGAATGAGCTGGTACTTGTTAACCACATAGGGGAAAAATAACAGTTTAAGGGACCAACGCCCCAACTAAAAAAATAAAAAATATGGGGAAAAATATCGAGGTCTGCTAGCGCTAGGTCACTACACCATGGCTTTAGTCAATTTACCACACAACCTTAAACAGAAGGAATTCTGTGTGAAGTATCTTCAAATTCTACTCAGGATGCCGTGCTGATACTATTGCAATACTTTTTTTATTATCATTTTTTTTTCGATGACTGTGGGGATGGTACTCACAATTCAGGGCAAAGTGCCATTGGCCTTAAGATGAGTCAAAGGAGAACATAACATGGCACCGACAGGTGAAGAGGCTTCAGAATGGAAAATGAAGCACACACAATAAAAAAGGAAAAAAACAAAATTAAAAAAAACTTTGCTCCCGAACATGAGTGGAAAAAGCAAACAGGGAATCGAAGGTTGAGGGTCTGGGTTGGTGATGTTATTTCATTAGTCATCTTCTCCCTCATCATCCTGCAAGAGTAGTAAATACCGGATTGTCAGTGAATGTTCAAAAATTACTGCCGACAACATGAGTTTTCTTTACTTTTATCACTTTACCTCTCCATCTTCTCCATCATCTTCTTCATCCTCCTCTCCATCTTCATCTCCCTCCTCGTCGATGTCCTCCAGACCCTCTTCATCCTCTTCCTCGTCTTCACCTTCACCCTCTTCGTCATCCATGTCAGGAACCTGGGGGAAATAATCACTGTCAGCACTTCTGTGTTTCAATAGTAGAGGATGTAATGTAATTACAGTTTCCTGTTGTGGAACAGCTCAAACATTTCTGCTCATTGTGGGAAATGGCCACCAGGGAAATTAATATACCACTAGACACTAGCAGTAATAAGCACTTTTATTTGCGTGTCATAAACCTACCAGGTAGTACTGCAGAGGGTTGGGCCAGATGTCGTCCTTGATGACCTCCCCAAGCTCATCAGCGCCAGCGTCGGCATGATCAGTGAACCAAGTGAAGAAGCTCTCTGGCTCTTCGTGTTGCCTCTTCCTCCCTGCTTTGTTCTGTGTCTGGCTGGAGCGCTTGGTCAGGTCCTACAAATAAAACAACATATAAGATGACTGCTCAGCACAGGTTGTGTGGCTTTGATTGAACTCTAAAATAACTCAGGTCAAAAGTTAACAATGGAGGGACAATCATAATAGTGCTACCCAACAGTTAAAAACAAATGGCCTCGGGTCTCGCCACATTATTTACTTTAATGGCAAAGACAAAATAATAAAAAAGACCGACATACCTTTCCTGACTTCCATTTGATTTCTGTTGACTTTGAAGATGGGTCTCCGCTCTCGTTCAGATGGAACTCTTTGGAAAGTACTTTGTTTTCGAAGTACGGATTTTCATCGAAATACTAGAAGACAGAATGCACTCAGGTGAGAACACAGGAAACAACTTCTCCGTGGTGCAAGCGTGCAACATTGCAATACTTACAAAATCTATTCTGTAGCCCGACTTGATGTCTTCAAACTCTGTCACCTCCACCCGGCTCAGGTAATGAAGCGCTTCTTCATCTTCCTCTCCCAGTAGGGCAGATACTGCAGGGGGACAGTTAACAGAGCAAACATCAACTTCAATCCTGGTGGACGGTCACACAAACATCGCTGTGTATCTAAAAGGCTTCCAAAAGACTAGATACCTAATCTTAAATCACTGACCTTGTGGATGGTTGACAAACGTGGTGACCCAGAAGTTGGGGATTTTGGCGATCAGTTCTGATCTCTTCTGAAAGAATGGCTGACGGAGTTTGTTGTATTTCTGTTCTACTTTGAGGATCTCCTCACTGGCTTGCTCGTTCAACCTGAAGGGGGAGAATTAAAGAACGATTAAAACAAATTTAAAAAATGACCCTGGACTGTTTGTTCTCAGACACACAATTCCCATTCCTATCATTTTAATAATAATACATTTTATTGATACACTAACCCTTTAACCTAAAAAGGACAAATTTAAATTACCTGTCAATTTCATTCTGAACTTCGTCGATGTGTTCAATAGCTTCTTGCTGCTCTTTCTCTGTGGGACAGAAAAAACAAGAGGAATTGTTAAAAATACACAGAAACTTATTACAGATAAATTAAAAAGCATCAGCTAAAGAAACCACATATACATCATATTACAAATATGACGATTATCTCATAACAAAAACACGTTTATTTACTTGTTCCCGCTTAAAAGAAACGACATTTATGAAATTTAAAAGTCAGATTTGAAACATTCAAAGTATTTTATTAACCCACAACTAAGTTCTCCGTGTCCCGTCTGCGGGATATGCTTCTTGCACACATGTTTTCGGATCTCACGGGGAACCACGACCACAGTTTCGCGGTAAATAGTGGCAGTTGTCCGGATCTCCGGCAGCTCGCACGCCGGAGCTCCGCCGGAGGTTCAGGCAACGCGAGCGGCCAATGGCTGCAGCTCTAGCGGCTCAGACGGGCACCGTTTCCTGCCGGTCGCTGTCGACGAGGCCGCGTGGTTTAAATGTGGGACATCGGACTGAACACACACGGAGCCGCGATAACCCGAGCACAGATCCCCCGGGGTGGACACACAACCGCCCGCTTCCCCCCACAGCGAGGTCCCGGGAACCAACCCCCCCCCTCCCTCTCCCAGAACACGGTTACAAATAAAACAACAATTTCCCGCGGGGGCTGGAGGATTTAAAAGCACCTCGGTCCAGCACTAAACACAACGTCGTGCGCTAGCGTTAGGTAACATTACGACAACAACACGAGCTGTGCTAGCGGCTAAAGCCCGAATGAAAGGCGCAAATCCCCCCGGTTATTAAACACGGTAACGCCGAGGGGAGCTCCCGCCGGGTGGTGCGGGGTGAATTAGCGCCACCGCGCAGAACAATGACCCCCTTGCGTCGCACACGGCCACTCGGTCCGCAGCCGTCGACACAACTGGCCACGCTGGTGATGCTAACTCGGCTAGCTAACATGGCCTCTCTGCACCGGTTGTGGATGGAACAAGGAGTAGCGGGTATGCTAACGAGCTAATGCTAGCCGCCGCCGCCGCCGCTGCCGCCGAAACGCGAACACACGCAGCGGTCTCCCGGCGAAGAGAGGCCCGGGGGCCGGCGGGCGAATAAATAAAAAACAGGCCCACGCAGTTGGTGAGCTCCCCGGAGAACCGTGGCACAAATACACGTTAGAGAAGAAAGTGAAAATGGCGGTGAACAGGAGGCCGCCATTCTCTCCCTACCCCCCACGCCACCGCCACCACCACCACCGCCACTTACCGGAGGTTTCGTCCGCTCCGTCATGGTTCGAGTTCAGCTCCTTTTTACTCGCTTTCGCCGCCGAGGCCGACATGTTTCCGCGCGCTGGGGTTGACCGAGGTGCGTCCGAGAGGGTGGCGGTGCTTCTGGTTTCTCTCCCCCGAGCAGGAGAGCGCTAATCGGGCGTAAAAGTTCAGCGTGGAGGAGCCGACAACGTGCTGCCTTCCACACAATGACGCTGCCGAGGAGCGAGGAAGTCACGGCCCGCGCCGCTCACGCGCTCCTTTCATTGCGCCGAGCGGAGCGGCGGCGAGCTCCGCCTCTCAAAGTAGGTCCCACTGCGCGGGCCCGAGCTGCGCGTGCACGGCGCTCCCCTCTCCCCAAACCTCCACTTTCCACTTATTCACACCGCGCGCTTAATTTATATAAAGTTACAAAAGAGCAGAGAGTAAAGTTCGTCTGTTCAGGGCAAAGCTGCAGCCGGACCGACGCACACTTAAAGGCCCAGTGTGCGAGATTCAAGGGAAATGGATCTATGGGCAGAGAATGAATGTGAAATAATCCCACTGATCTAAGTTGTTTTCTTTACCCTAGAATGGGCCTTCATATTTAAATACTTAATAAATACTTTATGTTTAGATACTTTATATTTACGTTCTCCCTCATGTTTGGAAGGGGGAGAGGTTGAGGTGAGGTGGTGTTCAGCTGCAACCTGACACTTCACCACTAGATGTCACTGAATTCTACACACTGAACCTTTAAAAAATTCAATTTAAAAAAAAAAACATTTCCTGTGAACACTGTGTTTATTGTGTTTTGTTCAAATAAGGGTCAAGTTCAGAGAACATTTCACAGTTCACTAATATCAGTGCTGGTATCCAAAAGCCATATTTGAATCGTGCTTCCTGCCAACTGTTATCTCTGTGGCAGTTATTTGTATAATCCAGAAAGTGAAACCACTCTGACAGCATTAATAAATATATATCATATAATAGGCAGTTATTCAGTGAGTGGGCTGTTATGCTGTTTGCATAATTATGAGAATATTATGTAAATATGATGTGAATATTAATGTTGTTCAACTTGAGCTCACAAGTCTCCATTGTCAATAAGACAGCTGAGAGCAGCACAGAGCAGCCATGTGTGTGTATGCAGACATGACACACACACACACACAGTGTTTGTCAGCAGACCTCCATGTCCAGGATCATGTTCAGTACATCAGCAGCTGCTCCTTCATTTCCTGTCCTCTGCATGTGCATATCGACTCCATCACTGTGGTTTTTATTGTCTCTGAAACTCCCTGTCTCGTCCGAGCAGGATAAACAAATCAAACTAAATGCTGCAGACTGTTCTCGGCCCCGTCCCAAACACAGAAGCAGCAGCAGCAGCTCTGTGTTTTCTCTTTTGGTTGGTGGCAGCACAGGAACATGTGGTCATGCAGCGGCCAATGCCGAGCCCAGAGCAGGCGATCACCACTGTCAGAGCAGCAGCAGCAGCAGGGCTGGCACTGGAGAGGAACTCTGCCTTCCCCCTGCAGAGAGAAACCCCTCTAGAAGAGAGAGAGAGAGAGAGAGAGAGAGAGAGAGAGAGAGAGAGAGAGAGAGAGAGAGAGAGAGGAGGAGGGGGTTTGCTTACAGAGCAGAGGATGAGGATGCAGCGTGAAGGGGATGTTGCAGAGGAGGCTGCAGGGAGGCAAAAACAAAAAGGAGAACATGCTGTGTGATCCAGGTCTCAAGATGTAGGAGCTGCATCAGAGGAGCCCTCAGACCAGACTGTGTGTGTGTTTGGTGTGTTTGTGTGTGTGAACGCACCATAACAGCAGCAGACTTGTTGTGTTTCAAGGATAGTGAAGGTGGAGAGGCGCAACCTGAGAAGCCCCCCCCCCTCTCCCCTCCCTCCTGCACTTCCACAGAGGATGACAGATTAGTCCTTATTCAGCAAGGAGCCTGAGCATCTCTCTGAGGTTAGTGAAGTGCAAAGTCATACTGTTTCCGCCCGGTCGGGACCTGCTGTTCTCACTTAGTCCACTTGTTTTCCTCCCATATGGAGCTGAGTTGCATGTGCAGCACTGTCACTGGTGATCTCCCCTGCTCCTCTTGTTATGGTAAACTATGGCTGTGTTTTAGTCGGTGTGTTGTGTGTGTGACTGTGCCTCCTGCCCAGCTGAAGTGTCAGTGGCGATGAAGTCGGGCTTGTTGTCTCTTGATGTGATGTCGTTATCCAGGATCAGATGTTGTCCACAGCTCAGCAGATGCTGCAGGATAGCCGCTCCAAGATCGAGCTGATCCGGCTGCAGATTATCAGAGTCACCCAGGCTGGCAGCGGCAGCAGCGGCAGCGGCAGCAGCGGCAGCGGCAGTGGCAGCAGCGGTGGAGGAGGTGGAGGTGATGATGGTAGCAGCCACAGCAGCTCCACTAACAGAGGTCAGAGTCCTGTGTTATGCCTCCTTTGGTCACATGTGATACACTGGATCTGAAAAAGCACGAGATCAACTCAAAAAGTCAGAATTTGTTTTATACTTTGGGGAAAAGACATCTCTGTTTGAAATGATGTGTTATTACCAGACGAGGTGGAAAGAGGCATGAAATGAATCAGCATGCAGATACTACATGGTTATTTATGTATTTATATATATTTTGATATGTGGCAGGAAAAAACTGTCCAAAATTACATCATGATAAATGTCATCTTATTATTTATGTCAGGTTTAAAGACTTTAAAGATTTTGGCTCCTGAGTGAAGGTTGTGGTTTGAAACTGAGCCGAGAAACAAACACTTGACATGAAAGCTAAAGATTTTACAGATCTGAGGTCGGTCAATGATGTCAATTATATATCCAGTATATCCATATATATTGGACATATGCTATATTGCTATAGATACAAACTCTATTTGATAATTATTGATATTGTTTTATTGCCCCTAATTTGTTTCAATTTAAAACCTTTAAAGCTAAAATGTTTATCCGGTTTCTCTCTTGTTGACAGAATGCAGACACGTGGTTTGAAAATCGTATATGTTTTAATGATTCAATTCTTATTGTCAAAGTATCTAATTCATCGAGGAGTTGTAGTTTGACGAGCTGCAAAAAAGTGCAAAAAAAACCAGGTGATTTTAGTGTCAGTCCCTCAAAAACATTTCCTGTGAACATTGTATTTTGTTCAAATAAAGGTCAAGTTCAGAGAACATTTCAGTTCACTAATATCAGCGCCGGTATCAAAAAGCCATATTTGAACCGTGTGTCCTGCCAACTGTTATCTCTGTGGGTGTTATTTGTATAATCCAGAAAGGGAAACCACTCTGACAGCATTAATAGAGACAGACAGCAAATGCGATGATTAAATTCTGAACTGGGGATGTGTGCCATTTGAAAACCCTCAAACCAACACTGACAGAAATAACCTCCTGGCTGAAAAGCGAGAGGAGGAAATAGTAGACGAGTAACCCGACACCTAGTTTCCTCCGCTCACGTTTCCCCTCCCTGACTCTCGACCTCCTTTCTTCTTGCGGTTCCTGACTGTTGGGCCTTGGCGGACGTACGTGCCGACCGAGCGCCTAAATGTCTCTAAAAACACCCAATCTCTCAATTTTCAGGAAAGTGAAAAGGCAATCTCGGATCCTCCCCCTTAATTGAATCCGCTCCAAAGGTTGATGGGTTCTCTCTTGACCCGTGTTCCATTGTTCCACCAAGTTTCAATAAAATGGGTTCAGTAGTTTTTGTGTAATCCTGCAGAAAAGCAGACAAACAGCCATGAAAACATAATCTCATGGCTTTAATACTTTCCGATCTGCGAGGATGTGTCTCTCCTCTGAAATGAATTCTAGCTAAAAAACGCTCAAACATTCAGTTTTGTCCCCCGTCTTCGTCCTTTTCCCTCAGCAGTGTCTCCGGTCGCGGTGGCTCCTGTGGACGCTCGTCTGGCAGAGCTGCAGCACCACATGCAGAGAGAGACAGATGCTCTGGTGCTGGCCAAAGACGTGGTGAAGCAGCTGGAAGGGATCTCCTCGCTGGACCAGAAGGCGCTGACCGAGGTGGAGCACTTCATTTACGTTATATGTCAAGAGGAGACAGGAATGATTTCAATATTTACTGTCGAAACATAGAGAAACACAGGATGACAGAGTGTGAAATTTGAATTTGGTGTAAAAAACAACACGTCTCATTTGACCTTCATTGTAAAATAACCTCTAGCTGTAGAGAACGACGTCTCCTTGGCTGGAGGGATTCGGACAATAACTGATTAACTGTTTCGAAGGCAGATACAGATATTTGGAGATCGGAGCTGACACCTTTAAGTCGGCCTCATTTTCTTGTCAAAAAATCTTGAAGTGAGTTATCGCGAAGGTGGAGAAGCCTCTAAAAGAGTCGTTAGATCGTAAAAACAGTTCAGTGGCACCAGACTGTTGATCAGCAGCGTGTGTCTGCTCTTTATAAATCATGTAGAACCAAACACAGTGTTACTGCCGATCACTTTTCATTATTTCTATGTCTTCTACTGTTGGAGCTTTAGCTGTGGAATCGGGTCCGTGTTGTTATATTTTTTAAGCATAATTCTTCTGTGGTAATGAGGTTTGAGTTTGATTTGGAAAGTCGGGTCTGAGTTGGACCAGAACGATCACAGACTGTGGTAGATTCACAACATTAGATTTTTAAAGTCACATAGAAATAAAATGGAAATGGCTCCTATGGGTTTAATGATTTGTGCTAAAATGGCAAATACACCCATAAACCCAAGGTTCATTGATTAAAGTATTGATAATTAATTAAACTGTCTGATTTTATTCATCGAGATCCATAAATTAGTCTCTGGGAAATCAGTGAAAATGTCTCGCAACTCTGATGAAAGTGATCAAAACAATTCCTGGATTCTCACCAAAATAGAATGATTTCATTCCCTGACTCATCCAACGTCTTTCAAGCAAACAAACAAACAAACAAACAAACAAACAAACAAACGGACGGGTGAAATATGTCCTTGAAGGAGGTCGAGAAAGAAAAAGTCAATTCCACATAAAGTCTAAAGTTAAAAGTCCCAAAATACGACACAGCCTCACTATATTTAAAAAGAGCAAACACAACAACGTGATGTTTATCTTCCCATCAGGCCCAGTCCCGGGTGCACGAGTCCTCCCAGAAGCTGGACCTTCTGCGACGGTCCCAGAAGAAATGTCTGGACGAGAAGAGCCAGGAGCCTGAGCCACAGCAGCCTGCAGGGGGCGTCCACCCCTCACAGGGACCCCCGTCCTCCCAGTACCAGAGACCTGGATGTCCCCTGTCCACCTCCCCGTCCGTCTTCTCCATCAGACCTGCCTCCTTAACTGGTATCGACATACACTGTTTTCTGAAGAGAATCATGTGAATACTCAATGTTCAATTTGCTTTTTTAAAGGTCCACATTTACCTGATAATGTCCAGGAAATACCTCTGTGGTTCTAAATATAGAGAAACTAGCAAAACACCTTAATTTAGACCCAAAATAAATATGGACACATTATTCTTTTGTCGTATTAACTTAATTATTTATCTACGCTGCATTGTTTGGCTCTTGGCAGATTTAAATTATTATCCTGTTCAGCCACCCGCAAATTAATTGTAAGTAATTACTGAAGTTTAATTGAACACTGTTTGTATTTTCAGTTTAATTTGAAGCAGATTATAGATTTTAACAGGACGTTGTTTGCACAGCAGCTCTTTGTCTTGTTCTTCTTCTGTAATTATCTGAGAAATGACCATTAATTCATTCTTCACTTATTATGGAAACTGCATTCTAAATCTAAGCTGCATTATGGATGGAGGCAGATTTCAATTATTAGAAGCTGCCCTGGAATGAACTGTGATATATTAATTGGGATTAGAGCCAAATTACAGATATTAACAGGAAATATCTGAGGAACCTCAATGGAAACACTTGGAAACTCTTTAAAAGGACGTTACTCTGTTCGGCATTGATCTGAAACACTTTGCCTTCGAGGGGAAACCTCAGCGAGTTGACGTGTGTTTTGTTCATTTTATATTCAATGTGCAAACAGTGGTATCATGGACGGCCGGTGTCTGATCACGATTTGCCGTACGCTGACCTCTGGCTGTGGATAATCTGGACGTGTAATCTGTTGGTTTTGGACGGTTCAGTTGGGAGCCAGTCGCTCGGCTGCAACAGAAAGAAAAAAAAAAAAGAGGCTTTTTGATGATGTAACGAGGAGACAAATCCTGGAGTTGCTCTGTTGGCAGCGAGTAATGAGGACGAGTCTCAGGGCGGTGAAAGACACTGGGGGAGATTTTCTGCTGCACGGCTGTTAGTGCCACAGTGAAATGAAGAAAATGGGGATGTGAAAGCTCCAGACGGCTTCTGATTAGAGGCCCTGACTCAGAGATTTATTCATGCTGACGAATGAAAGGTTTTATTTTGTAAATGCTGCCTTCACTTTGGTCGACTGTCTTCCCTGAGGTTCATTGCACTAGAATCACACTCGGTTAGTTCTGGAAGGTAGAAGTGCACTTTGCTTCACTTTATAAGCTCTTTTTTCGTAAATTCAGTTTTTTAGGGCTAAAACTTGAACTTTCGCTTTGTCTCTTTTTTAAGGTAAACTTGAAGTGAAGCTTCTCGGATGTGAGGATTTACTGAAACCTCGGACGAACCCGGAGCAGGAAAAGTCCGGGGACGGTTCCTCAGCTGCTCACAGGACGGAGGGACATCAGGGTCAGTGGACCTTTTTGTTTTTCCGGAAGAATTCAGTTTCTGGTTTTACATTTGAATGTTTTACCAATATTTCATCTTGTTTCCAGCCTGGACAATAAAACAATATCAATAATCATCACAATAAATGTCATCAATAACCATTCAACACAAATCCAATATATATATTGATGTAATGCTTATGGTAAAGCACAGATCTATACGTTTTGCTGCTTATCAAGTGTTTTGTCTTTAAACCACATCTTTTAATAAAAAAAAGTATCTTGATATTGTTTTTGGCCATATCTTCAAGGCCTATTGTTTCCCATGTACAGGAAAATATATTCATAAAGAGTTATTTCTTGGGAAGGATTCTGGAAAGAACTATATTTGGCTTGTAAAGTAAAACAGAAAGTTCAAATTTGTACATTTCCAGTCAGTTGAATGTGTAATATGTAATTTTTCTAGTGCTGCCTCATTCATATGTTTCTCTCTGTCGTCCCACAGCAGAGATCAGTGCGGTGCTCAGGCTGGACGGCAGGGTGGTCGGCCGGACGCGGTGGGCGGCCGTCAGCAGACTCAGCTGGGATCAAACCTTCTGCATCCAGCTGGAGCGGGTGAGTCCACGGCCGCGAACGTGAAGGTCAACCAGACGCTCAGCGATGACGTTTACATGCACATCACGCAACTCTGCGTTAGAATCTGAAACGTGACATCATGACAACACTGCAGCCACATTGGGAACATGTCCATCCATCCATCCATCCATCCATCCTTGCATCTATCCAAACCTGAGCAGCACCAGCCTACATGTCTTTGGACTGATGGAGGAAGCCGGAGTACTCAGAGCAATCCCACTCAAACTCCACACAGACAGACCCCGGCCGAGCTGGGATCTGAACCGGGAACCTCCTTCCTATGTGGGAACAGTGCTAACCTGGGAACAGAATGCATATGAAGTGTAACCTCACCCCCAGGTTTGAGCCCAGCTCCATCCACGGCATGATTTAGAAAAACTGCTAAAAGCTGGGGAGGGGACTCTTTAGAAACGGAGGAGTTTTCCCATCCAGAATCCCCTGAACTGGGCGTTAGTGGGATGAGAACCATGTTGGTCCTGAGTCAGATCAGCTCAAGACGTTGGCTCCAGCCCCAGTTAGTGAGGCCGGAGCTCTTGTAGCCGAGGCAGTGAGAGTGACGGGTGGAGGCCGCCTCTGAGAGGTAGTATAACGCTAATGTGGGCTAACGTCAGCGGACGTTTGAATAAGTTGTAAAGCTATGTGATGTCTTTTCCATATTACTCCTCTCCCACAATCTGCACAGCCTCTGACTTTTGATTCCAACGGCTGGGATTCAACCAGTAGACGACAGTCCATCTGCGTATTTATCACACAAAGAGTCACTTTCATGTCAAGATTTGGACCTGAATCAATCAACAGCACAACTAAATGCCTTCAGGGGTCTGAGTTACTCTTTATTCCTTCGACGGAGCTTCCAACCAAATCTTACTGGGAGTTTGCTGAAGTGCAAAGAACAGATTCACTACGCACATCGTTTTTTACACCAGAAAAAAACCTACTAAAGACAAAACGTGCTGAACTCACTGAATAACTATATAAAGTTACTGTGACAGTTCTAAAAGTGAAGCCGCTATCTATCAACATTTATTTTTTAAATCGTGAACTAATCGATGCATGTTGAATAACAAAGGCCCAAAACTGCAGTGAATAGTTTTACTCACTTATTTTTTTAATGTAGAAATTAGACAATAGACAGAAGCTCCGCCCCTTATCTCCCCTCGTGTGTAAACCCTCTTCACTGCAGCTCAGCTTCCAGCACCAGTGACTCATGTCTCACGTTCGTTCGGATCCACGCCCCCCCACGTTCGACTCGTCCTTCCTTTGTTTCTTCTTCCCCCCCCCCGATCGTCCTGTTTCTACCTGAAATCAGTTTTATCCCAGAGCGTAAAGACGCTGCTGAGATGCTGCCACCTCCCCATCGTGACAGGTCAAACACAACAAGGTCAAGATCTGTGACGCTGGAGCAGAAACAAACAGCATCAGCAGCTGTAGAATCGCTGCTGACGCACACGTTACAGCAGCAGCAACAACAACAGGACAACACAAGGGCACCGAGTGGGACAGACACACACACCACATATGGAGACATGACTGGGACAAGAGGACATAACTCTATAGACACTAGGATCTTCTTTCATGTACAAGAAGGTTTTTAAAAGTTTTATACATCATTTAAACAAATAAAACAAATTAACTTACACAGGCTCTCAATCATTTTAACATACTTTTATTTTACTTGGTTTTTCCAGTTCATGTAACTTTACACATCTGCCTCACTTCATTTCAGAGGAAACAATTTTTCATCTTACTCCACAATGTTCATTTGAAAATGATTACAGTTACTAATTACTTATACTGAAATATTTTACACACAAAACAAACACTTATCTAATAAAATATGATTTGGTATATATATCTTTTTACAACAGTATTCGAAGTAGTTATATCTTTATAAGTTATAACATTAAAATCACCAAAAAAATCTGAATTAATGTCTATTTACTGATGATATTTTTGCAGAATGCAGTACTTCTACATGCACGAGTATATCTTTATATTGTGGTATTTGCTCAAGTTAAAGCAGCTTATACTTACTTTATGTATGTTGTGTTTATTGCACTGTACAAATTTCAGCTACTTGGACTTTACTCGAGTTTACTCCACTTTATTACACTTGTACTTCCCCCACATTTCAGAGAGAATACACTGCTGAATATATTATACTCTGCATCATGACTTGTTGTTGCAGTTCAGTGTAAGACCACAAGGTGTCTCCCTCACACCTGCAGATAAACATTCGGCTCTGAATCTGAATCCTCTTGATTCTCAGAGCTCAGCTTCAGGTTGTTGCAGCTTTGTATCTCCTCCCTGGAAACAGTGATTGCAATTGTTGCTCTTGTTTTCCTCTCATTTGTCCGTCAGTCTCGAGAGCTGGAGGTCAGTGTCCTCTGGCGGGACCGGGGGGCCATGTGTGCAGTGAAGTTCCTGCGACTGGAGGAGATGATGGAAAACCAGAACCACAACCAGGGTCTGAGTCTGGAGCCGCAGGGCCTCCTCTACGCCAAGGTACGAACAATGACCTGCCCCGGGGTCAAAGGTCAACTCGAGTCTCCTCAGGCTTTTACTCTGAAGGAGAAATTGTGAAAACAATGTTCTCTTGGATGGACGCATTGAAATACTTCAAGTGATGCTATAAATACAGTATTTATTGCTGGAAGGATTCATATCAAGTTATTGTTTAATATCACATACATGTCATATTGACCAGTAGCTATTAGGATCAATAATATATGACATGTCTGTCCAATTTAGGGTCAATGCCCTAAAAACTCACATTCTTCTGTTGTGTTTTTTTCCAGCTTCGGTTCATTGACGCTGTCGTGGAGCCGAGGCTGAGACGTCAGCGCTGCATCTTCACTAAAGAACGAGGTAAAGAACAAACAACCTGCAGAATCAACAGCTTCCATCGGTTTCTCAGCTGCTGCAGTGAAACGTGTGTCTTACAGGGAAGAACTTCCTCAGAGCCGCTCAGATGAACATGAACTTTGCCACGTGGGGTCACCTGATGATGAGCATCCTCCCTCACTACAGCTCCTTCACCACATTCAGCTCGTCGCTCTGCACGACCCCCGACCCGACGGCCAACAGCAGCCCGCGGGCCAATGAGAAGGAGCCTCCAGTCACCGCTCCGCTGCCGGGGTCAGAGGGCATCTGAGCGTGCTCAGTTTTTATGATAACATATGACTGTTTATCAGCCTTTGTGATGATAATGAACATCCCAGAGTGTTTTCACTGTCTCTCCTCTTTCACCCTCTTGTGCGTCTGCAGTGAAGCTCCAGTTATCAGACTCAGCGTCACTGAGGATCCTCCTCCGCCCTCCAGCCCGGAGCCGAGAGTCGAGTCTCCCACCATCACCCCCACAGACCACAACACCTCCTCTGTGCCTCCGCTGCAGGAAGAACTGGTGACTGACCATCAGCCTGACGTTCGTTTACATTTCATGAGACTTTCAACTTTAGGGTTTTATACTTTTGTAATAAAACATCAAGAATTCTTGAAGTATCGGCTCTTGGAGGCTTCACGTTACCTGAGATAAACTCTATGAAGTTATTTAAGTTATTTCTCTAGTGTCACAAATAACATTGTGGTTATTCAAAGAGATTCAGGGAGATTGGTTCAGGATTTTGGATCCAGGACAAACGGAGCTCGGGTTCTGCTTGTTGCATATTTCCCCAAAAGATCTATATTTTGTAATATTACGTTTTTTATCCTTTGTGGGTTTTTTCTTCGATATGTCCGTTATACTCCAACGTACAAACTAATCATCTTTTCATATGAGCTTTTCATTGTCGTCCACTAGATTACACTAGTGACATATTACTGGAAATACTGTAAATGTACAATGTGATTCTAGATTATTACAGCCTCGGTTTTACAATATGGGAAAAAAACTTCTTCAAATCTGTGTGAATGACTTGTTTTCTCTTCTTACAGTCGTCCATAAACAACACAGAGGAAAGTGAAGACCAGCCTGTGTCTGATCTCAAGTAAAGACACACACACACATACACACACACACACACACACACACAGGTATACACAGGTACACACACCTATCTGATAATGCTCTAACAGAATTTTATTCATGTTTCACAAGGATGCACAGGGAGGATTTCAAATACATTTCGGTTCTGGGCAGAGGACACTTTGGGAAGGTAAACGGATTCACAGTTTGTCCCTGGAGCTCATCACACTCGATCGAATCTCCCTCAGCGGTTTCCTCTCTCTGCAGGTTCTGCTGGCAGAGTTCAAGAAGACAGAGAAACTTTACGCCATCAAAGCCTTGAAGAAACGAGAGATCGTGACTCGAGATGAAGTCGACAGGTGTGTGGGTCAGTTTATCCAAATTACACTAAGAGTAATCGTGTGGTTTCATGTGTTTTTCTCTGTAGATTCTATCAAATGACAAAATAAAGATCGATTAAAACAATAAAACAGTGTAAAGATTAAAACAGATATTTATTTGACCACATCTGAGCTGAAGTTCTTCAGTTTGAGCCAAAACGTTATGAGAAGCAGTAAAATCAGATTTAAAACATGAAATCCAGTGAAATGAATAATACACAGAGTAACTGGTGGGGATCTGATCTGTTGTTCTTCAGCCTCATGAGTGAGAAGAGGATCTTTGAGATGATCAACGCGTCCCGACATCCGTTCCTGGTCAACCTCCACGGCTGCTTCCAGACCAGCGACCACGTCTGCTTTGTCATGGAGTATCTACCCGGCGGCGACCTCATGATTCACATCCACAACAACGTCTTCACCGAGGCCCAGACCAGGTCCGTGAGTCGCCCTGCTGCTCAGAGATGATACACATTTGTTCTTCCGCTTCCAGAGAATCCTTTCAAATGTTGCACAAATGTTCACTTGATGATTTTCATGGTCCAAGGGTCAAAGGTCAAGGTCGTGGTGGCCTCATGGTCGTGGTGGCCTCATGAACCTGGGATATAAATCTCTTGTAACTCAAACTGCACTGGTTGATGGAGATAATTTCAATTCTGTAAGATTATAAGATCCCACTTTATCTCTAGGATCAAGAAGATCCCGTAAACAAAGTCCTTCAGGTAATTAAATGTCTCTGTACGACCGACCGTGTTCAGCGTTATAATCTAAAACCTGTCGTTGTTGTGTTCAGGTTTTATTCAGCGTGTGTTCTTTTGGGTTTAGAGTTCCTGCATCTGAACAAAATCATCTATCGGTAAGTGACGACTGAAGATTCTGCAAAAAACGTTCTGCGGCTTCCGGTTTGAATCCTCATCCCACTTTGTGTTTGTCGCAGAGATCTGAAGCTCGACAACCTGCTGATGGATGCTGACGGATTTGTGAAAATCACAGACTTTGGACTTTGTAAAGAAGGTGACACACCAACAGCCCTGAATACATCTACTTATATATATATATACTTCTACACATCTGGCTTCAGCCTCTGTGTGTTGAGTTTATACGCGATTGTTTTGAATTTAAAATTATTTCCCGGAAATGTTCTTGATCGTAAATTAAACATCAATTATTGCACTCGCTCAAATCAACGAGTCAATAATTATAAATAAGATAGTGCGGGCGTTAAACCAAACGTAGAAAGAGGTAACGAGACAAACAACGTTCTTTCCACAGGGATGGGTCACGGAGATCGGACCTCCACTTTCTGCGGGACCCCGGAGTTTCTGGCCCCTGAGGTCCTGACGGACGACAACTACACCCGAGCAGTGGACTGGTGGGGGATGGGTGTCCTGATCTACGAGATGCTCGTGGGCGAGGTTGTTAACGCGAGTTCAACTCTCACTGTGGATACTTGCAAGCTGTCGTTTAGCGTTTGCACAACAACAAATTACAAAAAATACTATTGATCATTTGTTGTGTTTTCTTATTTGCTGCTGGGTTTTGTGATTTGGCATCATCATACCTAAACAGCTGACTCAAACAAATCATAACAGGATTTACTGCAACAGGCGGGTTTTATTTTTTGGAAGAACCCTCAGACCAAAGTAGAAAGTTTTTCCAGGGTAAATAACATCCAAAGCAAGATTTGTCAAATCCAACATCATTTCCTGACGTTCTTTAAAGAAGCAACATGTCAGAGATGATTTTTAGGTCACAGAAAAGTAATAGAAATGAGAGTTTTCAGTTTATTTGTTCTTGTGTTGTTTGTATGATGTTCTGTTCAAAGTTTGGTGAAACTAGAGAAATGAGATGGATATCAAAGCAAAATGAAACCAGATGAATGACTGAAACTCGGCGTCTCTTTCCCTCCTGACAGTCTCCGTTCCCTGGTGAGGATGAGGAGGAGGTGTTTGACAGCATCGTCAACGATGACGTTCAGTATCCCAGCTCTCTTCCTCCTGACGCCGTCTCCATCATCCAGAAGGTACCGAACCACGAGCAGCTGAATGTGGGACATGTTTAACCCTCAGCTCCACACTTTGAATCTCCACTTCAGCAGCTTTAAAGTCAGAAAGAGTCAAATAGAGTTTGAATCTATCACAATAACTTTATATTTGTGTCTGATGTTTTTATGGATTTTAATTCAGCTTCACGTTACTTTGTGTTTCTCAATAATAAACCTGGTTTGTTTTCTGCAGCTGCTGAAGAGAAATCCTCTGAAAAGACTCGGAGCTGGAGAGAGAGACGCCAACGAGCTGAAGGGAGAGAAGTTCTTTGAGGTAAATCACTATTTGAACTTTAAACTTGTTAAAGTCACCTCTTCTTATATTTCAGTATCTAGACGCTGTGTCGGATATGATTCTATATTCTATTTTTATCTGTATTTGATCTCCTGTTATACCTGAATTTGCCCCATCAGGATCAACAAAGGATCATCTTATGTTGTTAAAGTTCAATTTGTGAAACTGTGAAACTAGAAAAAGGCACAAAAACATTGAAAAAAATCAAACACATCTAAAAAAAAAACACGAAAGTCTAAATCTGTGGTTGTCTGTGTGAATCTGTGTCGCAGACCATCGACTGGGAGGCTCTACTGGCCAAGACGGTCAAACCTCCGTTCCTGCCGTCGATCACAGAATCCATGGACGTCAGCAACTTTGACAGCGAGTTCACTCGACTGCAGCCGATCCTGTCGCCGCCCTGCAAACCCTCCGGCCTCTCCGCCGAGCAGCAGGAGGCCTTCGCAGACTTCGACTTCTGCGCTCTGCACGGATGAAAGACGAGGAGACCGGGGGAACAAACTGTTGTTATGAGGCCGAGACGCTTGTCCACATTGGCAGGTAACCAGCCATCTTCTCTGAGGTATCGATCGTCCCCTAATGGCCTGAACACGTAGTGACTCAATACTTCTACAGAGACATTAAACAAAGAGTTTCAATGTGAGCAAACAGTTGGACCTGTCACACCTTTTGCTCTTCTAGTTGATCAATGAGTCAATTGACATAAAATCAATCCAGGACAATTGTCATGATGGATTTCAAGTCTAAAGATGAAATATTTGCTCATCGCACCACAGACGTGGTTCGACTGGTTCTTCTGGTGAATAGACATTTTGCTCAGCAGCTATTTTGACGTGGAATTAAAGGTAAACACCAGAGTCATGGTTCTGTACCTGAACACAACAGATGCTTTATTAGTGGGTTTCGTTAAGCGTGTGTTTACCTAATATTACAAATCAAAATGGCTGCCGTCAGGCCTCGGGCAACACGTGACAGTCGTTAGTTGTTAACCATCAACGAACCTTCAGTTCCCTCAGAGTACAGTGAAGTACACAGTGTACAATAAACTGAACATGATGAACGATCACTTCCCCTGACTGCCACTTACAGAAAGTTTCCCGCTCCGGTCTCGAGACGTCTCGTGCGATCTCCATGGCTGACGCCGCCGACTGTTGTCACTTTCATCCCGTCGACACCGAGTCGTCGATCAGGCAGCTTCTCCTTCTTTCTGTTTCTTTTTGAACACAGACAGTGATTGTAGATCTTTATATTCTCTTTATATGTGTTCCAGCGCTCGACTGCTCCTGATGTTGAAGCTCATTTATGAGACGAGTTCAGGTGAAACGTACAAACAGAGGAAAGTGATCCGACAGAGGCCGGTGCAGGAGTTTATAACAGTTTCTCCTCTTTCATTCAACATCTTTATTCCTTTTTGGAGATTAATTTCAATACTGGAATTTGGGATATCGTGTTTAAGAGGCCCCTGTGACCTTTGACTTTTGACTGGCCAAATCTAATCTGTTGATCTGTGAGTAAACACTTGTACCAAATTTGGAAGGATTCCCTGGGGATGTTCCTGAGATATCCAAAAAACAAACTGTGATCTGTGAGGTCACTGTGACCTTGCCCTTTGACCTTCAACCCCCAAATTCTAATCAGTTCATCCTTGAGTTAAACTTGAAGTTTGTACCAAATTTGAATTAATTCCCTCGAGGTGTCCCTGAGACGTCGTGTTCACAACAATGAGGCGGACGAACGGACAACCCAGGGACATAATGGCTCCGGCCTCTGGGATTTGATTTGTTTCTATTTTCTGTCACTTTTGGATCTGAAAGATTACTTTACTTCATCTTATTTTCATGTTGTAGAATCAGCAACGATACGATGAAATCTCACGTACCAGCTGTGAAACAACTGCTTCTCTGCCATGAACAGAAAACAGATCAACGCCCTTTATTTGATTCTGTTGAAGAACACACGATGAGAAACCTTCCCACTCTTCTGAGCGTGAACCTCTTGGAGCTCCCAGGGAGTTGGAGACTCCGCTTGCTTCGTGGCCTTTGCTCATTACGTTGATTTGAATCTTTCAGAGGTTACGTTGCCGTTTCTATGCATCACTGTGACAGGCTTCGCCCACTGCCTTGACCAAACAGACAAAACAAGCAAACACACTTTTAAAATATACTTTCTTAAAAAACAAAAAAAACAACAGAAAAGTGAAATCCCACATGGAGACGTTTCACGTGTTTGTCGAGTCATTCCGTCGTAGCAAAGACGAGCTGTTCACATATCAGGCTCGTCCCGACAGTAGAGGTGCATGGCACTGTGGTGAACGTGTGCACTAGGAACCCTGTAATCGCTAGCGGTATAAAAGAAGCCATAGAGAATCTAACATAGCCATAATAGTAAGAGATATCTGTATTTTCAACTTAGCAAATCATATTCTGTGATACAGAGCTGTAGTGATGTCAGTGCAATAAAAGAGGAGGAGGAGGAGGAGGAAGATGAGCCACTGCTTCATTCACAAAAAGACTAACTTATCATTTAATATACATTTTTTAAATTGGTAAATTTACTGTAGTATCTTGTACTAATTATATATATATATATATCATAAAATATATTTCATAAAATACTTTATTTTACTGACAGATAACGATAACCAGTAAGTTTTAATGTAATCAGTGTTTTTGCTGCTGATCGGTTCAAGTGGATGTTTTTGCCCCAGTGGAAATTCTGTGTTTCAAACTGATGATGAACAAATTACACACTCAGCTCTTTAATACATGAAAATATCTCTTGAACTACTTTCCTCAGAAGACCTTGAGAATAAACAGTTTCCATTTAAACAGGATTGAAGAGAGTTTATTTGTCTTTCTATGAAACTTTCGTCGATACAGAAGTTGGTTTATGAACCATTTTTCATTTAATTACAGAAGAATCTCGATTTGTTTTTCATTTACAACTCAAATAAAACAATCGGGTTCTGGATGAGTGCAGCATCTAATGCTCGCTGCTCCATTTTCATGATCAGAACCAAATTACGTAGATCTTTATTGGAAATATACCATTAATTTTACACATATATATATATGAGCGATAGTTTGAAAAATACAGGACACGTAAAATAAAGTGACTAAAGTTTCTTATTTGTTGTCGTCCGGTGGGTTTTCACCGTCTGAGCTGTTGGGGCAATTCTGAAAATGTATTCAAGCTGCAAGTTGCTCTTCAGTCCAGAATGTCCCCTCGTGTCCACGTGTCCTGCTGAAGTGTCCATGAGCAGGACGCTGAACCGTCCGACGACAACCAACAGGCACCGGTTTAGCTGCTGTAGCACTTTATGTTAATGCTGCTGAATGTTACATGTTACTTGTGTGTCAGTTCTGTGTTAATGTGTAAACGCATCCTGACCTGGACTGTCAGTGTGTGCAGGTGTAATCTATTACATGTGTATCATCAGTGTTTTAATGTACTCTCGTTGTCAATAAATACAAATCGTACAAATACCGTAAAAAAAAAATTGTAAAATATTTGGCTCCATCTGGTAGTGAAACTGTAAAAACAAGAGTCAGGCTGGATTCAGAGTGTTCCTCTTGTAGACCTGCTCCCACATCACCGTCCTGCAGATGCAGAAGAAGTCCAGCAGGTTGCAGAAGAAGCCGCGGTCGAACGGGTTCTCCTCGTACTCGCAGTTCTTCAGGTACGAGATCCGGTGACGCGACATGAACTCCCAGGTGGTGCAGTTGATGGAGGCCAGGTAGAGGTGGCAGCCCAGCAGCAGCGCGGTCACCACGGAGAAGATCCCCACCACGAGCAGCGCCGCCAGCAGGAACCCGTTCACCCGGAACCACAGCTCCCACGTGACGCCGGGTGAAATCCCCGACCTGAAAGATTTACACGTTCACATCACCAACAATCAAATGGTTTCTTCAAGGCTCAGGTGATTAAGATCTTAGATTAGATTCGATTTAAAATCTGATTTAAAATCTGATTCGAGCTGTGGAGCACTTTATTCCACTCGTGTTGCTCGTTTTCTAAATTCATTCAACTTGTATTTTACCTGGAGTTTATTTCATCCCTGTTACTGTTTACTGAAGTGGTTGATCTTCTTAAAATCTTCTTTTCCACTCACTTAAACTTCAACTTTCTCTATTGTTGGTGTTTCTTCAACGGCTGGTCTCACTTCCTCTTCTGTCCTACGTGCTAAATTAAGATCTACTGTATCGAACGTAAACAGAGTCTGTCAATTTCCTGGCTTTCTCAAAATCTCAACTGTCGCCTAATACTTCAGACTGTCGGAGAGATAAATCTACAGCACAGAGTTTAACGTCGTCATATCTCAAAGACGACAGACGGAGCAGGAGTCGGCAGACGTACAGCGCGATGTGAAGAGCCCACAGCAGAGCGAGCAGCTGCACCAGCAGGTACACGATGAACCAGCGGTGGTTCCGCTCGCCCACACAGTTCTCGATCCAGGGACAGTGGTGGTCGAAGCGACGGACACAGTGCTGACACGTCTGACAGTGCTTCGCTCTCATTGGTTGCTGCGAGACAGAGAAAGAGAGAGAAAACGCAACTTACTTCGATTCCGTGTGTCTGCATTTTATCAAACTGCGGAAAAGTAAAACTGGAACTTGAAATATAAAACTACTATATAAAATATTAAACCAGTTTCAGTCTCATGAGGTCACCGTGACCTTTGACCAAATCTAATCAGTTAATCTGTGTCTAAATTAACATTTGAGCCAAAGGATTCTCTCAATGTGTTCTTGAGATCACATGTTCACAAGAACGGGACAAACTGTCGCTTGAACTGAGGCATAAAAATCCTTCACTTTTACTCGAAAAAAGCTAAAAACTAGATAAATAGATAGTTTATTGATTCATAATAATTTAATTATTATCATTAAACACTACTCATGAAATGTCTTTAGACTTAAGTACAGCTCCAGATGTTGGTTAAGGGTAAAACCCTCCCGATAATAATCATAACTACAAAACGCATTTTCTGCTCAAATGCTGAAATATATAAAATGTGATGATGTCACCAGGTCCTTGCCTGATGTCATCGCTCTAGAAATCTCCCACAGACGCCAGAATACAAAGTACGAGAAGTTGAAAGAAAGAAAAGAGAGAGAGAGGTCGTGAACGAGTTGAGTGTTTTAAAATTGGAATGGTTGAAATTGGTCTAAATCCCAAAATTAGGATATTATTTAATTGTATGGAAAATTCACTGGTGGCATTTTTATGACTTTAAATTCCTAAAATCCTTAAATTTCAAAATGTTCACTGTGACACAGTTAAATTTCATTCGTGACCATGGAGGTAAAAGTTTTATAAAAAAGAAAAACCAGCACGTGACTACACACGAGAACATCTGTGTTGATCCCCGACCGGTTGCACTGATTTGAATCCTCGTACCATGTGGTGATAAGATGTTCCATCGCAGTGCACATGTTGATTGTGATTGAGTTTTTGCCAAAATTGCAAAATACTCAAATACGAATTGAAACAGATCAAGATAATAAAACATTTCGAAATCTCCAAAATAAATAAAAACTGAATCAGTTTAAGTAAAGCAGTGTTAATGACAAACTCGTGTGCAGAATCAGATGTTGCGTCACGTCGGCTGGTTACCTGCAGCAGACAGTATCCACAGCGCCGCAGCCGGGGGGGCGAAGTCTGAGGAATCATTGATTCCATTTCCTCATTTGAACCCTCCACCCCCTGCAGGACATAGAGTGATGTGGGTCACACGTATACAGACAAGTACACAAGTACACACACGTACACACACACACACGTACACACACACACACGTACACACGCACGCACACGCAGGCGATGCCAAGAGAAGGTCGTTGATATTGGAGAAACGTGACTCTACAGAATAGAAACTCAAGCAGGTCCCACTGTGCAGGTGGATGGTGATTTACATTACGAATTTACTAATTAACACATGTAAAGAAAGTTATACATGAAAAACATTTGACCAATTATTGATAACTAGTGATTAACACTCTGAACTAAATACAGATTATAAAAGACAAGTGGTGAAATAATGTTGAAATGATCCAAAAAGAATCCGGCAGAAAACCTCTGAATTGTTTTGTCTTTATCACAAACACATCAGACGTGTCAGAGAGAGAGAGAGTGGATCCCTTGATGTTGATCAAACACATCAGCCGATCAATTAATTAATAAACACACGAGAGTCCATATCATTTTTCATCTGCGTGATGACGTCTTTCCGTCAGTTGTAATCGCACCTTGACGGCGTCAGTGAGAACGAAGCCAGGGTCCATTAGAGAAACAGCGAAGTATAAGAGCACCGACATCACAACCAGGAAGAAGAAGAGAAGCGGCAGCAGCAGCTCTCCTCGCTCCTCACACCTCCGCAGATCTGCACACACACACACACACACACACACACACAGAGTTAAGTGTTTCAAAACCACATATGTAAAGTAAATTCATGTACTTCACGTACCATTCATGTCAAATTAAATCTCACCTACAGATGGATGAGGACATTATGTGGAGACAGTCAGATAAGCTCTATGATTGGTGGAGCGAAACTTTAATATTTGAAATTGCAAATAGTCCCAGTGTTTGGTTACCGTGGTTATTTTTTATTAGCCTTTGTTTGAGATTAAAAATCTATTTTACCAGGGATCTTGGCCAAGAATGGCAGCAACACTGTAAAAGTAATTAACAGACAAACATTTAGATGAAAAACATTCAAACGCGATCATATAAATGATAAACATAATTGAGGGTCAAAGGGAAAATGAATAAACAAAGCTTCTTTTCCCCAGTTTCTATTAAATACTGGACATTTTTCCTCCTTGAAACAATTATGAAAATGGCAGAAAACCATGTTTCCTGGGTCTAAATCAAACTGAGATTTCCATTAGTTGATTTATTAATTGTGTGATTTGTGAGATGAGGATCTGTGTTTTGTTTCAGCAGCTTAAACTCTCAAATATGTAGTAAACACTAGTCAAATACTTCCCAATGAACCGCAGTAGTACAAAGTAGTTGTATCCCTGTGAAGTACAAGTACTGCATGTAAGCCTGGTACTGGTTTGATCCCAGTTCGAAGGGACTCACCGGTGTCGTGCAGGAACAGGACGAGGGTCGTGACCCAGGTGAGCAGCGTGTGACCGGCCCGGACCAGGAACCCGGTCCGGAACATGCTCTGCACCATTTCACCCACATGTACAACTAGCACCGCGGGCTAGCTGGTGAGCTAACTCTGTAGCATCGTTAGCTGGTGAGGCTAACTCTGTAGCATCGTCAGCTGTCCCTTAACAACGCCGTGAAGAGGGTTGGGGAAATGAAACATCGATTTTAACTGTGCTAGTGAAACACACATTGGTTTAATAACGTCCCCGTGGAGCTAGTTACAGAAGTTAGTGCGTATTTCATTCACTTTTTTGCTGTGTCCCTCCTGGAGGCGCCACTTCCGTGTTATGGTACGGCAAACAGCGAGGGACAAACCGGGCGGGGGGAAACTCAAACGACCTATAGAACTGAATATAATGTTGTTTTCCCGCGTCGCTGTTACATAACAACACTTTACATCCTCTGATTAATCCCAGTCACTAAACCATCCGGCCGAGCTGCAGATATAAGCACCAGTTATAATCCCCATCATTTTATAATGTCATAAATACTCAAGGTCACAATGTAATCAAACGGTTTCACTGGAACAATACTAATGTGTCCGGCGTGTAACACATGACTCAGTCATTGTTTGTGAGTTTACTCCAAAGTACAGTGAGTTAATCTGTCACTGATCTCTTCTCTGGCCAGGACCAGTTCAGGAGGAAGGTGAAACTGTTCTCGGAACAGCCATTTAACATTTCACTTGTTTTGAGTAAACCATTGTAGGAAATACCACCGACATTAAAAAAGACTGGTGTGGAATCATTTCAGAAATATTTGAATTGGGAAACTGACAATTTAACCAATTGGTGTTTCTCTTTCCCTGTAGATAATCAGACGAGGAATGTAAACTTCCAATAACTGTAGAATCGTACATGGTGAAAATATATAGTAATGTAATTATATTGTGCTTATGGGAGAATGTGTAGGGAAGAGCTTTGTCGGGGTGTTTCCCTGTGAAGGATGAGGACTGAGTCCACGATCCTCAGACAATTACTCCCGTGGATGGACATTCACATGCAGGAAAAACCCCATTATGTTCAGACTGTTTTAAAGTGGCTGCTGATGTCACCATCCAGTCTGCTTGGTTACCAGAAGTAGAAATAAAATGTCCCCCCAAATTAAATGTGGCTGCAAGGAGCTCTTTAGATGCATATTTGACAACAATCTGCAGAAAGTCCTGCTTCAATTCCACTTCTGTTTTTATCACATGCAATGTCCCTTGATTTGTATAGGAGGGAAATACCCTGTGACATCTGCATTAAAGTTCCCAGAAACGGCAGATTAGCAGAACTGGCAGCTGAGAAATGAAGTGCGTTTAATAACTGAACTAAAAGCTGCTTCCGGCAGATTTCCTCTGCTCTGCTCGTTGTGGTTATAGTGAAACTCTGCTCTGTCATCTCAGATACTTTGACAAGGATCTGCTGTGTCCAGGTTATAACATAACATCCAGCTCTCTCATATTTAATCCATTTAAAAAAGGAAAAACACCCAACAAGACATCTGACAAGAATTTGCATTTATTTGCATGAAAATGGTCCATTAAAACATTAGACAATTCAAATCTTAATACCTGGATTGAAGTGACATTCATTCAGAGGCTGTTCCAGCATCAATTAAAGTGCATTGGTTGCTCATCCTTTTCAAGCCCTTGTTTTTCTCCCGAGTATAAATGTGAAACAAGAATCTAGTGTGCTCCTCTGTGTATATTAAACAATAACCTGCCCTTAAACCTGAGGTGAATATTGAGACACTTTTTTTCTTCCAAAAGGGCACAAACAAATCTACACACATTAACAGACATAACCTGAAGCTGTCTGAGCAACTAGAACCTTGTCAGCCACAGCGACACGAGTACAAGCTCCAACCCCCGTTTTCAACAGTGCACCAGACAACATTTAGTGTTTGACGTCACAAGTTAAGGCCGTTGTCTGGTGTTTATTTCCCACAATCACACTGCATTTTAAAAAATAATAATAAAAAAAAAAAATAAAAAAAACTGTTCTCAATTGCACATTTGGCTCTTCAGCCGGGAAACATTAAAGAACCGCCTCACTCTTCAATACAATAAAAAACAATAAATACGGGATTGGGTGGAAATAAATACTCCAAAGTCATTCAGAAAGTCATGTCATCCATCCATTCATGCAGGAAAGAGGTGTAAGGGAGAGCAAACGCACATGTGCAAAAATCTTCTCATGAAGTGACACTTATAAATGCTCTGTTTGCCTTGAACACTGAATATTCTTTTTAAACTCAAGTTATTCTGCTGGTGATGCATCTTTTAACTCAAAAGACCGAAAACCCTGCAAAACAGAACATGAAAGAGAAGGAAAAGTGGACATTTGGTTCAAAACGGCAAATGGAAGACAGAGCGAACACATTTGGTCCTTACAGTCACTCGTACTCCTCGTGGTTCAGCTCCACCACACGACCTCTTAAAACATAAATAGCAGCAGTCACAGTCCCGACAACCTGAGCTCACAGAGTCCATATCCTACACTTTTGGCCTTTCCAACGTTCAGTGTCCTTTCTTTTCACACGTCAGCTGACATTCACAGAATGAGGAGGCCCCGAACCCCGGAGAGACCAGAAGGTCCCCGGGATTCCCTATAGCATGTGCTGTGGGAGAGGGGGGGTGGGGTGCCTTTGTCACTTAACAGGTGACCTTCGCTTGGGTGAGGCTCACATGTCATTTGAGCTTTTAGAGTCACATGATAAAGATATGGGGGGGGGTTTAGCGTGATTTCACTCCCAGCTGGGTCTTCAGGTGCTCGTACACGACGTAGCTGATGCTGACGGCGGGGATGACCTTGAGGAAGTTGGGGGCCAGGCCTCTGTACAGCCCAGTCGGGCCCTCACTTTGCAGGATCTGTCTGAAGAGACCCGTCATGGTCACGTTCTGGCCGCCCTCGGTCGCTGCTGCAGAATATAATGAAGAAGATATGTTATACATTAATAATGCAGTGATTCAATAAATGTGAAAGATTTAAGAGCATCCTGGTTCGTCCCTCGTTAAAAAAACTCTCCACACTTAAACCTGAGCTGCAATTGATGGATTTGTTTCAGATTCTCGAATGTTTGATATTTTATTTGTTTGCTTTTTAACTCCGAGTCGCACAAAACGAGGTGTGTGTGTCGGAGTCACACTTTAAGATGCTGAGTCGCTTAAATTAAAACCTTTTTATTGGTCAACACATCTATGAATCATGTCATCCACCCATGATATGAATGCTATGAATGATATGAATGTTGTGAATCATCCCCAGTTAGGTGTGTTCCTTTATCGAGCTGCTACTTCTCTAAATCTCCTTTTCAAATAAACTTGTACAATGTAAAAATGTGTTTGTGCATTTAAAATCCTGAAATGGTCACATCTCAGGAGCGAAGGCCTCACCTTGTGCTTGCATGCGGGTCCGGATCAGAGCCAGAGGATAACTGGCGAGCTGACCGCACGTGCTGGACACGGTGCCGCAGCCGAGGAGGACCAAGATGCCGGGATCTGTGCGGTTGGTGCCGTACTTCTCCATGTAGCTGTTCTTCAGCGTCTGAGAAAGAACAAGATGGAGAAATGTTGAGATGTGGTGTTTGGCTGCTGTTGCATTCCATCGGATGGTGTTATGTAAACCCGTCAAGTGACAATCAGGGTGTGTGTCGAGTTCACTCGCAGGGTGATAAAGTAGGAACACAACAAGTATAAAGAAGGCTGGAACAGTACAGACACAATCTGAGGGGGTTGTAGGGGGCAACAGTCAGTATGGTTGTGACGGCTCACCTCATAAATGGCCAGGTCGATGCCAGCGTAGGGGATGATGCCGAGCATGTTGGGGATGTAGCCTTTATAAAACGCACCGAGTCCTTCTCTCCTAAAGATCTGCTTGGCGCAGTCAGAGATTCCAGCGTACTGCCCGGTCTTCCTCAGAGCAAGACGGGTTTTCAGGACCTGGAGACAGAACCAGAGAAGAAAACGTCTGTTTAACACGACTGTAGAGTTTTCAGAAACAAGGTTCCCTAGTTGCTTCTCAGCTTTAAGAGTAGCTACAGTTAAAGTGCCGCTCACCTCCATGGGGTAGATGGTACTCTGGGCCATCACTCCTGCCAGAGATCCTGCAACAAATCGCTCCAAGATGCTCAGAGTCTGCTTATCGCTGCCGATCAATTGTTTAATCTGGAGAGAAATAGAGAAGGAATTAGCGAACGGACGACTAAAATGGTTTTAAATGTTATGTTTGCAGATAAGTACGATTCCGTACCTGCTCGTACGCCATGAACTTGAGCGCAGTCTCTGGGGCGATTTTGATGATGTTCACGCCGTTGCCTCGCCACAAAGACCTCATACCGCCCTCTTTGGTCATCTGCATCAGTCCACTCATGATGCACATGTTGTTGGTTCGAGTTCCATAAACCTAAGAAAGAAGAATTAGATCTCATCAGTTAGGTTGAAATATTTGAAACAGGAAAGCCACTGCTACTCGGAGATCTGTTTTGAATTTACAAGCAGGTGAAATTAAAATGGAACTTTACATTTTGGGGTCAATTAGACACGAAGGCCAAGATTTATTTTGCCTTTAAAACCTGGGTCGAAACCGTTTAATCCACTGATGGGACAGTGAGTAAATCGTACATGTTAAGCATCTATAGGGCTCTAAGTCGACGGGATTGTTCCAAAGTCGAAGTTCCACATAGCGAATGACGTAAACGAGCCATTGACACAGATCCAGAATCTGCACACTTCGACCTTCTGTGCATTGATGATGGTTGAAGGAGTGTCGGCCAATTGGGAGCGGTCATTGGTTGCACAAGTCTGCCCCCGGACTCTGAGTCCTCACTCTGTTAGACATTAACTTATTTATTGCTCTCAGGCAACGCACGCTTGAGCAACATCCCTCTACTTTGGACGTGGATCACTAATCGTTCCACCTGCTGCCGCTAAGAAAGACCTCCAGGAGAATCTCCTTCACATTTTCATACTTAAAAAAAAAAAAATCATATTTTTAAAGTTCAACTCGCAGGATTAAGAATAAATAATGAAGTAGGTTTTAGCTGGTGATAATTCTCTGCTGCTGCAAACAGTGAGCAAGATAAGAGTTTCCTCCGCACACTGTCCATTTCACAAAGTCCACCCCCCCCCAGTTCAGAGCCAATATATTACTCAGCTTTTGGTTCTAGTTAATTCAATTTGACCTTTGACTTCAGTGGGGTTTGGTTGTGGGCGTCTTACCTGCATCATGACTTTGACTCGGTCCAGGGGAGCCGTGCAAGTCCTGGAAACGGCTCCAGCTGCTCCGCCCGCGGCCAGGTGCCTCCACCACATTCCAGTTCGTTTCTCCTCAATGGTGAAATCGTCGGGCACCATCAGGTTCTCGCCCACATCGAATATCTGCACGGAAGACAGACAGGAAGGTTTAGAGACACGGTAGATTGAGATGAATGCTGAAGAAAGCACGATGAACACGACAGACCACAGAGGGAGAGGTCACGTGGAATCGTCTTTCTTAACTGGCACCAGTCGGTAAAAACCTCACATGCCTGACAGAACTGCCACAGTGTGGGTCAAACTGGGTGGCCTTCACCAACCACCATGTTTGTTTTCACACATACCACAGTATAGGTCAGGACTTAATTGACCTCAGTGGATAATCACAGATAATCACCGCCCGGCTTAGAAATCGGAGCCATGCCGATTGTAATGAGGCTCTTTGGGTGACGGTCAAAAGACAAGAGTCTGCAAGGAGATGAACTTGAAAATGATCTATACCAGGAACACGAGGCCGGCTGACCAGTGGATCTACTTAACCCTGCAGAAGTGGATACGTGCCAACGAGAGTTAAAACACAGCATTGTTGATATTCTGAGCAGCCATAATTTTTGTGGTGGGAAACGAACCTGTAACCACAGAGAATTAAACATGTTTTTCCCCCAAAAGTGAAACGGTCCCGCGGCTCACGTTACATCATACATTTTTGCTGCCTTCAGTTTGACCTGCTGGGTTTGGAAACTCCAGCTTCCCTCTTGGCCCGGGTTCAGTCCGTCAGTGTCTCATTTGCACCAAGCAGAGGCTGTTAGGCTCATTAGAGGCACAGCGTCGAAATAACTTGTGCAAAACCCAAGATCACAGGGTTCTCCTGAGGGAGCTGTGCTACATCGGTTCTGCCTCCACCCGCTGCTCCCTTTTACATAACAGCCAGACAAACAGGCAAATCCTCCCGACATAATCCTTCCAGAATGGGAGCAATTCCTCGCATATCCTAATGGAGCTTAATTACTGACGCAGGATGTTTGCTGACGGAGCCTCTCAGGGCCGCCGCTTCTCAATTGACCCCTTCAAACTCACCGTGGAGCGTTTCCAGTAGAGGATGATCTCAGGAATGTTCTCCGTCTTCTCCACCGTCATGTAGTTGCTCCAGTCTTCACTACTGATAGTTATCATCCCGTTCTTATCGATGCTAAAAAAGGAACAGAAAGAACACCAAACTAAGACCGAGACTCTACTTAATACAATCCAAACTCTCAGCAGACGAAACGGATGAATGAAAAATCACCTTTTAAGGGCTTTCTCTGCATGCTGCAGGGAGACGTGAACTCCGAGGTCGTGGAGGGACTGCATGAACTCCCTGGCATCTACGTGGCCTGAAAAAGAGACCAAAAAGAAAAGATGTGAGATAAAAGGCATCTCATACCGAAAGCGAACAACTGACAAACTGAAAGAAGAAGCAACGGAAATAAAACCTCAGCCCACAGAAGCAGCCACATACCAGCATTGTTCCTGTCGACGCTTTGCACCACCAGCTTCAGGTCCTTCTCATAGTCTTGCAGATAGTGAACAAACTCCTCAAAGTCCAGCTGTGCATCCGGGTCTTTTTCTTCCCCTGTAAGGGTTTTCTGAGGATCAAAAGCAAAACAGGCAGTGAGACAAGGCCCTCTGGTTGGTCGGGTAAGAGGACAGAGCAGAGTCTTCATAATAACAGCTGTTGAAGAACTAAGAATTAAGTGGTGGGGTATTAACTGTTGTCATGTACAGCCACTTCTGAAATGTACTGCATGTACAATATGCAGCTAAAAGTCACATAACTGACCACCAGTCCGTCCTGCACTTCTGAATAACACACTGTCCCCTGGCTCCTGTTTCATGACCCCACAGGACAGCTCCGTGACCCGTCTGCCAAGTCACAGCGCACCTGATGTTCTTGAATGACGCACGTCTCTCCAGGACCAGGGGTATTAGGTAGTATCACCCGGGTCTATCTATGACCTGAACCACAGGCCCCCCCCGCCAACTACTTTAATCTCATTTAAGACCTCAGATGTCAGGCCCTCCCGAGCTAAAACGAGACTGAGGACACCGGCATTCCTCCGGCCCACTGGCCAGCGCTGACACCGGACCCGCCGCCCCCAAGGGCAGGCACATGACAGAGTAATGATACCCTGCCTCCACCACACTACCTGGTGAAATACGTATACACACCACTTAGAGAAGGGTTATAGGAGAGTGGGACCAGTTTCACCACCAGTCAGGATATTTCTGAACTAAGGGAAACCTGTGTCCAGTGTTTGTACAAGACTTGTAGCTGCTCTGCAGAAAACCAAGGTGATACAAGACGCTACGTGAAGCTGGCACACTAAAAGTAAAGTTTACTGATAATTCTCACGTTGACTTTTAATGTGAACATCAGCTTGAGTGCAAGAACTGAAACATCTTGACAGGTCGGCATCTAATTGACCACAGATGGAGCCTGAGTCAGAGTCCAGAGTTTTAACATTGAGTGCATGTGCAGGTTTTAGTAAAAATAAATAAATGCATTGTTAGTTATTGAAGTTTACACACTAGAGCAGAATTAAATCAGATTGTCATTAATTAACTGATTTGGTGGGAAAAGGCTGCAGCTCCTCAGGTTCCAATCTCTCACATAAGTTTTCCCTTTGTCACATAAAACTCCTCAAGTGAAACATTTGAGTTTCTGACTTTCAGCACAAGTCATTTTTGATTAAAATGATAAGATTCATTAAAGATGTTATTATAAAGAGGAGACTTGTTTAAGTTGATCGGCTCCAGATTGAAATGAATTACCCGTAGCGACACTTCCTCTTCGGGGAGGACTTTCTCAATGAATGGCGCCGGTTCTTCTGAAGTTTAGAAAACCCACGTTAAACAGACTGAACGCAGTAAAAAAACTTTTATCTTAATATAAACTCTCAGTTCACTTAAAGTTGAGACAATATTCACAGTTTAAAGTTTTTAAAGTGATAAATTCGCTCGTAGCGCGGTTTCCTCAGAAAGCCGGTCTCCTGTGCGGCCTAGTCGTAAGGCTCGTTAGCCCCGGTGCTAACGCGGTGCTAATCCTCCCTGAGCCCGGGGAGAAGGGACCTAAACCAAGGAGCTGATCCTTGATCCCCCAACGAGCGACCCCCCCCCACAGGTTCGATTCCCACGGTCTTTTGTTCCTCACCTTTCGCCATCGCTGGTAGGTGGACAACTCCTGGGACGGCAGAGCCACGCTGAGCCGGTTGAACACGGACTTGAGCTCCGAGGGGAGGCCGTCGGACTCGAAGTACTCCACCGACTCGCAGTTGGACACGGGGACGTAGAGGCACAGGCCGAGCATGGGGACGCCGGGAGAAAGGGGCCGAAAGTCGGGTAAATAAAGGAGCGGCGCGGCGCGTGTCTCCCTCGGACTGAATGAGGAGCCGCCGGATGGAAAAGCCGGTTAACTATGCCGGCACGACACGCCCCCTTCCCGGAATACGGGCGCGTCACTGGCTGCCCCGCCGGCCACATTGACGTCGGTTTTACTACTGACCAATCGCTGAGCCCGCCCATTCAACCGGCTCGGCTGGGCGGGTCGGCCACGCCCCCTGTTGACGTGGGGGATTGGTCGACGATTCTGTTCTACTGTAGAACCGTCGACCAATCCCGTTCCGTCTTTCGTCCCACGCGTCGAGGATTGACCAATCCTGGGAGGTCTTTCATTCAAACTGCGGCTGAGGCGAAGATCAAGCGCAGGAGACTGCAAATAAATAAATAAACAAATAAACAACAACAACAACAATACTACTACTACTACTATTAATACTACCACTACTACAACTACTACTACTAACAATAATAATAATCACAATCATCATCATCATCATCATCAGCAATACAATATAAAAAATATACAAAAACAAAGTCCAAACAAAAGATCATAACCTAAATGAAAAGTCCAAAAAGTGACTGCTATATAGAGCACTATATAGTGACCTCATCGGAAAAGAACAAAAAAGCTTTCAGACATTAATCCACGCATCATTGCCACAGGAATAAACATGTACAACAACAACAATGTGGAAAATCCCAAATTAAATTTGAAATGTTTATTTTGCAGCTTTATTGTAAAAAAAAACATGTTGGATGATCATCTTTAAATGTGGAAATAAACTTGCTCTGCTTCTATTTACATTAGAACGACAGGTCGGGCTGTTCCCGCTGCCCTCGCTCCTCCCGTCTCGTCACCACGAGTGCAATGCATGATGGTATATATTGTTTGGATAGTCACCATTAGTTGCGCACTACTTTTCTTGATGCATTGTGGGAAACAATGAGTCAATTACATAGGGTATAAAAAAAATCTGTAAACATTTGCACACCACTAAACAAATGGCGAACTCAGCATATAGTGCACTATACAGTGATTAGTGAGGGACTTGGAACACAGCCATAGACTCACAGATGAACAGATTAGATTTCAGTTGGTGGTCGTTAACTTATAAAACATGTTTTGGCCTCTTGAACATGATATTTCAAGACTGTGTTTCGATCATTTCCTCACATTTTGAGCATTTGTAGATGTTGAAGATGAACAGATTAGATTTCAGTGGTCAAAGGCCAGGGTGACCTCATATGAATCCAGAAAAAAAAATGTATGCAGAAATATACTGCACAGGTTGAAGGCGGCAATCAGTTTAATTCTGAAATCAGCAAGTTTCCAAAATCCACCCTGAAACACGTTCATAGACCCAGGACAGATATAATACAGAGTTTGATGACATCAAATAACCCTGAGGGAGATGAGTGAATACAAAGAACTCCTGTTAGAGAGGATTTACAATGCAAAGCAGCCAGACCACTGGAAAGAAGAGTTATCATGTTGACTCCTCTGAATTATTTTCTGATGTCGAATAATTCTTCCAGGGCGTTGCTGCTGTAGAGCTGCTGTTTTTGGTTGAGATCAGGAAACACACAACATGCTGGGGCTGAGTTGGTGCTCGGGCCGAGAAGGACTGGATCTGAGACCTGTGGTGCAAATTGTGTCTCCATGAACACATCCATGTTGTAGAGATGAACCCTGGGTACCTGAAGGCAGGCTTCAATATCCAGTGGGGTTACAGCCTGAGGATATTAAATTGGGTATTGAGTAAATTCAATTTAATTGGTTTAGAACAAATCATAAAATAGATTATCTCAAGGCACTTTACATAGCAAAGTTGAGACCTTGTCAAATTATAGAGAAACCCAACAGTTCCCACAACGAGCAGCACTGACGACTGTGTCGAGAAAAAAACTCTTTTACTAGAACTAAGAAACCTCGAGAAGCAGATTCAATGTGTATAATTAATAGATGATATCAGTCTAAAAAATAATAACAATAATATTAATATTAATAATTTTTCTTCTCTTTTCATCCTTATTTTCATCTGATCTACATATTGGATGGAATTAGAAGGTGATCACAACATTAATAGATGAACATTTCAAACATCCCTGTCACAGAGGTATCATTGGATCCACGGTGTGAAACAGACATTCATTCACTCACCACCTGCACAGGGGTGGAGGCAGAGATACGATCAGAACTATCTGCATAGAGAGATGCCTCCAGAGATAAACGAGAACAATGTTGTTGTTTGCATCTTTGCCTTTTTGCATAAAGAGTTCAACAGAACACTATTGTCAGTAGAAGAGGAGGAGCTGCTGTTACATTTCCCTAAAGCTGCACTAGAACTGGTTGAGTTTGGTGTTAGAGGTGAACACTGGCACAGACAGTCCACAGAGCAGCATCAGGATGGAAGGGATCTTCATCGGTGTCTTGTGTCTCTCAGGTCAGTGAATTTCACTGTTTGTACGATGTCTAACAGGAAATCTGAATATAGAGATTCATTTGAGTCCTCATACTTAACAAAAATAACTGGTTTCATCCTCAGGGTGCCTCACCTTCTCCACCTGCCTCCTCCATCAGTACCACTTTGTGTCTCATGAAATGACTTGGACTGAAGCTCAGAGCTACTGCAGAGAGACGTACACAGACCTGGCCACTGTTGAAAACACTGAAGAAATGAAGAAACTTAAAGACACAGTTTCCGCCGCTGGTAACAGCTCTAAGGTTTGGATTGGCCTGTACAGTCATATTGACTGGAAGTGGTCAGATGGGTTCAACCAGAGTGGAGCTGAATATTGGAGGTGGAAACATCCTGACCCAAACTATTTTGCAGCCAATGAGCTCTGTGTGGCCATGAAGCATGGAATATGGTTAGATTATTCCTGCCATGGACAGATTCCATTTGTCTGCTACAGAGGTAATGATGTGCTTTATATTGATCTTTACTATACAACATAATGTATAAGATATGATTTTGAAAAACCATTGTGTGACTCAACAATCCCTCTTTTGTTCTCAAACTTAACTGCAGGAACATTAGAGGATTCTGAGTTTGTGCTAGGGGATACATCAAAGAATTGGACTGAGGCTCAGAGGCACTGCAGAGAACACTTCACAGATCTGGTCACTGTGAGGAACAACGCTGACAACGACAAGATACGGAGCTTGATTCCACTTGTCCCATGGGCATGGATCGGTTTGTACAGAGATCCTCAGATTTACTGGTCCGACGGGAGTAACTACTCATTCAGCTCCTGGTATCAGGATTACAACCGACTTGGCTCGATGAAAGTCGTATGTGGTGTTGCAGATTTGGAGAAGGGAGGAAACTGGAGCTTGTTTTCCTGTGAAGAAAGAAAACCATTTGTCTGCTACAGCATGCGTGGATGGTGCTTCCTTGAGTGAAAGAGAGAGAACACATCCTGACATTAGAAAAAACAGTTATTGTCTCAATAGTGATTCTTATAACATTAATGCATTAATGAATATTTGGATGATGTTTGTTCTGTCTATTGTTTCTTTACAGTGAGAGAAACTAGAAATGTCTTGTGATGTACTTGTATGTTATCACTTCATTAATCTGCTCTGTGATGGTTCTTCAAGACAAGCTCTTAGCTCTCAGCAGTTTTTTTTTGTCAGATATAAAAGCAAAATTACAAAAAAAAACTTTAAAATTCACTGGTTTTGGTTTTATGGAAACCCCTGTCTTATAGAAAATAGATTGGTAAGATTAAGTAGATAGACAAAAAATGTGTAAATTAATAAATTAATCAATAAATATATGTATATGCAACATAAATAAATGACTTATATGTTCTTCTATTCTCTTTTTGACATAAAATACCTTGAGCAGTACACATTAGTAGCTTCATATAATATAGTGACCAGCAGAGGTCGCTACGTGTTACCAAATTCCTCATATCTCCAAACATGACCAGCTAATTATAACTTTTAATGGACCTTTTCCTTCTTGGTAAACCGTGACATTAGGTCACAGTGGACAAATTAATTAGCGTATTGATCATCATATTTGCAAGGGGCAGGCTTTTTAGGCTATTTATTTAATCATTAATATTAAAATGATAATTTTGGATTGCTTTGGTAACGGATACAATAAAAAATCATTGTAACAATAATATTTCACTGCTCATTAGAAAACACATGAGTTACAGAAACATAAAATAAACGGAACAGTCGGTTATATTGTAGTGTTGGTTCTCTGAGTGAAGAGACTACCTCTCCACTCTATTACATATTCTGTACGTATGGGGAATGACCCCCCTGCTCTCAAGGTGCGTAGACATTTCTTTTATATTCACCAGCTTGCCCAGCCATAAAATCAAACGTACAATAAACCTGATTTATTAACCTCAGGTCATCCTCTCCGCACCTCAGGAGCGTTTCAGTTGCCTGTGTTGCAACAGCCCTGCTGCCACACACACTAAATACCAGTTTGTGTCTAAATATTTACATGCTGTATTCTCTCTATACCTATTTTACTTTCCCTGTTCTATACAGTTAGTTCTGACCTTGTTCATCCTATGAAAAATAAAGAAAACATCATGAGGTCGGACGCACGAGCTCTGGAACTAAACTGGGAGATGGACGAGAGCCAAAAGCCAAAAAAGGTGCTGAAGAAACACCAAGAGCTGAACCCGAGTCCGTCAGCTGATCCTGTCTGGGTTTACATAACACACACACACGCTCACACACACACACACACACACACACACACACACACACACACACACACACACACACACACACACACACACACACACACACCCACACACACCCACACACACACACACACACACACACCCTCTCTCACTTTAATGTGGAAGAACAGACCTCACTAAAACACACGTGGCTGAACTGGATGATTTGGTGTCCACATACTTTGGGCCAAGCATCAGACTCGATTACGTAATAAAATATCACCACCTCCACACTCACACTGGAGGAATTCAGTCTCATCACTGAACTTATAAACTAAACTTATGAAATAATGATCGAGTTGTAATTCAAAGGAAAATCTTGCACAGATAAAAATTGTGTTTAATTTAGTAGCTGAGGACGTGTTTCTCTGCAGATTCACTGACTGAATATTCTGCAGCTGGGATCAAAACTTCCATTTGGTCCAGATACAAGTTACTAGAACCACTGATCAATGTAATAACTAATTAATCCACTTCACTTGTTATATATTATGTAGTCAACTCAAACCTCAGGAATTGAATCTTCACTAAAATCCATGTGTTGCTTAATGGGGTTGTTTTCCTCACCAGTGCAGTTGTAGTCCACATAATTGTTTTTCTCACACTCATGAAAGGTCACCGCGACCTTTGAACTTTGAAATCAATTCAGTTCACCTTTGAGTTTAAAGGACAACTGATCAAAATTTGACAGAATTCCTCGAAGGCAGATATGAGATTTGATGTTCTAGAGCACAAACACTATGTTTAAGATAATGTATTGTCAACACAAACCATTAACGCTCATTTTTCAGCTTCTCCTTAGTTTTATTCATCTTTAACAATTAATTATCAGGCTCATAAAAATAACCCTTTATCATATCCAATAATTATCTGATATGAATCTACTTGAGAAACATATTTTGTTAGGTCTCTAGTTGTTTACCTGTAAACCTCTGAACACTTATTGCAAGACAGTTTTTCTTATATACACGTGGGCATAATGATCTAAATATTATTATTATCTGGTCGTATAAGCAACGTTGTGCTGAAAAATAAAGAAACCAAACAATGACAAGGTAAATATTCTACATAAAAAGACAAAAATATTCAAAATCACACTCAAAATAGCCAAAAAGTCATAATGAAGAAAACGTGCATAATAACTAATACTAAATAAAGAGTTTCCCAGTTGCATCTGATCCTTTCTGGACTTAAAGTGTCTGATTGAACATCCCAGTGTGTTTGTGACGCCAGTTAAAGTCCAGTGTCAACAATAACATGTTGTTCTCTCGCTCATTGTCGTATCCCGTGGCGTCACAGAGCCGAGAGTAAACGATCCCAGGACAGAGGAGCACTTTAACCTGGAAGGAGCCGAACAAACACCATCATATCTGACGGAGAGGAACCAGGTGAGAGGTGAACGGCTGCTCCGTGATGACGTCACACATCTGGGCCGAGAGGTTTTACAGCTGGATTGTTTTTTTTGTTGTTGTGGAGAAACATCAGTTTTCATTAGTTTAACTTATCTGTGGATCATTTAAGTTATAAAAATAAATATCATATATGATAAATAGATAATAAGCACAACCCCCACACACACCCTCAGGGGCTGTAACGGCTTTATAAAAACATTTTTTATCCACATATTCTCTCATGTACATGAATCCAAAGTGAACGAGAGCTCGTGCAAGAGAGAAGAAGCTGAAACACCTAAAATCTCCCAAAGGCCAAATTAATATAATTATATACAATTAAAAACAATGAGGACGAGAAAGACGACTATTAAATTAAGGTGAAACCAGTAACTGTAAATAAAGAATGTAAAGGGTGAGAGACTGCAGGACAAACATTCACCAAAGTTATATTTGTGTCGTCTTTAGTGGTTTCTTCTGAAATCATTCGTATCTGGATTTAAAAAACATTGTAAAGATACGGCAAAACATTTTTTAATATTGACATATTGGATTTCCCCTGGCAGTTGAAAATGCTGTTGATTTATTGAATGTTAGACAATAAAAAATGTCTTTAGTGGCTCATCCAGTTTTCACATTTGTGTTCTGAAATATACAAATCAGGCCTTTAATTAAATAAGGCATCATTTACATACTTTAACATTTTGCATTAACCAGCTCGTGATTATTTTCAAATTCAATCTTTGAATTTTGAGTGCATCATATCACTGGAATAGAACTAGAACAGAACACAAAGTTCAGACAGAGGTTTGCTGCTCTCTGTTGGCTGAACAGGAACCTGAAGTTAAAACTGTTCAAGTTCAAGCTGCTGCTCAAATTCACTCAGTTTCATTCTCATGTTGGAAAGTTCAAATCTTGAACCTTGAAATTGATTTGACTCTTTTTCCAAATATGGAGATAAACATTTATTTATGACAAAGATAAACATATATTAAAATATATATATTATATTACGTTTTCACCCTCATTTACTTTAAAAAGTTGATCTGAGGCATCTGAAATGAAAACGAGCCTCCAGCTCCTTTCTATAAGGAGCCATGCACTTTATAGGCTGGTGAGTTTATTCTCCAATGAAAATATTACAAAACATAATCATATTTGTAAAACTGATTGTGTGTATATTTCTATTTTAACGTGTAGAGGTACATGTAACATGTATGACCACACGGTGTCGCTGCTTCACCTCTGAGGCCTGAAGGCTGTCAAGTCAACGAGGGTGAGACAGTAACTGACCGGATGGTGGACAACTTTACCTTTCAAAGTAAGATCCCTCAACGTTAAACCATGAATCATTGTCAATGGATTTAAATTGTTCAAATGAATCCAACAACAGCAACAACAACAAAAACAACAACAACAACAATAATAATAATAATACATATAATAATATTATATGGCACCTTTTAAAACAGTATTATAAAGAGGCCAAATAAAACATTATCCTTCTAAAAATAAAAGACAGCCAGTAATATAGTAAAACATCTTAAAATAAGACAATAAATTAAATAAAAGTAAAAGCCATTTGAGTTTAGAGAGATGACTAAACGTTTAAAAACAGAAAACAATGAAGGGAATCGAACATGTGGGAGAAAACTGATTATATAAACTTTTATTCTGAGACCAGCCGGAAGTGCGTGTGTGTCACAGTGAAGTTCCTCCCCTCGGTGGAGGAACGAGCAGAAGGACGTGAGTCTCCCTCAGGCTGGTGTTGTGTTGTCGAGGAAACTCCCGGGACCAGACATGTCTGCAGGTTCGTTTCTTCATCACCTTCAAACCGCCCGTCTTCATCACATTTCTCCTCCTTAAACACGTGGTTTCTCCTCCTCCTCCTCCTCCTTCTCCTCCTCCTCCTTTCCAGATTTCTGCGCCGGAGAATCATCGCGTGAAAACCCGAAGTGAAGCAGAAACAAACCATCATCAGCAGGAGCCCGCGGACATTTTTAATTAGACTCCGGCCCCGTTTTGGTGTCGAATCCCGCGCCGGCTCCCGGTGTTGCAGGAGAACCGCGTCATGGCGTTTTTCGTGAAGAAGAAGAAGTTCAAGTTCCAGACGCAACTGACTCTGGAGGAGCTGACCGCGGTGCCCTTCGTCAACGGGGTCCTCTTCTGCAAACTGCGGCTGCTGGAGGGAGACTTCGCCGGCACCTCCTCCAGGTAAAACGCGTTTAAATCCACCGGGGAAACCTGCTCGAAGAGACGGGTTCGAGTCCCGCGGTCCGTGTAGTTATCACCACTCCTCCTTTAGAGTCAACCCAGGACTTTAATTGGCTTTAATTGAGCTCAATATTGACATTTTATTAGACTTCATAGAGTTTAAAAGTTGTCTCTCATGTGTCTGATTTCATATCTCATTCATTTGTCTTCATTTGTCTTATCTCCCTTTTTAATATTATAAAGATCTAAAAATAGACTTAAATCAGTTCTTTTGACATCTTTGACAGATTTACGATCGAGTTATGGTTGATTCATGAAGTAAGAGGCTGAAAGATATAGAGTAATAAACTTTGTATTCAACATTCACAGCGTTTACAAAGGGCTTCGCAAAGAGACAACAAACTGAAACAAGTTCATGCAAGACAATGGGTGAAATAAAGCAATAAAGCAAACACCTCATATAAAAGCAATATGATAATATAAACATTAAAATACAGCAATAAAACAGACAAAAGTTAGAAGTTAAAAACCGTTTTAAAAGAGGATACTGAGGTGACAAGTGTAGTAGTGTAATAATTCAGCAGATATACTTTTGAAAAAGATGTTATCAAACCCTTGTGAGCAAGAAATGTAATTGAGGCTTTATATTTCGCAGTTTAATCATAAACTTAACAATAATAAAACTAGAAATACAAAGAAAACCCCGTTGTGTTGTGGATGTCTTTGGTTTTATAAAGAACTAAAAGAGACTAAACACTTCAGTTTTGCATCTTTGCTGTAAAGTCTCTCGGGGTTTCGCTCCTCACAGCTCAGACTGTGCCTGAGTCAGATTTAAACGCTGGGTGTTGCCATGTTGAGTGGCCTCAGTGTCGATCTGATCCGTCACCTCCGCTGGACGAAACCAGCTCACACTGGGGATGTGATCTCTGTCTACTCGCTCTAAACCTCCTTTGAACAAACCCTCTACTCTAAAACTCGGATGTGATGAACTCTGAGGACCATCGTTTGTTTTCTGGACGTTTGTTATCTCCTAACTGGCGTCACGTAACTCCAGATTCTCCTCCTTTTGACCTTGATAACATCAGCCACTTTCATCTCCTCTCCCTTCCTTGTCTTTGATTCCGCGGATGAGATTACACATCTGTGACTTCAGATGTCTGTTCCAGAGGTTTACGTTTTGGTAAAAGGTTAAAGTCGGGACACGCTGCACATCTGGAGTCCGTCTGACCGTCGTCACCTCTTTACACCTGTGAACTAACAGCTGCTGGAAGAGTCTCCAGGCTGAAGCACGACAGGAAAACATGAGCTGGATCCGTTTGTCTTTCTCGTATGAAGAACGCAGCTGGAGATCGTCTTTCCAAGTTGACGTCTCCGTCTGTGTCTTCTATGTTTGTGACTCCGCTTTTTCCATCCTGAGATATTTGTATTCTTCTGATTTCACATCCATCGCATGTTAAAAACAACCACCATTAATCAGTCGCTCACTCGAGTCCAGATATCAGATTCGGGAAAGGGGAAAATTGGTAACGGAACATCTCAGCCCCTCTGGAAAATGTCAGGATAATGTCTGGACTTCAGTTCATGGCTGAAACGGCTTCATCGGGGTGTTTTCTTTTTTATTCTAGTGCACCGTCTCTTCTCCTCTTCACGCTCTTTGCTTTACAGCCTCTTCAGCAGGTCGAGGCTTTATACTGTCAGACAGCAAAGTGTTGAGTTGGCAGACAATCTCTCAAACGGCCGTTAAGGATGGACCTGATGTCCACGGGTCTGGTTTTTGATCAGGGCTTAGAAAACATGCTCCACTTCCAACTGTGTGTGTGTGTGTGTGTGTGTGTGTGTGTGTGTGGAGTTAAACATGAGTGAAGTGAGTTTGTGGTTGATGTTAAAATGTCTTATTCAACCCCCCGATGCTTGCTTTCCCTTTTCTTTTATTGATTCTTGTCCACACCCAGTTTGTGCGGGTCTGTTAAACTTTAAATCCCCGAGGCTGACAGACTGCGTACGTGGGAGAATGTTTTTTTTCTCCTGCGTCCTCAGCTCAACGCAGATCAAACGTTTTGGAAGAGCTCGACCTCCCTGCTCTCACGTAGCATCGTCCTGGAGAAGGGAACGTAAACACACCGGACAGATCAGGATCATCGCCATCAGGTTTCTGTTCACTGGAGGTTTTCTTTCATCACTGAGCAAAGAGAAGATCCGAGTTTTAGTCGCACAAATACTTGAGTGAGGCAGAGATGTGGGATTTTAATGTTTCTTATTCGTGTTCACTTGTTGTCGTGGAACATTTAGTTTGTTTTCTGTCTCTACCTCAAAGTTTTCCTGAGTTAAAATAAAGTGCTCATCGTGAATCCCCAGAACTCACGACCATGTCCTCCAGTTTCCTCTTGTGAAATATTTCCCTGCATGAGCTCATTCGTTTAAAGTTTCTTGGTTTGACATCAACGTTTGACCCTTGGTCGCGTCCAGATGTAAAAAACTATGTGGATCTCTGGGTTTGGGCCTCCGAGGTTCAGGAGAAACACAGCCTCATAAAAACACCACATCTCAGATCAGCTGAGAAACAACAAACTTGAGTTTCTCCTCCCTCCGTCTGAGGTCCTGTCCTCAGCGACGCTCGGCTCGCCCAGAGGTCGTCCTGCTCTCTGGGGGTTATGTAACAGATCCACCCTCCCATCGCAGTTATCATCTCTGTGACTGGGAACAAGGGGCCTCTCAGAGGAGGAGGCGATGGCGCGGGGAGGCTCCCGCCGCAGCAGACCCAGATTGAGTTATGGCACAGATCTGACAGGCCCAGTCTTTGTGTGGGGGCCTTGTTGTGGTCGATGTGCACTTGCATCACATGCTGCAAATGTGACCGTCCAGCTCACTGACCCACACGTCGGGACCGTTACTGTTTGACCTCTCTGAAATCCGCCGATCATCGACGTGACGGAGGCTCAGTAGAAACATCTGGAAAACATCATTTCACGTTCAATGTGCTCATCGCTCGTGGCAGATGTTGTGTAAACTCACAGGGCCGCTGAGAGACATCAGTGTTTTTTGGGAAGTGATGTGTTTAACTGTGTTTCGCCGTCTCGAGTGTTTGTCTTCTCGTTCATGTAAAGGAACTTGAGGACAAATACAGTATATTGAGGACTGATATAAATAGCAGACCCTGGTTTAGACACAGTTGTCTTGTCTTTGATGATGTGACTGACTTAATGGACGCTGTCGCCACAGAGACAGGAGACCTTTGTTCTTGGTCCCTGTGGCTGAACTTGTGGTTTTTTTTACAGTTGTAGTGATATAACATCGAACTGTGCTGTTGTTTTACATCCTTTAAAAGCCTGTGTATGAAAGTATTTTAATTACTAACTCACTCTTGTTAATTGGATATTAACTGTTGCTTGTTGCGTTAAAGGTTGAGAACTTCAGAAGTTGTTTGAAACCCTCTGAACCCCTTGAATTGGTTCCATGTGTTTTGGATGTAATTGCTCACAGCGTCTTGCCGGCTGATGCTTTTCTTGTCATTAGGCATTTTTGCGTTTCTTGCAGAATGAATCCACTTCAGTTTGAGAGTGTGTTTTCGTGCTGGTGCCTCTGATGATCCAGGTCGGGTCACGTCCCCAAAGCTTTTCATACCCTGCAGAGCGGTTAGTTCACAGGTGGTTAAATAAGTTAGTTGTTGAGCCGTCCGTCTGTCGACCGACTCCCGACATAGTTTGTAGATCTTTTGAGCAACTTCTCAACGTGTCTTTTTTAAATCCAAACCAGCTCCATGAGAGAGAGGAGGATCTAATGACGTATCTGTTGTGTTGCGTCCCGTTGCTGTTTGTGCTTTCTTGTTTTTTACTCAAGTCATGCATCTTTTAGGAAGCTGTGGGAGCTGAACTTGTGTTGCAGAGATCATACCTGTGACCCGTCTCAGTGGCCACACCCTCCGCGTCACAGCAGCATGACTGGACTGACATTTCGAAAGCTTCTTTAAAATGCTGCAGCCAACTGCGTCCTTCTATTACTCGATGAAGATTTCAACCTTCTTGGGCCAAACTATCCCAGCGATGAAGCTGACAAGCTAGATATGCCGGGAAAGTGCAGCAGCTCGAAGAAGCAAATGGTGAAGCACAAGCTGGTGACGCAGATAGGAAATTCTCTGTGGAGCAGATGGTCTCATCCCGGTTCAGCCTTCACGATCCATCCAGTACATCGAGTCCTCCAAAGGATGCAGCCCCAGACGTGTTCCTGTGCGTGAACCCTTTATCTCTTCTGTGTGTGTGTGTGTGTGCGTGTGCGTGCGGACTCCTCAAGGCGTGTTTTTGATCAGCTTTTCTTTGATCAGCGTAAGAAACTAAATTGAGCCAAATCACTCAGACACTTAAGTAAACTTTGCTGCAGCTGTTCCGTCTTTGTGGAGCACAGATCTGAAAAAAGATCCTTTTCAGACTTTTCTTATTGGATCGTATTAAAAACTCAGTCACAGCACATTTATCTTTAGTAACAGAACATCAGTGTAAAGTATCAGAAGCGATATGGACATTGGGAAACACCCACTGCCTCCATCCAGTCAGATCTGCTGACGGATCATGTGTTTTTCAGATGGTCTCTGTCCTGATTTTGGCAGAGAAACATCTTCACTGCAGCACGATTTTCCGCCTTCATCAGCCACGTCTTGTTTGTAGTGTCACATTGACATGTTGGACATTCAGATCATTTCTTATCCACATACTCCTCCGGAACATTTCCATACCACCGCGTGAAGGCCAGTTGGGAAAAGAGCGAAGACACAACCACTACAACCTGACTGCCGAGGGAGGGGGAGAATGAGGATTCCTGTATTTATAAAGCCCCAACAAAAAAAGCAGGAATGTTGGAGCAGTAGGAGGCTGAGAGCGGCTGAGAGGACGAGGTGGTCGGGTTCAGAGAGGCAGAGGTGAAAGTCTGAGTGAAACATGCGGCTGTTACAGGCAGCGAGCGTCTCTGATGTGGCAACGTGGACAGATTGTGTTAATTTCCTGTTCTGATGATGATTAGCGGTGCAGCAACACACACACATGACCACACCAGACTTTCACATATTTAGAAAGGAGCTTTAAACACACCCCCACACACACATGTGCAGATTTAAAGTATAATGTTATTATTGTCTTCATCGACTAACTTTACTGTCATTATTATTTATTTAATTATTCAGAATAAGTAACCATGCAAAGAAGATGTTTGACATTATTGTTGATAATTAATTTACTTTACCAACTAACCAATTCATTGATTTATCGGCAGTCAGCTCAGGGCCGTCTGCAGGGCGTCGAGTCTCAGAGGGTGAACGTGGCTAAAAGCATTTAGGACGAGTAGATCTCTCTTTATTTTGTTCTTGAATTCCTTATTTGCATGTAACTGAAATCTGGACACAGTACATGTCCAGTTTGGTGTCATGTTTTCAGCCGGTGTTGGTGTGACTTTCCCAGTAGGCCGGTTCAGGATACAGTTCCCGGGACTCTCAGTACAACCAGGAACTCTCGGGTGGAGTTGGCAGAGCTGCTTCCTGAACTGTCTGTTGTCGGGCGTCAGCAGCACTTGACTGGTTTGAGTGGTTGTAAACGGGCTTGTTCAAACTTTGTGGTGATCCCTCTTCTTCTTTGTACTATTGAAACAAGAGTAATGACTAATGCTGGGGATGATGATGATGATGAAGATGGTGGTGGTTTTTCTCTCTGCCAGGAACTTCGTTGTTACAGGGAACCCCCCTTCTGGGACCCCATTGACTCTTGAGGGCTGAAATGAACAGCATGTTCTGCACAGTCTGCGTCCCATCAGGAGGTTGACACGTTCCACATGTCTGCAGTTGGCACGTTTGCAGACATGTTGCAGGAAGCAGTCGAGAGAGGGAACGTCACTTTGACTCTCACGGCTGCAAAAAGCATAAATCCGGGCGTTTTGAGTTCACCACATAAAACTTGGTTCTGTCTACATTTTTGTATCTGTTGTGGATTATGATGATAACAAACAGGACCAGACTCGCCACGTCTTTTCTCTCGAACTGAATCTTTACCTCCACCAGGCTCGTGTCAGGATCAGGCAAAGACTTACTGAGCCGATTCTATTGACACTTGGTGGACGGGTGGAGTCCGGGAGAGACTGACCGAGTCCGAGAAGAAAATGCCATCAGCCACCACTCCTCTGTAGGAACATCCCATCGCATCCACCGACAATCCTCCAATTAGAATCATGGAACTGGATGTGCAACCTGATCGTCGAGTGGTTGAGACCCCGACTTGGCCTCCACATCATCGCCTGACGATCTTTCCCCACATTTCCTGTCAACATGGGAAACCATCTCTGATTTGACAGTTTTTCCAAACCGATGGAATTCATTTAATGTTGTTTTTGAGCTGAACAATGTCACTGTGAGCGAGAGCTGTCACTTTGTTTTTCACCTGGTCCGGAGCTCTTAGGATCGAGAGAGGAGGATAGAGCCCAGTGACAGAAGGAGGAAGGAGGAAGTTCCAGAGAGGAGGGACTTCTTTGTGGGGGGGTGGGGGGGTTAGAAATCGACCGGGACGAGCGGATTCTCAACAGCTGTTTCCTGTTTTCCTCTCACTTCACCAGCCCTTTAGCGTTCTGGTGGGATGTGAGGGAGGGGAGGTGTGTGGATGGGCAGTGGGGGGTTATTCCTCTGGTATCGGGCCAGGTGATTTTGAAATGAACTCCCTCCTTTCGGTGGAACACATCGTCAGAGCTTCTCTCTCTGAGGCTGAGCTCCTGTGTTTTATCTGTCTGAGTTTTCCTTTCGCACAAACAGAATATAAAGTTAAATCCTGTGATTAAACGCTGAACAGATAAAATGTCCCACTTCCCGTTGGTTTTCCAGCCTCAGTCATCGTTAACCGCTGAAAACTGTCACGCTGTCGCCTTCGTTTTCACTTGTATGGACCTCGATTTGGTCCTCACGCCATAAAACACAAGATAATGTATTTAACAACCTCTGACCTCAACAGCAGGACGACGCAAAAAAACGACCGAACAGATTAGGACCCAACAATCGTCCCTACGAAGGACGAGTGTCTGTTAACCTTGTTCTTCTCACTCTGCTGACATTGACCCGTCTCCTCAGACATCACTGTGAGATAATCAGCGTTATTTTGACTTGACTAAGCTCCTCTTGTGCCACAGACGACATTATAATCACAGTCTTTCACGGCCACACAGATTTCACCGACTTCAAATGTGTGAAATTGTTGGTTCACCATAACGTATTCCATAAAAGTTACACAACATGTTTGTTTTGATGGAAACTGGAACACTTTCAAGCGTTTTTTGATTCGTGTGGCACATTTGCAGTGAAGCTGATCAATGCAGGGCGGAGGATGGAACACACGGCGGTTTTAAGGTCGCGAGGATCGACCCTGTGACCTCTTTTGGGGACGGGAACATCCTCGTGACTCCTCGCCCCTCCTGCTGCTGACTGGTGCGTCCTGACGTCACCCTCCCCTCTGCAGGGTCCGTGTGCTTCCTCAGCACTCTGCTGTCGGGCTGTTTTATCTGAGCCCTCGATTCGACCCGACCTGGCCAGGCCTGCTGTTTGTGTTTCTGCTGTGACCGGGGGGGCCCCCAGGAGCCACGCAGCCAGGATGGGAGATAAGGATCCCGTGCTGCTGCATTGCTGACATGTTAAGTCATCACATGGTGGGGGTGCAGTGGGGGACAGCTCGAATCAGGGCCTTCATATTTACACTTCGGCCTTTCAGCTGAGGGACGAGCCACAACTGTGGTTCTTCTTCTTCTTTGGTCTGAATCGTGCTGCAGGAGTTTATGTTGTTGTGTTTTCTTCGTGTAGCTTCAGTTTCCCTCCGTGAGAATCAGCTGGTTTACAGAGCCACTCGGCTTCTTCACAGACTTTTGTTAAACTCATCATTTTCAAGCCAGATTGAAGATTTTCATTTGGCTGCAGGAAGAAAATCAAAACAAATCTGATTCCAGTTCCTGTAACTTTTAGCAGCTGGAGGAGAAATGGGAGAGAGTCTGAGGCAATGATTTTCTATTCCCAGGAGGAATTATTTCACTTTTTTGTTAAGTGAAAACGTATTCTTCCATAAGTGCTTCATATCTCTGTCGTTGGTGGCTTTGTTGGAAGGTCGTTTTCTACTCAGTTAAACTGTCCTTTAATCACGCAGGTCAGAATTCATATAAGCGGCGTGTTGGACTTCAAGCTACCAACATTGGGGCGTTTCCACAAAACTGTTCTGGACTTTATTCCAGAAGTCTAAACTTTAGGGGAGGCTCGGAGGGAGAGACGGTTATCGGCATGAACTCTCTCCTCTCTGCGAAACCGACTCTTAGAGATTCACTCCTTAAGGTTTACTCGCTTTTAACAACTCAGAATTGTCAATTGGCACAAAGTGAAGATAAAGATAAACCGTAAAAATAGACGTTTGACTCGCTGTCGGACTTTGTGCTAATTTACGTACAATTAAGGCCGTTTTCAATCTACAAAAGGTTCGAGGCAAAGATGCTACATGAGCTGAGAGGTTCAGGTGCAATTTAATTTAACTGATATTGTAGAAATTGAGCCGCCTTTAGGCTGCAGGGGGGGGAACTCCGGCCCCTGGGCTCTAGATAAGTACGATTTCTATCCTGCGATGTTATGAGAACTGAAATGATTTGAAACCAGCTCTCCACCCCTGCTCCGGGCTCTGGTAGGATACGTCTTCCAGTCAAACCTGGCAACGCTGTCGTTGGCCAAGGGATTTAGTCGAGTACCGTTAAACCTTTGCTCTCAGTTGGGCTGTCGTCGTTGCATTTCATTACCTCTCCCCTCGTTTCCTGACTGTATCTCCACAAATAATAATCTGAAGAAGAACGCCATCTCTTTCCCATTTAACACTCTGCCTCTCATTTCTTCCCCCTCTCCTCTGTATTGGCTGATAAATCATATTTGTCGGAACCGCCTTTGAATCTTGTCCCTGTTTCTTTAATTTGCGTGTAATTGCTCATGATGTAGGAATTTGTGCTTGTTCTATTTTTGTAACGTGATTACATTAACTCGTAAAGCTTCGGGGGAGAAGTCGGCCTCGCTACAGACGTTTGTCTCTGATGTGTGTTTTCAGTTTGAGGTTCTGGGTCTGAGATCATTCTTGGATGTCCTCTTGTTTGGGGATTGTTTTTTCGACACAGCTGATTTTGTTTTTAAAGAACATTTAACAGTTAAGTGACAGAGAATTGGACGCAGACGATCTCCTGAGCTGCTCCGCCCAGGGGGGAAAAAATCAGATTTGTCTGTTATTGTCATCTGTTTGGAAATGTTTGTTGGACGCAGCAGTTTCTCATTTGGTTCAACTGTACAGTGTAATGAAAGCACTGGCTGCAGGACAGGGAAGAGGACACACACACAATCACGGTCTTTGTGTTGTTTTTTTTTCATCATGTCGGGGCTCAGTCCTCTGTTTATTTGAGAGCAGCTCTGGTGCTGTCACTGAGAGGCTGCTGCAGAAGAGCTGCTTGTGCAAGTGAAGTCTTAACACAGCGTTAAATTCCCAAAATGTTGTGCAAACTAGAAAGAATTCAGAGAAAGTATTTTGAAAGAAAGCGGTGATTGATAGTTTCAAGCATCCCCGAGAGACTCCTCTGAACTCTAACTAAAGATGGACGACACGTCTCACTTATTCCCATTGTATAAAAATGATGCTAAAATATCCCCTGTGCAGGTACCGCCATCTTGCACTTTTAACAATCCAGTTATTAGGCTTCAGTGTCGACAGTAGTGATCATGGAGTGGAGCTGCAGCATGTTTGGACCATGTCCCATCTGCTAACGTGGAGGAGACGGGGTTTACGGCCTATACTGCAGCCGGCCACCAGGGGATGATGTGTTAGATCCACGTAGTGTTGCCTCTTTAACGTCGTTCAACAATCCAGTTCTTGGTCTTCAGTGTCAACAGTAGCCTCGCTTGTTAAATATGCAGTCTTTGCCCTAGCACCTCTACTTTTTCATTTCATATCAGAGTTGTGTTTTAACAAAAGAGGGATAGCTTCTCTGTGACGCTGGGTGTAAGCTGACAAAACACCACTGGTGTACAAGTTGTAAGCAGGCTTCCTGATCCGGTGTCGGGTTTAATCTGGAGCAGATCAGCCTGGAAACAGTTGTTTTGATAACTCGTGTGAGGCAGAGAGTCAGGTTTAATCAGCTGCGGTGTGAACAGAGCCCGAAATACAAGCCGTACCGAAGGATTTCTGTAACGTGTCGCGCCCCAGCCGCCTCCTGCACAGAAAGAAATAACACCCGAGGATTAAAAAGAGGTGCAAAGGTTGCAGGTGAGATTGGAACCAAACGTCCGGGGGCTTATAAAAACGTCCGAGGCTGAAAGGGAGAGTGTTGGTACGAGCGTCTCCTCCTCCTCCGAGCTGCTGGCAGAGCGTTGGTGGATTCGAGGAGTGTGAGGTTTCCATGGAGCCTGAACAAAGCCATCTGGACTGAGGAATGTGGTGTGGGAACGCTCGCCATTACACACTGGAGAACCGAGAGCGTGCAGGGGGGGTTCTGATAAGAGCGGAGAGAGAGAGTGTGTGTCTGCACGGGCTTTTGAGTTTCTGCTCTTCTGAGAACCTCACTTGTTTCCAGGGACTGATGCAGGAGGACATTTTCACCTCCTTTCACACCCAAGTGTCCGTTTAGGGACGAGAAATGTGAATGTTTACAACATGACTCAGTGGTTTCTGTGTTTTGAATCTTGTTCTAAATCCCCACACAGGATTTTCTTTTTACTTTAATGACTCAATGACTTCAGATTAATTTAATTTGTATGGAATTGTATTGGATTAAATAAAGAAAAAAGCACAAAGCCTTGTGAGGTTAGGAGGAGGAAGGTGAAACTAATGCTTGTTTGCATCAGGGATCGATATATCAGCCATTTGTCGTTTGTCAATTAGTCTTAAAATGTTCAAATTAACAACACGATGCAGATTATTATTCTAAGAACCTTAAAGGACTTTTCAAATTCATCACTTTGCCTGAACAACAGCACAAAAACACCCAAATGTTCAATTTACACTATTAAAGCAATTAAACTTCATTTAAAAGGTGTAACCAATGATTGCTTAGAGTACATGATAATATTTTATTAAAATACTAATATTATTTGTATTTTCAATTTAGTTTTTCTATTGAAGGGCAGATCCTTTTAGCTCAGTAACAGTCTTGTACCTTATCCATATTTTTTATATATCAGCTGAAACCAAAGCTGGCACACGACCAAAGGTCTCCTCAATGGGGAATATTTAATAAATACCATAAATGCACAGGATGTTAATGGTAAAATGTGTAAATATCAGAACAGCTCAACTGGAAGTCGTTCAGCGTCGACGTGTTTTCCCAGAAAAGTGTTCAAAATGAATTGAGGTGATGGGAGGAAGAGGAGGAAGGAAGGAAATGAAGTGGGAAGAATCACACAACACAGAGACGGTGATGATGGTGAATTAGATGAGAGAGGGGGAGGGGGAGTGTGAGGAGCAGCTGCTAGTTTGTACTTCACAATGTGTGCGTCTTTGTGTGTCTGTTGTTGTGCACGAGTCATTTGCGCCGTCTGCCCGAGACCGAAACCCTGAGAACTGCCTCATGTGCATTGAGGTTACTGGAGGAACAACGTTAGAGTCAAGTCACGTTTATTAAAAACAGAAGAAGAAGAAGAAGTGCTGTACAATCATAACAAAGAAAACAGGAATAGAAGAGTTTCTCTTTGAATCAAAGCCCAACGTGAGGCTCTGCGCTTGTGATTTATGTGAAGCCCAGTGAAAGAGGCGTCCTGCAGTTTAACCGCTCAGCTGATCCACGTCTGCTCATCACGACGCTGAGCTGAGAAGAAACGTTCCCATGGGACACAACATTCACCCAAATTGCGGTGCTCTTTAACTGGACGCCATTTAACTGAATGACCGTCATTCTGTCAACCAAACCGTTTTAAAGAGCAGTGTGGATTCTCATATTTTAGAAATGATGAAGATTTCCTGCTCCGTCTATAATTGGCACGTAGCGTTGTATCGTACGACTGCGACGTCTCAACTTGAGGCTTTTTTTTTTTTTTTGGGACGTCTCCCTGTTTTTAGCACCAGAGGAATTTATAATTAACTTCAAATAACAGAGTGAAACCCTCCCTGTCAGCTGCTGTGGCCCCGACGGAAATATACAACTACTCCAGTCCAGCGTGTTGTTTTCTCTAAGGAATAAACATGTCAGAGTGTTTTAGAGACTTTTCATATCTTTAAAACAAGACCGTCATTTGTACTTTTTAGATTTGAAGGCTGTGCACACACACGTTTTGTTTTTGTGTGTTTGTGAATCTGCGAGGCCGAAGTCTTATTATCTAATAATATTTGAGAGACAACATTATTCAAATGTCAAAAAGGTTGTGAGACATTTTGCGGTTCCCTAAATCCAGGATCTTTAAGTTTAACCCACAGCTCGAACCCCAGAGATGCAGCCAATTATCTAATTAGACCAAGACAAATCCTCTCATTATTTAAATAGCAGATTGTTGGATCTGTTCTTTCAGCTCTAAACAAGTGTTGTGTTATTGTTTTAGACTTGTGTGGCTGCATGAAATCAGATTTTGAAGGGAAAGTGTTTTGGGAACATGATAAATATCACACGTCATATGTTCTTTGTTATTAAGCAATTTGGGATGTTTCTTGATTTAGTCACCACAACACAAATCCTCATTCTTCCTTCTCGTGCTGCTGCAGTGTCTCTATGACATTTCGTCTGGAATTTGTCGAGCTGCCTTCTTTCACGTCAGCTTTTGTTTTTCGGGGACAAACGGATCAGTGACCTGCTCTGTGGTTTTTTTACACATACCCCTTGTTTTCCCACCAGCGAACCAGGATGTATGGACACTTAAAGCTTTTCCACTGACACTTGCAGAAGCTGGGAGACCATTGTGCACTGGTTTCCTCGAGAGGTTTGCTCTCCTCAGCGAAGCAGGAGGGGAAACTCCCCGGAGACAAACCAGTTGACGCGATGAAAAGAATGACTGCTTCATCTACCTGCTAGAAAAACTGCCATATGAGTCAGAAGCTCTGGGAATCAGCTGTGTTCTCCAGTTAGTTTTGGGAAAAAGTTGCTCAACATGTTTGCTCTGATAAATGTGATCCCCAGTGGACACGCTGGTCATGAGGCTGTGAGACAGAGATGACATAACTGGAAAAATCGTGCTGTTCTGCAGTCGGGAGGCTGGAGTGAATCAGAATTAGAAGTGGCCAAGTCTTGAGAATGTTTGGGTTGGACGTTAAAGTCAAGAAGAGACAAGGGAAAACTGAAGAGGCAATTGAAGTTAATGTCTTTAGAACCAGAGGAATCATATTCTCATTAAGACACGAGGGATGTGCAGAAATACACATTTCAATCAGAATAACAAACTGTTCATCGCAGCGATTCATGTGTTTGTGTTGTTTTCTTTCCTCTCTCTTACAGACAGGAGGTTCAGGAAAACTGCGTCCGCTGGAGGAAGAGGTTCACGTTCGTGTCGAAGATGAGCGCCAACCCCCACACGGGAGTCCTGGACCCGTCCGTGTGCAGAGTGTCCGTCAGGAAGGTACGATTCCCAACGTCTGCAGATAAACTCGGTCGATACTCTGTCCCACACGGGCTGGGAATTGAAACCCAGTGATTAGAAAACCACACGTCTGTTGGGTTGGAGCACGTCCATCAACAATCATGACTCCTGAGCAGTTCTGAATGTACCAGAGTCCACTCGTCCATTGTTTTAGAGACAAGAAAACAAGGGGACGATGCCATCGGGTCGTTATTAATATGTACTATGTATTATTAATGTACTTTAAAGACATTGTACAGGCTCGGTTCATAGATTCACATTCTCGCTGATGTCCGAACTGGCATTTTCCCAGTATTGGAGCAATTTCTGATGCTGGTATTGGAACATCTCTTGTTTCAATGCCTGTTACAACCCTACAAATGTTCAATGCACTATTATATAAGACCAAGAGAAGATTAATAAGCTATTCATTGCAGCTCTAATATTTTGGATGGCTTTCTTGTATATATAACCCTTGTTTTAAGGGCTGTGTTAACCATGTAAACAGATTCTTTGCCCAACTTAGACGAACATAACTGTCATTCTGGAATCAGTTTGATCCCCGTTACGTGAACGAACCTCAGAGTTCATCTGGAGAGTTTCTCACGGAAGCCTCCTGTGTGGGCGCTGCCTCGGTGTCGTGCTCAGGAACCATGAGTGTGGTCCCGGTCTGTCATTTCCACTCTGTCGCTGGAGGCCTATAATTGGAGGCCTCTCTAATATAAAGTTGGATCAGTTGAATCACTGGTTTTCATTCCTGTCTTCCTGTTTCCCCTGCAGGAACTCAAAGGAGGAAAAGCATATACGAAGGTAAGTGCCGGCGTCTCCCCCCCTCCCCCACTCCCCCGACCGCCTCACCTCTCACGTTCATAAACACTTGAGCGTGTGTCTGTCGCTGTACGTCTCCGATGCCGTGTCATGTAAATATTAGCATTTCTCACAGCACTGTGACGAGTCTGCCAACATCCCGACACAAACACGAATCACAAACCTGTTCACCCATGTTTCACGTTTGCCCGGAATCTGCAAAACATCCTGCCAACACCTCTCGAACCGAAACGGTGAGACCCCCCCCCCCAACCGACAGATGAGTCACGTCTCCTGAATGAAACTCGAAGGTCAAACTCCTCATGGAGGTAAACCTTTGTGGCTCCTTGGAACGTTGCTGCCCAACAGGAACCGTTTCCTCTGTTTTCACCCGTTCTCTGTTTAGATTTCCCTCGGCTAATTTTACCTCGCTTCCCTCCTTAGAAGTCGGTTTCCTTAAATACACACCTATGAAAACAAGGAGCCCCCTAAAGAAAGGGAAACCTGGGAGGAGGAAGAATGGGAACCTTTCTCTCTCGAGATGCACGTTTAATTTAAAATAACACCACGGACAAAGGCAGTTCCCACGTAGAAGCTGCTGTGGAGATAAAGCTGCTGCAGACAGACACTTATCTGTTATCTGAGGCCGAGGAGAAACTCACACGTAGCAGGTCAGAGGTTTCCAAACGTACTGAAAGTGTCACATACTAAGAAGAATGACGCCTGTGATTTAAACTCACAAGGTCATATTAGTGACTCGGCAGATCACAGACCTCGTCTCTTTAAATCCAATCAGGCTGCACCAAAGCACACACACACTCACAGACATCTAGAATGGGCCTGATTTCTCTTTTCATCTAGATCAATGAATTCTTACCAGGGAATCTGTGAAGACGTTGAAAAACACCCAGATTTTAATGTTAAAGACAGTGATTTAAAAAGTCCTGGATCCGTCCCCTGATCCAGATCCACACCAGAATCTATCAGGTTCTTTCCTTTTCGCACAATCTTGTTATTCTCTCCAGAAGTAGCCATATTTGGAGGAGCGGGGGTGGGAGCTTGTGCTTTCTGCAACCTGCACCCATTGGACGGCACTAGCTGTCAATCACGTGGTGTCCAAACCACAATACACGCGGTGCTTTATCGTCTATTCAACTCTAAACTGTAAAAATACAGGTTCCACATCTCCGCCTGACGTTCGATGTTTAGACTGACGTGTGGTTTTGTCATACACTGAATCTTCAAAAGCTCGTGAGCGTCAGGAACCTGAATGTTTCTCGTGGGCTAATTGAAGGGTGTTGCAGAAAATCCTCCGTCCTTTCTAAACACGAGTCAGGGATAAAGGCCGTCTCATCAGCGGCTCTAGATTTAACCCAGACGTCTCCTCTTCCTCCCCCTCAGCTGGGCTTCACAGACCTCAACATGGCGGAGTTCGCTGGCTCCGGCTCCACCGTGCGCTGCTGCCTGCTGGAGGGATACGACACCAAGAACACACGGCAGGACAACTCCATACTGAAGGCAAGGAGCTGGGCAGTGAGGGAAATGATACCCTTGTGGTATGAACATGAATTTGAATGTGTGATAAATTCACTAGGACCCAGAGCCTGAAGCCGGCTCGATCATTAACTCTGAACCTTTGACCTCTGACACGTGACCTTTTCATTGATTGCTTCCACTCCACAAATCATCTGAAGCGACGGGAGTTGAAAGGTTGATGTGGGTCTGAATTCTTTTCTACTTTTAAACATATATATCCTTTTATTTCTTGCAGGTGATCATCGGGATGACCCTGCTGTCTGGAGATCCGTGTTTCAAAACGTGAGTAGTTCAGATCTAGACTCAGGACTTTGTGTGTGTGTACGTCTCAGGGATTTGTGATTAGGTTTTTAACCCTTTGAGCTCTGCAGTCTGTGAGAATCTTTAAAATGCTTCATATCTCTAATGTCTGTATAGATTAGATCGATTTTAAAAAAGGAAGATGTAAACAAATATCTCTAATACAGGCCAGCAGTGCAAGGTGTTCAGAGGGTTAAGCTCTTTTCTCGTCCTCTGTTTTCTTTCTTTATCGCTTCGTCTCTCATTTGTTTTACATTGTTTAAACAATTAGAAGAAATATCTGGATTTTAAACCAGTAACTAAAATATCATTCCCAACTTTATAAACGACAGATTTCCTGTACATTACATTTGTACTAGTTGACATAACAGCATGTGTCTTTGTGTGTTTGAATTTTGATAAAACTTTATGAAATTAATGAATCTCAATTTGTCTTCCCCTGTTTTTTAGAAGTTAAATTTGTCCCTAACAGTTCAATGTCAAGCGTCATGCGTCCTTTGTGTGTTTTGTGTATATTTACAACCTGTTAACCAGATTGTTTAACGTGTTTAGTGTTTGTGCTCCTCTGTCCTTCGTTGCTGCAGCGACTCTGTTTACTGTCGGTCGATAAAAATGAATCTTATCTTGTGTGTGTGTCAAGTGAAGCCGAGCTGCAGCTTTGTGCTTCGTTTAATCTGTTCCGTGCTGATAAGTGGTGTGTGGTTTTTTTTTTTTCCCCCTGCAGGCCTCCCAGCACAGCGAAGTCCATTTCCATCTCAGGACGAGAACACACCCTGCAGCTGGACTGCAAGGGGGAGGGAACAGCTGAGCCTGGGCCCACTGGGGGGGTTTCACAGGGCCGCTCGGCCAAGCCTCGACCCTCCATCGTCAACTCAGGTAGACTGACGGCCTGAGACGGGGTTGTGCTTTTATAGCGGGTCACGTTTGGGATCTGGGTCCAAACTGACTGAATAACTTTGCTCAGACCAGTGGCTCCAGTACTGACCCACTGCAAGACCAGTACACACATGACCAGGGGGAAAGTGTGTGAGGTGAATGTGAAGTGGAAACAATGTGGAGCAACGACCGAACAACTGATTTCTTTATCTAGAAAGAGAAGAGAAACAAAAGATGCTCACGGAGCCAGAAGATCAGTCATAGCCAAAATAAGACAAAGCCTTTTGTTGTGTCTTCTGTGTCTAAAAGACTAAAGTTTGTAATATTAAAGTGTAGATATCAAAATATTAAAGTGTTCGAATGTTAAACTTTCAGCTTCGCCAGAATAGATTTGATTGAGTGATTCAAAAGGATTTAAATATCATTTGCTGCTTTTCAGAATCAACAATAATCAAATTAAATCACAACAATGAAATGTTAATGAATCCAAAATCTGAGGTTCACAGTGATTTCAGATGAAGTTTAGATGGAGAACAGATCAAATATTGTTCTGCGAACTAATAAGCGTCACGTCAAGTGTGATTTACATCAGTTCACCTGCTTTTAGAACTATTATGTAAGATTTAAATGTGATAAATCTGTCTGGATCTGGACTCCAGTCTTTCAGATCTGGGTCCAACCTGCACCCCCCCTCCCCCCCTCAGCCAGATGTGTTTCACATCTTCAGCCAAAATGTTCTGGGAGAAGTTCTTAAAAAATGTTCCTCAGATGGAAAATTTAAACAAAACCTGTTTTTGTTCCAACTTGGAAATGAAGACAGAGGTTACGTGTACTGATTGGCCCGAGTGAAAACCCGCTAACTCCCTAACTGCCGCTTATTGTCCTGCTAAATCGAGTAGAAGAATCAAATACGCATGAAGTGGTAACATCTGTGTTGTCCTTCCTTCTTCGCCTCCAGGTCTCCTCGATGAATCCGAGGTGAATCATCAGTCTGGTTCTGCTGAAGTCTTCCAGTCTGGTCACTCCCGTAACTCCAGCTACGCCAGCCAGCAGAGCAGGATCTCAGGTTCGTCCAGCCTTTCTTGTGATGTGTTTGTTCATTGTAAATTCTAACACAACCAAACCCACAACCTGTGAAGTCCTCTCACGTCTCTTGTGATGATCCCTGCAGGCTACAGCACGGAGCACTCCTGCTCCTCCAGCCTGTCGGACCTCACCCATCGCAGGAACACCTCCACAGGGAGCAGCACCTCCGGGTGCCTGGGCTTCACTGCCGACACGCCCACAGAGGGCGACAAGGACGCCGGACGTCCCGAGAGACCCCCTAGACCCCCGAGGCCCGTCTTACCCCTCAACAGGCTCTCCAGGTACACGGGACTGTGGGGATTCATCTTCGTCTTTATTTAGATCCAATAAAACGACACATCTGTTCTAACTCCATCGTTTCTTCTCCTCCTCTTCTTTGTTTTGGTACTTCAGGAGGAAGCAGGACTCGGTGGAGACTCACCCTTCTTGGGTGAATGACACTCGAATGGATGCTGACGACATCGTGGAGAAAATCGTCCAAAGCCAAAACTTTGCAGATGTCAACAACACTGAAGGTAAACGAGGTCTTTTGTGTGTTTGGAAAGTTTCTGAGAAGCTGTTAAATCATTCAGAAATCAGTTCAGCTCCTTTAAGGTGAAAACGTTGTGTTGTTGTTGCGCCTCGTTCTTTTTCTGTGAGACGCAGAAGAGGAACGTTTGACAGGGATTTTCACAAAGAGCTTCTGCCAGGAGAGTTTCAAGAGGCTTTATGGGAAACACAGTCTTAATTTAGATAAATACCAGCAGAGGTGATATCACTGTTGGGACTCTCGCTGCTCGACACGGCCTCGGTTGTTTATAGTGAGTCTGTTCATGCGAAGGTTTAGATGTCAGCGTATTGCACTGACATCTAAATAAGTGGTGAACTCTGCACCATGTTTGGACCGAGCCCTGCTCCACTTTCTCAGCGTCTGGGGTTTGTCACCTTTTTTATTGTCGGCGTGTTGATGCTGTCTGGTTTCCGTCAACGGCTGCTGACCTGGTTTCTGTGCTTCTGCCTTTCAGACAGTAACCTGCGTCTGTTCGTGAACAGAGACGGAACCACGGCGCTCAGCGGCATCAGGCTCGGAAACAGGTGAGACTCTCGGCTCCTCGCCACTTCCTGTGTCTCTTATCACTTCCTCCTGTCTGCGTGTCGCTCTCTGTTCTTCTTTTCTCACTTTCATTTTAACTGTACACAGATTGGGATTTAGTCATAGAAACATTTACTACTCAAGAGGCAGAAATAACTGGTACAGGGTTATGATTAGAGGAGGGAAACCTACAGTGCAGACTGGTCAGCTGACATGAAACTTTGAAGCATGCGTCTTCCTCATTTGTGGAGGATGGTGTCTCTTTGTTAAATAATCCAATTCCCCTTTGCACAAACTGTATTGTCATTATGTTCCGGTTACACGTATCTTTCATTTTCAGCAGAACAACAAATCTGTTCTGCAGGAAAATCTGATTATTTGGAAAGAATCAAAAAGACTTTTGCTGCAGGACCGATTCAGTTTAGTGCATTAGTTCATTTCACAGGAGCCGGAGTTGGTCCCTGTGCAGGAAACTACAAGACAATTAACAGCTCAACAGTTCATCTCATGTTGAAAAGGTTGTAAAGACATTAAAGTTAATTTTGTCTGAGATGTTTATTCGTCATTGGAAGTTATAGTTAAAATAAAAAAGCAGAGAAGGATATGTTTTGTTTGTCACAACTGCAGCTTTATGATTATGACCCAGATATCTCAGCGTTAGTTAGTAAAAACCTTTTTAATCTTAAACACGAGACAAAAGGGATGAAATAGAATGAGTAGGTTTGATGCTGCAGGAGGAAACGTGTTAACTGTGCGAGTCACATCTTGAATCACAGAGCGAACAAACCCTGATTGTTGTCCCTGGTTGTGTCCTTGCAGGGTGTCTGCCGGCGGCTACGAGCCCGTGGTCATAGAGAGCCATTAAACCCCGAGCGGCAGGAAAAAGGCGGCGCGACGACCTGGGGGAATCGTCCCGTCTTTCTTCTTCTCCGCTGGTTGTCCCCCGGAGCTTCAGCTGGTCTGGACGCCTTGAAGGGGACGGACCTCGTCAGTTTGCACTTTATGTGAAATGCGCGGCAGCACTTGCCTCCACTCCGTTCAGAGGTGTTTGTGATGTTGAGTCCAAACATTTCTCTTGACAGTTTCGTTGTGGTGTCATCACCTGATTCTGTGATCACACCATCGTTTCATTTTTACCTGTAAAGTGTTTTTAGATACAGACGCCAAAACCATCCATGTGTCCCCTGGTCATTGTTCTGACTGCTGCGTCAAGCCAACACTTCAAGTTACCATCGTTAAAAAGTGTAAAGTGTGAAAGAGTGATTATTTCATGTAGCAATTTGATCCTTGTTTTTTAAAATGACTAAATTCAAAGTCGAGGCTAAAACTAATAGTAATGTAGAGAAGTTCAAATAAGCCAATTTCTCACATTTCACCAGGTCCCGGTTAGAGGAGAAGTCTGGTTAGTGACCTGCTGCTCATAGTGACCAGGTCATTACATGTGTGATCTCCATCTACAAGCACAACCCGGTTCCTCTGAACAACCTGCCGACTTGTACGTAAACACACGGACTGAAACGGTTCAGAGTCCCGAAAGCTAAATGTTTGGTTAAAGATCCGAACTTAGATTTTTCCTTCCGTGTCTTTGTGTTTCTTTTCCAGTTGTGAGCGGCTCCTGCATTTCCTTTCTTCCTCTTTGTATTTTTAAACGTGTGACCTCAGCAGTGTTAAATCTCCACAGACTGAAAACCCGCTCGGAGTTTCTGTCCAATACGGATTCTGGACGCAGCTGCTTGTGTTGGTTTATCAGTTTATATATCGTCTGTGCTCCGAAAGTAAAACGCAGCGCAGCCGGGTCTCGGTTGGTAAAGTGGGAACTAAACAGTTGTTTGTGTTTGTTCCCCTTAAAAACACATTTAGGCCTAAATGTAAAATGAGTAATTTCACTAACTGGCACATTTCATTCTTCACTCATTTTGTTTTTATGTCAGGTTTGAGTTTTCTTTGGCACTTTGTCCTTATTCTAGTAAACGTAACACTCAGTGAGATGCACATTAATCTCATTTACACCAAATGGATGAAGGAGTTTAAAAAGCAGATGTTTGTGACCTGGTTCTGTTGCTGTCTGCGCTAAAATTAATCTTTTTAGACTGAATCTCAGAGACCGTCCGTGGAAAACTGCCATGAGTGTGTGTGTGTGTGTGTGTGTGTGTGTGTGTGAGTTATGGAAACTATATTAAAATACAGTTACAGACGGGGAGAACAATTCCCAACTGCGATTAATAGAGGAAGTGAGGCTGAAGCCACCTGACGATCAGGGGACGCATGGATGATTTTTCTGTTTACTCTCACGCGTGGTGACAAACTGGCCTATTTGTTTTTCAACTTGATTTATTCCTCCAGTGTTTACAGAGTTTACACGTCACCTCCGCAGTGTCACAAGCTCCCAGTAGATTCTCCTGTGAACTCCCAGTTCCTCTGCGAGTTACAGTCACTCGGAGCCGCAGTTGATTCTAATGTTTTCTTACAGTCTTTGATCGTAGACTGTAAATAAAGATGGACGACTCCACTGACTCTCACTGTCCAGAAATTCATCTCAGACACTTCCTAAAATGACCGAAACCATCTTTTTTAAAAATCTGGTTCATGTCCCGTCTGCTAACATGGAGGAGGTGGAGTTCATGACTCGTACTGCTTCCAGCCACCAGGAGGCGATCGAGACCCTTTTGGCTTCACTTTTGGGAGCCGTCGTGTCGTCCATCTTTAAATACAGTCTGTGTCGATTGTGTTATTTTCAAAAACTCACATTTTCGCAGGTTTCCCTCAACACTTCTGAACCTGTCGATTCCCATCCTCATGGACATGGGATCAAATAATTAGCAGCTGCCGCTCAGAGCCGCACATCCAGCGCCGAACCTCAGGAGTTCATAAAACCCACCGATCAACCGACTCACTTTAGATTCGCTCTGTTCCCTGTTGAACGGGGGACGTGTCGTGGAGCCACTTTGTGCCTGATGTGACGTTTCTCTTGAATGACCCCGAAGCACAATGACGAGTGCGACGACCGAGTGCTGTGATGGCGAGGAGAGAAATGTGCGTCTCCTGTTTGTGTTTGTGTAGTTTATTTTCTTTTTGGTTTTGTTGTGGTTAGAACTGTGCTTGAGTACTGAGCTGCTGCTGCTGCTGCTGCACCGTCGCTCCGTCACCGCTCAGAAAACAGTCCAGATGATTTCTCCTCACTCCTCAGCCGTCGGAAGTCAAAAACCAAATGTTAAATGCTCAGCTGGGAAAACAACTCGACCTGTGGTACAAACTGTTCTGTGCTCAGTGATGAGGGAGTTCCTGCAGTGACTGTCAAAGTCTTCTGTTGCCCCCTGGTGGAGCAACTGCGTGAGTTCAGGTCCTCCTGTGTTTGCAGGGATGTTCACTTAAAGTCAGGTCGGTGCGTTTCCACGTCTTCAGATGAACGAACCACAGGCAGAAGAATTCAGTGTCTGAAACCAGCCGGCTGGTTGATGCAGTGGATTTTTTTTTTTTGTTAGTTCCAGAAGCAGAGTTTGAGTTTTTTAAAGTTTTTTTAAAAGTTTATTCCAAATCTGTTGAATTGGGTTAAATAACAAAATGCTTCTTTTTGTCCAAAAAAACCTCAAAACGTGAAACGCTCACGTCAGAGAACTTGAAACCAGCTAATAATTAACAATTAACAATTAACGGACGCAAACGTCGAGAAATAATTTTAAGTCTCAGTTTATCTGCATCAGGAAAAACTCCAATGACCCTTTCGGTGGCAGGTTATATCTTTTTATTAACGACGTTCTTCTCCGGTGACGCAGCAGTTTTCCTTTCCCTTGTTGCTTCACTCCACCCTGTTTGTTCATGAATCACATTGTTAGTTATTCTCACGTTTGGGGATGAACCACTGATCGTATATTCTGAATTTGGGTTTATGTCACCACGGCCTTTAGTTTTCATTTATTTATGTATTTTTTATTTCTTTTCATTTGATCCTCTTGTTGTCTGGAGGTTGGTTATAAGCTATGCACACAACTCGTCTCCTGGAGCTTTTCTTTTTGTTCTAATAGTAAATCTAACAAATTATTCTATTGTAACAAAGCTTGTATAATCTAAATCTATCCGAGTTGGAGATGTTCCTCCAATCACCTCGTAGTTACTGCCATCTTCTATTTTTTTTTTGCAGAAATTATTTCTAAACAATAAAAATCTAATCTCAGTTTGTTTCTGTGTCGTGTTTTCAATCATCAGTGTTGATGTTAATGTCACAAGATTTAATATATTTAAAATACCATTTTTAATACAGATATTTAAACTGTACTTTACTACTTTTGAGTTCATGTCCTGTGTAATATTTCAGAGAATTTGAGGGATTTAATGGTATAAATAGGATATTATACAATTATACACAAGATTGGAAAAACGTCGCCTGGTCTGATGAGTCTCGATTTCAGCTGCGACATTCAGATAGGGTCAGAATGTGGCGTAAACAACATGAAAGCATGGATCCATCCTGCCTTGTATCAACGGTTCAGGCTGCTGGTGGTGGTGGTGTAATGGTGTGGGGGATATTTTCCTGGCATACGTTGGGCCCCTTAGTACCAGTTGAGCATCGTTTAAACGCCACGCCTTGTTGAATCTATGCCATGAAGAATTAAGGCAGTTCTGAAGGCAGAAGGGGTCCAACCAGGTGTAACAGGCCATAGTATACCCCCAGTCCGGACTATACCTGGGGTTAAAGGGGCCTAGGCTAGATTATACCCCGGGTATATTATGGCCTAGGCCAATTCATACCCCTCAAGACAGATTATACCCCCATGATATCAGTAGTGTTGAGTGATATACACAAGAATTACTTAATTTTTCAACATTTTATTGGGGGTTCAGCTTTAAGTGAGAAAGCTAACTGACTTAAATCTTAAAACTCTAAAACATAGACTTTTATTACTTCAACCAGAAAGACAGAAAAAATATTAGACTTCCACAAAGATCAAAGATTACTACGTCCTGAAACTTCAACTTCTAAAACTAGCAAGTCCTCGCTACAATATAAATGTTCAAAGTTAAACACTGATAACAACATCAAAACATCCACAAAGATCAAAGATTACTACAACACTTCTCAGTAGTGTTACACATTAAAATAAAAGCACATACCCAAAACATAATGCAATTGTAACATAATATAATAAAAGTCATAACGTCCTGAAACTTCAACTTCTAAGACTAGCAAGTCCTCGCTATAATATAAATGTTCAAAGTTAAACACTGATAACAACATCAAAATGATCAAGCTTGTTTTCAAGATAAAGTGCATGTTCTGTTGATGACTGCAGATTGAAGCTTGCGGGATAGGTCAACCAATCCATGGAGTCACCGACTTTGCCTAGGACAGTTTATCCCCTGGGGTATACTCTGGCCTGGAGGGGTATAGTATGGCCTAGGCTATTTTACACCCCCGGGTATAGTTTGGCCTAGGACAGTTTATCCCCAGGGTATACTCTGGCCTGGGCCAAAGTATACCCAGGTTTAATCTGGGCGGGGGTTAATTTGTACTAGCAAGGTGTACCTAATAAAGTGACCGGTGAGTGTATGTCCCACATTATCTTTGAGATACTTGTAATTCTGTCATTTCAACAGTAGAGCGCGCTATCACAACATTATTGGATGTAAAACCCGGGTGGATTTTGATATGCAGTTATTTTTCTTTAGATCATTTTAGAAACATCTCTACACCACAGTCTGACTCTGGTATTTATCATTAATAATCTAAACAAACACAAAACACATTATTTAACCTTTGTTTTGGAGCTGAGTCGTTAATCTACATTATACACAGTTTTCTTTTTGCAATGTATGCAATAATATTATTTGAATATTTTATTTGTTTTGGGTAGTTTTACTCTTGAGCGTTGAGAACAGAGGATGTTGCACCTCGTTAACATCTATGAGACAAATTGTGATTTGTGAACTACACAAATAAAACTTGATATTGATAAATATCCCAAAATATGATTGTCCAAAACGCCGCAGCATGTGTCCTGACAAGAGCAAAGAACAGAGACCACATGTCTCCAGTATTAGCTTCGCTACACTGGCTTCCGGTTAAATCTAGAATAGAATTTAAAATTCTCCTCCTCATCTTCAAGGCCCTTAATAATCTGGCACCATTATACCTCAAAGAGCTGTTAGTACCTTATCAACCCACTGGAGCACTGCGCTCCCTAACGTCTCTAAAAGTAGAGTAGGAGCCAGAGCTTTCAGCATCAAGCTCCTCTCCTGTGGAATCATCTCCCACTTTCAGTTCGGGAGGCAGACACCATCTGTACGTTTAAGAGTAGGCTTAAAATCTTCCTTTACGATAAAGCCTATAGTTAGAGCCGGTCCAGGTTTGTCTTAGACCTGATCTTAGTTCTGCTGCTACAGGTCTAGAAGGTCGGGGGACACATGACACACGGAGCTTCTCTTTCCAGCTTCTCCTTCCTCTTCTCAATCGTTATCACATCAAAGTAATTAATATCTCATCAATACATGTTACTGACTCGACTTCTTCCCCGGAGTCCCTTTGCCTTATCGTCTGCAGATCCAGGGCCGCGGCCACATCGTGGATTATGATCTGTGGATCTCGTATCAGAGGTCGTAATGGTGGATCCAGTTTGGCGGATTCTGTATCGTGCTGGCTGATCGTGATAATAAAGGCGGATCCTTTATCGTGTTGGCATCTGATAATGGTGGTGGACCACGACCGAGGTGGCAGCTGATGATGGATCCTAATGGCGGCAGTGGACAATGACTGTGGACGATAGTGGCATCCGATCGTGATGGTGGATCCTGATCTTGCTGGCTGCTGACCACAGACTATGATTGCAGCAGGACTGCTCGATACATAGTGTTTCTCCTCAGATACTCGACCATTACTGACATTAATCCATCAATTCACTGACCTTCAGTTATGCTTCAAAATGTTTACCCTTATCAATGCTGCTAAAACCTTTATCTTGATGTTCTCCGTCACACGTGGCATCTAGTGCACGTCTGTCCGTCCTGGGAGACGGATCCTCACATGTGGCTCTCTGAGGTTTCTACCTTCTTTACCCTGTTAAAAGGTTTTTTAGTAGTTGTTCCTTTCTCTTGTTGAGGGTTAAGGACAGAGGAGGTCACACCTTGTTAAAGCCCTATGAGACAAACTGTGATTTGTGAATATGGGCTATACGAATACAATTTGATTGATTGATTGATTGAAATATGAGACCCTGTTATGAATCGTCCACTGTGAATAAAGATGGCCGACCCGTCTCCACTTCCTCCTGTTGTACAAAATTAAAGCCAAAATGTCCCGGACACGGGCGCCGCCATTTTGCACTTTGACACCGGTGCGGTGGCGGGGGGCTCCAACGTTCCAATCTGCAGTTCAACCAAATGAACGTTTTAAAGTCTAAGAAGAAAAGTACAAGAAAGTGTAGCTTGTAGGAACGATGATTGGAAAATAGAATAAAAATTTCTCTGCATGCAATAGATAATCTGCAACCTAATCATGTAATGAGTGGGCAACAATTAAACAATTCGACTGAGTCACAGTGTTTGAGATGCCGCTGCCCCAGGATGGAACATGTTGGGCACGTTGTTGTGGTCGACTGGGTAAAACTTTCTGTTTTTCTGTTCCAAGCGAGACGAAGTTCTGTGATTCACACTGTTGCCATCTGCTGTACTCATCCCTCTTGTGGTTGACACCTCTCAATCACCGTCTCAGTCTCTACGTCTCTCGTGTCTGTAGCATTCAAACAAAGCAGCTTTTTCCCGGCATCGTGTGAATCAAGAATCCTACTCGTTCTCACCATAAAACCAACGTATCGGCATTTACAGTAAAATAAGACGTGTCAGCGTTGCAGCGTGTGGTTGAAAGTTTCCTCAAAGACAAAAAAACCTTTGTTTCCAAGTAAAGCAACCAAACAAAGTGAGAGACTGTGATTGAGACAGTTGAAGATTTATTAAAACGTGGGGAAACACTGGGAATCTCCAGACCCGGGCCGGAGCCTCTCCTCCTTCCAGCTTCTCTGGCAGATGATCAAGATGCACGTCACTTTCGGCTCGGAGATTTAATTGTAAACTGATAAATGCCTTAAAACCCCTAACGGCAAAGGGAAAATAGATATTTTTGGAAAACTTTCCAATTTAACGAAATAAGTCATGTGGGGGAGTTTGATTGGGGGGGGTTGGGGGGGCTGAACATTGCATTCTGCTGTTGAAAGTCGGGAATTTCAATTCAGTGGTTTCCTTTGTTGGACATAAGATACTGGCAGAGTGTGATGAAATGACAATGAACACCCTAATATTAGAAGGTGGTATATTCTGAGAGGACCAGTCATGAGGAAGTGTCTGGAGTGGGGGGGGGGATAACTTTCCCTTTCTCTGCTGGATACTTTCTCTTCTGCTTCAGCGAAACGTCTCCTCGTGAATTCTGAGTTTTGTTTATCTGGAACTTGAGGAGAAGTGAAATACAGTTTGTTTCTTCTTATATATTGAAGGTCAAAGGAAAGTTTAGTAAAAGATAGTTTATCCTTTCTTCCCTTGTCTGTATTGACAGGCTCGTGGGTTTGTGTCCAAGCTTCACGGGAGTTAGTCGTTAGTCGTTTCTCAGATCATCTCCTTCTCGTTTCCTCCACATGCAACATGTTCCCTGTGAGAAGCAGCTGTTCACTGGTCACCATCTAATATTCAACCAATCATCAGACTCCACTCCATCTCTGAGTCGTTAGGAGTTGGGGGTGTTGAGACGTTCAGAGGCAGTTGAGACGTCTAGAGGCAGTTGAGACGTCCAGAGGAGTTGAGACGTCCAGAGGCAGTTGAGACGTCCAGAGGCAGTTGAGACGTCCAGAGGCAGTTGAGACGTCCAGAGGGAGTTGAGACGTCCAGAGGCAGTTGAGACGTCCAGAGGGAGTTGAGACGTCCAGAGGGAGTTGAGACGTCCAGAGGGAGTTGAGACGTCCAGATTAGTCCAGAACCCGTGGCGTCAGAGGGTTGAGGCGTCGAGTTGAGATGTCCAGAGGCAGTTGAGGCGTCCGAGGGGTTGAGGCAGAGGAGCTCAGAGAAGAACCTCCTGCTCCTTCACGTGAAGTGAGGAACAGCTGAGTCCACACTAATGACGCCATTACCTGTCCCCCTCCGGCACCAGGAAACCACCTGAATCTTTTCAAATCTTACTTCTTTCACTTTCTGTGCTGGAGTCTGCTCCTCTGCTGTCAATTAAAACTGCACATCCCTAAATATTATTTCCAATATTTCATACAGGACTCAGATTTAGAACATGGACCCTCCGTGTTCATTTTATTTATGACAGATTCATTTAATTAATTGGAAATATGAATATTTATTGAAATCGTGCAGGTAATATTCACCAGAATCCTGTCCTGGATGATCAGGGGGTCCCCAGTGTGGTCTCAGCATGTCTGAGGTCATCTAGTTTTAAATCTTGAAATATACATTACGATCATTGTCATCAACGGGAACAAAAGTAAATTTACCAGAAAGGATGTGGAAGAGAACAGAAATAAAACTTTCTTGCTTCTCCAATATCTAAATATCTAAATATGTACCACAACCCACAATCTGTCCCAGGTCCAACTTCACTGTCTCCAGTGGTTAGAGTTTCTACAACTGTACACTGTAACAAATTGCTGTAGTTTCTACAGTAACATTTTACAGTAACTTCTTGTTCTGTCGTTTTACGATGTTTACCTGTATATATCGCAATGCATCATGGGACAAATATAATTACAGTAGCTAACAGCATTTATCCACAATAACACATTGTAAAATTACAGGCAAGTTGTATTCTGACTGTAGATGGTGCATGTTGATATCGATGGCGTTGCACGAGGCGGTTTGAAAGACGACCTTGACCTGAGAGCACGGGAGCAGAGGAGTAGCATTAGCGCGCTAGCTGGGTGAAATGGGATTGGGCCTAAATTGAACAGTCAGTGACTGCAGATTCCCATTATTGTAGCTAAATCATGTTTTGAACATAGAGACATTTGGCATTCATCTTGTCTACTTTATGGTGGGGGGGCAGTTGGCTGTGGAACTTGCTGATTTGGGTATTCACAGGCTAACAGAGGTGGTCCAGGGCTCAAACTACATGTGTGTTAAGCAAGAAGCTCTCCTTGATTATTGTCCATTAATGGTGTACAAGCTGAATATCCTCCCAGATATATACTGACATGTCAGTACTGGGGGAGGACATCAGACAAGCTGTGTTGGTGGTATTACCCAGCCTACCAGAGGACAAACTACAGTCCCAAGCATCGGAGTGGAATCCAGATCTGACCTGCAGTTCATCAGGGAGGAGGATCTCCCTGCCAACATCACACCTATGAAGGTATGTCTTAGATTAATGTTTATAAAGCACTTAAAACAGAAAAGCTCATTTCATAAAATTAAAAGCTGTATATTGTGATCCACTATGCATGTTAATTTGCTAATTTATGTAGGCTAATGAATGCACAACAAATTATTTTACTGAAGGTTTTGGTTTTCATTTTTTGTAGTAGGGATGACCTGCTGTTTTTTCCATGAGATCACTGATCCTCTGTGAGCCAAATCAGCTGATACACTGCAATTCAGGAAATCTCCAGAGGACCTGCTGCCTGAGGTTATGTTGATGCAACTATATCACTGCTGGTCAGCTCATGCAATCTTGTGAAGTTTTGCTTTTCATATTAAATGGGCAAATGATTATCTTGTCTTGAACAACCTGATGGATTCGGCTCCCTCTTTTAAAAGGAGCTGCCGGCGCAGATTTTTCATGAAGTTTCTTTTCGTGTGATTTTGTGATTTCAGATGTTTCGTTGGAATCAATCCAACCAAAGGCACCGAGACGGCAAAGCTGGTCGGCCAAAGAAGTGGGAAGGTGCGTGAAAACAAGAACAACTCTGTCAGTCCTCACGTCTCTTCTCTCCTCAAGAGATTAATGGACTTTGAATGGTTTTGAGTGTAAGTCAAACATAAAGCATGAGGACTGTTCTCCTCCTCACTATGTGACTGGACATTGTTCTTCTCTTAACATTTTATTAGTATTTACATCTTTTGCTGATATATTAAGATTTCCAAACACACTGAAAAAAGGTCATCTTTTTTAGCTAGTTAGCTAAAAGTTAAATTATACCAAAAATGATGTGACCTTCTTCTTAATACATTTCTACCTCAGGTCCTGGTTTCAGATTGGGCCTTTCAGCCGAGTATGTTGTCAGTTTTAATAATGTTTGACTATGTTGAACCTCTGGTCAATGTGAATTCCACTGGGGGGCCGGTGTCCTGAGATGTATGATTTACGTTTAAGAGCTTTTCTGAGAAAAAGGACACCATGTTCTTAAAACGTTGTGAAACTGTGAGTGTCAATAAAAGTTTTATTTTGTTGCAGCTCTGGCTCCGTTTTTATTTAACAGGTGAAAAGACTTTAGTGCAATGTAGATGAATTTTGGATAAACAGTATGCCTGGTCTCATTCAAAATACCTCACAGTATGCATAATTTGCAAAACTGCTAATGTAAAAAAATAAAAAATAACTAAAACAATTGTACAACATCATATTGTATTGTGAAGTATTAACAGCTATTTATTGGCAACTGTAGTTGCCAGGTAACTTCTGTAATCTGAATAGAATACAAGGTAATGTTGTAAACTAGATTACAAGTAATTGCGGTTTTCTGTAAAAAAAAACAAAACAAGAAATTGCTGTAATTTATATACAACAAAAAACTGTAAAACGTATCCTGTAATATACTGTAATTCTTTTTACAGTAATTAACAGTAATTTTACAGTACTTTATTGGCAACTTTTTTGCCAGGTATTTACTGTTAATTCTACAGTCAATTCTTTACAGTGTAGAATTCAATGGTTTTTAATATCAAAAAGTGTTTTGTGCACTAAAAGCTTAAAAAAGTGACTTTTACAGACTTAACTCAAGTCAACACTAGTGTGAAAATCACACTTGTCTCATGGCAGGAGAACCTGAAACTGAGAGTGAGAAAATAAAAAAAATAATCTAGGACCTTGTTTTATTTAAATTGCAGTGATCAGTTAAAAATATTGGCCCACACAAGGAAAAGTAAATCCACCTTACTCAGCAAAATGCCCGGAAGTGATCAATTTTTACATTTTGTCGAGTCAAGAGGAGTTATCTCCCCCTCGCACTTCCTTCTCTGCTGCTTTATAAACCCAGAGATTCCGTCTCACATCCTCATCGGTGCTGAGCGATCAAACCAGCCACGAAGATGATGATGCTGCAGAAACCACTCCTGCTCCTGGCCGCTCTGACTCTCTGCTGCTGCATCACCTCTCTGCACGGTAAGACCTTTGATTACTGTCAAGGACATGATGACCTTTAGTTTGTTTGATCAACTCCAGGAGTTTTTTCCTTGATTAGTTTAATATTGTTGTACTTTGTAGTAAACTTAATGAAACAATAAGGTGTCATCTGCATAGAGGGATATTTTTCTACTTTTAAGAACTATATATATATACTGTATATATACTGTATATATATATATAGTATATTGCACACACATATTGTTCCCATTACTAATTTAAACTATTTTCCTTTTAATTATTGTGTCTTGAAAACACGTTTTTCAATGAAAAATACTGTTACATGCAACGTATATAAATAAAAGTGCAAAACCTAATAAATCTTTTAGTTTCTGCAGCTTTCAGTCAGTTTTTCAGTAAATGGAGTAAAGTAGACCCCCTGTGGTCACATGAACAAAGTTTCATGAGTTAACTCAATTTTAAATTTGAATTTCTCGCAGCTTTTCGCAGGCGGGGGTGTCACTGCATCCGGACGACCACCGAGGAAGTGCCTGCTAAGTGCATCAAGAAAATTGAGGTGTTCCCTGTTTCGGGACAATGTCGCCGGACTGAAATCCTGTGAGTAGTCGTGACTGATTTCAGATAAACTATGAAATAATGCCACCGCAATAAAACTGTGGGTATTCAAATATAAAGAGTTTTTATTTCTGCCCCAAACGTCTCACTTCATCACAATGAATAAAGTATCTGCTGTTGTGGAGTCTTACTCTCACTCCTGAGGAAAGTTTATCACTTTTATTTCACTTCTCTCTCACCAGGATCACAAGGAAAAACGGCTACAAAGTGTGTGTGGACCCAGAAGTGAAGTGGGTCCTCTCCCTGCTCAAAAAACTGCAAAGGTGAAGACTTTGACTTTGGTTTTTATAAAAGGATTAAATTATTGATTCAGGTTTATAGATTAGATTAAAAAATAATCATTAAAATTTGAAACATTTTATTTTTCAAAGATGTACTTGTTAGTGTAGCTTCAAAAAGACACAATGATGATGTCAGCGTTTGTATCCAGGATGTTTTGGTTTCATTTCTTGATAATAGGAGGGCGCCCTCTAGTGGTGACCAGTGATGATTGCAATAACAGAAATATTGCAATAACCTGGGATTGTGTAATTGTTTCATATTGTGTATTTAACATCCTAAACTACCTGATCACTTTTTAATTAATTGATCTCGTCTCTTTTTTGTTTTAATTACAGAAACGAGACCTTGGAAAGAACCAGTGTTTCAACCAACCCTTCTTCAAAACTCGACTTCTGATCACATTCTGTGGCTTCGTGTAACTTGAGGAATTCACTGTAGGAGAGTGGATTCGTGGTCCAAGTTAAAAAAAAAGAAGGCATTTTTGTAGTTCACATTTGTCCATTTTGCCATTTTATTATCAGAAAATGTGATTTGATGCAAAAAAACTGATTATTTAAATAAACACGTGATTTAAACATTCTCTAAAACTGCGTCTCTGAATAATTCTTCTTGGTATAAATGAACAACACAATCCGGTTAGTCCTGCTGTCCACAACGTGCTGGTTACTGCTGAAGAAATAAATCACAGACGAAAAAAGTCTCTTGAAAAGTGACATGTTTATTGCCTACATGAGGAGGGTGTGTGTGTGTGTGTGTGTGTGTGTGTGTTAGAAGTGTAACTGCTCACATGTCAGATACAGCTGTAGCCTTTGTAGATGTCCATCACTTCATACATGTAAATATCAACTTGTACTTCTTGTATATATATATATATATATAAAATGAGTGTTCAATTAGCAGTTCTTAATCAGTTTTTTATCATTTATGCCTCGTGCAGATTCAACACTGATATTGTGCTGAGAGGGGCTGTTCTTAATTTAGTCATTTTCATACAGAGGTGCCTTACAACCAACTATGTAGCAGTGCAGTGCAGCCCCCTAAACATCTAGTACCAAAGTGTTCTTAGTGGAAAAAACTGCCATCTCCAAAATCTCCAGTTGTGGGAACTGAGAGAAAACTGTTTTAATTGGATTAAAGATCACGAAAATGTGTCTTATTAATTATCTAATTATAATCTTTAGTATTTATATTTAGCTTTGCTTTTTGCTTTCCACTTAACTTTAAGAAAAGAGCTAAAAATAACATAAAATGTTAATTCACTTATTCATACTTAATTCTTTGGAAGCTCCCTGCAGTCATTTGGATTTTAAGTTAAATATATTTCATGTCCAGTTTAATTACATTTCTATAAAAAAAAAAATCAACTTAATTTAGGGACTTTCCATTGATTTTAAATCTCTTTATTTATATATATTCATTCATTTACATGTATCAAGTTCTTTGGGTGAAGTTGTTAAATGACCTGATGACACAACTGAGAACAACTTCATTCATATGTATTAAACTGCAATGTGCAGCGGGAACTCGGCTTTCAAAATAAAAGAAGGACCTCTACAAAGGCTAAATCTGTATTTTTCTTTGTCCTGTTGTTGAGTCAGAGAAACACAAAGTCAGCGACCTCCACCGACACGAGACAAAACCTCCACTCGTCCTCACAAGCCAACGCCAAATTTGTCTTTGTGACATTTAATCGTCAAACACGATGCACACTTTGAATCCACAGTACAAAACCCGCTGTGTCTGATTCAGCTCCTCACCACAGAGCTGCAGCTCGACCTTCCACACCGACACCGACACCGACACCTCCCGTCTGTGGTGGAGGCCGAGCGACTGAAAACCAGTTTGGTGAAATGGAAACTCAACATGCGAGACACACGGATCAGGTTTTGAGTGCAGCTCTTTAAAATCCTCTGGAGGAGTAAAGTAGCACCTTGTGTTGGTGACTGCTGGTGGCGGCTGAGTGACATCACCCAGTTTCACTTCACTCCACTTTTAAACACACGAATAAAATAAATCTGCTGAAAGTTGCTGGGAAGCAGCGACTTTAAAATACTTAAAATGTTTCCAGGAGCAGAGAAGTTACAGACACACCAGCCGGGGGTTCCTTAAATCTTCTCACTCTTAAAATTGACAAATTCCCCAAATTACAATTTTTTTTTTATACAGTCAATCTGACTTTTAAAACATTTTAGCCTTTTCCCAAATCTCAAATTAACCAGAGCATCAACCGGTGCATCGTCAGTGTTGTTAACGAACAGAGACATTGTCAAGATGTACAGAACAAACCCCTCTATACAGCAGCATTCTAGAGGTCGTTTCAAACTCAGTTCAAGGTCATTATCTGGGTTTTCATCAGACTTATTTGGCGTCATTGTTATTTACAGGTTAATACACTGCGAGGGAAAACATTTACACAATATCCTTTGAATTCATGTTTCCCTGATTGGAAGCCGTCAAACACGTGAGAGCAACTTTGCGACAACAGAACAGCTCTTCAGATAATCCTGGTGTTCCTCAGGGAACATGGACGTGTGTGTCTCACGAGCACGCTGCTGTAAACCTGAACAAACGTAACAGTCAAAACAAAACAAAAAACAAAAAACCAGGGCCAGATAGTGAACGACAGGATTTTTTGTTTACATTCAGAACTTGCATGCAATGGCAGTTTTAGATAATCCTGTGGAAAACACAGCTAGTTTATCTGCAGTGGAATCAGCAAAATAAAAAAAGGAAAAAAAAACACAAACGGGTGAAAAGTGTGGATTTCAGATCTGTGGCAGAAATGAATGATTTGTCCTCACAAAACAAAAAAGCAAAAAAAAACTCTGAAGTGAGCAATGATTCCTCAGTTTGGTTCGGGAAGGAGTGATGGAAGGAGTGATGGAAGGAGTGATGGATGGGTGGGTGGATGGGTGGGTGGATGCATGGGTGGATGGATGGGTGGATGGGTGGATGGGTGGGTGGGTGGGTGCATGGTGGATGGGTGGATGGATGGGTGGATGGGTGGGTGGGTGCATGATGGCGCTGGGTTAATCTGAGCGTCTTCGTCTCATGGGCAGTGCTGCTGTTGGAGGAATTGTACAAACTAGGCACGTTGTTTGTAGAAAGATTACGTGATGTGGACTCTGCAGAAACGAAAGCCGAGAGGTATCGATGGTTAACGGATGAATTGAAGGAGCTGATGGATGATGAGGAGGAGGAGGAGGAGGAGGAGGAGGAGGAAGCCCAAATGAACACATCAAATAAACAAAATCAAACTCAAATTCGATTAAGCGTCGTCTCGAGAGAAAAAGCTTTTGAGACGACGCCTACATGTGCAGCGGAGAAATAAAAGCCATCAACACAAACTGCTTTTAAACCTAGAACGTTGATCTTCTCCTCTCAAAGAACTTGGTGATACTGAGTCGTACAAAGTACCAGTTGAAAGACTGCATGTTAGTCGGAGACAGAAAATGCCCGCGGCTCAAAAACAAAGTTGGACAGAGAGACGTTGGGTTTTCTCTTCAGGAGTTTCCCCAGACTGGGTGGAGGGAGGTATTCACATATGAAATCATAGTGCACTGGGCAAAGGAAAAACAAAGTACAAGTACATCTATGACTTGTGACGAAGAAATACGCCCCTTTTGTCTGGAGAATGGTACGTTCCCCCTCGAAATGTGAAAGACGCCCTGTCCCCAGAGACAGTTTCATTTCTGTACAGCTGTTGTACAAAAATCAGAAAAACCCTGTGAGGTGAGTTCAGGAGTGAAGTATAGGCCTCAAAATGCTCACGAGGAATCGATCCCTCTGGAACCAGAGGCCGACAAGTTGTTCAAGTCAAATCACGTGCAACCCGAAAGCAGAAGCCGACAGCGCCCCCTCCAGGCCAGTTCAACTGACCTGACTGTGGGTTACAGCTGAAGTGACAGGGCGCTGGGTTGTGCCGACACCGTCTATCACTTGGTAATTATGGCTTTTCTCTTCAAACACAAATGCTTCGACTAGTTCAATCTCAAAAGGTGTTAAAGAGATACTGAGTTAACTCCTGAGTTAACTCCTGTGAGTCCCTCTGCGTAGACCGAGCCGGGCATCGAACCTCAGCTTCTTCTCTTCGTACCAATCAGCTGTGTCAAGTAGTGACAACCGGCGTCGAGTCTTTTGGACCAGTTCACTGAATCCGATTATTTAAGTGAGAAAACATTTACAGATAAAAGTCCCAAAAATCAATATGATTTAGATTCCTCTTGATCGCTGCCTCGTTAATTATCTCAGGACGCTGATCTCACATTCTGGAGCCACTGGTTTAGACGTTTTAACATTTTAGAAGTTTGGCTTTGAATTAGTGTTTGTTCTTTAAATATGTATAAATAGGTACTGGAACTAAAGTACTGCATCTCTGCATTAGTAAAGATACCCAGTGCTACTCCTGAATTCAGCTTGTCCTTCTGATACTTGTCTCAAACGTCCTAAAAACAAAACCAGATGACGATGATGTTTTGAAACCTTTAAAGAGTCTGAACCAAATTAATTTCAACACTTTTTGCATCTTACTCGAATTTTAATTTGCCAGATTTGGGGAATGGAGCATACGTGCGGCGGCGGCGGCTTTATCAAAAACGCACAAAGACGTGGGACTTCTACTTCAACAACATATACGTTTGTACGCTCATACGTTACCTGTGCTTATAAAGGATTTTCAGAATAGCTTCCTGAATGTTTTTTGCTCGTATGACGCGACTCAGAGAGTCTAGAGTTTGAGAGGTACTGCTCGATGCATAGAATAGCCCTGAGTCACGACGTACATAAAGGGCTCTGGGTTCTAGTCCTCTGACACTAAGACACAGAGTTGAGAGGAACCTCCGGTAAATACATTCGGCTCCTGCTCTCGAATCGTGAGCAGATTCTTCGCAGGAGTTTGTTTTTTTTGCCGTCTGGCAGCGATAATTAAATATAATCTTAATATCTGTAGAGTGTAAGTCACTTGTTGTGTGGGGTGGGGGTGGGGGGTGGGGTGTGGGGATTCTTTGGCCAGTCTGGTGATGGGAGTCAGGACGATGCTCTTAAGACGCCGCACACGTGCAGAAGCTAAAGCGCATTGTTTGTCACCGTCAGGACTGAGTTGCTGATATGTTTCCCGTCTTAAAAACAATTCAAAGAGTATCGTGCGGGGCGGGCGGGGGAGGGTAATTTGGTGTTAATGTAAATCACGAGTTGCATCTTTTACTCCGTCCAGATTAACACGATACGTCTGTGACGATCGATGAGAAGGTTCAACATTCATGGAAGTGAATGGACCTGAATGCAGCAGCGGCGGGGGGGGGGGCCGTCTGACAGCCCTCGAACTGCCCCCAGTGCTGTAGTGACCAGTGGTTCATACGACCTGTGGCGTGAGGTGATTCCAGCTTCTAGTTCCCGTGAAACAAACCAGTTTAGTGTTACAACGAAGTTATATAGTTTTTTTTAAAACGCCCGGTACTTTAAAAAAGTATTTTCTCTCATATCGAACAACTAAAGTATTTTAGGGTTTTCTTGGCTGTTCAAAAATATTAAAACATGTACTGTACCTTTCACGTCCTCCTATAACATTCTGAACTTATTGTGTTGACGTGTTCGTAGTGCGTTAAGTTTTTTTTTTTACCCAAATCAAATTCAGAGGACATTTCTTAAAAAGGTCGACTAGTGAAGGTTTGTTGTGACAGGAGCAGAGTCAACGAGCGACTGGGATCATGTCGAAGGCAAAAAAGAAAAAGCAGCTTCATCCCAACATTTGGTTTCTTAGGGGGGGAAAGAAAACCAAATAAACATTTACAGTGTGCAAAAACAACACAAAGAGGAGCAACAACCAGGGCGAATACTTCACTCCTTCTGGGTCAGTGTGTCTCAGGGCTGGAGAGGGTTGGATGGTGTCTGAGGTCTAACGTGATCGGTAAACTGTACAGGGTCCTGTATAAAGCTGGAGGGGGGGGGGAGGTGGGAGGGGCAGTGTTTAAAAGGTGGGACAGGAAGGGTGGGCGGGGCCCCCCCGTCAGGCTGCACTACCTGTTGACCGGCAGGTGCAGCCCGTTGAGGGGGTTGAGCGGATGGGGCAGGGAGGGGCGCAGCTCCAGCTGGGCCAGCAGGGAGAAGTGGTCCGAGGGGATGTGGGGGTGGGGGCAGCCGGTGATGTTGTTGTCGGTGAGCCACTGGCTGTCCAGCGGCCCCAGGAGGCCCAGGACGCTCATGTGGTTCTTTGAGAAGAAGATGTAGTCGATCACGCCCTGAAGACACAAAGACACAAAGACACAAAGACACCGAGTCAGAGACGTTTGAGGCAGAGAAACTTTCATATGGTTGTGAATGTGTTCAGATCAGAGAGCAGTGATAGAACTTTTCCTTGAGAACAAAGCACCTGTGTAACTTTATCTAACTACAAACCCAAAAAACAACGGACAGGGATGAGAACATAACCCGAAACAGTGAGTTTAATAAAACGTCCTGGTTTTTATAAAGATGAATTCATCTGAAACAGCATATTTATCATCTACAAATGGATAATTTAACAATGGTTTTAACGACCTCTCCGGTTTCCAGCTTCTCTCAATCACAGCGTTCTTGAGTCAGAGAAACACAAAGTTAAAGCGTTTCCTGTTTTTGTTTTGTGCGAAGTCTTTTTGATCGAGGCTCGTTCTGTTCTCTGAGTCGCCTGCATCACAGCGGATGTCTGCCCACTAATGAGTTGACTCATCTCTTGCCATTAATCAGTCGCGCATCATGATCTTATTTGTCATCACTGATGTAAACGCCTCCAAACGGACCTCAGTGATCATGTATCTGTAAAGACGGTGGAAAAGCAAACTCTACATAAAACACTGTTGAGCTGCGGATGGTTATTAGTTTAAGCCCCCTGACACAGTTTCCAAACCTTTGGCACAGAATGGGCACAGGGGGGGTTTCTACACTTCAAGGCCATAAATCAGCATGAAGCATCCTCCCAATTTCCCTTATTGCTAACAAACTGAATTTGAATGTATTTTATAAAAAAAAAAAAATTCCAGATACTATTAGTATCTATCACCATCAATCTATTAACGGCCTTTTGAAAAGTGCTTACGCTGTGGAATTCAGTTCAAATGGTGCCAGTTTATTAACAGACATTCTCACGCACTGAGATGAAACCAGTGGCAGCTTCTGACAGAAGAACAACTGGATCCGAAAGTCTCGACATCACATAACGTACAGTTTGAAAATAACCGGCACATGAGATACGCTCACCTTGAAGTCGTATGTGTAGTTGGTGTAAGGCATCAGATTGCTGTCGTAGGCGCTCTTCAGCTGGAAGCTGTGAGTGATGCTCCCGTCCGAGTTGCCGTTCTTGCCGTTGCAGTTGAAGTTGGTCAGACAGTCGCTGTAGCGGAGCTCCTTGAAGTCCTTGTGGTTCTCAGCCACTCCTCCGTTGCTCAGGTATTCAACCACCCCTGCGTGACACAAAAGTAAAACTTCTATTGCAAAAAGGTGCATCACGTGAACCCGTCTTGATTTAAAACAACCGTAAAGAGACTCACGCTGTGTTGATCAAACTGTCAGACACAGTTTTAACACAACATGGGAACCAACCAACCAGAGTGGGAGGCTCAAACGTTAACAGAGGCTCGGCCCTACCAGAGTCAGGCAGCGAGTTGAGGTCAGCGCACAGGACGATGGGGACGGAGGACGGGTCGGAGGCCGGCGAGCCGGTCGCCATGGAGCCCGAGGCCCTCTCAGCGATGCTCTTCAGCTCCGACAGGAACATCATGGTTTGGATCAACTTGACGTCCGAGTACTCGGGGTCCCAGTGCATGTGGGCGTTGGCCACCAGGATCAACTGCTTCTCCTGTGGCGGCTTCATGCCTGAGAACAGAAGAAGCCACTGGATTACATCACAGGGACTGAAATCAGGACCTGGACAATTACAACCGGATAAAAAGGCTCAAATGTTAATGAGTAAAAACGAAAGAAATTTGAAAGGAACTATAAAAACATCAACGCCTGTAAAGCTTTACATTTACAAGAATAAGGAAGGTACTTTCAAACTAAAACCTGAATGTGATCTTTTTTTATGCAACTTGAGAAACTCAAAAGTGCTGAGACAGTAAAATAACACTATTACAAAGAGATTTAAGGAATTTCAATAAAAAGAAATCAAACCACAAACGGGAAGTTCTGGCTATAGATTGAGTTTCGCATTGTCCATCACTGTCAAGTGAAATGAATGAAGTGACTACAACTGATCATGTGATCAAACTACAACACAAAGAGATTTGGGAAACACCTGACCCCTTGTGGCCAAATACAGAATAACGTATTGGATTTATCTGACACAGTGCAAATGCGTAGATTAAATATAACTCATAATATAAAGATATGATCTTTTAAAGACAGTATTAAGTGTAAAGGTTTATCTGTCTTTTCACATGTACAGTGGATATGATCCAGATTCATACGATGCTCAGATTTAAACAAAAAGAACAAAGATGACATCACCTGGGTTTCTGAATATGTTAAAGAATTAATTTAAAAAACAATTGGCAGATATATTATTAACAACTATATTGTTAACAACACTGGACCAATCTGGTTAAACTGGGGGAAAGTAGGACGAGTGTCTGTGAAGCTCTGAGGCCTAAAGCGTCTCCCTCTGGATCACAGAACCAGAACAGAGATGTTCCCTCCTGGGTTTGGTTCTGCACACAGTTCACAGAGCGGCTCTTACCGCCGGAGAACACGTCCTTGTTGACCTCGAGCAGCACGGCCACGCCGATGTTGTCTTTGGTCATCACTCTGTTCAGCATGACCTCGGAGCCCTCCGAGTTGGCCATGGCCACCTGGTTGAACTCCACAGTGTGTTTCTGGACCAGCGTGAACCTGCAGGAGCGAACGCCACCAAGCATCAACATCCAGGGAGGAGAACTTTGAAAACTTCCATCATTCACTTCTAGATAAATCATAGAATTCCTGCTTAAACCACCTGCAGTCACAGTGTGGTCTGATCATCTGAGTTAGTTTTCTACCGCTCTGAACGTGCCTCACTCCAAAAAACACCTTGCACAGTATAAACTCACTTCTCAGTCTTGAAGAACACAGCGCAGCCGTCCACGTGTTTCCTCTCCTGTTCAGAAACCAGTTTGGCGCGAGACTTTGGACAGAAGTAGCCGTCGTAGCCGTGCTCCTTTAGCGTTTCCAGAAACATGGTGTAGTACTGCTCCGTCTCCACCTCCTGCACCGACACGGGGACGAGAGACGTCAGCAGTGAGTGAAAGGAACAGGATGTGTGCAGGTGTCAGACATTTCTTATTTTCTCTGATCCAGATGAAGTGACTTCCACCTTAAGATGCACTTTCATAACAGTAAAAAGCAAGTTTTCATATCCACAGATCAGCTCCATCAACTCAGTCCCGGACAATCTGCTGCCGTGTTCTTCATTGGTCAAATGTAAACTCTGGATAAACCTTTAGACTTCGGTGCACTCTGCTCTAATTGTCGTCAGATTAGTTTTCTTTTTTCCTGCAAAAATATATTCAGCTTAATGTTGAGGATGTAACAGGAGCCTCTGTCTTTACCTGGAGACTGATGATGTCAGCGTCACAGCCGGTGATGTCCTCCATGATGCCTTTCTTCCGGTACTCCCAGTTGAGGGCCCAGGACGGACAGTAGCCGTACAGCTGCCGCGTGGCGTACTTGTCACACAGCACGTTGTAGCACATGACCGTGAACACGGCTGCAGGACGGACACGTGAAGGACACATTAAACCAGATGACAGAATAACGTGTCACTTACAATGAGACTGTAAATATGAGCTTGACTCCAACAGGCTGAAGGTGTAGCCACTCCCTACTTACCCGCGGGCATCATCGGGTCTCGCTCCTTCAGCGTGATCCAAGGTCTTTGGGGGAGCTGCTCTGGGTGCACTGGAAACAGGAGGAAGAGGAGGATTAGTGCTCATTTGTCCTCGACAAACACAACAGCACACCAGCTGTTGTGTACCTGTGGTGCTCAGGTGTACAATAAACCACAGGGTTAAATATGCACGAGTTCCAATAAGCACTGGTGTGGTGAGGTGAAGCGCCCGAGCCGCTTACCGGCTAGATTGTCGAGCATGTAGTTCAAAAGCTTCCTGGTTCCGTCCGGCTCCTGGTACAGATTCAGGATATCTTGGGACAAAGGATTTCCTGCACAACAGTCGCATTCAAAAATTAACTAAATATGAAACATGCAAAGCAGGAAACACACGTTTATGTCTGATTTTAAGAAATGTTCCCAAGTCCGATCCATCCAAAGACGTTTTTTCCGCACAGGAAACAAACGGAACCATGGTGTGTAAAGTCCAAAAGTGAAATACAGATTAAACCAAGTTGTTTCTCCCACGTGACGGAACTAAAAGCAGAAAGCACTCACCTTTCAGCCCCAGGGTTTGTAACTGGAACAGCCTCCCAAGTTCGTAAGGCAGAACTCGCAAAAGATTGTTGTTTAAAAGCAATTCCCTGCAACACACAGGACACACACACGTCAAAGTCTCCGTCACAAAGTGGTGATTCCTCGTCTCTGATGCAACTTCCACCGTCTTTCAGTCAAAATGCTTTGTCCCTGCTCATCATATTTGTTTTTGTTTGTCCTTTTTGAGGGGAGACGTGTTTCTGAACACTTTCACAATCTCACCCACACGTTTTCTAATCTTTTCCATCACTTCTCATCTATGCTTTGGGAAAGTTTGTCCCATAATCCTCCGAATGAACAATTTATTTTTAAAGAAAGAACATGCACTGTAGATCATAAGTGTAAAATGTTGCTGTGGTGAAGCTCATGTGTCCCCGATGTCCCTGAAAGTATCTCCGACCGACCTGAGAGCGACCATGTTGCCCAGTTCGGCCGGCAGGCTCCGGAGCTTATTGGACGACAGGTTCAGGTAGACCAGGTGTGGCAGCTTGGCGATGTCCGGCGGGATGCGGCTCAGGTTGTTGTCGTTGATGTGCAGCGCCGTCAGGTGAGTGAGCGTCCACAGCGAGGTGCTCAGACTCCTCACCCGCCCTGCGTCCAAACACACGCACATCAGATTCACAGCTCGTTAGAAGAAACCTTCTGATCAGTTCAACACAAAACAGACTGTCTGCATTTTTGACCTTTTCATGCAGGGAACAATATCTGATTCAGTTCTTCAGTCGGCACATTAATGCTTCTCACAGGGAAAAACCACATGAAACAACATTCGGAAAAATCACGTGACACAATCCAACCCACAATTAAACCAGGCCGATAGAATCCAGCAGAGTAACCCGACACTGGTGGAGAACTCTGGGACCAATTTAAAAAACTGAATTAAACCAGTAGGAAGATAAATGTTCTCCGTCAGTAGCTTCATTCAGACAGAAATCCTTGTGATGACACGAGATTACAACAGAAACCCGATGAGCACCTGGTTCTACGCTAGTTTATTTTTCATCTTTGAGTTTCACACTCGTTCAGTCACAATCCTCAGAGTCCTCGTGGTCCCGTCTGATCAGTTTCCATCGGAGGTTCGTGTGTCGAGAGAAGTTCATCGTGTGGTTTACACATGTTCCTCCAACCGGCAGGAGGAGAATCTATCGTTTCAACGGGGGCTGAGATTCAGGATTATTTATTATGATCAACTCAACTGCTGCTCGGGAAGTTTCCTCTGCGCAAGAAATCAGACAATTCAGCTCCGCTTCAGTTTGAAGAAACAAAAACACGCTGAATACAGTCGCTGTTTTTACATGAACAACAATAATCTGACCACTGACTTTATTCTGATTAACTTATTTGTATTGTTATGTGTTACAGTCGGATTATGACTCATGTCGACGTTCCCGACACAATTTTAAAAACCTCCACCTGTGGAGAGGCTCAGCCGGGATGTTTCTGTGGAGGCAGAGCCGGGGGTTAGTTAGACTGACCAGAGATCTCCAGCTCAGCCCAGTAAGACTTCTTCCCATTGGCTACGTCCTCGGATGACATGATGGTGTAACATCGGCGGGGATCTGGAGGGTCATATTTTTCCTTTGGCATACCTGTTAATCTGAGAGATGGAGGGAGAACACGGAGGTTTATTAGTTTGAGTTCAGAAACCAATGAAAAGCCACGAGCAGGAATCGGTCCTGTGCTAAAGAGAGCAGACGAATAATGATAAAAGAAATTAGACAAAGAATAGAGCTGCAATGATTTATCAATTAATCAATATCCGATTGGCAGACTCTGGACTTCTCTAGTCTTTGTCATTTAAACACTCCACTATTTTCTAAAAACATATATTCAAAACAATGAATCCATAAAACAAAAGAAAATAATCAATGGAATAACTGACAGTAAAAATAATTATTAGCCCAAAATAAAAAGCTTTACACTTTATTAAAACCTATGTGGTTTAATTAAGATTTAAAAAAAAATATTATGTACAAAATAAATAATTTGAATCTTAGCAGAACATATAAAATATTTTCTGGTTGTGTAATAATGACGTGTTTGCTCTTGGGCATTGTTTAAAGAATCTGCAAACTATTTTTAGTTTGAAAAAAGTCGTAAATCTTTAAATAACTTTCACAGTTTAAAAGTCAAACATTTAAGTTTAAAATAGATAAAAGCAACAAATCCTTATTGTCGTATAAGACTAAATACAAAAGTTAAAATAAAATACAAATACAAATCTTGCATAAGAGTTGGTCAGGTGTGTGGTTGTTGACTTAAACCTTTATCGATATAAACATCTGAGTCTGTGACATAAAACGTGTTGAGTGGAACCTTTGATTATCACATCGACAAAATAACAACACTGCATTTACAAGACAGCGTCCAACACAAGTGGTTTAAAGTGTTTAAAAGTATTTATACGCAGGAAAGTGTCTGACAGAGATGAAGGGAGCAGCATGATAATAGTAATAAAAGTGGTATTTCCAGGGAAGAGTAGTAAATGTGAGATACACTGTGTATCTCAGCGATCACGTCGTAAACATAACGCACCACGATACACGATGTGTGCGATTCTGGATCTGCAGCGATACGTCCAAAGGAAAAAGAAAGTGTAATAACAATAAACTCTAATTAAATATATATATATATTAGTGATATCTCAACACGGGGAACACTCAGTGCAACAGTTACTGAACACGCTGCTCATGCATGAAGAGTTAATAATGCTATTTATTACATAAGAGACACAATTTCTGCACAATGTGTTCTTGTACTTTTGAAATACTCTGGAGTACGTGTTGCTCTGTACTTCAAAGCAGGGAGGGGGGGCTGTACTTGTGACAGAGTATTTTTTACATGAAGGATCCCAGTGGCTCGTACTGGAGCTGGTCAGTGGGGGGGTGAAGAAGTTTCTTACGTAACCTGTTTACACGGGACTGGGTCACAAGTTGGCGGCTGCCGGCGGACACACAAACACACACCCCCACGGGCCCTCACATCAACCACACACTGATCACATGTGAGTGGGGGGGGGGGGTTTAAACTCTGGGACAGTCTGCTGCTGGGAGCACTGGGAGCACTGGGAGTCAGCTGCTGTGGTTCGAGACGTGTGTTGTATTAAAACAGCTGAGTGGGTCCAAACACAGCTGTCATGTCAGAAGTGACAGGGCCCCGTGCAGGGGGTCTGAGCAGCTGTCACACCGGGGTGAACGCCCTCCGGAGGGGGAGGTGGGGGTGGGGGTCCCGGCTCCACGTTATCTGACGGTAAACGGTTTAAAAATAGCGCCGGGTCCCGGTGCGAGCAGCCGCCCGGTGGAGCTCCGATCCCCGGCGCCGGGTGAGTGCGGCTAGCGGCGGCTGGAGCGCACACCGCCCGGGACCCAGCGAGGCGGAGCGCGGAGGGGGAACACGAGTCAAGGAGGGGGAGGAAGCGGGTTTAAGAGCGTGATTTCAACCCGGGCCAGTCCCGGGTGAAGGGCCCTCGACACGAGGAGAAGCTGCGGAGGGACGTTACCTGCATGCGGGGCCGGCAGAAGACGCTTCACTGGCGGGGCCGGAGGAGACATATGCGGCCGTCGAACCCGCGCAGACCCTCAGCGTCTCGGAAGCACAGGGAAGAACAACAAATGCGGCTTCCGCTCGTGCCCGCGGCGCGCCACACCGATATTCATCCCCCCCCACCCCCCTCTACCCTCTCCTCTCTCTCTCTGTCAGCACCTGTTCTTCAGTTCTGTTTATTTCTAATATTGGAAATAATAAAGTGAAAACATGGAGCTGACATGTGAAGTTTACTGCCCCTAAATAATACAGAAAATAAAATGTTCATTTATACAGAATAAACAACCTCTGGTGGAATTAAACTGATGAAACACACTTAAAATATTAAGTATATAACTGTACTCCTGTGTATCATATATTTAGGGTATTGTACTAATATCATAGTGGTATTAGTGTAACACAAAAACATATTAATATACATTTATACTTAGTATTTTCAAGTAGATTTTTTATACTAAGGAAAGGTGAAGTTTACTGCCCAGAAATATTAAATTTCTACTGAATAACCACAACACTTAGAATATAAAGTATGTGACTGTACTAATGTGTATCATATTTCTAGGGTATTATACTAATTATCATAGTGGTATTAGTGTAACACAAAAACTTATAAATAAACACAAAACATTCGAAGTACAGAGTTTACTGCCTCCAATTCTGATGGAGTTATAGTTAGTTAGTACAACCAAACCATTTCAATATCTAAATCGATATTTTATAGACGGACACAACTACATGTTTTTACCTCAGAATATATGAATATGTGGAAGCGAGTGGAGAATCCGGCACAAAGTGATTTCACCGAGTAAAACATCTTCAACAAATTGTTTTTTAATTGACTTTAAACTTCATTCTGGGGTATTTTCATCAGTTTCCCCCATAACAAAAGAAGCAGAGAATTAAATGTGACCCTGAAATCTCCACAAGGATATTTCTCATTTCTATTCAAGTTTTGTGTGGTTTACTTCACACGATATAAGTAAAGTCTATACAACTTAAATTTATCATCTATTATATTAGATTATCATTTTAAAGATCTATTAGATGATCACTTGTTTTCTCCTCGGGCGGAACCATTCTCAGAGCCTCGCTGTTTCCACCCGGAGCAGAGAAGTTCCCAGACATGGCATCCTGCACGCGGACTGTGTGGAAAGGTCAGCTACTCCAGTTTAACTCACTTTACTGGAACTGGTTTTAAACCAGTTCATTTATAAGATACTAGAATAATAAACTGTCTATTTGTGCGTTAGCTTCTGTGTTCGCTAGCTCTTCTGGTTGACGAGCACAGAATCCGAACCCCGTCGGGGAAATGTGATATTCTGACTTTCCTCTTCCTTAGTGAATAATTCCACACTTTGAATAACATCGCGTGTGGTCATTTCAGAATCAGTGACATGTTCTGTTTAATTCGGCGTTAATAGAATCAACATGGCAGCTTTCAATTCAACGCTAATAGTCGTATTTTGGATGGAGTCACCTATCTGTGCTGTGCGTCCCTGAACCACAACACGTCGTGGAGGGCGGCGGAGAGAAGCGCTAATGAAACAAGAAAAAGTGGAAGTTTAGCCACATTACGATCACGTGTCGTTGGTCATGTGCAGCCGAATTGAAGAGTTAATACAAACGATTGGACTTGTCATTGAAAATATGTTATTTTAATTTGCGTGTGTTTGTTGATAAGCATGTTTGTCTTAAACAGGCAGATTTCTGAACGAGGTTTCGGGGGTAATATCTATCAACGCGAGAGGCTGTAGTTTATAGGAGCCATCATTTACATGATTTACTTTGCATGTACACACAGAGTTAAATGAAGCTGTCAGATAAACACACTGTTCACTTTGCATTATGATCTAATTTACAGATTTACAGATCCACAACAACCACCTGATGTTGCTTCGTGAAGCTTGTGGCTTCACATCAGCTTGCTTTTCTTTTTTAAATTCTAACTCTTTATCTCTTTTCCAGTTTTGTCAGGATGTCCGAGGCCTCTGCTCGGCGCCGGTGGTCCCAGCTACACGGGCGTCTCTCAAGCTGCACAGAGGAAACTCCCCGTCAGGACCTTTGCTGCCGTCAGGTGAGTTTGGCATTAGAACTCGTTGTTACCATACAAATCATAAAATGAAGACGAGGCCTGACGAAACAAGTATTTTTCAATTCAACAAATCCCTCATCGACTCGTTTGTCAGGACACAAAAGAAAGACAAGAAAGAGGAAGCGGAGAAAGAGGTGAAGAAGGAGAAGAAGGTTATCGATGACGCCAACAGACACAAGCCCTATGGCAAGACGGCGTGGGCGCCCGTGGATGACGTGTACATTTTGAGGCACTACCCCAGGACCATGTACAACCCGGCGGACGCCATCGAGCTGCTGAAGAACTTCCAGGTGTTGGACTTCACTCCGCTCAGTCAACCCGTTTATATCGACCTGAAGCTGGACATGAAACTGGAGAAGAAGGTAACAACGCTGTAGCTGCTCTCCTTACGATTCTGAAGTGAAAACATTACTAGACCTCAATTAATAATCGACAAATCAATTAGTTGATTCACAGAAACAATTATGTGTATTTTATTTTAACAGAAATATAGAAATAGTGACAAAAATACACAATAATGGTTGATGAGCTGCTGCTTTTCTTCCGTGTTCTCAGGGTTTATATCGTCGTCTTTGGCTCTGGCAAGTTGTAAAGGGCATTTTTAACCTAATAGTTACATTTTATAGACTAACAATTAATAAGTATAAAATAGCAAATATGCTAATTTACATCCGTCGTCCATTGGCAGGTTAAAAAAAACTAACATGAGCCTGATACAGAACAAATAACAAATGCAGACTCCAGTATATAAATACACAAATAGAGAAATGTAAAGTGATCACAGTCCTCGTTCGCCATGAGCCATTGTTGACGTCCCTTTGCTGACAGCACAGTCTGTTAAAATCTGCATTTGGGTTTGTTTGCTAAACAGCATGGAAACAACTTCCTGGTAATCTCCTGGAAAAGCAGCTGGATCCTCGATATAGACGCCGTTGTCCCGACGGCGTCTGATCACCTGCCAAAGTGTCTGTTAGAGACAAACGGTTACAGACTTGGCAGGTTTGTTTGGCTCCTGCTCCGCTGGTACCGTTATCACCTCGCCTCCACACGTCTGACGGATATTTACAGCTTCAATTTCCACAACAACGCAGGTTTAGGTTAATCAGCTGAAACAGCTGTGAGACAAGAGGAATCAAAGCCTCATGAGTTTGTTGTTTCCAAGAAAAATGTAGTTTTAATACTGGATAACCTGAAGTTGGTCTGTGATTGACACACGTCCCTTTTTTGTGTGTTCTCCCAAAATCCTGTATTTTCTCTGAACAAATAGATTTATTATTATTGTCATTATCCTCCTGACAGAAAAAAGTGGACTCCTTCGTCAGCACCGTGCACTTACCTCACCCCTTCAAGACGGAGATGAACAAAGTTCTGGTCTTCACTGAGGTAACTCTTCTCTCTCTCTCTCTCTCTCTCTCTCTCTCTCTCTCTCTCTCTCTCTCTCTCTCTCTCTCTCTCTCTCTCTCTCTCTCTCTCTCTCTCTGCACCCTCACTGAATCTTAATTTCATAGCCAATTGATTGTGTGTTGTTGATGAATTGTTTTAATATTCGTCTGAGCATGATTCAGATGTGCAGCAGCACCTTTTCATTTGTCACCCGGCTGGTCGGCGCTGAATGGGGCCGGGCGGTGGCTGTTCTGGTCACAGAGAGCCACACCACAAGATTAATATTCCTGACAAGCAGCACAAGTTGTGGCCTGCGACTTAGAAGTGCATTTTAACGACCGTAATGAACGAGGCTGTGGTGGTCGGCCAGACGCCGGCACACCCGAGGTCAGATCTACGTGGGTGACGCTGCCTCTGCTTCTCTCTGCAGGATCCTAATCAAGCTAAAGTCGCCCAGGAGAACGGGGCAGTTGTAGCTGGAGGAGCAGAACTCATACAGCAGGTGAGTCGGTCTAACATCACACAAGAAGTTCATATTGAGTTTAATTTTACGTTCTCACTTTTCTTTTTGTCGGATTGTAATGAATTTACTTTTGAAATATGTTTTCCAAGTCCAAGCAAATTTAAAAAGACCAAATAAGAAGCCATGAACGTATTTTGTTGTTGTTGGACAAAGCGAATAACAGTGATCATCAGTTTAATTATTTATTATGTGCAGGTTTATAACATTAAACTTAAAAACGATGATTCTACACATGTTGTGTTTCTTTGAAAACACGACGCAGTGGCCTGGGAGCCGTCGACAAAGTGGTGCATTGGTATTTTGCTGGTGTCTGACCACACACTGATCACTAACTGCTGTTCAACAGCACTGAGAGGAATTCATCTCGGCAGCGACCGAAAAACCGAACATCAAACTTTCTGGCAGCATCGGTGACGTTGTTAAATTCAACCTTAACTGTTGTAATCACTCAAAATGCTGTTATCCTTCATGTGGGGGGGACAGCGCTCTGTAAGAGACGTATGTGGAGCTGGAAACGATGTGAGAACTTGGGACGTTCATCATCACCGACATTAAACATTTTGACGGATTAATACTGTTTATCAGTTAAAGAAATCCTTGGACATCGGGTCTCAGAACATTTCAGAATAAACCACCAGTAGAAGAGCAGAGGACTGAGGAGCTTGTTCCGAATATGTACGCAGTTTATTCTCATGCGCATCGGAGTCCGTGAAGTTTAATTTAATCCGATCTCCTTTCTGTTTCTAGATCTTAGACGACGAGATTTCAGCCGACTTCTACGTGGCCGTTCCAGATATCCTGCCGAAGCTTGTGCCGCTAAAAAACAAACTGAGGAAGAAGTTTCCGAAGAGCAAGAGAGGTACGAGAGGCGGAGCGTGAAAAACACGTCGTCCTCAGTGTGTGTTGACAAATTGAGACTTAACTTTTAGGAAGAAGAAGGTCTCAGGTTTGTTATAATAACTCATTAGACTCGTGAATTATCTCTCTGTTGACTCCCAGGTTCCGTTGGCGTGAACATCCCCAAAATGTTGGCGTTGTTTAAAATGGGTCACGAGTACATGGTGGAGAGCGACCGCTTCGTCAGGACCCAGATCGCCACGGTGAGTCGGAATATATCTGCTACCAAACAGAGTGTAGAGGGCTGCGCACAAAAATGAACCCACAACATCTCGGATACGAGCGCTGTCATCTCAAAAGATGAGAAAAGACATAGAAATGCTATTTTATCAAGAACATGTAGTTTAAGTTTCAGTATTAAAAGTTTCTTTCTTCCTGTTTTCTGGCCTCTGCACAGCTGGACATGCCCAGAGAGCAGATCTTCGCCAACCTGCGGAGCATCCTGATCGATGTCTGCTCCCACCGACCGGCCAACATGGGTACGCCCACTAAAACCAGTCCACACCACATGTTTAACCACTGACACAGAACCACTGCTCCCCCCTCTGTCAACAGGAACTGACTGACAGCTCTTCAGAATAAAACCACACACTGATTATTGATTTCCTTTTGCTGTCAGAGAGGAAACGCGTTGACATCACACCAGCGTTTGTTTGCTGGTTGGTTTTGACTTCCCTCTCTGGTGGAGCCCAGCAGAGTCAGTCCCCACATGAGGCTGCAGGGGGCGCAGCTGCTCAGTGAAATAGTTCCACAGCTTTGCTTTAAAGAGGAAAAATGTAAAATCTACCTGATATGTATCTGCAGAGTTTCCCTGTAAACACAGATTTGAAACGACCTCAGTTTACGACCTGCAGGGGGCAGCAGGGCCGAGCGAGGACTTCATTCTTTTCTCTTCATTTTCTCCACTTTCCTTCAATAACCCGGCGCAGAGGCTAATCGTCGGTTAATGGAGCCTCGTTAGAGCGAGAGGCTTAAATGATCTAAAAAATAATTGATTCTGAGCTTGCTAAACAAAACCCCATTAACTGCCCCCCCCCCGACTGGAGTGAGCTGCGGAGCTCTCAGTAACTCTGATTGAGGACGCTCGTGGAGCGGCGGCCCTTTGTGACCTGGAACTTCTCATATCGAGAGCTCTTACATTTCCCATTCATCTCAAGTCCTCTCTGAGGACCAGATTGCCGTTTAAGCTTGTGTCTCTTCAGCAGAAAACTGGAAAACAGTTCCTCTGGTCTTTCGTGCAGGTTGAGGGCTGTTTACACGGGGTCATTTGTTTGCGGAGCAGCTTTCCCAGCAGCCCTGCTGTCTGTGCTCAGATGTGTTTACTGCTTTGTGCTGTGGTGGCTTCACATATGTTGTCCCAGCTGGTCGCTGTTTTGAGGGATGCTGGGAAAATGTGGCGAGGTGGTGTTTGTACAGGATGTGTCATGTCCGGGGCCACAGAGGAAGTTCGAATGGGTAAAATCTTTCCTTCACAGTAGATCTGCACACAAGGCGTTGATCCATCTCGCCCCTCAGGACGCCGCTTCCCTTTCCTCTCCATCACTGACACAATGATTTGCTTTATTTGCTGCATTATTCAGAATCTGCTGAATCTGTTCCCCCGTGAGAGCAACGTGGATTAGTCTGGACAAAGTAACTTCACTGGTTTTCAGAGTCGTACAATCTCAAGGCTGTAACTCTAGTTAGTTCTGTGTCCTGCTAAACGTTCGCCTCGTGGAATTATTTGATACCATAAAACTTAATTTAAGTTTAATAAATGAGCTGACACACATATTGCCTCCTTTGCACCGGAAATACCTAAATATGAAAATAATATAAACAGGTGAGATGAAAAGGAACAAAAAGAGAAAAGGATGTTAAACGATGTTCAACCTGTCGCGGTTCAGAAATCCTTCAGAATCATTTTTTCCCGTCCACCAGTTTTCACACATTTTGCTTGAGAGCAGAGCGACAGGAGGTGACGGCTCTCACAGCTGATGCCTCTGCAGGAAACGTGAGCGGCTGAAGTCTGGTGATTATCCCTGTGGGACCGCTCCAGTGTTAACGCTCCGCTGAACCCGCCCGGCCGCACAGTGACCTCCACGCCACAGTGACCGGAACGTCCCGCTCGGTGCCTCGTTCCACTTCTGTAATTTGAAGGTGGCGTGTTGAACCGAGCCCCCGGGGGCCGGTCTGAGCCCCGTCTGACGGCGGCGGACAGCTCTCTCTGAGTTGGTGCCAGCAAACATTACGCAGCAGGTCAACTCCCACGACGAGAGGCCAAATTTGTGAACTTGATTTAGCTGCTTGAAGAAGTGAGGTTTTTATTTTTATAATGGCTGCAGCAGAAACAAGAGGAAACCTCACAGATAAACACTTAAAACTGAGAAAAGAGCATAAAGGCAACGTGTGGGCGAGGAAAAGTAAAAACCCCCAAGGGCCTTATGGGAATTATTCATGACAAAAGCACGGGTGCACGCTGATAAATAAAGACCCGGGTGCGGAAAACAGTAGACACCAGGGGAAATGCTGCTGAAATTAGGATTCATAAGTAAAGACGTGGGACACTGCAGGGAACGGGAGCTTGTTTAAAAATGAAAGAGAGACGGAGGACGTGTGGGTGAGAGACACTGGAAGCAGCTGTTTAATAGAATCACATTCAAATTCATGCTCGGCCTCATAATGGGAGTTTAAAGTTTTCAAAAGCCTCCCGAGTTTTTTTGTTTTGATCGTTTCCAGCTTCGGGAACAAAGCCGAGGTTATTTCATGTTGTGAAGTTTCTCCTCGCAGCAAATCGATGTCAGTTTGGATTCAGGTTTAACGGGATCACAGCAGCTTAATACCAGAAGTCAGAAGTTAAAGAAAACTTTTGATTTTTAATATTTCACAGTGTTTTCTGTCATTTTAGAAAGTGTTGATGTTTCTCACTTTCTTCACTTTCCTCTCTTCCTCCCTCCTCCTCCTCCTCCTCTCAGGACCTTTCATCCAGCGAGCGATCATCGGCAGCCACACCAGCGAAGCTCTGTGGTTCAGAAGTGAAGACGTTTTACCCAAACCAGCGGAGAAGAAGGAGGAATGAGACGTGTTTCACATTGTATATAATCATTGTACTGAATAAAGTGTTTGTTCTCCTGAGCTGTGATACAGTAACTATTTGAAAAACGAGGAGAGAGGACAGAAGGTGATCTTTTATTCATATTCACCTGCAGGAAACTTATAAATCAGCTGATACTGTTTTACATCTGGAAGTCCAGCTTTGAATTATTAACTGTGACGTATTAAAATCCAACTCTTCGTCCTGTCAGAGCAAGTTCAGCGGCCTTAGAAATTAATTTCCAGATTTCTTTTTAAATTCTTTGCATTTGTTTTCCCATGTCTTCCGTTCCCCCTCGTTCAATCAACAACATCCTCATTTTCACCAGTTCATTTCTTTTTACGCTACATGTTTGTAATATGAACGACTGAATGACAATATAAACTGTCGTGGATCCTGTCGTCCTCCTCGTGTCGTTTGCTGCCCTTTTATTAAATAACACAAAAACGATTCATACGTCATAGAAGAACAACTCTGTTCATCATCGTTCAGTTTGAAACTGTTTTGTCTATAAAATGACAAAAAGCCCAATTTAAAATATTCACCTTGATTAGTTTGTGACCAGTAAAAAGTCCAAATCAGAAACGTAACAAATATTCACGTTTGAGTTCTCACTGCAGCTGGTAGAACCCAGGTGTGGTACTGTCAGTTGAACGCCAGGCGGCAGTGTTGACTGAGGCTGTGCTGCTGAGACCGTGTACAATGAACCCAGGATTTTCCTGTTGCAGCCGAAACATCTGCACATTGTCACCAGAGGAGAAGCAGAACATCTAGAAACTAACAACCTGCAGCAATAAACACATTTACTCAGATCTACTGTATGATGAGCGAGAGAGAGAGAGAGAGAGAGAGAGAGAGAGATTCACTCAGATTTCTCTCCTTCTTCTTAAAGTCATGTGTCCCGTCTGCAGGTGTCCATGTGTTCCATTAACTTTATTTATTCTTATGCCTCATGTATCTTGTGTCTGTTTTGATTTTGTTGTTTGTTTCTGTTCTGTTCCAGATGAATCACCCACAGTTGGATTTAAATAATAAAGTAGTTTGAATTTAATTTTTAAAAGCAAACATCCAGCTCTACATGCTACTCAGGCTTTGATTGAATTTTATTTATTTATCTCTGTTTATTTTGACATCCTAGATTGTCGTTTTAATCTATTTCATTTATTTATTCAATTATTAATTTACTTTTCACTGTAATACATGACTTTTTAATCTCTGGTTTTACTCATTATTCTTTTAGTATTTTATTGTTTTATCTTTATTATTTCATATTTATTTACCTGCCTTTCATTTTTTTCATTTGAAATCTATGAGATTAACGACGTTTCCTCACTTCCTACTAATATTGTTTTGTCTGTGTGTGGATGGTTCATCTAATCAGTTTTATTATTTTTAAATATTTGTACTGTTTTCATTGCTGTTATTCTCTACAGCACTTTGTGTCACATTGAGATCTGTTGTACCAATAAAGTCTGATTGATTGATTAACTCCAAAAAGTTTAGTTCATTTCTTCAGCTTTAGCTCACCCAGCTTGTTTGGTGTCAGAATCTTAAACCTGACGTTAAACCAGTGAATCAAAGTTTTACATGAATGTTTTTCTAACTGTCTCTCTACCGTCCACATCGACCGTCCTCTGACGCCGAGCAGGTTGATATTCAGTTTAATATGGAGATAAGTTTATTGGTCCCAGTGGGGAAATCAAGCTGCAGCATCAGAGAGAGAGAGGCAGAGAAGATGAAGGAAATAATCACAATAATGTAATTTACTTCAGCGAACTTCTCCACGACCAGCACGAGATTCTGACCCTTACAGGCCGGATTTCTGTGCATTATATTGTCAACCTCATTCAAAGTATTGTAAAGTTTATTGTCCTCCTCCAATTAGAGGGTCAACAGATTCAGGCTGTAGTCAACAGATGTTATGATGTTATTTGTTAGATTGATTTTGGGTTCAACCTCTGAGGGCTCCTGAGGAGGTTCGAGGCCTCGCAGCGTTGCAGCCATATTGAATTCTGTAACTTAACTCCAAGAAACCTGCAGAAACTCTGCAGAAGTTTGGATTCCATCACACGATATGGTCACATCTGATTGGTCAAGAGCCAGAGTTTTTAAGAAGTTTCCTCAGAGTCAAGAAGAGGAAGGAGTCCTGATGAGGATGATGATGATGATGATGATGACGTGATGCCTCCATTGATGTTGGTTAAATCGTCTTTAATGAAGAAAATGTTAATTATTCATGTGTTTGTCCGAGTTGGAGTTGTGCTGACGACAGACTGGAGCTCAGGGTTTACCCCGAATATTTTAATCTCCCACCGCGTCACTGGGTGCTGGTTATAAATAGTCGCAGGGTGCAGCCAGCCGCGGTTAAAGCAGCAAGAAATAAAGCTCGTTCAAAAGCAAAAACTGATCTGATCCCTGCTTTTGGCAGAGGACAAAGGGGCTGAGAGGAGATCAGGTTACTGCCATGTGACACTGAGGAATCTCAGGCCTGCACCGCCTCTGATTCAACATCACACACACACACACACACACACACACAGAGAGCTGCACACGTCTAATAATAAGGCTCCAGGAGGTTATCAAACAGGCATCAGCTGAATTACACACTCCTCACTTATTATAGATGAAAAATAAGCCCAGTGGAAAACACACTGTAACTCTCCATGAATGCAAAGTGCTATAAATACACAAAAAGCTCAGTGAGAAAACTTGACAAAGTCCCCGTGGAGTCATTAAAGTGACACCGACGCAGATAAACTTAGACAATACAGCGCCCACGAGTCAGATGAGTCAAACTCCCTGTTAATACTGTCAACTGTATATATACCTTATTAAAATACATATAGATTATATAACTATGGTAACAACAGGAGATACAAATCCCATTAAGTGAGATAAACTAATTAGCTTCCACCTTATTGTGACGTTAAAGGATGAAGTGTGTTATAATAACAATAAACTGATTCATTAAAGTATTTTTACATGTTTAAAGGCATCACAAATATAAAATATTGTAAAAATGTGGATATTTAGCATCTCAGACACATTTTAAAGTTCTTAAATGTGAATATTTCACTGACAAGTTCCAACTAAATCAACACTATGCAACTTTTTCACCTTAAACCAGCAGCTTGATTAGAATGAGTTTGATGTTTCAGTGACTGTGAATAAAACAGAAAGTTTCCTCTTTCATTTCCACTCAGGTACAAGAGGAATATTATGAGACAGGTACGATAAGATGAGATGAGATAAGATATGTAAACAGAATATAAACAATGTACAGATGATAGTTACAATGTAAAGGGGATATTGACAATATAAAAGTCAATATATACACTGTAAAGATGATATATATACAGTGTAAAGCTAATATATACAGTGTAAAGCTCATATATACAGTGTAAAGCTAATATATACAGTGTAAAGCTCATATATACAGTGTAAAGCTCATATATACAGTGTAAAGCTCATATATACAGTGTAAAGCTAATATATACAGTGTAAAGCTCATATATACTCTGTAAAGCTAATATATACACACTGTAAAGATAATATATTCAGTGTAAAGATAATATTCACAGTATAAAGATAACATATACACTGTAAAGATAATGTATACACAGTGTAAAGATAATATATTCAGTGTGTAAACAGAATAAACAGAATGTAAACATAACATATACAGTATAAAGAGGTTATATACAGATTGTATTTGTATTAACCAGATATTTCCCGCAGTAAATGGGATTTAAATGATGAAGCTATTCATATACCTATCATATATTTATTTATATTCTGACTTTATATTCCTTCACTAACTCTCTCCTTCATGTGTGAATCCTCAGGGAGACTCCAGCATGTGAGGAGGAGGTGGGACGTCCTCCTGGAGTGAGGGGGGGGGGACGAAGAAGAAGAAGAAGAAAGACAAGAAGAAGAAGAGGAGGAGGAGGGAGGAAGGAGGAAGGAGTGGGGGGGCTCTGGGAGGAGGAGAAGTGAGTTCAAACCTCCGCAGCAGGAGCGCGTAAAGTCCGCTGGTGTGTCCGCCTCCCGTCGTCATGCGCTTTTAAAAGCGTCCCGGTCGCTGCAGCTGGAGGAGCAGAAGAAACCCTCCGTCCAGCTTCCCGTGCTCCCGGTTCCTCCCGGTTCCTCCCGGTTCCTCTCGCACCCACAGATCCGCGCTCGACCCGCGGAGCTGCGACCAGGCGGAGTCCGCAGGAGACGCAGCGGCGGCGGCGGAGACTTGTCCAGCACCGCGCGGCTGCCTTCCAGCCCGGAGCGCAGCGCCCAGGAGCCGGAGCCGGTGCGCCCCGTGTCCCCGCTCCTCCGGGGAGGACACAGCCCGGATCTCCACCGGATCTTCTTTAATATGCTCAGAGGGACCTGCCGGAGATTCACACCCCAACACGTCGCGTCTTTTCTCCCTGGATTTGGATTTAATTCCCCCGGTTCTGCTGCCACCATGGCTGGATGGTGGATATTTGCTGGAGCTCTCGCCGGGATCCTCAGCGTCCCCCGGGGGATCTATGGTTGGTATTTGTCGGGTTGTTATGTGGGTCAGGGGCTGATCAGGGACCACATTAGAACCAGATCCACTGAAACCACAACCTGTCCTGGTTGCACTCACACTGAAAGTTACGGCCACACTTGCCCCCTTCCCTCTCCCGGTGGAACAGTTTGCATTGATCCACCAGTGAGTGGGATTCATTCCTCCTCAGGGACCCCAGCAGGGGGCCAGGACCCCGGGGAGGGATCCACTGAGCAGGGTTTTGTTCACCAGGCTGAGAGAGGAGAGAAGTTTGTGTGATTCCTGCTGAGATGGTGAATTTAAAGTGAGCTCTTTCACATTTTTAACATTTTACTGAATGAATGTCATCATCATCTTCATCAGGTGGTGACTTAACGGTTTATGTTGCCTGGTCAGATTTATCCTGCACTGATAAATCCAAACTTCTGTGTTAAGCGTAATTGAAACACAGGTTTAATTGTGTCCGGCTAATTTGAAACGTTAAAGTTTTTTTAAGTGTTGTTTAAAGAGCCCCTCCACCTCCAGTTAGAAACTCGGACCCAAATTCAACAGGAAGTCTTTGCACCGTTTGATCTGCAAATCACCAAAATCTGCTCTTAGTGAGACCCACGTCGAGTCGAACTTCAAAGACCGCTTGTGAGAAGCTGCTGAATCAAAGGAGGAGCCACTCCGGAGTGTAAACCCAGCGGCTCGGCCTCTGGAATGAAACCCTGCAGGCTGTCAATCATTATCAGACCCAACAGTCCCTCAGGTGTGTGAGATCTGTGAGAAGAAGATTCTCACAGGACGAACTGTGGAGGAGCAACACCTCAAAGTGTCTGACTCAACCTCGTCTGCATTTCCTCAAACATCCAAAACACGCCTGTGAAATCGATTCTGCTCTCGGGCCTTTGAGCTCTTTAAATTTTCATAACTTCGTCTCTGCATCAAACCCAGAAGGTCGTCCCCCAGCATGCACTGCAGCCACTCCCCCCCCATCAGTGGAGATCATAGTGCATGTAGAGATCTGGCAGGTGAAAGTTCCTCTGCAGAACCTGGACCTCAGACTCCTGCACCGGAGTCATTAGCATCTCTTCATGCCGGCGTGCGTCCAATCCGCTTGGCAGCACTTGACTCGACCAGATTCAAACCTTCGTAGAAAGCGAGAGACGCTCGTTCGCCTCCTTTCCGCCGGAGAAGGAGCACGTTGGCGTTCGGAGCGAGAGAGTTGACACGGGTCATGACATTAAGTGGAGAGGATGGATGACGAGGAGGAGATGAACTTTCTGGATAAAAACAAAGTTCTTTGACAGATTGTTCCTGTTCTCATCGCTGCCTCACACAGGAGATTATCCACTGAATACTTTACCATGGCTCCTCTTGACCTCTGTCCCATGATGCATTGCTTTGGCAACATGCAGGTCAGAAGATATCTTGACTTGCAGTTCAATTTTTGGGAAGAAATCAGATCTTTAAAAGTCTAAGAAAAGTAAAACTCCAGCTCGAACAGCATTAAGATGAGGATATAACAAGTTTAAACATAATCACGGACAAACTTCCACCTTTTTTAAAGAATATTTATCCTAAATTCAAAAGGTTTTAATTTCCTTTTCCCCTGCGAATCACAGTAAAAGTACGAGGTTTCACTTTCCCTGCATCACAAACAGTTAAATCTCCACTTGATGCTTAATAACTGGAGCAAAAAAAAAAATGTCCGGGGTGGAGGGGCCTCTTTCAGAAACTCTGTGAAATGAGCGTTTGTGTGATTTGAAAGAGACTCTGAGGTCAAGGCAGAGAAAGGCTGATCGCGGCTGACTGTTGGTTTTTATTCAGTTCTCTGCAGATTCATAACGATTCACGATATGAGATTATAATTTAAACATGTTATCTTGTTATCTGGAGATATTAAAGTTTTATCGTGTGCTTGGGACATTAAATGTTGATCAAATACAGGATGTAAAGGGGCTTGTTAATTTCTCGGCTTTGTGACGATCTGCTCTTCGGCGCAGTTTTTTCTCCCTGTGATGAAACTCATCCATATTCAAGGCTCCATCACGAGAAAACAGCGTTTGAATTCTCATGATTCTGCTCATTAAAGAATCTTCTGGTAGAAAATTGGCTTTTTGAAACATAAACACGAGCAAACTCTCCATGTGTCAGGTTCCACTAATCCTCCGTGAACCTCCAGCACGAAACCGAACCTCCAGTTAAAGTGTTTTTAGACTTTTCTGAAAACTCTCTCCTCCTCAAAAGATCCTGTAGATGAGATGAGGAAGTGAAAAGTTCAGCCTTTTGTCACAGTCAAATAAATGTTGGAAATATGGGATTTCACTCTTTAATTACTTCTCTTCTTTTGTCCATTTCACACCGAATTATCACTCGGCCGATGATCAAATCATAAAAAAAAACAAAGTAGGGGAAAGTAACCTATTTTTCTTAATTCCACTTCTATACATGTGGTTGCATTTGTGTTTTCTTCTTATTTATAGTTATTTATATCAAAGTTTATGGTTAAACTGAAAAATATTGAGCTTAATTTACATTTCTTTGTCGTAACAGTTTGACAACGACATCTCAGAAATCACTGTTACATTTTTTTAAATACAAGTATCGGCCAATATGTCAGTATCAGAAATGTTTTACTCCCTAATATTGGTACAGAACCCCAAAAAACAGTATCTGTCGCTCACTAGTTGCAAATATGGCGAACACTCGATAAACACTTCAATAAAAACATCTTTATCGTAAATTCTGTGTATTTTCAGCTTCAGTTTAAATGTTTTTTCGCTGAAATGTGCTTTTCAATAATTGATAAATTGCCAATCATTACCATGCACATTCCTCATATAGTTTTGAAGTGAATCCCTCCTCGCGTCTCCAGCTGGTTTACAGTGAACTCCAACATTTGACGTGTTAATTAACGTCACTAATTGACTTGTTAGTTGTTGTCGATAGCTCCGAGCTTCTGGAAAACACTTCAGCAGGTTTTGATCCACTTCTGTACATCCGCCCTGAGCCGATCCAAACTGCCACACGATATTTCACTTCGCTCTCTCTTTCGTGCAGACGGACGAGGAGACTCGCTCTCGGCCTCGGTGCATGAGAACGTATCTGTAACCGTGCTCTTGTTTTCCCCTCTGCATCATTATGGTAAATGTTAAACCCTCTCTGCACTTTGCCCCGAGGCGGCTCAGCGAGGCTGCGCTGAGGCGTGCGTCTGCATTTCCTCAACATTTAACCCTCAAATTGAGCAGAGATAATCATCAGCGTCCTTCCGCCTAAAGACGCAGTGTTTCTCTGGCTTTTTAAAATTTCCAGGCGAGTGGAGAGATGATGATGATGATGATGTGCTGGATGTAAACGGCGATAAGTGCTGAATTCGGAATTGGCAAAGTTTGGAGGGGGAAAGTTGCCACAGGTGAAAACTCACACTTTTGTAAACTCAGTGTGAGGTGTCCTGAAATTAAGTTTTTGCAACACTTGCACATCTTTGACACCAAAATAAACAGGAATACGCAGGTTTATTTTAAATGCAGATAAAGCCACTAAAAAGCTGATCCTTCCTGTTGCCAGTAGAGGAGTTTGTCTTTCTGTCTTTCTGTTATTTCACTTGGGAGTGAATGATGAATCTGTCCATTCTAATGTCAGACTAAGATACAAGTGGGGTTTTGACCAGTGGAAACCATAAATACAAAGAAAACACATAATACAAGCAAATATATAGAAACTTAAATGAAGAAAATACACGTAGTTTTCACGTAAATGCACAAACCCTCGACAAATCCAACAATAAAAGTTTTCATATTGACAAACTGAAAACCCTGACACCTGTCCAGCGCGTCTGTGAAAAGGCTCGTCATCAGATCGGAATCCCTTCAACATGAGATCTTCACAGTTTGAGGATTTCCCCCTGTATCATCCTCCTGCTGTGAAGACATAATGACCACGGCACAGGGCACAGGCGCCCGTGACTCTCACAGAAACCCACATCCTGGAGTTTGGGAGGGAAATTGATTCCTCGTCCGTCCTGAGTCTGATCTGCCGTTTGACCCCGAGCGTCTGCGGGAGTTACACTCACAGTTTATACATAATCCCTCAGTTAAAAAAGGGCTTTGTGACATATCAAATAAGAAAGTGTGATCATGACTGGACTGTCTGATGCTAACTCTCTCTCTCTCTCCCTCTCTCTCCCTCCCTCAGGAGCTTGTATCTACGAGGGATCGCTGCACGCGGTAGGTGACCCCACACGTTATCGGCCTGTTGTCCCTCCTCAGCATCGCTGGTTGAAATGTCCTCCGTGTCCGCTCACAGAATCAGGATCGTGAGTGGGATTGTGAAGCCTGATGAGTATTTGGCTCATGTATTATTCAGTGGGACATCACCGGGTTTGTATGAGTGACGGTCGAAGCCATTAAATGTGTGTGTGTGTGTCTGTGTGTGTGTGTGTGTGTGATAGGTGGTAAAAGGCGTACGTACTATCAGTAGGGATTGCTGCACATCCTCCGTTGTCTGAGATGCAGCCGAGAAGATGCCTCTCATCTATAATGCATGCCGGATACTGACTATGTAGATGATAATGGCGATGAGAGAGCTTGATGCGGCTCGGCGGCGGCGGCGGCGGGCCCGGCTGCAGGAGGAGGAGCCTCTGAATCCCCGCAGCTCAGCCGGTGGAAGGTTGGGATCTTTTTCAAAGTTAGAGAGGAGTTTTACTCCTGGTGGTTCTGCTGGGGGCTGGAGAACATCCAGGGTTCTGCTCTGAGATTTGCTTTTGGTGTTTTCTTCTGTTGGTGGATCCTCAGATTCTGGCTGGAGTCGTACTTTAGAGTTTGACGTTGTGGCTCCTTCAGCATCTTTTCTCACTGTGTAAGGTTTTTCTACTAACGTCACTTCGCTTGAACTTCCAAGTGTTTGCATTTTCCACACAAGTCCACATGGGGGAATGGTGGTTGGCACTGCTGCCTCACAGCAAGAAGGTTGTTGGTTCAGATCCCGGTTAGATTGATTGGAGACTTTGAGTGTTTTCTGAAAGTCAGAACTCTTTCTCTGATGTTCGGAGATGTGGCCTCAGTTCCAGTTCATCACAGAGGTGTTGGACAGGGTTGAGTTGAAGAACCTGTGCACACCAGTCTCTCTTATACCAAACTGTGAAAACTGATTCTCTGTGCACGGGAGCAGTGTCGTGTTGAAACAGGAAACGGACAAAGACAAGTTTTGTCTGAAAAGGTTTAAGTTCTGCGACAGAACCACGAGGAAACTGTGCTCATGAGTGTCAGTATATTTTTGGCAGTATTGTGTCATTTTGAACTTTAAAAAGCAGAGTTTGATAATGTATTTTATCTGTTCTTTTATTCTGAGAATATAATATGCAACATAATCAAGAGAAACCTTTATTCTTATAGTCAATGTTTTAAACATTCAGCTCAGGAAGCAGCTCGGAGTGAGTCAGAACTGAAGTTAGCTCCTCTGTGCTCTTATTGGTCGAACGTGAGTTAGAAGGAATGAAATTGCTGCCGTGCACTTTAGAAAAACACCACTTGTGTCTTGCAACAACTGGTAATCTCTCTTAAAAAGCGTTAAACACGGCTCTGAGCGGCAGAGTTGTGGTTCCCAGGCGGAATGAAGAGGAGCTCCTGCTCCGTTCCTGCTGTGTTATCAGCATAATTACAGTAAAGCCGGAAACAGCGAGCGGTGACATATACCTCCAATCCCGTAAATGCACGGGAACACATCCTGCCTTCCCCTGCGTTAGTCTTCCCCTTCGCTTTGAAACGGGATAATTGTCGGAGCGAGGATGTGAAGGAAGAAACGGCTCAGGCGGGAAGATGGAGGGGGAGGGAAAAGAGAAGGAGGCGGAGGAGGAGGAAGACGAGGGGGTTTGTGGGAAAACGGAGACGGCAGGGAGACAGGTGGGACGCCCCTGCATGTTCGGACACAGCCGGGAAAAGGCCCTTGTGGAGTTCAAAGTGAGGAACCTCCCCCAACACCTGGAGTGGTGGGCAGAGAGAAAACACAGATTAAAGTGCAGACCTCAGAGGAGGAAGACGCCCTCGGGCCTCTGAGTGTTTTTGTGACTGTGGTGAAATCATAAGAACTAAAAAAAACAAAAAAAACTGCCTGGTCACAAATCATCCGTTTCCTCTTTCTTCTTTCTCCAGACTCTAATTTCTTTATTTGATTTAGATTTGGTGTTCAGCTTGATTTACGGCAAATAATGACTCCACCGAACCGTGAGCGCAGATCGTTCTGATCGTCCCTCACAGCTGGATTCAAAAAGACGTCGAGGCTCGATCACACATCCGAGGTGACAGCCGTTGAGAGACATAGGGTATGCATATTAGGACGGCAGAACAGTCGTGTCCCACAGGTTTTTACAGCAATTCTAAATTGTTTTTAGACATGAAAGTAATTCTTTCATGCATCTCCACGTTTCTCTGCAGTGTGTAGGAACCCTGGATCATGTCTTTAGTGTAAGATACTGACATGAAGCTGTGGAAACACTGTGATTTCTATCAGATTCATAAGTTTCTTTAACTCAAACCACACGTTTTATTCACCCACACTCCAAACACGCTAAACAGCTTGATCTCTCTGTATCAATAACAGTTTATTCAAGGAACTTTCCATCAGTTTTTCTCAATCTTTGCATTTACGTGCGCTTCAGGAAGCAAGTTTTCATTTTGTCAAATAACTGAAGTTCAAGAAAAACAAAAAAACCTGTCATCAGGATGTTAGATTAAAGACGAATGATTCTCCTGTAGAACCCTGACTTGTAACGGCTCATCTATGCTTCCTTTATGTACAGGAGCCGTATGGCTGCACAGGGGAATGCTGGGAATGTGCAGTGCACGGTCGACTACAGTTACCACAACACTGTGCCTGAATAGAAACCAAAGGGAGCTCATTTAGAACGGATCCTCTGACAGCTGCCATGTGGGAAATCAGACTCAAACTTCATGGCAGCCGGTCAAAATTTCTGATGCCAAAACTCTGTCATTGTTCGACAGTCGGGTCGTTAACCATTCAGGCGGCTGATCGGGCGTTTTCCATCCTGCAAACAGGAAGTCAAGCGGCGACGGCTTTATTGGAGATCGAACGTTATTTTGTAACGCTGCTCTTGCTACTTCATAGATTGGATCTGCTTGTGCTCAAACTGTGGGCTTGAACTCAAATGCTCTGTTGCTCGCACGCAGATTTCCTGCCCTCCGGCTTCAGCTCTACTCGTATCAGTCACGCTGCTTCTATTCGCGTGAAACGTCTGCTCTCAGATTTCTTATCTGCTCTTGAATTTTTTTTAATGGGACAAATCTGTCAAGATTCCCGACCAGGTGTATTGTCGTGGGTGCGTTAGCTTTGCTTCTTTAAGACTCTTGTACGGGCGGTGACTTGAACTGGGTTCATGCTCTCCTGCCCTCCACTGCCTGAAGGGAAAAACGACAACCCGTCATCCCTGGTAAAACAAAATCAAGGTTATTTTGTTGATTTTAAGTTCTTTACTGTATGGGAACAATGGTGCCCTGTCTCTTTTCCCCCTGTACTTTATGGGAACAAGTCTTCAGAAAAGTCTTCAGAAATCCAAACTGATCAAAGCCTGTGTGATTGTAACACGTGTGAGTTAAACAGTGAAATACAACACTACAGATCTTCCGCCTATTGTCCCCGTGGCTGAAGCAGTTTGCTTTGTTCAGACCTTCTCGTCGGAGCAGACGCGTTTGACTGATGTTCCACATCTGCACTAAATCACTGACCTGTCAACTGTGTCCAGCTCCCGGCCCTGTAACCTGAGTCTGAAGTGTTCGGGTGTAAAGTGACGTCTTCAGTCACGTCACCCTCGGGTCGTCCTGAACATCCTGTCATGTCATGCACCAAACATGGAGGAAGCAGCTCTCATGAGCAGATATTATATATGATGTTATATTCTGCAGTCAGAAATATGGGTCAGACTGAAGTTAAAGAAGTTCAATTTGAATAATCTGTTTGATGTCACAGTTTGATGATGCTCGTCTAAATCTCCAAATTCAGATGTTTGTCTTAAGATGAAAATGAGACTGCAGCTTTATTTATCAATCATCAACTCATTATTCCTGATTCATCATTTAGTCTAAAGAATGTCAGGAAATAGAGAGAATTATACTTCACAGTGTTTCCGGAAGCTGAAGCGGATTCTGTCTATTGCTTGTTTCGATATTCAAGACAAAAGCAGCAAATCATCACAATGTAGAAACTGGAACTAATAATATTTGGATTATTTTCTTTTCTTTGCAGTGAATCATACATGTTACAGTTGTTAAGTTATTCAAATCCAAACAGGAACGTTAACAGAGGTAACCAGGAGACTAATGTTTATGGTTTTTTTATTTTATGTTATAATCGCCTTATCATACGTTTGTATTTTTAAATTTTTAGTCCAGTATAAGTAGAATAAGCAAACAAGTTGCTACCTGTTGCCAGTTCAACTCATCCTTACATACAGGGATATAGAACCGTGGCCCAGCGCTGGCCCAGTGACGGCTGATGGTTGGCTTGATGAGTTCGGACCATAACACTGGGTGCACTTCTCTTTGCCTGAAACTCTGCAGTGCTTTAGGGTCTCATGTCAAATTAGTCAAATCAACTGATGTACCGGTTGTTTGCGGCTCAACAGTGAAGATTGTGGGCAGATTTTGAAATAACGCACGCTCTTATTGCAGCGGGTCAGCGTGCCACCAGGCCCGACACGCTGCTGAAATATGGCACGCAGCCCGCAGTGAAGGACGCCGGCGCTCGGCAACATGCAGCACCATGTCCAAATATATCACCTGCCCCCTCAAGGCTTGAATTCCTGGCATTGCAAGTCGCTGCTACTGAAGGAATCAAACTGTAGGGCACCTTGATTATAGCGCCATCATGACGGAGGTCTGGGCTGTAAATTCCTCTCCATCCATCAGATCGGTGGTAATGAAGAACGACAGCGACGTTAAATAATCTGCTTTCAGCCTCTGTCTGTTTGTCTGTGTGTCCTCCACTTCCTCTTGGGGGAAGGTCGGGACGTGATCCAAGAAAGAGACGAGAACACTTTACATGGATCAGGACAAAGGAGCCAGTCCACGAATGGTTCTATTTACTTTCTTCAACATTGTTTTTTTTTGACATTTTCTCCAATTTCCCAGAGAATAATTCATAAATCTGGATGTAAAAAACGCTGAGAAACTAAAATCTACAAGTGTTTATTTAGGAGTGGCTGGATTTGAGTTTAAGTGTTGGGTCTTGGCGGAGGTATGAGCTGTACTGGGCGCCGTTCCAGTTTGAGATGATGTTTTTTAATATCATGAATTATCTGCTTCGTAAAACAAGTGTTTACATGTGGGACTTAGAAGTGGGGAACTCCAAGAATCAGATCCCTCTGCGCTGTAGTGATCGGAGAGATGGAGCCGTGGTATCGAGGACCCGTCGATACACTCGCTCGACCAATCACGAGTCAGTCTTAGCTGTCAATCATGATGTTTCCCTCTCATATTCACATCATCAAATAACCAAACTTATCAGGAGCATGAACAACTTGATGATGTAGTTTGCTCCATGTCCCATCGGCTAACGCGGAGGAGGACAGGGTTTACAGTCTCCGATCCAGACTCTCTTGATCACAGCAGCTTTCCAGAGCTCGCTTCACTGCAGCAGCTTCAAATGGGCGGGGGGGAGAATCTGAATCTGAAGGGTGGGGGGGAGAATCTGTATCATTTTGTAGCCTGCTGAGCAGTGAGCAGTGAGAAGCTCTGATCCAAGCAGCTCTGAGTCTGTAACTGTTTCTAAAAGCATCAGAAATGTGGATTTAATTCCACCCAGTGCGACTTCAGTGGTAAACTTCAAACCTGCTGCGCTCGGGACCACGTTGGCAATCGTGCACACGTCACGTGCACAGGAAATATAAAAGGGGATGAATCAGGGAAGATAATTATTTTGCCTCTTCGAGCCACCGTGACGTCTCTGTGCCGTCGTCATGGCTCCGCTCGGCGGATTTTTCCCGGATTTACGTCGAGCGAAATGATCGTGCGTCATTTCCATTTGCTGAAACGGCTGCGACGTATAAATCCACTCGTAATAAAACATGTGACGTTCCACTGCTGTCTCCCGCTGGACGAGACGACGCAGATTAACACCACCACCAGTCCCCGTCCCGCAGAAATGATGAGGCCCTCCGGTTTTGGACGTGTAAATGATATATACACGTCACAAAGACGGGTCCTGATCGTAAAAAGGAATAAAGCGGGTCCTGCTGGCCCTGGGAGGGCGGAGACGTCGGCCATGTTGTCACATCGTCACTCGTTTGAGTTTGCCTGAGGATGTTTGCCCTCTCTCTCTCTCTCTCTCTCTCTCTCTCTCTCTCTCTCTCTCTCTCTCTCTCTCTCTCTCTCTCTCTCCCTCCTTCTCTGTGACTGTGACCGTCACATTTCAATCTATTTAGTTTGTTTGTCGTCAGTTTAACACACGATCAGTTCAGTTCAATTGGTGCTGGTTATCTATTAACGTTCCGCTGCTATAGTTACCGGCGTTAACCTGCAGCGCTGATGTGGAACGGCGGTTAAACAGTTGACTGGAGCTCGGCTGCAGGTTTTCTCATAAACAATTCTAACAGTCAGAAACATCTGGATCGCCCCCTGGTGGCTGACTGCAGTATAGGTCATGAATGCGGCCTCCTCCATGTTAGTAGATGGGACATGAACCAAACTAAAAAGTAATATTACCACTGTTGCACTGACATGTGAGATGTAAAACACGACTATAAAAACACCGTCAAACTTACTATAGTACAAGTTATACTCTTGTGAATTTGCTGTTCAAGGCATCAGAACATTTGCGACACGTGAAACGCTCGACAGCGCCCGTGCGCCGACGTCGTCTCTCAGGGAAAAATAGTCCTGCAGAACGTTTTGTAGTCGCCGTCAGAAAAACAATCTCAGCAGTCAGTCTGATTGCAGCTGCCCGACACGCTTCACAACTCCAGTCTGAGGGAAGCCAGGAAAGAGAGGGAGTACAGTGAAGATACAGTGAGCTCTTTGAAACCAGCCTATCTCTGACTCCCTCTGTGCCGAGGAGGAATTCTTCGTACCCGTTTGGGGTTTGGCGGTGAAGTATGACATTAAAAGCACTAATGGGATCTGACGGCCGGTGGACAGAGTCTGTATATTAGTGGAAAACGGCTCTTCCGAGGCTCCTCGGTGGATTAACATTCAGGCTGTGGTGATAATTCCTTTGTGATGACTGCGTCACCGCTGACTGGTTTTCACGTCCCCGTCCCCCCCCACGGGGCGCCAAACCACCCATGTGATCAGAGGAGAAGCCAAATCAGGCCTCAAGTGTCCCCTGAGGGAGGAGACGTGCGGCGCAGACACACTTCAAGGCTGCAGGAGGGAGCCGAGGGGAGGGAAACAGAAAAACACCGAAACTGGGCGAAGGATCTGACGGCGAGGGGAGAAGAGGAAAACACGACAGGGAATATCGTCTTTTAGAGGATGACAGTCTGGGACGGAGATAAGGTGGGAGGGGGGGGTGTGTCTGACAGCACAGACTGGGCTTCACCTCGGTCCCGTGAGAAAGAAAATATGTGTCAGCGCTTGCTTCTCGCAGCCTTTTAAGCTCCAGACAGGTGAGGTCGCCTGCCTGGTGAGGGAACACAGAAAGAAACTGCAAAAGAAACTGTACGAAAGTTGAACAACTTCTGAATAAACTGCTTGGATCAAGGTTTTTAATTTCAAATAGCGATTTTCGATTTCCAGCCTCTTGCTGACGCCAAAAAGTCACGTTTTTACAATAAGATAACGAATAATCTGTCAATGTGTGAATTTATTTACAGTAAATCTCAACTTTTTTATTAATCTATTGTTATTTTCTTGATGGCGGCGATGAGGCTGCTTGTACAGTGAAAAAGTGGCATCGTCTCGGTCCAAGTCTTCAGTAGGAGATGGTTTGATTTGATGCTAAACCTTCACACTCTTCCTCTTCATTCATTTTCCATTGTTTTGGTGACATATGGTCATTACTGCTGATGGGGCTGCAACTAATTACTGTCATTTTCTGTGACTATTTCCCAGAGCACAGGTTGAAGTCTTCAGATGTTTTGTTTTGAGACAGTTAATGATAATATCTATAGTATTCTACATACATTAATCAGTGGTGGAAGTACTGTATTGACCAAACTGTACTCAAGTGCTTAAGTATAAGTAAGTACTTGCTTTTTTATATATGTAAAAGTACTATCCCTTTTGGATATATCTTGTCTTAGTCTGGGCGGTGGCTTCATCTTTATGTTTCTTCTGTGGACCAACTCCCCCTCTCGTTATTGATGACCTCTAAAAATATAATATGTAACACAATACATTGTAAAAATACAGTGAAGTAGAGTTTAAACATATTTACTGATATATGTAGTAGAGTAAATGTAAAAAAACCACCAGAAAAATACAGGAAGAATCATGAAGATAAAACTCAACATCTGTAAAGACATTGACACTCTGTCTCTAAGATATGTGTCGTCATCTTGAAATAAAATTCCCTCGATCAGGACATAAGAGTTTGACTCATTTATAAAATCATCATTGTGGGATTATTAGTCAGTGAAACAGACTTTAGTAGATTCAAACTTAGTGTGTGTGTTATCTGTCAGAGCTTCAGACTCTCTGGCCTCAGCTTTCATGACAGTTAAACTCAGTTGGAGGTCGCCGTGCGTTCGGAGCTCAGCGTCAACATGACATAAAAAAAAAGAAAACGTCTTGAAGCTCCGGCTCAGTCTGTGGCGGCGTCGAGCTCCATCTTCAAACGCCGTCACTGCTGGAGCCAGGTGAAGGATGAAGGCTGCTTTTCAGAAGCAGACTCTTAAAAACTTTCACAGAGTTTCTTTCGACCTGTAGCCAGACTCGCCGAGTGTTTTACTCGGTCGATTCTGAATCCTGATTTCTCCCAACCAGCACATCCCGTTCCTCCCGTTCATCCTCTGCAGAGGTTCCCTCCTGCTCCTTTGGCGTTTGAAGTTCCCGACATAATGAAGTGAGCGCCGGCCGCACTGATATCAGGAGAATAGGGGCTTTTCAGAAGCACCGGGGCCCAGGACACACAGAAATAGATCACTTGAGGACGGCTCTACCACCTCTGAATTATTAAGTGGCCCTAGGCTGTGAAGTGGCTGCTCTTTTCAAGATGCTTTTAAAGCCAAACTGCCTCTTGCATCTCGAATCCCGTCGTACTTTTGAGCCAGAGCAGCAGTTTCCCATTTGATTTTCTCGAGGGAGGAAGTTGTGCGGTGCGGCGTTGAACCCGGTGTTGTTTTATTTCCCTCCTGTCCGTCACTTCGATAGCAGCTTGAAGGTTTCAACACACGCTGAGACGTATTCAGACAGATGCTACAGGTAATAAACTGAAACACTGATCAACCTGACGTTTTTCAGTCTCAGCTCCTCTTAAAGCCTCGTTCCTCATCGTCTCTGAGGTCACGTCCACACTAAGTGGTTTTAGCTTTTCCAGCCCCTGAAAAACAGAAACTAAAAATAGTTTGGCTGACTCCATTTAAGTTAGAAAACTCTGGGGTTGTGTTTTAGTCTGCACGGGTCCATAGACTGTGCATGAAGATAGACGACGCATCTCCACGGCAAAAATATCCCAGATACGAGGTTGTGATGCACATGTTCGACCAATCGTGACGTTTCTCCCTGTTTTTTGTATCATCAAACCAAACCAAAACCAATGTCTCACGGGACATGCAGCTAGCCACCAGGGGGCGATCAAGACACTTTTCGGGAGCTGTCATGTCGTTAATCTTTATGTAACATCTATCGTCACGCCGTAACCTCCACTCTCATCAGGTGATTTCCTTTTTCTGCAGATGTGTTAATGCACAACTCATCGGTCTGTGAAGTTGATAAAGTTCACTTCATGTCTGTCCTGCTGCAGAATGATCTCAAAGAAATGTGCTGCTGGATTAAGTCGAACTAATTCTGCAGCATAAACTGAGCCTGGTTCCATTTCTTCTATTTTTTTTTATGTAGCCGGTCGACTTTCTTTCCGATTCCTCAGTGTCAGGCTCCCGCTGTGCCCACGCACTCACACTGCGATGAAGGAGGAGGCCATGTTTTAAAAGGGTAGCGCTAATGTTGGTTTACGTTACCTTGGGGGAGGAATAAGAAAAAGGGAGAGCGGAGACAAACTGCAGAGGGACGGGTCACGAGTGGGTCTCGTTTGATTAAAAGCATGAATCAGAGCATTAGAATCAGATTTCTTCCATCTTCCGTTGTAACGACCCCTCGCGGAGCCCTGGGGCCGCAGCGTGGGACCCTGCACCGCTCCCCCGCTGCCCTTCTGAGGGTAAATCAGAGCCCACCACGCTCCCTGGACTGGAACTAAGCTCTTTTCTTTTCCCACCAGCTCTGTGCAGACAGGCAGAGCCGGAGTGAAGTGGTGCAACCTTTGGCAAACACCCAGCCGCTGGGCTAATGGGCAAACAAACAAGCCCGGCTGCTCCCCTTCCCCGTCGGCCTCCTCCTCCCCCGATCCTCCGGGCCATCCGGTGGTGGCTTTGACAGTTTCATTGCCGAGGGTCCGGGAGGTCGCGGGCCTTTTGTCTCTCACTTCATTCAGAGTGTTTGATTCCCAGCTCGCCATTCAGCCCAGTTTGCTCCTTATCTGTAAATACCAGCGTGCAGCCCCCACCCCCTCGAGCTCTGGTTGGTCTTTCTTGCTCTGCTATTCCCTGCGTCTGTGCCTGCAGGCTCTCGGAGCAACAAGTGTTTAGACAGAGAAGCGTTAAACTGATCTGAGCTTTTGTCCCTCGCTGCTCAGACGGCCGTGTTCGCACACGCCGCAGATCTCAGACCTGCTCTCCAGCAACAGGGCTCAGCCGCATCCCCGAGGGAAACCCTGCTGTGTTCTGTCCTGAATACAGGAAGAGGAACGAGACCCTCTTCAGGGACAACAGCTCCCGAAATTAATTCTTTAGTCCTTGAGAAAAAAACCGCAGGATTTCAAAGAGCTGTGGAGACTGAGAGCTCCGGGGAGGTTTCCTCATATTTTGGAGAAACCTTATTGATGGTTTTGAGTTACAAAATGAAACTCAGTTCATTATACAAACAAATCATCATTCATGCTGTGAGGCCACAGCGTCTCTCAAGTATCTGTTAAAAAAGCACCAAGAGAAATAAAAGTTTAAATTTCATTCTCATTTCTTTTTTTTAATTCCCCCGGTGGGTTTTCACAAGTGGCTGAGAAACAGAAATCTAGTTTTCCTTGTTTAACATGTGGACGACGAGATGCTCTCATTAGCTCATCTGCACAGGGAGAGGAAAAGAAAAACTGAAAGTTGCTTTGACGTCCCTGCAGCACGAGAAGCTTCAACACACGACTTTCACAGGGTTTTTACACGTTTTCAGTCAAATTCAATGTTAAGGTTCCTCTTGTTGCATCTCTGGGGCGTTTTCGGGCCGAAAAGTTGGATTTACAAGAAGACACGTTCAAATTGACTGAAATTTACGATATGATGCAGTCGAACACTTTGTGCGTTTGTGAAATTTTGGAATCTTAAGATTGAGTTGCTGCTTTTGACCTTTTATCATCGAGAGCTTCTTTTTTTAAATCACATTAATGATATTTGGGGATCATTCTGATATTCAGGAGTAAAACATTTCCAATACTGATATATATGAAAATTGGCAATGATTCCTTAGATGTGGCTTTGACAAAGAAATGTAGTTGAAAAATAAACTTTATTATAAATAACTATAAATAAAAAAAAACACGTACAACCCAACATATTAACTTTGAATTACGAAAACAACCGATACTAATATGTCTGTGAAATATGATGGTTCGACTGGTGGAGGTGGTTGAGCCTCCTGCTGTTAGTTCCCTCTTCTTCCTCCCTCCTCTGTAAGAGCCATCATTCACAGTGATTCACACTCAGTCCGCTCCTCCCCCCCCTCCCCTGTTTCCAGTGTTTATTTTCTTTTCTCTGGTCCAACCATGGAGTCAACCTCTGGTCAACCACATTTTCCTTTGTGTCTGTCTGGATTATTGATGAAGCAGGTGAAGTGAAACCAAAGAGGCTGCAGGCAGAGTGAGGGGGGGTGGGGGGGGTGGGAAGCTCTCTGGAAAGAAAGCAAACCACAGCTTCAGAGGTCAGGTTTATTTTAGATTTGGGGCTGTAACTACACGCTACCGGCGTTTTCTATAACCACTAGATAATCAGGCATCTCGTTTTGTTTTTGGGAATGATTGGTATAAATTTCCAAATCAACGACGGGGAAATCCTCGGTGTAAAACTCCCAGAGATTTAAAGCTAAGCGATATAATCACGCCTCAGTCTGCCAGAGAGATTTTTTTACGAGTGCGTTGCGATCCTCTTTCAGTTTGTGCTCATTAAACAACACCTCCCACTAAAAGGAGCCTGGTGGATTCACCGTCCATAAGAGCTGACGATGACAGGTAGGGACGGATGTTTGCCTCGGGGGTGGTGGTGGGGGGGGATGAGTGGGAAGCCAGACCCGGCCTGTCGATGACTTCATCTCCCGCACTTACCTGGAAGCGGCTGCTCACCTCAGCAGAAAACAAAGCCAGCTCCCCTCTTCACGTCGACCCCACAGGAGGCTGGGATCATTCTACAGATCCCTCCACCAGCAAATCCTGCTTTAAGATAAAGAAAATATTTACCTTTATTGTACGGTAGACGGATGATGGACACGGCGTGAAGACTTGTCTCTGTCCGTCAACGCTCCAGTCTCTCCCTCCGTTCACCCTCTCGCTGTTTCCTCCCATCATTAAAAGATGTTTTCTCTGTAGCGAGCAGAAACCGGAGACACTTATAAGATCGTCAGGTGTCGACAGTTTGTGGGAATCAACAGGACAGTAACAGCTCAATTTGACACTGACAGTTGGGGGGGTTCAAAACAAAACAGAATTCAAAAAAGATTCCTAATGCCCGTCACACGTCCTCAGCACTTATTATGTTGGTTATTTACACATTCAGAATTTTACAGAACTCATTCATTTGGAGTCATTTTTGCTCCGTGTTTGTTCTCCACCTCCTCCTGAGGAAGTGTCCGGCTCATGAGCTCCAGTTTGTTCACCTGCTAATCTCAACTCTCTTTTTAAAGCATGATCAGCTCACACGTAGGTTTTTTAACTTGTAAAACCTGCTTAAAATGCATTTGATTTATTATATAAATTTTTTTGGGGGTACGTCATATTAGTCGACATCAAAACAGGGTTCGTAAAAACACCCCGGAGGCCAGTGACTGTTATTTCAGTTTCTCTTACCCTTCAGACGCTTCAATCTCAACACTGACTTCATGATGTTCAGGTGCCGCTTGAATGGAGATGGATGGAATTTGTGTCTGGGATGTTAAATCGTAGAGGACGTAGGCGACAGGACTTCATCGCCTCGGTGATGCGTGTCGGTGGATTAGCACACGACTACTGCAGATTAATTGAGAATAAAATTTTGTGGTTCCAAAGGATAAAGACCTGTGGGGCTCTTGACTTTTCCAGTCTCAAAAATTTTAATTTATTTGATGGGTTCAACAAAAATGATCTAGGGTTCCTCCTGTGGAGACCGTGAATATGCATATTGAATTACCCACTTACTCTTTGAGCAGAAATTAGTTTAAAAACATGGTCAGGGTGAAGTTTGAAGTTTGAAGTTTGAAGTTTGAAGTTTGAAGTTAGTAGACAGCCATGTGTGTGTTTGAAGAAGCACTTCCAAAGTCCTCGTTCTGCCCTTTTCACGACTCTCTTTCTCTCACAACCTTTTCTTTACGAACCCGCGCTGTGAGTTGTTCAAGATGACAAGAGGACAAACCACTAATATCCACCGTTTTTCAGTTGGCAGCCTGTAATCCATTGACCTTTTACTGGTGTTGAAAGAAAGACGCTCGGCTTAAACTGACCGCACACACTCTGCTGTGTTTGAGTGATCTTTGCCCTCTAGTTAGAGAAGGAACATGCTTCAGCTCGTTTTTATTACAGGCCGGTCGGAGGTAAAGACTAAAAGCTTCTGTGCCTTTGTTGTGCCTGAGAAAGGAACCCAGCGAGTCCTGTGGCCCGATGGTCGGACGGCAGCTTTCAGGGTGTGATCGACGTCCCCAGAGGTTCAAGCAAACAGTCAGACTCCAGAAAACAATGACTTTGAATCTGATCCATAATCCAGACTCGATTTCCAGACGGAACAAGAGCTCACGCTGTGTTTGACCCCCGGGGGCCTGCTTTATTGCCTGTGTGACTGAATGAGGACGTTAAACGTTTGTTTTAACTGTCGCCTCTTTTGTCTCTGTCATTACTTCGGGCCGTAAAGAGCGTGAGATTAGCGCGATTGCGGCTGCGAGAAAAAGAAGAGCGAATTTTTTGAATTCCTGTGACTGCTAAAGAGAGGAACTTAGCAGCAAACTGAGGAGTTGCAGCGAGTGTCGTTCGGGGGGGGGGGAAGTTCGTTGTGTAAACATCTCGCTCGTTTCACCAGAGCGTCGAAACAATAGATCCGTTTTGAAGCGTACAAATGTGAGACGGATCTATTGTTCGACAGTTAAGGATAACCAGATAACCAGTTTAAGGAAAGCCATGAAAATGTGTCTTGGAGCCGGAACATGGGATGAATCTTTGATGAGCTGGCGCGAGCACAAGCGGGGCGACGAAAGAGTTGTTTGCTATTATTCTCGAAAAAGAAGAAATCTCATTGCCGTTAGACCGTAATGTGAATTCCGTTTACATGTTCCATTCTCCCTGCTTGGTTGCGTCTGTCGGCTGAGTCAGCTGTTTCAGCTCGGTGACACCCGCTGGGCGTGTGACAGCTCCGTCACTGGTGGAGCTGTCTGGGCTTTATTGAGGGTTTGTACCCCCGACACTGCTGCCCAGCGGGGTGTCGGTTGTTTTAGTTCCACAGAGACGAGCAAACAAAGTCCTTCCAGGGGGAGGGGGTCAGGAGTGAGGCTTCCGAGGTAAGTGAGGGGATTTTTGGTCGATGACCTGGTGCGTCGAGACTTTCAATTTCGTTGAAACCCTGGAAAAACCTCTCTTAAACATTGAATGATATCAGTTAGTTCTTCAAAATGATCCTAGGTACCGATGCAGAAGGGATTTACTCAGATAACATCTCGTCTCTTACACATGTAAACAGCTGTATCATTGTAAAATACAGAATTTAACAAGACAACAAGGTCAACAACACTTGTAATTGATTCTCCACGTTGTGTTCTACACTGGAGGCTGGTGCCGGTTGTTGTCTTCCAGAAGGGGGTCATGTGACAGGAGCCTGACCAATCAGTGAAGGCTACATCGTGACTGAAAAGACCCAATCAGCAAGCGGTTGTGAGTGTCTACGTCAGCGGTTTTCATCTTTCAAGGATTTTTTCCAATAAAAGAATAAGAATTATGAGGCTGAAATAAACGTGAAAGACAAAAACTCTCTCTGACTTTTCCTGGAGACTTTCCAAACGTTCCTCCGGACTCACGAGGGTCCGTGGGGCTCGGGTTGGGAACCACTTTGCTGCTGGTTCATGCACAAATGAGGCTGAAATGTCTGGTGGTTGCATCATGGGTTTTGCTTTTTTCTCAGTGAAGGCACACGGAGAACTTTATGTTCCACAAGCGCTGCAGTTTGATTATCAGCAGCATCAGAACACATGAGCCTCATGAGGAGGAGCGGACTGCAGTAAACAACACTGGCTCTTCATTCAGCCTCCACAACAGTGATGCTTCACACGCTGTCAGGTTGCGATCGCGACCTTTAACCTTGACAATAACCATCTAGTTACTGGCTCTTCCTCCGTAGCATCAGGGAGTAAAGAAACTTTTCAGCAGCGGTTTGATTTTCCTCAGTTCCGTCACTTCCTCCTCCGCTCTCTCTCCGCTGGACGTCGACGCCGGTGCAGATCCCGTGGTGCGAAGCCGTGTTGATCTTGACAGTTGGATGCCAAAGTCTGAGGCACTGTCTCCACAGGGTTAAAAAGCCACAAATAGGCCTGAAGGGATAATAATAGAAGGCAATTACTGCTCGCCAGTGACCCGTGCTTCCCACGTCTGGGCACGACGACACGGGCATCCTTTATCTTGTCCACTGGAAATAGCACATCGCCTGCTGTGCCTCCCGCTCGCCGCTCGGCCTCAGCAGAGCTTTGAGCCTCCGCTGGCGACGGCTGTAGAAAGGTAAACACGGTCTCACGGCTCCCCCTTCGCCTCCTCCCACCTTCCAGGCACAGAGGCCCAGCAATCATTAATCTAGAGAGTAAACCGTGCCACAGCATCCCCGAGCAACTTCGACCGGGCCTATCCCTCATCCTCATCCTCCTCCTCCTCTTCCTCACCTTCCTCCTCCTCCTCCTCCTCCTCATGCTCTTCTGCTTCGTGCCTAAGCTCCTCTCCACCCACCCTTCACATCAGCCAGAGCAAAGGTGGCTGATGTGGTTTGTTTAAGCGCTGCAGAAAATTATGTTGTATTTCAACTGGCATCTTATTTCATGCTTTTACGTCACAGAAATGGAAATTACAGAAAGACGAGAGAGAGAAAGCCGAGAGGAAGAAGATCAAAAAAGTTAAAAGTAAATAGAACTGAATTTCTCTGTGTGTGAATATAAATGTAAAAGTTTCACATTTTTGAAAAACTAAAATAACCTCAAATGTTAATACTTTTCATTAGAGCCCTACTGACATGTACTTTCAGGCGCTGGTGCCAATTTCCGAAAGTAGAAAATAATCATATTCGATTGAAATTATGCTGATGTTTTACAGTTTTAAACAAACTTCACGTCTGGGCTCGGGGGTGCTGGGGGACGGGTTGGAGAGGTTGGCGGGGTCCCTGATGGTCGGGGTACCAGGGGCGGGGGAGGGACTGTACGTTTCCCAGAGGTCTGCAGCAGGGGCAGTAAAGGGGGCTTGACATTCTGCCAGTGTCCGCCCACCGACATGTCTGAGAGAGGCTCAGACTGGAATTACTGGCCGACCAATATATCAGCCAGGTTTACTGTTACATGTGCTTCTTCTAACAATATCACTGCTTCACCACAGTTACTTTGAACATTTCCTATTATGACCAAAACAAAACAAAAAACATACTTGTAATTTTCCTTTTAGGTAAAAAAACTCATTAAACATTTCTACTGTATGGAGCGTCCTGCTTTTCCTTATGCACAGTACAAGGAAAATCTTATACTAATAACAAATACATCTTATAATCCCATAATCTTTGAGTGAATCTGAAAGGCAAGTCAAGCTAAGCCCAGAAAATATCATTAATATAGTCATTATTTTCTTCTTAGGTTTCCCTTCACATATTTGTTTCCTTCCTCTCATCCCTCTCGACTTATTTATTCCTTCTTTCTTTTCGTGCAAAGCATGAAAATCTCCAAAACTGATGATACCAGTGTTTTCTTCACCCTCCAACAAACCGGAGCTCTTCTGGATGTTTGAGTATTTATTGCCAGACTTCATGTCTGATGCTAATAGAGTTTTTTTTTTACTCTCTGCCGCTTCTTTGAAACGCAAATTACACGTTGTGTGCGTCCTCAAAGCTCGGGAGAGTGCGCTTGATGTAAACTGTGCTATCTGAACACGAGGCTCCAAGTGCAGCACCTAATTTACGACTTTGTGAGTGACGGCGTGTGTGGACGTGTTTGTCGAGACTCCCTTTGTAGTGTAAACACAAACCTGAGGTGGTGCACCGTGAACAGAAACACGTGCACCTCACCCGGGTTTAGTCTTTATCGCAAAATCTGAAGTAATAAAACAAGATCTGTCGTTTCTTTTGATTCAAATAAAAAAGATATGGTGCTTTCCAATCACTGCTCCACATCTAGTGTGGCTCCACGGCTGCTTGTCTCCGCTCTGTGCCGACTGCAGCTTTGTTTTGTTCCAGCAGTCGTCTCTTGTGGTTTGGATACAGACACACAAGCCCTCATGCTACAGCCATCTCCAACCTGAATAATGCATCGTGTGGCCTGCTCTCTGCTTAACGTGTAGACACATGCAGTATATGGCGTCAGAGAAGGATGTGTGTTATGCAAAGACGGAGCGGGGGGGCGCAGAGGCGTGCAGCTCCCCCCATTACTCCAGTTTCTCTTTGGCCATAATTTCACAGTTTCTCGAAGAAAATTAGGAAAAAATGAGGAAATCACAACGGGCCGACACGAGCACTCGTCATCGTGTCTTATTCGTCCCCCCCCCCTTCTTCGTGTCTCCCCGGCAGCTTGACGACCCACTCGTCTTATTTCCTGGTGAGGAATGTGCTTGTTCTTTGTGCATCTGTCTTCTGGCTCAGGTCTGCGTTGGCCAGTAGCCAAACTCCCCTGTGAGTTGAGACCATGCAGAAAAAGCCTCTGATACAAATCTTCAACAACAAGAGCTCTGTGGCTTTTATCTCGCTCAGAATCCCGTTCTTATCTTCTCATTCTTTTCACCTTTGCTGGGCATGAAAGCCCAATCTCATCTTTTATCCAGAGGACATGCGCTTTGTGAAGAGCAGTGAGCGAAATGGAATATTTTGAAATGAATTATATCCAAAGTTTGTATCTAGTTCTGCTGTTATATGACATCTTGCTATGCAAGTGCTGATTTAATTCATGTTTTCTACTAAATCTCTTTTTGTCTCAATCAAAAGAAGCTCTCTTTGCCTTTTTCAGCAAAGTGCAGCTGAATCAGAACAAGGACAAACAGAAAAACATCAGAAGTGAAATGCACTGGAAAACACGTATTGATCCGCAGCCTTCACAGCTGCAAAGAGACCTTTAACCACCATCGTGTCTCCATCAGAGGCAAAAGACCCAATTTCTCATTTTACACCAGAGCTAAACTCCCAAATGTCCCATGTAAACACAAGCTGTGGTGCAAGAGCTTTGTTTAAAGGAAATACAAATATACCCGGACCACATAAAATAATCCATAATTTAACCATAACCCTGTGTTTGAATTAAAAATCATATCGTGAATCATGAACAAACAGAACTGCAACAAGTTACACGTTTCTAGAGCCCAAGTTGATATATTAATGTGTATATAGTCGTTTTTACAACCAGAACCAGAAGATATTTTATTTATGTAAAACAAGAAAAGAAGTTAATTTTCAAATGGAATTTCTTAAAAGCTGGAACCACAAATTTCCTCACACCTGCAATAACAGGTTTAAAAACTGTGGAAGCACAATATCGACACATAATCAACATTTCAGGTGAACATTGTGTCCACCTGATGAACGATAAGACCAACATTCACTCTCTTTGCTCTGTGTTTGGTCTCCTCCACCTCTTCACTGTCGTCTCCAACAGTTTTTAGAGCTTTTTGAGCATCTTTTAAAACCTTTTATAGTTTAATGTGCCTGGTAATCTATTTCACTCACTCGGGCTATTTCCTGCTGCACAAGCTTTTCTGATCTCAAACCCACGCCCTCCAGCCCGTGGGAACAGTCCTTGCGGATCTTAACAGCGAAGGAAGCACATGACGAGCAGTTCACGTCGTACCTACAGATAGTTCACGGCGGCAGAGCTGCTCTCCAAACAGCCACTTTAGCTCTCAGTGCTGCAATTAGTGATGAGAGTGCAGCGGCGGAGCAGCAGAGGCACAGAGCGAGGCGTCAACGCTGCAGTGCAACATCTGGACCTGTGGACTCCACTGTAATTTGTGCGGGAACAACAAAGAGAGGTGCTCAGCGTCGGAGAAGAAAGAACAAGAGGTCCGGCTTCTCGTTATCTGTCATTAGTCGGCCGACTCGTTCATCTCTCTGTGTGAGGGTGAAAAATACAGGTTGGCTGTGACCTGCAGAGCTCAGAGGGTCCGTCACGAACTCTGGTGGGAAACAGAGACGTCTGTTTGGACAAAGTGGGACTTTATTATCTAACTGGGGGAAAAATAGAGTGTAAGTCCAAGGGCAAGGAGGTCAGAGGCGCTGGAGGCGATGAGTTCCTGCTATATGCTTCTCAATGTATCGCTGGAGGAGCTGCGATCGATGCTGCTATCGATCCTGCTGATAATAGTCTGAATGAGAGGAGCTGCAGTGTTCTCCCGCTTCCTCTGGTTACTGCTTATGAATAGAAGAAATAAGAGCTTCCCGTGGAGATCATTATTCAGTGGACGAAGAGGGCCACTTAACATGGCTGCTCTTCTGTCTGCAGGGACCGGCTCTGAGCCTCGGTTGGTGGACAGGGTACACAGGTTTGATGCTCGAGCTCAAGAAACACTTTGGATGTGGCCAAACCAGTTATCAGACACAAACTCCAGAAACAGCCACCCCCCAGTGGTGCGATTTCCACTTCTGTCAAATTTTTCTTCCTGTATTTAGCTGCTTTCAGACTGCACTGACTTCCGGACTTTTTCCAGAGTTTCAGATATCTTTTGCGGAACTTTTCTTGCCAGCCCCCTGGTAAAATATCCGTAAAATGTCAGAGTGAACCAATGTGAGAAAGCAGCAGGAGAATGTCTGGAAAACTCCCAGTGAGCGAGTGGGGGTGTCGATGATGCTTCTAACACGTGACGGAAGCGAAACTGGAAAAATACAAATATCTCAGGATGAATAAGAGGAGCCACACGTGTAGAAGATGCAAATGAAGATGATGAGATTTCCAGAGCTTCCAATTTTGCGAAAAATTTGTGGATCGTCACATCCTGTCTACTACCTTCTTCTTCTCTTTATACAACACAGTGTGTAATACTGTGTGTTTTATAAATGACAGAATGCAGCTGATGTGTTCAAGGTTATTTGAAAACCTCTTTTTATAAAGTAGCATCACAGAGTCGAAGCTTCTCTCTGTTGCTCTTTCATATTTCTCACATTCATATGCACTCATTGAAGTCTGACGTAATTATCCTAAATTAATGAAAGGAGATAAAGAAAAGGGGACATGAAGCGAACGGATCCTTCGGGAGCGACTTTCAAATCATTAAACTGTTTTTTATAGACGGATTCGAATGTGTTTTCCAGCTGTTTTATGTCTTCACGTGCAACTTTTGGTTTATTGCATATCTTTGTGCTTTTGTCTACTTCAGTCTCTGAACGAGGTTTATCCTTATTAGCATTAGTGAGCCTGTGCGGGGCCTGAGCCAACACAGAACTCCTGATGTGGGATTAGTCTTTTAAGTGCTGAGTAAGCAGAAGTTCGCAGGAGGCAAATATCTTTAACAGAATTCCCACATGTGATGGGTTGTTTAGATGCTCAGATCCCAGGAGGCCCTCCGGAGACGGACTTCCCTCCTGGTTCTCGCGGCACGTTTCAGCTGTGCACCGCCGCTCTCGGCTCAGGGCTTTCAAACGCCCCCCCCCCCCGGGTTAACAAGCTGCCCTCGGCGACCTCTGGAAAGGCCAACGCTGACACGGTTCCACTCACACAAAAGGCCAGTTGAATGGAACAGGTGAAAATGGGGCAGCTTTGGGTTTTATTGAGCGCAGCGATGGACAAAGAGAGAGGAGGAGGAGGAGGAGGAGGAGGAGGAGGAGGAGGGCCACTTGTTGTTTTCTTTTCTCCGTGCTGGGCCCTTGTTAGCTTGTCCGACCTGTGGCCCAAAGCCTCTTAACGAGGGAAAGTGTGGCAGTTTGTCGCGTCTTCGGCTGAACCAGTGCTAATCTGGGATAATTAGCGAGGCCGAGAAGTTACGGGCCAGAGGGGGAGTCTGAGCTGGAGAGAGGAGATGAGATGAAGGCTGCGTTAACTTTACTACGGTTTATTTTCTAAAGCCATCGCTGCTGTTGCCACGTTTACGTCTGATTTACGTCTTTAGTGCAGTCTGACGTCCTGGGGAAACCAGTGGCTCATTAATCAATTAAGTGATGGACAGCAGATGATTGTGATCAGGTAGAAACTGTCCCATTTGTCTCTGAACCCTTGTGACGAGCGTCTCATGATTCAAACATTTTTCATATCTCCAGTGTGTATGTTGAATTCCTGCAGTTTATTAAGATATTGATCAGGTATTGATGGACGAGCCCAGAAGAACGTATCAAAGTTGTCATAAGGAATCATTGTTATTCCACCGAATATCGATCGCTGAGCTCCTCCAGCTGCAGAAATCCTTATTACCATATTATCCTTATGATATATCGAAGAAGGTAAACCTGTGTACTTTGCATTATTCAAATTGGATTCAATATTTCCCACGACACAAGCGTCTCAGATGAGAATATTTCTGTTTGAAATTATATTTATGTTTCATCTATAGTTGGTTAAACAAAAACAAGTTGATTTTTACAAAAAACAAGAAAAACAAATACCTACAGAGAATAAATAACATAGAACTGAAAAAGAACACAAATAAATATATGTAGGAAAACCCAACACCCCTCGAAACTGAAGTTCTTAACACTGAGTGAAACTTATTTACCTAAAGGACGTGGTATCAGATCGGTGGTCGTGTTCTCACCCAGTATATTCGTCAGTATCGGAGGTTTTTCTGATGCTGCCATCGTTATGGGAACGTCCTGTAAACGACATTCCGATGTGGACGTGTGACGGGGACGTGGTAAAGCCCGGTGGTCCTGATCTGTGGTGGACGAGCTGGTTCAACACACACGAATGCAAAAAAAACACCAAACTGACACTGGATTTAATCTGTATTTACTGTATAAGGCAGAAATTTAGATTATTAAAATATTCCGTTGGGACGTCTCTTGAAGTTGCTCATTAAAGAATCATGCAAGATAATGAGACACCGAGATGAATTAAAGTCAAAGAGTGAACTCGCACCGTTCGTTTTTCATTAACCCATTTTCGTGTTGACTTGCAGTTTTAGTCTCAAAGTGTGTTTTACGGTCTTGTGATGTCGAACCAGCGTCTGAATGACTCGGAACACGTCTCAGAGAACGTGTTCATCACAGCGTCTCGTCACCGGCGGAGCTCCTCGTCTCACAACTCACTGCGATAAGCTCACACTGGCTCGGCCAATGTATTATGGATTAGAGTTACATCTCATTTACCGGCTGGAATGTTAATAAAATGCAGACGTGATTAACGTGTGTGTGCAGTGTGCATTAAATAGAGCCGTGTGTTAAAGCTTAATACCGTTAAGAACCAGGCTTATTTGCAGAGCGAGTGCAGAGCCTGTTGTTAAACTGCCTGTCTGGAAATGTAATGTCCTCGTGTCCTGAGTTGAAGCTGCGGAGCTTCGTCTGAGTCGTCCTCAAACAATTCTACGATATGTACTGTCACTTGTTAAACCTTTGTGTGCTGGAGGCTGTGTGCAGGGCTTTTCATAGAGTGAAGTTTGTGTTCATCCAACCTGGTTTATCTGCACTGAAGCCTATGTCTATGATCGACCAAAATAAAAGCTCTGTAATTCAGCTCGATATAATAGAACGACCATGTTGCTTTTACTCTGCAGACAAATTGGAAAAGAGGAAGTCCTTCTGTGAATGTTGTTGCCATGACGGAGACATCGGTGAATGTCTGTGTCTGTATCAGTCGATACGGTGAAATAAAGATAATCAAATTATCAAAATGATCTGGTGGTGATCAAGCTGTAGTTTCATCGAGGACGTAAACAAAGACGTATTCAACTCTGTCCCCAGACTGAAGACAGCACCACCTCCACTGACTGCTGCAAAGCGCTGGTGGCTTATGTATTTATAATTTTCTCTATAAGTTTTTATTAATATTGAATGTATCCCATGTCCAGTTTGCTCTAAATTCAAGCCGATACGTATTCCACATGCAGAGAGTCTGGAACTAGCAGATATCCTGATTCTGCTAGTTCTGCTGCAGTGTTCACGTCTCCGCTCTGTGATGCAGTCGTCCTCTCCACCAGGGAACAATCATGAATATTAACCCTGACACAAGTCCCAAAAAGTTGAATGTTCAGATCCGTTATCTGTAACGCACGGTGCGGCGCATTAAGGCCAGAAGCTGTTGTGTGTCTGTTTGTGTTAAGTCAACATTAAACGCTGATGCACGTGACGAGCACTTCCGTGTGATTCAGAGCCAACTTTGAAAGGAGACGCGTGGTTAATCCCGAGCCGCCGCCGCGCTCTTTGCTCTCCCACCTCAGGTCACCACCAGAGTCTTCATCATCTAAACGCCACAAATTTGAATATGAAAGATGACACAAGGACAGGGTTTGTCTTTGTAGCGCCGCAGTATATGGAAATGCGTGGCTGGGATTATGAATTATTCATGTTTCTCTCCAAACTGAGAAGTTTGAAAAACTGACAAAGTATAAGGACTTTTTTTTTTTCCTCCTCTCTTCTCTTTAGTCATATTATATCACTTTGACTCAGATTCGACCGGTCTTCAATTTCCGCCGCACTGAGCTGCGGAAGATCAATCGATCCTCTTGAAGATCAGCGAGCGACCGCTAAATTAGTTTTTAACTCGCGTTTTGACCAGGAAGGAGACGGCCCCGTGTGCTTTATGATGACTGATGCTCTTGGGGTGTTTTCTTTTCAACTCTTTAATTACACAGAGCCCGTTCGGAGTCCTGCGCTCCGATGGGAATGAAAGCCACTGGAGGGCAGGAAGTTTTCGAGCAGAAAGTACGGAGCGGGGCTGCGATGAGTCAGTCGTGACCCTGAGGCTGACGCTTCTCTTGTAAATTAGCCTTAAGAGGCCCGAGCTGCCGGAGCCTCCCTGCCCTGCGGCGCCGGCAGACAATGGGACGTTAATGGGCGCAGAGTGGCCGGAGGGCCAAGCCTCGTACTAAAGACTCCACAGTAACAACGCAGACACAAAGTTTTATGTGGGCTGTTTGTTTCCGTGGCACTCAACTGTGGCTAAATGTAAAGGTGGACCGTCGTTAGCCTTCTGTCATGGAGGCAGGAATCCAATCACTGACTTAAGGTCAAGGAAACGGTGGCAGTGGAGCAGCGGAGATCAGCTCAGAAGTAAATAACAAGTGGAAGCATTACATTCAGGTTTTCTGGAGATTTTCTCGGCCCTTATCCCCAAAACCCCTCGAATCTCGTCGTCTTTCCAAGTTCACGTCTTCGTCTGTGTCTTCTACGACGTGTATGACGTCTTTTTCCTCCTGAGATACGTATTTGCATTATTTCAGTTTCACGTCCAACCTGAGAAAGAAACGTCATCAACACGCCCTCTCGCTTTCAGGGAAATATCCAGACTTAAGTGCAGGTCTGAAAAAGGAGGAAGAATGATGAGGGAAGTCAACCAGGTCCCAGCCACAACAGGACACCAGGGTTGGAGCGATGGGACGGAGGAAGTCAGGTGAATGAGGCCGGAGACAAGTTTATTCCCTCGCTCCTCCAGCTGAGAGCGACCGAGCACAAGGCCCCCCCCCACACCTATTTAATCCTCATCAGACATGGACTCTGCTTCCCTCTCATCTGTTACCTGAGGTTGTCTTCTTGTAACAAAAACAAAGCGTTGGGCGTAACGTGGACATGGGAAAAGACTAATTAAAAAGGGACGTCAAGGAGAGGAGGAATGAAAGAGGATGGGAGCAGACGCAGAAGAAACTTGAGAAGGAAATGAAGAAGGAAAGACTTGAGGAAAGCACTGAGATGGAGACAGGGAAGGAAGAAATGGAAGAATGGAGGGAAAGAAGATGTCCGATAAGGGAAAGATGGAATGAGAAGAAAAGAGGAAATAAGAGGAAGGAAGCAAGAGATAAAGAGTGAAATCTAGGAAGGTATTAAAGGAAATAAGGGAAGAAATAAAGAAAGAAGAGTCCGGTGTGTAGGATGAAAAAGAAGGAGGGAGGATAATAGCCTAGATAAGGAAATTAATGTATGTGAAGGAGATAAATAAGTAAAGGGGGAACAGGAAAACAGAGGGAAGAAAGAAGAAGAGATGGAAAGATTGAAGTACACGTCTATCGGTCCTGAGGTGTTTCCCTCCGACGTGAGGATGAGTTTGAAGTTTGTCGTGAAGTTTCTAGTTTGAGGATCCTCCGCTGCGTGTTCAACCCTCTCTCCAACGCCGCAGGTCTGATAATCCGTCACCTCTCCTGAATAACACGACAGCGACCTTCCCAAACCACGTCAGGCTGAAACATGGGAGCTCCATTAGGCCGGTACATCAGCATGGTGTCAGGGAGGCGAGGAGGAGGAGGAGGCCCGTGGAGCGGCGACAGGGAAAGTCACGGGACGGAAACGTACATTTAGTGTGTTGGGCGATACAGATGGATTCACTGCGTCGCCAAGGAGACAGCTTTTAGAGGTCCAGGAAGGAGCCCTGCAGAAATATGATCCGAAATAACTCCAAGTGACAAATGAAGTTAATTCCGAGTGGAAGGAGGCAGATAGCGAGGACGAGATATACGAGGAGTCAAAGTCATCGCTCAGCGAGGCCGCAAATCTCAATCTGGAGGGCTGGCACTTTGCAAAGTCACGTTTCATGTTCAGAGACGATCCTGAAATGATCCGTCCTTCCTTTTCTCCGTCTTCCCTCAGAATTTCCTTCTTTTCCGACTTTCCTTCCTTCTTTCTTTCCCGTTCTCTTCTGTTCCTGAATCTTCTCTTCAACTTTTTATTGCTTTTTCCTTGTTCTGCATCCTTTTCCTTGTCGACTTTCCTTCTTTTCCTGCCCTTTCCTTGCTTCCTTCAGTCCTTTGTCCTTCTCCATCTTTTTCCTCTTTCCTCTGCTCAATTTTTTATTCTTTCTTCCTTTTTTTGTTTCCATTCTCATCCCTGCTCCTTACTTTCTTGTTTCTTCATTTAAGTTTGGATATTTAAGTGCGTTTCATTGCTATAATTGATTAATGGAACATTCCCACACTGTTGTATTCACGGTTTCACTTCCTCCCGCACTGTGGTGAAACAGCCTCGTCCACATGCATCTTTAACGTTCACTTTCCTCGGGATGACAGCGACATGATCAGATTCGGCTCCGATCCAAACACCAGCCGCTCGTCTTCTCTCTCTGAGGAATCAGCGACAACAGAGACGACACTATCGAGGAAAACTCTCTTTTCATTTCACCTTGTATTCACTGCACAATTGGGAGGATGTTTGTGGACGAGCTCCGGCCCCCGAAAAGAAAAAAAAAAGCCCTTGGCCGTCGTGGAGCAGAGGGCATGAATGAGGCCTTTGTGCTCGGGGAGTCGTCCGAGTGTTTCCAAAGTGACCGAACGACATCCAGAAATGTGCTTTTGTTCAGCCTCATTTGTTCCCCTGTTGGCTTTAGAGTGACCCAAAGACACCTCCGCACACCTCCTGCCGACACACACACACGCACACGCACACACACACGCACACGCACACGCACACGCACACGCACAGCAGCTGCGTAATGAAATTCAAGGGCGGCTCATCTGCAAGGCTCCGGCTCCGTGAGGAGGCTTTGAACTCGCGCTGATCGACAGAAGGAATTCACTTTGTTGTTTACACCCACAACACTTTGGAGTTGTCTCTCGCCGTTCCTCCGTCCCCCCCTCATCACCACCACCACCAGCGTCCCCGCCCCCCCGACCCTCCCTGCAGCGTGGGAGAGGAGGACGGGAGGAGCTGGGGGAGGATTTGTGCAAACACCGTCCTGTCTGAGCTGATGTCAGTGACCCGGCTTTGGCTTCTCTCGCTCTACATGAAAACCTGCGATGTGATGGTGTTGAAGCTGCGGCGGCGGCGGCGCTCAACATGTCAGAGGAAGCACGAGGCTTAATTAGCAGATTGCATCAGTCAGAAATTACTTCACTGAGTCGTTATATCATTATTTGTGGAATTGCAGTCTTGTACTTTGTTAATTAGGTTTTGTTCTGGTGAGCATTCATCTTTAATCCCTCATATATAGGTACAGTACGATACATATACACTTTTATTGATATATTTTGCCGCCACCTATTTACACGATGAAGTAAATGGATGATTCGTCTTTTTCCAAACAACCAAATTATTGTTTTATTGACAAAAATATAAAAACACAATCATCACAAGTTGAAAAAGCCAAATCCTATGTCTTCAAATCCCCTTTACTGTCCAAACAACAGGAAACAACAACAAACAACAGTTCTAAAGCATCGAATCATCTCATTATTTGCTTGTGAATGACTCAAACAATCAGTTAATAATTGATAACTACTAATTTGTAAAGTTTTTAACAAGGAATGATCCAAAGAACGATGTGAGAGGCCAAGTGGAGACGGAATTCTGATCAACTCTGGAGCCGATCGTTTTTATTTCACTGTCTTTTCTCGTCTTCACTTCCTTCCACAGTTGTCTTAGATAACATAAGGACGGAGGAGAGGACTGTCTCCTGCAGGCTAATTGCTTCTAGTTCGCCGCTGCAACATGTGCAATTATAAATTTCAGCCCACGTTGCATCACAATCTGTCCTCGGTGTGTCTCAGCTGCTTTTACACCTGCACTGTAATCAGATTACAATCCGTAAACTGGGTCAACCTGCACTTTAGACACTTCAAAATGTCATTTTCTTTTCTTTAAATTACTTTCCAATGTCACAGTGAACTTTTCCAGCTGAACAGTTTCCAGGACAAAGCTGTTTCCTAGAGAGAGCGGCGCTTGTTTCACTGCCGCTGTCACTCACTCGCTGTTCGTTGTAGCTCAGGTGTTGATGACTCATGCAACTGGAACAGCAAACATGGATCTTATTTCTGACACAAGGTGTCAAAGTCTCAGGGAGTTTTCCTCCTCTGATCGTTTCAGCTCCAGCGTCTCTTTCTATTATTTTATTGAACACTCCTAGAAAGAGTCTCTGGTCCTAACAAGCACGTCAGTTTTGTTTTCTTCCTCTTCAGCAAACCGTGGGTCGATGTGTTTACAGTATGAAAACCATGTAAACCTCTCACACTGCTGAATGTGTTCTCTGAATCCTCGGCCCCTGCACAGCTGGTGGGCTTCTACTCAGCTTTAATTGCTTCCCAGACTTCCTCCGAGCGTTGCTGTTTCCCCCGGTCGACAGTGTAGCCCCTGGTGAAGCTTTGCCCTTCACTGCCGTGGACGAGATGTAAGGCAGCGGCAGCAGGGGCGCTGGCTTGGCAGGTGAAGCCCTGAGTTGGTCCTGAGCACTGCCAGATGGAGGACATTTACATCCTTTGTTTTATGCCTCAAACTGTCACTTACAGACGGTCGGAGCCGGCAGCTGGAGGCCGCTCGGCCGTCTGGAGCCGGGAGAGGTTTCTTCCTCGAGGGAGGGCAGAGGGTTCAGAAGTCTAGATAAGAGAAGATAAAATATCCTGAAGCTGTTTGAGTTAGTTCTCCTCCCCGTCCACCGAAGGGAAGCTGCTGCTCCTTCTGGACCATGGACGTTTGCTTTTTTATCGTCAGAACCATCTTTACCTTATCAGCTCCAAACATAGTTTAACCACAGATTACTGTACATGACCACGATGCTGCCACTGAAAGTGAGAAATGAAGATCAGTGGCTTTATCACTTCAACCATAGACGTTATATAAAAGGACGTAGTCTCTGTGTGTGTTTGTAAAGTGAAGAACATGAAGCGCCTGAAACCTGAATTCTCTAGGTTGACCAGCAGAGGTCGGCTCCACTGGTTTTTAATAGAGGTCAGCTTCTATAGAGGTCACCTGATTTATAACGTCAGTAAACATGTTACTGAGGAGTTTATGGTTTCAAGTCTGCTTCAACACATCATGATGTTCTTTGTTGTGAATGCCATACAGTGGATACTGGGTGATTGACATCTAGTACCATCCAATGGGTGCACTGGGCAGGTGTAGTTGGCCGTGCAGTGTCCCAGTAGATCTCCGCCCCCCCCACCCCGCTCCTCCAAATATGGTTACTTCTGGTTTCAAATAACCAAGATGGACAAAATGCCAAACTGAGGCTTTAAAACTGCAGCTCACAAACCAACTGGTGACGTCACGGTGGGTCGACACTTTACCACGTGGCAAACAGATGATTGATTCCTGATTGGTGGAGCACGTCTCTTCAGGATCACCACCATACCATCACCACCGTCACCACTGTACAGGCTCCACATGTGCAATATGGCAGCGTTAGTATCCAGGATCTTCCATCTTTATTTATGCACTTTATTATTAGTTTGTACACGACCATACTCCATCTTTACTCAGTGCCGAGGTGCTTCTCTTAAAGGACCTTTGACAGTTACTACAGTCCGGTAACTTGAACCGTCTGTTTGTCACATTTACGAGGCAGCAGCATCTTCTCCCCCCGGCGGACCTTGGGGCCGGAGGAACACGCTGCCGTCACCTGTCAGGTAACCTTTTGCCGTGGAGATGATTTGTGCCGTCACGCTCGGCCGCCCTCGCCCACTCTCTCGCTCCGTCTGTGCCGCCCTCTCCTCCCACGGAGAGGTCACCCACCGCCGCTGCTCCATCCGGCTCGCCCGTCGACACGGAGCGCGAGGTGTGCTGGAGGCGCTGTGAGGAAACAACAGGTGTATCTCCGCCACATCAGCCCCTCGGTTCGACAGCAGGAAACGATGCGTGTGGTTGACTTTTTATGTTCCTGTCTGCCTCAGGGATGATTTTTTTTACCTCCCCGTGTCATCCTTATACTGGATTTCTGAACTTGTCCTTGAGGGACATGCATCCTGGTACTGGGGAGGAAGAAGAAATGAAATGTTTTGTCTGGGTAAAGGAAGCGATGAGGGGAAATACGCACGTTCAAGTCCAAGAAATACAAATAAAAGTAATGATTTATCAGCAGGAAACGTAGCAGTTCAGTTTTAATTCTGCTCTCTCGAGTTTTTAGACT